>NC_054600.1:30326192-30951192 GCF_004785595.1 Juglans microcarpa x Juglans regia
TAGTAATAAATATGTCACATCATACTCAATAGAATAAAAATGAGATTGTAGTATGGTGCATAAAATTTTCCTTATAAAACAATTTTAGGTCTGTTACGTAGAGAGATATTTTGTTAAAAATTAAATAAAATATTATTTTAATATAATTTTTCAATATAATTTTAATTTTAAAATTTGAAAAAGTTGAATTGTTTATTATATTTTGTATAGAAATTTGAAAAATTTATACTGATTATATGATATGAAATGAGATTATTTAATTTTGTGTAATCAAATTAGCCCTTAAATATCTTATAATGATGAGTAAAATAAATAAAAGTATTATTTTTTTTTTATAACTTTTACTTGTTACATCTGAAAAATAATCAAAATAAATAATTAAAAAATCTCAGTACAATAGAAATATTGAAGGTGAATACCTAAAATATCAATATTCCAAAAAGTTATTGATTAAGAAACTCCAGAAGGTAAAGTTTTCCACACAACATAGGAGAATGTTGATCAGCAATAAATAAGAATAGAAGAAAAAAGCGAGACTGATAAGGGAGAATGCAAAGTAGATAGCCTATTCCTGAACATGTTTAATAATCAGGTAATAACAATGGGTAGGAACACCCAGAGTTTTTAACACAAAAAGCAATCCACCGATCACAACTAAAGCATATTCTTCATCTACAAAGCCCCAAGAAAATAGGTTCCATGAGGGAAACAAACTATATGTCATATCATGCTCTCTAATTCATTTTAAAAAATAAATCAAACAATATCAAACACTCATAGAGAGAGAGAGAGAGAGAGAGAAAATTACAGTAGTGGGAAATTGCCCTTCTTTTTTGCTAACTTTTTTTTTTTTTTACTTAGACAAATTCCACATTTCTGAAAATTAAGAATGCATTACCCCAACCCGGTATCTATTTGTTGGCGGTCTGACCATAAACTGGCATCCTGTGTGAAATGACTCTTATTATAGAAATATATATAATGCACCTGGAAAGCAAGGTGATTTTAAGGGTCTCACCCTCTAAATCTAACAACAACACAAGAAATATCATCTTTACTGTCTCTTTTCAATGCTTCAGTTGTTAATTGTTTAGCCGCCTTCTGTGGATCCTTGATCTTTCTTGCAATGTCAACTGCTTCTTGATTAGCCATTACCTGATTATACCATGCAAAAAGGCATAAAAACAAAAGGCTTTCTCTAATGGAAGCACCATGCACACAATCATGTGCCATTTTCGTGTGAATGTGTAACAGTGTCTACTGCCAATGCAACAGAGGAAACAGATTGATATTTACCTTCCAAAGACCGTCGCTAGCAAGGATTAGAATCTCAGTATTTTCTATAGTGGCATTTTGTATGTCTGGGTCAGATCGCAAATGTGATTTAAGGCTCTTGTCTCCAAAAGCACGAGAAACTGCCAGCTGTCCATTGACTCTAGGGACGTCTCCTGAGAAGGTGTAGCAGAGATCAGATTAACATTGTAAACATTACCCGGCTTCCATACTCACAAAATAAAATCTCCATAAAAAGCATAGTACACCCAAAAGTTTAACGTGAAAGAACACCAGAGGAGTTAATTGTTTCTTTGATAAAAGCTGCTACATTGCATGTCATGACATATGCAAGTCCCAGATGCATACCCCTCTAACTTTGGCTTGCTCTGTTGTTATATTGTTGGCAATTAGAATTGAAGTTACTCAGGACTTCAAATAAATATGTCTCATATAGCTGGAAAGAAAAAAACAAGGAGGTAAAATGTGAATTTCTTAAAATCCGAAAGAGGGCCAACTCTTCAAACATAAATATAGGAGGCCACCATGTTTGTAAAGTTCTTCTCGTTCAGATTATGGTACAAGAATATCATTCAAGTTTCGGAATGTATCCAACGTGCCTTAGAGACAAGAATGAAGTGGTCAAGAATAACCTAGCATGGTAAAGGCACATAAATCAAAATATGAATACACTTCAAATTTATTGGCACAGTTAAAGCAGATCGAAAAAACATCGTAAAATAATCATCATCTGAACTTCTTAAGATTGGATCTACTTTAAGATATGATCAACATGATATCAGGAAGTTTGCTGATCAGCAAAAACTTGTCAACCAAATCAAGAGACACTTAAGATACATGGAGAAGCATATCAACAGAAGATGGATGTACCAGGGACCAACCCGCTTCTTTACCCAGGATTAGAAGTCCTACTTCAGAAGGAAAATCCTCCTGCATCCTGTTTTTTCAGGAGATGAATGTACCAGCATATGATGATTAGAGCTATCACCTTTTACATGGATGCTGAGAATTTTCTTGCTTTTTCCTTCTCAATAGAGGATATCCACTATGTTTGTGTTACCCCATCCAAGAGACCTAGTTATAAGAATATGCGCGTCCCTCTTCCAAATCAACCCAGCCAAACTAGAGGGCAAAACCCACATTAAATTTTTTACATCTTAAAATGAGGATCTTAAAAAAGGCTACAATGCAGTTCCTTTTGATCCTTGCTGACTAGAAATATTGTAATCCCTTATAAGTTTTTGGACAACAAGCATCCAATTGTGAACTCCCTGCATTTTTCTAAAATGCCCTGGTCGTCTTAAAAATAATAAGTTATTCCTTGTTCAGTAGATACAGTTACATTCATGACTAACAGATAGTGTAAGCTAACTCTTTTGTCCGGGTTATCTTGTACCCAGAGCAGGGGGAGCCCTAAATCCCATCTAACCTCTCAACATGGGAGATATCTAGATGCCTTAATGATTCATCATTGTAGCCCTACAAAAAGTAACATGACAATTCCATGAACTAATCACGGAGAGTCTGAATCAAACAATAACAAAAATTATTTATGTTTTCGTATGTAAAAAGTTATTAGGTTACTGGAAAGAAATATGATTTGCATGGTAAAATCAAGGCTATGACATATAATCCTTGCAATGAGGATCAACAGAGTGATTCTCCATGACAGAGAACTGATCAGTCACAACAAATTATCTCAAGAATAAGCACGGAGGTTCCCTGGCTGATCAAGTGGAAACAATTACATGATTCACTCTTTTACTTTTAAGATTACTTCGGTGCATATCAAAGTAAATAGACAGCCAACTAACCATAAAATCTCATCAATGCTGCAGCAAGTTGTGCTTAAAAAAGTTTCATGCAGGTGATTATGTGTAGATTAAAAACATATAGAATTATTTTCCCCCTGAGGAACTCTAGCTATACATTAAATGCAGCAATAACCCAAAAATTACAAATCCATACAAAAAAATTGAAGCTGAAAACCCAATTACAAGATGACTGATAGAAATTGATGAATTGTTTCAGAGAAAACATAGTTATGCTATATTAATTTTAGATAAGTTGACATGAAGACAGACTCTCTAAGCATGGGTGTTTTGTGTGAAACCTGGCATGTTTGAGACAAAACCGCCTTTGTTCTCAATACTGCCTCGCTCAGTGTTTGGCTCATGATCTATAGTCATCTGTATTGCCTGGCCCCCTCTTGAGAGAACTGCTCGGGAATCTCCAACATTGGCTATCCATAATTTTTGTCCGTTTATCAAAATTGCAGTTACAGCTGTGGACCCACCCCGCCCCAAGTCAGAGCTGTGTGAGAGAATTGCCTGGTCTGTCTTCTCATAGGCCTTTATGATAGATCTCTGGGGGTCAACCCAAAATTCTTCCTAGGATGATAAAATTAGAAAGAGTAAGAACACACCCCAAAAAATTAATATGGAACTTAGTGAGACTGAAAGTTACAATGATCTCTTCATCTTTCAAAATAGCATCGCACCTCCTTTAGGATGTTGGAAAACAAATTTTTCTGTAGGTAGGCAGGAATAGTATCTCCCAAATGGCCATCATATATGGCAAACAGCCCTAATTCATGTCTCTTAATCTGCATAAATTTAGCAACATGATAATCCTCCATCGGATGATTAGCCTTCCCTTTTACTAGGCTGAAACCATACTTTATTACCCCGTCATGGCTTCTTCCTTTACCAGAGCTAGAGGAGGAACGCACTCCTACAAGCTACATAACAAAATTATGAATAACAAAGACCACAATATAAATCTAGCATGGCTTAGATGCAATTATAAGGCACGGAAGCAAACAAATGGTAGTTTGCAATTTTCAAACCATTTATACAGCAACAGGAAGAAAATTAAACAAAGAAATCATTATTCATGCTTGATTAACTACATCATCACAAACAAATAAAGCACTGAATGTTATCAACATGGGGACCTTTTCTGTGACCTATCAAGATGGGAAATTGCTTCTTTGTTTTTCCTCCAATTCCGTCTTTATTTTTTTTTTTTTATACTTCTATCTTTACCCCCTTCTTTTTTGGTCTTCAAGGCTTAGTGTTGTGTGCTGTTTGAGGGATGGGAGGGACGAAAGAGGGGCACCATAAGTATAAGATCCTCCACCCCACCTTGCTACATCGGCAACAATATGGAAGGCCTTGCTACTCTGAAAACATGCAGTTGGTTCAATTCAGCGCATGAGGCTGTCCTAAAAGACGTGGCTTAATAGTGCAACATGTTCAACATCTCTTACACAATTTCAGCAACCCAGCCAAAAGGAGTCTTAACTCTGGCCTAAAATATCCCCATCGAACTTACTACAGAAAGCAAGTAGATACTTTGACACCCTTAAACATAACAGATATGCCCGTGGTTATGTAAGTGATTACACAACAAAGGATGATCAATAATCCCTCCATAACCTGCGAAAGTCTATCACTTCAACTCTATAAAATAACGCACTTATGATATTCACCCATCGTCTATAACCCTGAAAAGAAAACTGAGGCACCTAAAACAAAGTCCTCAAATCAATCACACAAATAGCCCCCACAAACAACTGAAAACCATGCCTTTTCAGCCTTTTGGTTGAGCTTTCACACAACAGAACATTACAGTTAGTATAGAAAGATCATTTGATGGACATGAAGCATGGGAAACATCCTTACATGAGAGTTGAAACAACATAACCTATCCATAAAAAGAACTCAACAGCCTCTGCAACTTTTTAAACTAAATTCTGAACATCCAACTCCTGTAGGTGTGTCCAGTCCAAGTTTCAAACCGACCCACCACCCCAAATCACGAACCTTCCTCGAATTCGCAAACTGCACCATAAAACACATAATCGATCCTTATCCATAGGAAGAAACAAAAACCCTTAAAATACAGCCTTTAAAACTCCAGAAAGCCACAAAATCAGAAAAAACTAATAATTAAAAAAAGGACAGGAACTGGGTAATCGAGAACTTCCTCTCACCGGCCCAATTGAACTCCAAAAATAGCCAAGCTTCTTGTTTTAGTTGTCTATGGTGTTGCTGCTGCTTCTTCTTCCTCTTCTTCTTCTTATTAGTTCGCACAAGTAATTGAATAAAAGAATGCTAATAATAATAATAATAAAAGGTCCTACAGAAATTAAAAAAAGAAGAGAAAGGGAGAGAGAATATTTGAAACTTTTTTTTTCTAAAGAGAGAAAGAAAAGAAAAAATAATGTGTAAATAAAGTTTGTGAGAGGAAGATGCCGGAGGAGGCCTATGTTTCTCCGTGATGATTTGCAACCGTTTCGGAAGTCTTGGCAATGGGAAAAGTTATAATAATGAAGGAAAAAGAAAGGCAGCCACTTGGCAGACTTCCTTCCTGTTGACTTCGTATCTTCTTTCTTTCTGCTGTTTTAATTATGTTTCTTTGTTTGGCTCTTGCTTCTACTTCTAGTCTTAATAGGTGCTAAACTTTCTCCTACGCCAAACGGTAAAAGTAAAAAAACAATTATCCTCACTAAAATGCTACTATTCCCTACTTTATACCATTTATTAAGGTTCTTTTAGTTGTTAGTCTGCATCAGTGGAGCTGAGTGCAGTTTATATTTAGACTTCTTTTAATATTTAAATATTTAACTTTTAAATCATTAAATTTATATCAATTTAAAATCTATTTATACATGAAATTTATAATTTTTTTCAACTTTTAATAAATACATATAAACTCATCTTAATATTTAAATATATTTAAACTCATCTTAAATTGACCTCACAAAACTTACTTCATCATCTCAACTCATTACTATTTATAAAAAATTTAACTTAATTTAACTCAATATCCAAATGCAGCATTAATATGTCAAACACAATATGATATCACTTGACTTATTAAAGAAATTTAAAAAATTTAAACACAAACATAAAATGATCTAAAGAATCTAAGATTTTAATATTATTATTTTTAGAGTTTTGTAATGTATAAGCAAGTTTGCTATCAATCTGCATACTAATGTTGTTGCATTTATATTCTAAATTTAAATTAGTATTGTTTTCAATAAAATCTACTTTCTGACCAATCAAATTGAATGTGTGCACGTATTAATACATATAATCGCTTACAATTAGATTTTTCTTTATTTTTATATTTTCAAAAGTCATATTATTTTGAATATATATTTTTTTAATTTTTTTAATAACATACGATGTGTTACCATATCAAGGAATAAAGTGAGTAGGATCATTACCGTTTGTTAAAGCTTGCGCGGCAGTGTTGAAACTCTTCAGTCTTTACCTGTTTGATCATCTAAAGTGTGTGATGCGTTTTCATTCTCAGTAAATAATTGCTGAAGAAAAAGTGGGAGAGCGGTGATTGCATGACATTTCTTCGGTACTCATCCAAGCTAGAAGGAGAAAGAAACAAATATATTAACTTTGAGTACAATGGAAAATCCTATAATGATTTGGGAAAGTTAAAGTTAAGGTAATAGTGTGGGTTTTTTTATTATCAAATAAAAGGATTTAAAAAACAAAACAAATTATTAAAAAATAAGAGACGATAATTTAAGTTTGACACGATTAGTTTCATGACTAGCATTCAAGCTTAGCAAACTTGGCCCCATTTGAACATTGAGATGAGTTGAATTTTTTATGAATAATAGTAAATTGAGATAATAGAATGAGTTTTGTGAAGTCTGCCTAAGTTAAAATTTAGATGTGCTTGGATGTTAAAATAAGTTTAGATGTATTTATGAGAAGTTGAAAAGGTTACGAGTTTTGCGTGTAAAAATGTATTGAGTTAAAAAAAGTTATGGATCTCACGTGCAAAGATGTTTTGAGTTGAAATAAATTTAATGATCTAAGAATTAGATGTTAGGTTCAATTTAAAATTAGATTGATCTCAATTCAATCCAAATTTGAAAAGGGCCTTAGTCTTCTCCAACATGATTGACCAAAATAGAGCTCGAACTCGGAAGTTGAATGAAGCTCCACTTTATTAATTCATGCTCTTAAAAATAAAATAAATGATCAAATAAGCCACTGTTCTTCGCTCCCACGTACGTATATCATTATGTAATATAGAATAACAACAATAAATCAATAATTACTAACTCTTGTATCTTTTTTGGAACTTCTTTTAACTTATTATAAGATAATCTCAAGAGCATAAATGGGGTGATAGTTAATTCCACTCTATCACAAGATGCATGTTCACATAAAACATCATTTTAATAAAATAATTACTAAATAAAAACAAATAAATCCTTTTATTTATTTATTTTAGTTTCAAATTGCTTAAGGGGGAAAAAGTTACCAAGTCATCAAAGTCAAATTTGGAGTAAAAGGTTTCAAACTAGATTTCCTTTTTTCAAGAAAACAAAAAATAAAAATGTACTTGGAATTCTTCCCGGATGGAACCTTTGAGACCTCCAAGAATGACCATCCAGCAACTTGGGGCCTCTTTACCGAAAACAAAGAACGTAAAAGAGAGAAAAGAGAGGAAAAGGAAAAAGAAAAGAGAACAACCTCGTGACCCTCCGATGGGTACATATCATGTTGCAGGTGTTCCTCTGTGGGGGCAGTTCTATCAGCATTCTCAACTCCAAATAACCTTTTTTTTTTTTTTTTTTTAGGAACAAGACATTATCCTTGATATTAATAAGAGTTAGGTACTCTTAGATCATCAAACAGTATAACATATGTTGCTTAAATAGTAGTTCTTCTTTCACAGATAGTATTTGCAAAAGTTCATTAAATTCATTAGGGCTTTAAAATGGATTAGATTGTTGTGATAAGATCAGTTTAGATGTTGGGTCAGACTTCATTTCTATGTGAAAATTACAGCACACTAGAAATCCTTTTTTTGATGCAGTCCTCCATGCTGGAACTTTTTGATGCAGTTCTAAACTCAATGGAGACTTAGGTTGTTCAAGAGTTTGTGGTGGTGGCTAGGAAAATTTGGTAGAGGAGGAATTGTTTTACTTTCAATAAAGAGTTCTCTCATCCTAATTTGATTGTGAAGGAAGCCAGAATTATTCTTGACATGCTGGCAGATGATGATCTTATTAGAAGCAAAAGGAGTAGATAGTTATGCTCATCAACTGCATATTGGAAGGCCCTTCCCTTGAATTGGTTCAAACTAAACTGGGATGGATCTATTGATAAAATGCATGGACTTATTGGGGTTGGTGTGGTTGTGAGGGACAATGAAGTCCAGATTATAACAACAATGAGACTAAGAAAGCACTTATTTCCAAACCTTTTGCTGGCTAAGGTGTATGGAGCTCTTCAGGTTATCAAGTTTGGTTTGGATCTAGGACTCAGATATGTTATCATTGAGGGGGATTCCTTACAAGTTATCAATGCTCATGCTCTACATAGTGATAAGAAAGGTTGGAGTAGTGCTAGTATGTTTATGTGTGTGAAGCTAAACAGTTGATGAAAATTTTTACTAAGTGGGAGGTTTTTCTTGTTAGGAGAAATAACAATTTCATGGCTCACTTAATGGCAAAAGATGCTCTATCCATTTCTCATATGATTGTAACTATGGAAGATGCTCATTCTTGCATCTCTTCTTTATTATAATGGAATGGCAATAGAGATTTTCATTTCCAAAATAAGAACTTATTTTAGTTTTCTTTTTTTATTACCCCCTTTTGTTGACTGTATACCAAAAAAATTAGATTCCATTTAGAGAAATACAGTATCTAAACACACAAGAAACCTTCTTTGGTGTTTGATATATCATGCTTTTGCTGACCACCACTGTGGCGCCCCCAATCCCCCTTATATAAATACACAGGGATCGAGACGCCAGAATGGTGACAACACGGTCACACATCCCAACGAAGTGCCAGTGTGTGTACATGCAACAGTGTTCAAATAAAATAACGCAGCGGATAGTCAACTAAGTACCAGAATTTAATTACAATCAAACATCAGTAAAGATTTAAATAGCAGTTATACAGTCATCCATAAAATAATTTACAATAGTTTTAAATGTTCAAACGAGTGATCCCAGATCACTCGTCAGGCGGAGCCGTCTCCTCAGGCTCGCCCTCCTCCTCCTCATCAGCATCAAAATCTGCGACACCACAAAATGGTCTCGCAGGTAAGTATAACCCAAACAACAACGTAATATAAAATGCATTAAATGCAACTAACATGCATGCACATGAAAACATGCATTTTTCCACAAAACATCATTTTTTCCGAAAATGATAAATTTCCAACACACACCAAAATCTCATTTTGGTCCAAATTATCCGTAAATCATTTTCCCAGAAAATGATTTACCCAAAAATCAACTCGCACTATTTTCCCAGAAAATAGTGCATTAATCCCAAATGCACCATGCATTATTTCCATATGCACCATGGTCTCCCCTATGGACCATCCGCACGTCCTGGCTTCGCAGCGGTGCTCAGTTCCGCGCCCAGCGCGTACGTGGCCAAGCACTCACACTACGCAACGAGCGATGCCCAGTTCCGCGCCCAGCGCGTACGTGGCCAGACATCCTCTAGTCCCCGCCAGCAGAAGGACCACGGAGTCGGCACGAGACCATCTCGTCCGATCCCATTGTCGCCCGGCGACAATCCAGGGGACGTTACTCAGTATATTCCGCTCCCGAGTAACCAGAGGAGCTCCACCGAGTTAATGCCCCATCTCGGCTTGGGGTCGTGATACACACGCACCAAAAATATTAACACATAAAATCATAGCTTTTCAAAGCACATGAACATGAATGCAATACACGAAAACCCAGTTTTCTTTTACAAACATGATCATGCATGAAATGATGAAATGCACATGTACCAACACAACATCCAAACCAACAAATACCAATCCAATCAAATCCAACCAACCCATCAACAACAAATATCCAATTCAACCAAATCAACCAAACAACTCCAATCACAAATCCATCCGACCCCCGAACTCCTCGGACTCAGTCCGGCATGCTAAAAACACAGTGAAATGGGTTAGTGCAAAAATACATTTAAATTACGAAAGTTCTTTGGAGAAATACTTACAGTGCAATATAATAATTTTCCGAGAATCGCGAAGTTGAAAAAGGCGACGTTTGAGCAACACCACAGTGTAAAATACACTGTGGCCGTGGGTCACAAATACCAACTTTTCAACGAGGACAAACGAAGACCCAAGATTGATAGGGTAGGGCCTAGGGAGGTCGGTGAAGCTAGTGGTGGTGGTGGTTTGCCGTGGGTGGCGGCGCAAGGGGTGGTTTTAGGCCAAAAAAGTGCAAATCGGAGATGGACTTGGTGGGGCTTCACCGGTGACGGATCGGAGCTGGGGTTGGGTCCAATGGGTTGCCAAGAGGTCGGGGATGAAGTGGTAGGAAGATGGTGGCCGGAGGTGGCGCGACGGCGGCGCAATGGAGGAAAATGTGCCGCGGCGTCGTGGGTTTCGTGGGCTTCGTGGAGGCTAACGGCGGCACGAACGGCGGTGATATTGGTGGGGTAGGACGGCCGGCGGCTGGGGAAGCGGTGGAGCCGGGCGGTGTCGACCACCGCCGGCGGACGGCGGCGCAGCTGGTGGGGGGAGAAACGGACGCGGGGAGAGAGAGAAAAGGAGAGAGAAACGTCCGCACGGGAAGAAAGAAAAAAAATAAGGAAAAAGAAAAAGAAAAGAAAAAAAGAAAAGGAAAAGAAAAAATAGAGGGAAAAGAAATGAGGTCCAATCCTCATAACTTGGGTCACAAAAATGATCCAACGGAAACGATTTTAAAACCACAAGTTAAATAAAATAATTTAAACGTAATGGTAAAGTCAAATTGAAATAATTAAATTCCACGGTAATTAATTTAAATATTAAAAGCAATTTAAATGCATAACAATAAATAAATATTAAGAAAGCATATAAAAATAATTTCCACCAAATAAAAATCATAGAAATAAACTCACTAAAAATCCAACCAATTTAAAATAAGAGAAATTATTTTAATTACATAAAAATAATTCCTTCAGTAAAAATACACTAAAATACGGGGTGTTACAACCACCCAACGATTCAACCAACTTTATTGAGTTGTAAGATAAACTATGCTCTATGCCTTGTTTGGCTCAAATACAATCTATCATCTGTTTAAGTTTTACTTACTGTTAATAATATAATACAAATAATTAAATATTTATTTTTCTATTAGTTTAAATTTTTGAGATAAGTGATGATTTTTATTAAATCGCATTAGCTTGAATCATAATTTTTTTAAATCTTCCTTGTAGAAAAATATTTTTCTTCAATTTTTTGTGATTGGAAGAAATTAAACCTGAAAATAGACATCCGTATGAGTATGTGGCTAGCCTAGAGATGTATAGAGGTGTATATATGTTTATTGACGTGGAGATCAGGGCCCGTTTGTTTTTGGAGATAAGATGAGATGAGTTGAGATTAAAGTTAAAAAGTTGAATAAAATATTGTTAAAATATATTTTTTAATATTAATTTTGTTTTGGGATTTGAAAAAGTTAAATTATTTATTTTATTTTGTATTGAAAGTTGAGAAAGTTGTAATGATTAGATGAGATGAGATGAGATGTTTTTTGAAAACAAACGAAGCCTGAATTGAAATAGTCCAAAGTTTTATATGGAGGAATAATCAGATACTCCTTAGTCCTTCCCATGAGCCAATTCAACAAAACCATGTGATACAAGAAAGCTTGAGTAGTAGATGTTGGTCCAAAATACCAGGTGTGACAAGTTATAAGAGCAGGTCCAAAATACATCGAATTACATAAGCTACTTAATTAAGATAAATTTCAACGAGTGAAGAAATAATATTGGGATGGAGTGAAAAACAAAAACTCCATAATTGATCGACCTCGCAAATTAAAGCAATTTTTATGACACATGTCAATTAAAGTTAGAGATGTATATCTATCATATACCAATTGTAAAATTACCACTTATCTTAAAAATTTAAGATAACGAGAATATATAAATTTTATTATTTATTTCATATCTTAACACTCACTCACATGTAAGATAGATTCTTCGTCAATAACTGAATTAAAATATTTAATTAAATATAAAGTCAGGATTCAAACACTTTTGATTGATCACAATTTTCTAAATGAATTAAAAAACTGCAGGAAAAAAAAAAGAAAAGTTAGGTATTATTTGGATAGTGTGATGAGATGAGATGATTTTAAATAAAAATTAAAAGTTAAATAAAATATTATTATAATATTATTTTTTAATATTATTATTATTTTAAAATTTAAAAAAATTAAATTATTTATATATTTTATATAAAAATTTAAAAATAATTATAATAATGAGATGTTATAAAATATTTTCAAATTTACCAGAGGAATAAGGAATTCATTTGGCAGTGAGAGACGTAAATGCATTGGGATTCATCGATAGATAGTCCATGATATATTCATTCACATGCAGATATACGACAACGGACAATCAGACTATCAGTTGCAACTTTAGACTGAACTGCTGACGTCAGTGCTAACAATGATCTCGTCAACGCGTACTCTCAGATCGTACAATTAGGGTTCGTTCATGATCCACGTAATAGAAGTTATACTTGCTACTTGGGGATAGGGGTGGGCTCCGACTCCGACGGAGTCGGAGTTGTCATTTCTGACCTCCGACTCCGACAAAAGTCGGAGTCGAATTTTCCCTCCGACTCCGACTCCGAACATAGTCGGAGTCCGATTCCGATCGGAGGTCGGAGCCCCGAACTCCGATCGGAACTTTGAACGGAGTTTGGAGCTCCGACTCCGAATAAAATTTCCGAACTCCGAACAAAATTTTGTTCTTTTTTTTATTATTATTTAAATTTTATTGTTCAATTTCGTTTCAGATAGTGAGCAACATATATATTTTTTTTAAAAGTGAAACGATCTACAAATATTTGGTTTATTCAAGAGTTCTCAATAATTTAAATATTCGTTCTGATTTTGTTACTGAATTTTGATTATATCTTTAATTTGTATTATGTCCGCCTGAAATTTAGCATTAAAAGTGCTCATGACTCATGAGTTGAAAATTACATAAATTTAAAATTTTATAAAAAAGAATGATGGTACGAATTTCTATAATTCGATTAATTTCAGTTGGATAATAAATTCTAAACGTTTGAGAGAGGATGAATAAGTACTAATAGAAATTATAGAATAAAGAGTACTTATCTCACGTCTTTGCTCGGGATATAACTACATAAATATAACTAATAGTTTAAAAAGTAAATAACATGTATGATGTAGCCATAAGTTATAACAGTCTCATTTATAACGTAATAACAATATGACTATAATTTGAAATATAACTACAATTCGATTAAACACGGATTTCAGTCAAATACTTTTTGTTCTATTGGTCATGCCTGAAATGAAGATAGAAAGTAGCAATCAATAGATGAAAAAAAATTGATAATAAAAAATTGAATACGGTAAAAGAATAATTTTATTCTTACCAAGAAAGGAGGTTCTCCCAACTCCATCCCAACTCTCAAGTAGCGTCCGTTCCAGACTCTCAATCATCGGTAATTATGTTAGGGTTCATAATTAGATCTATAAAATCATAAAAATTAGAAGTTAGAAACATTAAAAATAATTAAATCATCATTTAAAAGCATATAAACTTACCCGATTCAAGCCTATAGCTCTCGGCATCAACGCCAACGGTATCTAGTCCAATAGGCGTTTCACTTATCCAATTCTGTGTGCAAACGAGGGCCTCCACGGTTGACGGTGACAATGAACTCCGATAAGCATCCAACACGCGACCTCCAGTGCTAAATGCCGACTCTGAGGCAACTGTAGTGACAGGAATGGCTAGCACATCTCGGGCCACACGGGAAAGGACTGGATACTTGGTGGAATTAACTTTCCACCAAGTTAATAACTGAAATACATCACTAGGTGCCTCGACAGCTTCCATAAAATATCGTTCAACCTCAGATATACAATGCATAATATTCCTTGTTGACATGAGTTGATGATACTGCTGTATAATACGATTGCCTCTAACCCCTACAGATGGGTCAGTATCACCTGAGGAAACTGTCAATCCTGTCGGCCTCGAATGTGAGGAGCTACCAACTGCGGATGAAGGCTGAGCACTAGTACTGTAGTGATGATATAAGTCATCAACATCACTTTTTAGCAATTTAATAAACTCTGCAGCCTTCACTGCCCCGAGGACGGAATTTACCCAAAATTCTAGAACGGCCAACTTAACTCGGGGGTCAAGGATCACAGCCACAAATAGCAATCTATTTATCTTCTCAATATTCCCCCAATATTTATCATATTTGATCTTCATCCTCGTAGCCATAGCAGATAACAATCCAGCAGAGTCAGTACAACTATTTTCCAACTGGAAGTGAAGCTCCGAGAGCTCGTTAAAAAATGAGTTCGCAGTCGTATATTTGGATCCAGATAGCCGCATGGTTATCTCATAAAAAGTTCTTAAAAATTCAACAAAATAACTCACACTGGTCCAATCATGTGCGTCCGGCGCACCGAGCCCCTGTCCTGCTAGCTCCAACAAAGCATACCTCAGACCCCCATCCTCGACCTCTATCCGCTCGAATGCTTTTTGGTACTTCTGTGCCACATCCAACATCATGTATGTAGAATTCCATCGAGTCGGAACGTCCAAGCACAACATACTAGAACATTCAATCTTCAGATCTTCTGCTATTGCCTTAAACTTGGCAAGCCTTTGAGGGGAACCCCTCACATATTGTACAATGTTGCGGACTCGGGTTATGGAATCATGAACCTCTTTTAATCCCTCAACAACTATGAGGTTAATGATATGAGCACAACATCGAACGTGAATAAACTCGTGGGCCCGAATGATATCATCTCTCACCGTCGTGTTCCGCTTAAACCAATCAATTGCTGTTTCATTCGCACTGGCATTGTCAACTGTAATACACAGCACTTTTCGAATTCCCCAGTCCTTTAAACAATCATCCATCTTCGCCCCAATGGATGCACCTTTATGATCCACAATTTCTTTAAAACCAATAATTTTTTTATGCAAAATCCACTCACTGTCAATGTAGTGTGCTGTGATACACATGTAGCAGACGTTCTGTATGGAAGTCCATGTGTCAGTCGTAAAAGACACTCTCTGGCCAGTGGTAATAAACATCTTCCTCATCTCCTCCTTGTCCTTCGCATGCCTCTTTATACAATCTCGCATCACTGTATACCGTGATGGAATGGGAAATCGTGGCTCAACAAAATTTAGAAACTTTCGAAAGCCTCTTTTCTCGACTGTGGTAAATGGCATCTCATCAGTAATTATCATCTCTGCAAGCATGTCCCTCAACATCTTCTCACTGTATTGAGGGATGACCAATTTCTTAGTCTGTGTACCATCAGTGGCTGTAGAAGTTTGGTAACTGAGGTTGGTCTGATCAGTGGCTTGCAATCCCTTCGCTATCTTATATCGTTGACAACCATTTAGATGTGCTATTAACACACTGGTACCTTGCTTCTTCGAATGGCATCCACAAAGTGATCCACAGTAATGGCATCTTGCTACTGGGTTCGCAATTTCACCAAGAATTTTGGTGAAATGCTCCCATGTCCACGACCTCTTTTTAGAAGGTCGTGGTGGTTGATCTTGCTCAATGGGCATCTCCTCCTCTTCGTTGAACATATCCTCATCCTCTATATCAACTGGGAGTGGGAGTCGACTACTCGCACAAGATGTAGCTGCTCTAGATGTAGCTGCTCTAGATGTAGCTGCCCTAGATGTGGCTCTAGGGGTGGAAGTACCCACCGGTGCAGGAGTTGTAGCATTAGCATCCGCCACATTCCTTTGTGGACGATCATCTCCACTATGTCTAGGATCCATATCACAATCAATGAAGCTGAAAAAATTAAATTAGAAGCAAAAAATTAGTTTAAAAATAAACTAGGCTATTGTATTATACAATAGGACATGTATTATTGTATCATAATATATTATTGTATCGATGTATTATTACATCGAGGTTCGGTTGACTTGCGCTCGACTCAGCGGAACCCATCCAGAGATATTCGCTCGACGTGCGCTCGAGCGGAAACCATCCAGAGAGGTTCGCTCGACGTGCGCTCGAGCGGAACCCATCCAGAGAGGTTCGCTCGAAATGCGCTCGACATGGCGCTCGAGCAGAATCCATCCAGAGAGGTTCGCTCGACGTGCGCTCAACATGGCGCTCGAGCAGAATCCATCCAGAGAGGTTCGCTCGACGTGCGCTCGACGTGACACTCGAGCAAAACCCATCCAGAGAGGTTCGCTCGACGTGCGCTCGACATGGCGCTCGAGCAGAATCCATCCAGAGAGGTTCGCTGTGCGCTCGACGTGACACTCGAGCAAAACCCATCCAGAGAGGTTCGCTCGACGTGCGCTCGACATGGCGCTCGAGCAGAATCCATCCAGAGAGGTTCACTCGACGTACGCTCGACATGGCGCTCGAGCCAATGTTCAATACAACGTGCGCTCGACTTGCGCTCGACACCTCGCTCGAGCGCAAGTCTGCAATACAATGTAAAATTCAGGGTTTTGAGCGCCGTGTTGGGACTATATTGAATATTCAATACAACCAATTCACAAGAATCACAACTGCAGGCTCCAATTCATAAGAGACGTGCTTGAATTAAATTTAGGGCTCATAAATTTTGGGCTCACCGTAGGTGGAAGCTGAGTAGAGGAGCAACGAGGAACGGCGGCACGGAGGAGCAACGACGAACGGCGGCACGCTGGCACTAGGACGGAAGACGCGAGAGAGAATGGATGGTTCAGTCACTGGGAGTCTGGGACGGGAGACGCGAGAGAGAAGGGAGAAGGAAGAAGAAGAAGAACTGGAGAAGGAAGAAGAAGGGGAGGAGAAGGCTTCCTTAGGAAGCCATATGAAACGACGCCGTTCCATATTAAGTGGAACGGTGTCGTTCAATAATTTTTTTTTAAACCCAGCTGTAAAACGACGTCGTTTTACAGCTGGGTTTAAAAAAAAAATTCGGAGTCGGAGTCGGAGCTACATGGAGCTCCGACTCCGACTCCGCTTCCGAATCACTAGTCGGAGTAGTTCCGAATTCTGACTCCGAATTCCGACAACTCCGACTCCGTCGGAGTCGGCGTCGGAGCGGAGGTCGGACGGAGTCGGAATTCTCGAAATTTTGCACACCCCTACTTGCGGACGTGAGTATAAATATCATACAATTATTTTAAAAATTGAATAGATATAAGATTTATATAAAAAAGAAAAAAATTAATAATAAATTATACTTTTTTTTAAAGTAATTACATGACACTTACATACTCAACAATTATATATAATATTATCCAATGAGAAAAACTATGTAATCAGTCTATTTTATGGACACCTAGCGGACGAGTTACAACATGATAGAACACGTCAAAAAATAAATAAGGGCGTTATAAGATGAGATTAGATGAATTGAGATAAAAGTTAAAAGTTGAATAAAATATTGTTTTAGAATATATTTTTTTAATATTATTTTTATTTTAAAATATAAAAAATTAAATTATTTATTTTATTTTTATAAAAATTTTAAAAAATTATAATGATTAGATAAAATGATTGTAGTTGTAAAAACAAACGAGACCTTATCATTTGCATCAAGCGATTGAACTAATCAATGATAAATATTTATTTAGCACATGGAGTTTGAACTTAAAATGTTACAAAATCCATATCATTAAATGTCAAAATACCATATATTACAAACGAAAATTCAGAAAATCTTGATCTGATTTGTTGTTTTTAATCCGATAAATGATCGATACCTCTCTTTTGAGATGTCTCTATACTGGTTGACTAAGGTGGTGGTCCAGAGCAGAATCCGATGCTTTGCTCTCAGAAAATGCAAGCCTTTGATGCTTCGCCCAAGGAAAAAAATGGAACTTAGAAAGGAAAAAAAGAAGAAGAAAAGAATGGCCAATTGCTCAAAGCATATTAGATTAGGAACAATAGCCCATTAGACTTGATTAGTTATTACCTATAGGTAGCATCCCAGGATTCTCATTTTCTTGCTTCTTAGTACGACAACTAAAGAGACCAATAAAAGCTGTTTAAGCTATCATAAAAAATGAAATAAAGTAAAATCATGGTCAGAAGAACATTAATATCACAGCGGCATATTTCCAACTGTGAGTCTGAAATTCGACCATTATTAGTTGAATCTGAATCTGATATGGCGATATACAATATCTAGTAGCATTAGAAAAACTCAACATGGAGAGAGAGAGAGAGCACTGAACTATCCCACAAAATTATTATATATTATAATATAAATGACATAGTACTCACGTCCGGCTACAAGATTGGGAAATGTTAAGGCGGTTTGGATGTATAATTGAGTTGAAATGAATTGAATTATTTATAAATAGTAATGAGTTAAGATTATATCGTAAGTTTTATGGAATCTATTTAAAATGAGTTTAGATGTATTTAGATGTTAAAATAAGTTTAGATATATTTCTGAAAATTTGAAAAAGATTGTGAGTCCAGTATGTAAAAATATGTTAAGTTAAAAAAAATTATAGGTTCTACATGTAAAGAGGTTTTGAATTGAGATGAGTTTAGTGATTTGAGAGTTGGATGTTTAGATGTTAGACTCAGTTTAAAATTAAACTAAACTAAATTGATATTGATGCAGTCTAACAACCAAACGGGACCCAAATCAATCCATAGCATACATTGATTGGGCATTTTATGGTTTTTTTTTTAATATTTAAAAAAAAAAAACAAAAAACAAAATATGTAATCGATGCACACCATCAGTCCCGTATAGGAATCCTACAAGATTTGATACTACAAAAATTATTTATATAAATACATTTTTTATAAGAAATTTTATTATTTTGTGATCATTTAGGTAAGTATCACGTGTCCGAATTTCGATATTATCTAATGGAAAATGTTAAATGTATTTAAAAAAATTTATAAAATAACTTACTTCTCCACGTGTTAGTTATTAATATGTTAAAAATAATAAAATTTTAAAAGAAAACTAATAAAATAAATTTTATAAGTAAAATTGTAAATATATGTAACACTACTCTTATCTAATATGTTACCAATGGCTGATCATATGCAGAAACAACAAGAATCATCCATGTTCTAGCTTGAGTCTAGAAGATATTCCGTAAAAGTCTTTATTTATTTTTACCTGACCAGGTCATTCGATGAATGTTAATGTCTTCACATGATAAATATTACAACAATTTTCATCAATGTAGACGTTTTCCGCACCAAGAGTTTCATATATAATTATTTGAATGGGGAATTGTTAATTAAGTCGAATTTTCAATTCAAGCATCAAAATGTTGAAAATTGTACTTTTAAATTATGGGGATAGAGATTTTCTTCATACACATCCAACCAACAGATATTGGATTAGTTCTTATCTGTATTTTGTTTCTAATCTTGTTATTATGACTAACCCTATTCAATCAACACTACTTTCAAACCTCTTTAATACTGTTTTCGTTGTCATTGTCATGGTCCCTCTTTAGTGTTTCGTATCGTAACCAATTTTTCCAACGCGTTGAAAGCCCGTTAATTGTGTAACAACTAATATCATCAATTTATTACAACCTCCATTATCAATGCCGTGACATTTTAATTTAGTATATTTACTCAATTAATATCTTAATTTTCACAAAAATACTCATTTAAAAAATTAAAAATTACATCAAGACTAATGCGTTCCATCGTCCTATTAATTAACATTTATATTATGTTTGAACGCTATGACATTTTTCAGAATTATTAAATCTATTCTCAAATATTGCCCAAACTAAAAACACTTTTCAATTTTAAATTTTTTAAATTTATATTTAACCGTTACTTAATCATTGTTCAAAAATAAAAATCAATACAACTTTTACACAATTCTAAACAAAAATAGTTTATAATATTTTTATTCGACTTTTTTTTTTCTCATTTCTTAAAACCTAATAAAATATTTTTACTCAAACTATTTTATTACTATTCACAAAATTATGAGATACAAGTATCCAAATATGCTCTTATTACTCTTTGCACTCAAAACTATCAAAACGGCACATTATATTTTTAATCAAGATAAATAAAATTATAATTATTAAGACAAATGAAAAGGTAGGTGGAATGACAAAATATACTATAATGTACTGACATGGATAACATGAGACACAAAGTATACAACATTGCCGTAGAATACTTACTAGGATATACTTCTTTGTACAGTGGACAGTGCTACAAGGGAGTAGTCCGAGAGAAGTCACCGAGAAGGTCATTTGACCTTTTTTTTTTTTCACACACTTTTTTAATCCTCTTAAATACATATTTTTTAAAAAATTTACAATATTATTAAAAAAAACTTACTTAAGTATTAGATTAAAAAAAAAAGTATCGGGACTCATTATTGGGACACAAAACATTTTTACTATACAAATACAAAATGAGAAATGTTGTTTCTCGTGAGTCACCAAGAGAATAATATGCTCCATCAAGCATATATTTAATAGGGTGGCTCTACAATCATCGTTGGGGTTCTCATTAATGTATTTCATTTATATTTTTTTTCATACGCATTTTTTAATATTTTTAAATATTTAAAAAAAATTTACAATATTATTAAAAAATATTTCTTTAATTATTAAGTAAAAAAAATTAAAAAAAAAAAGATCAACGAAAGCCCAGCGGAAATACTAGCATTTTCGTAATTAACATTTCAATGGTCCAACTGGCATGGGCTGATGATCTTGAGGCACAGAGAGAAAAAGCCGCTCTGTTAAATTCCTTGCAGTCCATTTGAACGAGACAGATAAAAGAACAAAAAATTTGACCAGCTATATCTCATAAAAACCGTTGTCGAAACCTTCTCGATCGTTTGCCAAGTGTCATTGCCTGCCCTCCCTCCCTCCCTCCCTCCTCCTGCATCCCGACAATCAGAATGCTTTTCATTGCGAGAAATGCTTTAGATCCCGAATTCGGGACCGTCCCGAATGGAATTTTTTTTTTTTTATATATTTAGTGATTAAAGAAATATTTTTTAATAATATTATAAATTTTTTTATTTTTTAAAAAATGTTTATGATGATTAAAAAAATACATGAAAAAAATAAATAAATAAATAAAATGTGCTTTTCGGGACAAGTCTTCGAAATGTGTAGTGCTGCTCTTTCATCGCATGATGGGATGAAACTATGACGTTTTGCATCAAGAGAGAGTCAATAATATGCAAGTTTGGAGGATTGTGGTTTCTACAAATTGTCATCAAAACTTCATTCGGTAGCCTAAACAGCAGAAAATTTGAATTTGTATTCTAAACTCTAAACTATTAACCTTCAAATGTTAATCAAGATATAAATTAAAAATATAGATAATTTGGAGAAAAAATAAAAGTTTTTGTAAAAATTTAGGGTGCCATGTAAAAAATGATAGTTGATTATAGGTGGAAAGTGAAACTTCAAAAACATAGTACGGTGAAATTTGGATAGCGAGTTAAGATGAGATAAGTTGAAAGTTAAATAAAATATTGTTAGAATATTTTTTTAATATTATTATTGTTTTAGAATTTGAAAAAGTTGGATTGTTTATTATATTTTACATGAATATTAAAAAAATTGTAATGATTAGATGAGATGAGATAAAATGAGTTGAGATCAACTTTAAAACCAAACGGAACCGGAATAATACATGAGTATGGTTAAATGAAAGGTATTTTTATATTCTCTTTCTGGGTTTTTAGTTTTTTTTTTTTTTAAAAAAAAATTATATTCCAGTTGTAAATTGAGCTTACTACTGACGTCAACAACAGACAGTACTAAGTGGTTTTAGTGGCTAATCTCCCAAGCCAGCCGTCTAAGAATGTACTAGTCGTTTTATATCTGTGAATAGAATCAATGATAGATTAAAAAAAGAAAAACAACCAAATTCTTGTCTTTCAGTAACATACATTTTGCTTGACAACAAATGGGATTGAAGATTAAGCTTGAGACCCACCCCCCTTTTGATACCATCAAATGATTCCCAAATACTCGTGACATCCCAGTTACATCTTCAACTAGTCCAGCTTCCAATATATTATTCTAGGTGGTCATATTATATATAAAATTCATGACAATTGCTTTGATTTTTGTCATCACGCCAACTGTCGTGTCACATTTTAAGTGACTTTTAAGTCTGAAAATTCAATAATGAAATCAATGATGAAAAGTAACACTGTTTTTTAAAAAATAAAAAATAAAAAAAAAATGATTAAATGTTTAAAATATAGCCCTATAAGAATAGTTGCAAGAGATAGGCCACTTTCCATTGTGGTCTAGTTAACGAGTGTAACCATCCATGGCTGATTCACTTTCGATTACAGTTGAGCCCTCCCTCATAGTTGGACTGCCGGTTTGGCACTCTCCTATGGAAGAAGCAAAAGGCAGCCGCTTGCGAGAATCTTCCATTAGGGCTGACACCTCTCCATCTGTGTTCCAAAAGGTAGCCCATTAGAAGGGTAGCCACTAGATAGAACTGATTTTATATCAAGGCGCAAAATAACAATTTGGTATTAACCAAGATTTTCTCTCTTCAATCCCGTGCTTGCTTGACCAGATCGTTTCAGAGATCTTGGGCACGTTCATTCTCATATTTGCAGGCTGCGGGGCTGCTCTTGTCTACAAAATACAAATGCTCACGATTATGGGTATAGCAGTTGTGTGGGGTTTAACTCTAATGGCGCTTATATATGCACTTGCACACGCCTCTGGTGCTCATTTTAATCCTGCAGTTACCATTGACTTTGTTGCTGCCTCTAAATTTCCATGGAAACATGTGAGATACCTTTCGATACTTCTTTTCACGTAACATTTTTCCATGTTTGATGTGTTTTTTTTTTTTTTTTGTCAGCTTGGCCTTTTTCCTGGACCATTGGATGTCAACTAAAAACTTGCCTGCTACTCTAATATAATGTAGGTGCCAATGTATGTCTGTCTCAAGTGTTGGGTGCAGCACTTGCAAGCCTAACCCTCAGAGTATTGTTTCATGGCCAAGACAATACTCGTGCAGCAACGACTCAGTACTCGGATTCAACTACGGACCTGGAAGCCATCGCATGGGAATTCATAATTTCATTTATTCTGATGTTCAACATCTGTGGCGTTGCTTCTGATCACAGAGCAGTACGATGATCTTCTCTGCATCAATTGCTTTACCTGCTCATATTTCACCATGTTGAGTCGTGTTGTCCACCATCTCCCCCCCACCCCTCAAAAAACAAAAAGGAAAAAAAAATAAAATAAAACTTGGAATATTCATCTGTTCACGGACAGATTTGCTCCATTCCGGGATAGTAAAAGTTTTTGAACTGACTCAAATCTTCACTTATGTAACAAGCCTATTGAAAAAAGGCTATAATAACTAGGAAACGAGGGAGCTCCTCCAGAAATGAGAGTAGAGAGAAAAGATAGAAGATGACAAAATTGTCAGAATTCATTAAGCATGCGTAGCAAAGGGTACTGTCCAGCTTAAAAAGGCATCAGCTGGCTAACGGTCAGGAAACAAACAAAATACAATAACACTAAAGCAACAGACCATAAAGGCCAGATTGTCGTAAGGCCAAACGGCCAGAATAAGGAAATACAAAAACATAAAGTAACTGGGCCCCGGGGGAACACACTCCCAGCCCATTAACGAAATTAAGGTGATGAAGCATTGGCCCGGTCCAAGCCTTCTTTGACTCCCAAACGACGCCTTCTGTCAATCCCATTCAACTTTCACTTTGACCGACACTTCTTCTTCTCGAAAATGCCTCTTCTTCCTTCCGAACTCACTCCTGTTCTTCTATGGCTCTTAGATCGGTTTGATCAAGCCGTGTAACAACTGATAAAAACAGAACACAGGCCTCGCCGGAGTTGCAATAGGCGCTACAGTTATGTTTAACATCATAATTGCTGGGTAAATGAATTCCCTCCTAAAGTATTTCATCGTCCTTTTCTTTTCACTGCAATGGTATGTATTTTCCCAATCACACAACTAACTTGTCAGATTGGATTGGCAGGCCAGTCACTGGAGCTTCTATGAACCCTGCAAGGACTATCGGCCCTGCCATTGCCTCTGGTGTTTATGAAAATCTTTGGGTCTTTATTGTAGCCCCTGTTCTAGGAGCCCTGGCTGCTACTTTGGTGTACAGCCTTCTTCGTGTTCCTGAACCAGAAAAATCTGAGAGCTTTAAAGGCATATGCAATCATCTTTATTTACATACTGATCCATAGATGCCTGCCACTTTCAACCAACGTGAAGTTCGGCATGACTCTTGAGTTACAACTCTTAGTGCACAATGAAAAATCCCCTCTTGCATGCTGAATTGCAATTCCTGCTAGGAATTGAGAAATGAAGACAAGGCTTATTCTATTTCTTGGTTTCTTTTGCTAAATGGCCGCCTTTTGTTTGCCAACTACTTTTAAAGCTAGATCAGTCACGAAGTTGTCAAGGCAGAGGACATTTGGTTTACATAAAACATAAAGCAAATATGATATCAGCCTAACTAATAAAATGAGAAAGCACAAGCCTGGTTTATTGGAGAACTACACATCCTTCTTATGACTCAACTCTATTCTCCCCTTACAACATTTACTATACAGCATATATAATACAACAAGAAAGGAGAGTGGCTAGCAGATGAGCTTTCTGCATCAACTTCGAATCTCATAAACTATAAAGTCAGTCAAGTGAAAAGAAAAAGCCGGTGCATGATATATATGGGGATGCTCGTTCAATATCCCATTGGCCAACAGGCTGTGCATGATACTCATCTCCACCTCTGAACTACTACTCGTGTGTGTGTGTGTGTTCTACCTGTTGAGAAAAGAATCATTTAGAGAAATTTGAGAAACTTCTTTCGGAAATATTGAGAAAACACGATTTTGATCTCATTAACACTTTTTTTTTTTTTTGCATGATGACCTTACAGAAACTTCAGTATATGAGAGTAGCTGAACCAATTACATGTTGGCATCCACTTTCTCAAACTGATTAGCCAAAAGGAAGAATTGTTCAAACAAGAAAACCCAAAGCACAATCTGTTTATCGCTACCATGTTCAAAATGGAAATGAAAATTGTATTTGATAATACAAACGCTTCAAAAGCTCTTACCCGGTTTGAGATAGCCGTCTCCAATTAACTATTTGGTGAGACTGAGGATGCCTCTGCAAGTACGATGAACTATTTCCCATGCCATTTTCATCACCCACAAACTGCTCTGAGTAGCTAGAAGTTGAAGGAGACCAAACTGGAACAACACCTCCATCCCTTTCTCGCTTACTACTACTAGAAGATTCTGCTGTGGAAGCTTCAGAAGCACTCTGGAACACTATTGAAGGATCAAATTGCGCCAGATTGTCTCTTCGAACGGTCTGAAGAACCACTTGGTTTAACGAGTTCCTCATTGCTTCTTGATTTACATTTACATTTGTTGGCACTTGACCTCTGATATCTACGGCCACTCGAAGATCTGAAGAAGGTTCTTCCTCTTCCACTCTCACCAAAGAAGAAGTCATGCTTGGAACCATCTGATCCTCGTAGCGGTGAACTGTAGCATGGGGGCTGCTTCTCACTGGCTCATGATTTTCCTCCATAAGTATATCTTGAGGAAAGGCAATTGGGGCAGAATCAGTGGAGTCACCAAGCCCTTCCTCGGTTCCATTTTCAATTGCAGCTCTTGAGGCTGCTTCTTGCCGCCACATCTCCAATAGTGCTTCTTGCAATCTGGCTTTTGCTGCATCTATCTGTACAATGGGAAGAGGATAATTTGAACCCAGCTCAATTCCAGCGGCTTCAAGGACGGATTCTGGTGCATTCCATGGGTGGTGTATCCATTCAGTTGGTAGCCTGGCTAGTTCAGGAAGCCAACGTCGTACATATTCTCCATTAGTATCGAACTTGTAACCCTGAAACTGTAATTAAATCACAACTTAGTTGAAACATTTCCTTAAGTCTATCATCCACAAGCAGCTCTGCTGCTAATGGTAATGCACAAGTCAATGTCAATGTCAAAGTTGAATGATTGTATTCTCAGAGTTCGATATTCCTTACACTTTCAAAAAGGAGATCATTTTGAAAAGTAGATTAGAGGTCACAGAGAAATCAAAGTTGTTGGAACCTCGTGTAATAAGAAATATTCGAGAATAGATGAGTAAATGACAAATTGCTTGGATTTAAGTATACTTTTGAACAAAACCAAGATGGCCACAACTGTTAACTACATCAGTCCGCACCTGTGGATTATCTATCCGGTCAAGCTCACGGCCATCGGGGAGAGTACCAGATATATACTGCCATCCAAGAGCGTCACTCTCAAGATCTGCATCTAAGAGTGTATCCCAGAAATACTTCATTCCCCATCTCCAAGGAAGTTGAAGAACCTTCACAAAGAAACTAGAAACCACCACTCGTATCCGATCATGCAACCATCCAGTGGCCCATAACTCTCTCATCCCAGCATCCACCAATGGATAGCCAGTTCTACCTTGTCTCCAAGCTTTAAAGTAACCTTCATTCACAACCCAAGGGAAGTACTTGAGGTGCACAAGAAGTGGCCTTTCATGACTGTACGGATGGTTAAAACTCAAGTATCTTGAATATTCTCTAAGTCCAATAGATTTCAGAAATAAGTTGACACTTTCTTCACCAGCCTTGTTTCCTACATTGGCCCAGAGAACCTGCTTGATACGGACAAGATGAAACACTTTCCGTACACTCACCTCCCCAAAATGCAAGTGGGGAGAGAGAAATGAGGTTGTGATGCTATCGGCTTTCCTGCGATTTTTAGAATACTCAATTAATGGTCCATTGATGAATATAGTCAAAGCCTTATCAGCATTGCTCCACCCTGGTGACCATGCTCGAGCAAGAAGTGCATTGCTTCCCTTCTCTGAGTCGTCTTCAAATGCTAATGCATGTGATGGGCACCTTGATACATCACCTGAGAAGAAGCATATTAACATAGTCATGTTAGCCAGCATGGGTGGGTTGCTACATTTTGAGATTTTCTCCATTGACATTATGTAGGCTAAGCTGCTTTTGTAACTAAAAGATACAAACGTGATAAAGTATTGATCTTAGGGAAGACACTCTAATAAAATTCTTTTGCCTGCTTTTCTTCTTTCTTTTCCTATACTTTATGTGGAGTTTCAATCATCCTCAAGCTCTGTCACAGAAGCTATTTAGCGTTGTGACAATAAGATAGATAGGACGTAATTGCAAACATTTTAATAATATAGAGATTTGATTTTGAAAAAAACAAAATTAGGGACCCCATTTGTACATGATATAAACTTCAAAAGAAACCATATATCAGTTTGCCCTAAAGCCTTTTGGGAGCTTTAAAACTAATTAGTTAGACTCTTACCGATGTTTGTAATACTCTCTCAATAACTTTTTAGTTAGAATTAAGAGCCGGCCTTAATATTTTGAATAAACACACTATACAATCCATTGTTAACCTATAAAGGATCCCATCCTCATAAACAGCATGTAGAGGAAAGTTCAGGAAAAGATTTGAAAGAACCATATTGACCTGAAATTATCTTCTTAGGTGGGAGAAGTGGTGCCTCCGGATCATAAGGCATGCTAAGGCATCTTTCCCAAAAGGAGGCGAAAGTTGTGAAGGGGCGGCCATGGGCATCCTTAACATCCCACGGTTCATACAGCAAATCCGAATTGAAGGAGTGTACAGCTATCCCTTGTGCACTTAAAACCTCCTTTGCCCGGTGATCTCTAACAAGTGACAAAGGATCTGAATTTTGAAAAGCAGAAAGTAGCCAGTAAATATTAAACGAAAAAGCTACTATAGTTGACTGAACGACATAATTAATCAGATACTCGAGTTTATAAGAAGATAATGACTAGAATACCTTTTAGCAGAATAGAGAAACCTTTTTTCCCTTTTCAATTAATCGAGGGAACTTTTGATACTCAAAATTTAGTTATGAAAGATGAATGGATATAAAAGAAACTGATTAATCTAGCCGATCACAGAAAATAATAATCTTTGAATTTCTAATCTTGGAAGCTATCAAACGTATAAACAAAAAGTTACTTAATTTGATCATCCAAAAAGAACATGTTTCCATATAGAAAGAAAAAAATAAATACAAATTAAAGAAAAGAACGAGAATATTTAATACTAGCAATATAGGGTAACATTTGGGGAGACGAAACAGAAGAGAAAAAGAGTTGAAAACAGACCATATAAGTGGTTGAAGAAGAGTTGAGTAGCACCAGTGGACTTGACAACCTCGAGTAGAGAAGAAATGGAGTCGGTGGATTTCTTGGTGACGAGAGAAGTGCCAAGGCTTCTCAAAGAGGAATCAAGGTGAGCCAGACTGTGCTTAAGCCACCACCTGGAGACCCTGCCTGGGTAGTAGTGACCTTCCTCCTCAGGTGCCCATATGAACACTGCAACCACAGCACCTGCTCTCACTCCAGCACTCAGTGCCGGGTTATCCTCTACTCTCAGATCTCTTCTGAACCAGACTATGCTACACCCGCCACCTGACATCTCCCCCTTCCCCCCCCCCCCCCCCCCCCCCCCCCCCCCCCCCCCCCCCCCCCCCCCCCCCTCTCTCTCTCTCTCTCTCTCTCTCTGTTTGAGCTCACCAGGGTATTGGAATTAATCCTTATCTTTTGCTTTTTCCCTATAGTTTTTGGTATTATGAAGAGGGAATTTTAGGCCATGAGCAAGAATAAAGCTCAGTTCATTTTAGGGTGGATGGGTTGTGTACTTTGGCTTTTACTTGTGTTCCTGATATGATCATATTACTCTGTTACAGTATAATTTCTGTTTATTCATTTTCCCAATTTGTCGGGTGAGTGCCCTTTTTAGTCCTTTTAAGACCAGTTGCAACCAAAAGGCTCTTTGTGAGAGAGAGATTTGATTGGAGAAAGTGTGCAGACGAGATTGGGTAGTGGGGATACGAATTGATTGGCAAATTGCAGCCAATCAATTTTTTTCATTTTGTTCTTTTTTTCATTTTTTTTTGTTTTTTTTTGAATGTTTTTTCTTATCCTATGCAACAACAAATCTCACCCACCTCTCTAGTTCCTTCTCTTTGGCAGGGTGGAAATTTGTAAATTGAAAGCTATATAGATCCTTCTCTTATGCATTATCTTCTCGTCGGTCTGTATTTTGAAGCCATGAGGGCGCTCGTAATCATTTTATCACTGCAGCACCTATTAAATAAATCTCCTATTGTCGAATAATGTTTCTGTTTTTTTATGTAGAAATGACATGTTTGGTCTTTAATATTAGTCATCCACCTCAACCTGTTTTTCATTTTCTTCCTTTTCTTCTTTTATCTTCTTTTCTTTTGCTTGCACCTGATTTCAGTATTATTTTGCTTTTGTTTTCAATAACGTTACTTATCATTCTAATTACTATTATCCTCTTATTATTTTATGATATAATATTAAATAATTAAAAATTATTTATTCTATCTCATTTATAAATTTATCATTTAATATTATATTATATAATAATAATAAAATAAATGATGAATAAATTTGTTTCATTTTACGTTATTTTAAACTTGGGTTTGCTCGATATTAGAAGGAGACAGGATCCGTGGAAGAGATAAGCATGCTGACTAATTGGATTTGGCCTTTTTCCATTGAGGTGGGCCTCTTCTGCTTTTGTTTGGGGCTCTTCATGTTGCCAAGATTCCTTTTATATGTCACTGTTAGGATGATTTATGATGGGGCTCTTGTCCCTCCCCCTGCTCTGACAAGCCGTACTGTTATCGTTCAAGATTTTCTGACATCAATTAATATAATTTTTAAAAAAAATAATTAATTTAATTATAAAATTATTTTTATTATAAAATAAATTCAATAAATTTTATTGCTGCTTTTTTATTTCTAAAATAACTTTGCATCAAAATTGAGAACGAAGATGCGAAAACATAATGTGATATTTGTAACAAAAAAAAAAAAACAAAACGGTACATGATTCTAACTTTGATCCCAAATATCAACTTGGTCAAAGGACAAATTTTTAGTGCTTGGTATCAGAGTCTGAATCGTTCACGGTAATCAATTATCTTAACATCGTGACATGGTTCATTTAGACAGTGAGATAAAATAATTTTAAATGAATTAAATAAAATATTATTATTATTTTACAATTTAAAAAATAGTCACTATTTAGTGGCCTGTATTTTCTAATCAAGTAGATAATAAATAAATAAATTGGTCAGTTTTCTATAAGTATTTTACTAGAATAATCTGGTGATTTCAAAACTATCCATTATTTCGTAAGCATAAATTATGAAAAATGACATTCAGCATCTCGTAGGAACTAGGAATTGATTTGGATAATGAGTTAATCACTTGATATGAGAGTTAAAAGTTAAATAAAATATTGTTAAAATATAATTTTTATTTTAAGATTTAAAAAAATTAAATTGTTTATTATATTTTATTTGAAAAATTGAAAAAATTATAATGATTGGATGAGATCAATTGTGATAGTTTTTTAATCCAAATTGTAATGATTAGATGTGGAGATTTGGATAGTGAGTTGAATTGAGATGAAATGATATCAGAGTTGAAAGTTGAATAAAATATTATTTTTATTTTAAGATTTGAAAAAGATAAATTATTTATTATATTTTGTTTCAAAGTTTGAAAAAATCATAATGATTAGATGAGATAAAATAAGATTAGTTGAGATGATTTTTTAATCCAAACAAGAAGGAAGCTCATTTCTCCCCCTAACACTGTTGCTTTTAATTGTTTGTGTTAATAAAATGATACAACATATGTATTGGACATAACAAACACCATCTAGTACTAATGTTTTCCAAAATCAATTACTAAGAAAATGACAACGGACCAAACATATCAACAGGAGGATATTCTAGATATTATCCGTACAAAATGACTCTAGATAGCATGCAAGTGTATTAAATGTTCTAGTTCTATGTTTTAGATGGTGATGGATGGGAAGCCGTACTTTAGAAGTTATAAAAATTCTAATTATTTTTACGTACTCATTTATGTATTTTTTGTATATTTAATGTGATTGATTACATATTTTTTTGATATAAAATAACTATTAACTATTTTATTCAATTATATTAATAAATTACATAAAAAGTACACAAAATTGAAAGTAGGAGAACTGAGTTAAGGTTGCATGCCGAAGCTGGAGGATCTTAAATTAAATTAAATGACTGGTATAATAACCTGTGCCCCCCCGTATGTACTTCTGGTCCAAAACCACTGAGCTCGACAAGGCAGGGCCCGTTTTCCTGCAAAGAAACCGACGTGTAAGCCTTATTATTCAATGGGCAATGCTACTTTGCGGCCAGCATTTATCGCTGGCCGTGCTGCTCGGTCTGATTTTATTTTTCATATTTTTATTTTTTAAAAAATTAAAAAAATATATCAATATACTTAAAATCAATTCTTTAATCACGTAAAAAATAATAATAAAAAAATAAAAAATACCAGCGGTCAAAACAAGTGAACAAATCAATTGGGCAAAAAAATTTTTCCCTTATTCAATATCTTGATTACGGCTTTGTTTGAAATAGATTTCATTTTAAAATTTTTATCTTATCTTATCATATATTATTTTTAAATATAATTCAAATACAAATATTTTCAAACTAATTATTATAATTTTTTCAAATTAATCATTACAACTTTCTTAAATTTTCAAACAAAAAATAAAAAATAATTCAATTTTTTTTAAATCTACAAACAAAAATAATATTATAAAACTATCAAGGATAGCCGGCCCTAGTTTTAGAAAGAGAAACTCCTCATTCTCTCTAGAAACCACCACCAAATCAAAACCTGTGCAGAGGAGAGAGGAGCTTCGGCTCCTGCCTCCCTCCTCCCTCATTCATCCCTCTCCCATCTCCTATCTAGTTTTCTTCCCACAATTTTTTTGGTTCTTTTTTCAGGGCTAAGTATGGCAGAAGGCCGATCTAATGCTCTCTAGCATCTGACGACAACCACGTGCCCTACTGTAGGTTTCTCAAGGTGCCGATCCTTCAGTGAAATATGAAAAATTTCACTGAACGATGCTGCAGGTGAGACACATGCGTGGTCCAAAGTGGGCACATGAAATCCACGCGCCACCGCTAAGGGTGCTCTTCTGCCGCCACATGTGGCTTTTCTGTGTCCAGGGCTACCGGTTATTTTAGACTTGACTGATTGTCATACTCCTAGGGTGACATGTGGCTCTCACGGGCATCACAGTCACTTTGTTTGTCTTTTTTTTTCTCCAAAATTAAAAATGCGGTACTATGTCTTTTCAATATGGAATTCATTTTTTTTTTCATGTATCTTTAATTTCTGTTATGTATTTTATTTTAGAAAAATAAAAACAAAAAATACACAGTCTCTTGGACTTTTGTTCATAGAGTGTGTCTTTCACTCCATCTTAGACAGAGTATGGGGTTTGTAAACTCTGTCTTGGACAGAGTTGTGCTGTCTCTCAGATGGCGGTCTATATAGGTTTGCAGTATGAACTAGACCATATCAGTCACAGTTGTGTATTAGGAAGCTATTAATGTTGTAGTTGGCTTGTTATGTATGTTTCAGGTCAAAGTTGTAATATCCATTATTAATGCATGCAGTATGTCTTATAAAAATATATATATATAACTATATTCTAATAATATTTCAACTTTATAATAGTTTTTTATTTAAATTTTTCTCTCTTTTCTCAAAACTCAAAAAATACTCAACTCAAATTATTAGACAATTATTCACAAATTATCTTATTATTATTTACAAAATTTTCATCTCATTTTATTCTCCCAACGAGCCCAATAAGTAAGAGATATAGATATATGTATGTCTCTAATTAATGTCGTCAAATTATTGAGTTTGAGATTTCGAGATTTTCTATTGGTCTAGCAGTGGAGATTGAATCTGGTTTTATTCAGATCATATATATGAATCATATCTATAAATGCAGGGTTGTGAAGTGAAGATCGAGTTAAAGCAGCAAACTTCTATCATAGATGATCAGGAAATCATTGATTGTTTGGCACCTTTTCCAAAAGAAAAAATATTCATTGACCTGAGGACGCTGTGTGTGTGCAGAAGCTGCCCAATTCGGATGACAATCCGTAGAATCCTAGAGCCATTATAAAAGAGTCTCTAACTATTGCATGTCTAAAACTAATTTTTTAAAAAATTATTACAGTTATAAAAAAAATTTATAAAAATAAATTTATAAACTGATATAGTTTTGATATAATATATTAAATTTATTTTAAAATAAAATTAATTTTATAATTTAACATACCATATTATGAAGTTATATTAATTTATAAATTTATTTTTATAGAATCTATTTATACCTAAAATATTTTCTAATTTTTGAAGTTTTAAGTTGTAGACAACAAAAAAATAGAGAAGGTAAAGAAGAAAGATAGAATTAAAGATCTAACAAAAAAAGATATAGGATATATACTCATAATTTTGGATTTCAAGTTCATAAAATGCACGTACATGTACGTTGACTTCTAAAAAGAGTTTAGGGTTCCGAAATCGGCGTACCAACAGATGTAGTAGCAAGATTCGTCCTTTTTCTGACAACGTACCGTGCTGTCCAGAAACTCGTTGACATTTTTTACGAAGAAGGAGAACATGGTTAATTAGACGAAAGTACTGAGAAGCAAGAAAAATTGTAATTATCATTTTTATATCAAAAATTTTATATGAAGATTTTTACATAATTATTTTTATATATTTTATTTATATGATTGACTGTATTATTTTTTTTAATATAAAATATCTATTGTGATTAATCACAATAGTAGAATGTAGAACGAATACGTAAAAATAATTATATATAATATAATTTTTTTTATATTACACACTATATTTTTATTTTTTTTATTTTTTTCTTATCAAATATTTAGTGTGTGAATGATGAGTAGAATAATTTGTTTAATTAATAATAAAATAAATATAAATATAATGTATAATATAATGATGATGAGTGGAATGACCATGCTCAAAATTATTGCTAGTTTTTTTAATGTGTAAAAATATTACATTTGTGTGTGTTTTCTTATAATATTTAAAAGAACACAGAATTAAAGTCAAATGTACTAGAGCAACACTTGAGGGGACTTATTAGCAGCTGCAGCACCAAACTAAATGTAGGCACATGTGATCGTGTGGGTGTGGTCCGTCTGCTTCTGTTTGTAAGCAGGCATAGCATAATGCAGCTGCCACTGCATTAATAATTTTCCATGGGACTCGAGGTCCCCTGTTATTATCAACCACCAAACAACACTTTCAATTTGTGTTCAACCAAGCAACCATCCCCCCGTAAACCGCCCATTTAAAAAACAAAAGAAAAATATTCATCATCTTCATAAATCACTTCTTTTTTCAAGAAAAAACATGGTACATTCATTAAAAATGGACATCACAAATTGGACTTGAAAAATATATTATAAGCCAACTACAACATTAATAACTCTTCAGTACACATCCGTAACTGATATGGTCTAGTCCAAAGCTGCAAACTTCTACAGATCTAAAATCTGAGAGACAACACAACTCTACCTAAGATAGAGTTAATCAAATCCCATACTCCATCTAAGACGGAGTGGAGTAAACCAAACCTCACACTTCATTCAAGACAGAGTTGAAGACACACTCTACAGACCAACGTCCAAGAGACTGTATTTTTTTATTTTTATTTTTCTAAAAAATAAAATAAATTACAAAAGTTTTTTTTTTTTTTTGTTAAAAAAACTGAGAAATAATGGATTACATATTGGAAATATATAAATCCACATTTTTAACCTTGGAGGAAAAAGACAAACAAATAGCAGTTGTGATGGAGCGTGAGAGCTATGTGCCACCCTGGGTATATGGCAGACAGTCAGATCTGGAGTAGCCGGTGGTCCTTGACCCATAAAGGCTGCGCGTGGTGGCAGAATGACACCCTAGGTGATGGCGCGTGGAGTACACAAGCTCTCCGCTCTATTCGGCAAAACTCTTCGCCAGTCTGAAAGAATTGGCGTCTTAGGAAGCCTGTGGTGGAGTGCGTGGTGGTCGCCGGACGCCAAAGATCAACATATCAGTCTTCCTCCATACTTCGTCCAGAAAAAATACCCAAAAATAAAAAAATAAAAGGAGAAAACTAGAGATAAGAAAAATGAGAGGTCAGGGAGGGAGGAGGGAGGCTTCACTACACCGAGGGGATTTCTAGAGAGAAGGAGAGTCTCGTGTGTTTTCTACAGTAAAAGGGATGACAAAAATATTTCGACTTTATTATGGAAGTGGAAATTAGGATGGTTTTTTACTCTCGTGTGCTTTCAGGACACAGATCGGATGAAAAAGCTCCAGCTTCGTTAATAAAATCAAGGTTGGACGTTGTTGAGATCTCAATTAAGGATTAAAGTGGCAAGTATTGAAAAGTAAGGCTCCGTTTGGATGCGAGTATGTTATGATCATGAAAGTTAAAAATTTAAATAAATTAATATCCAACAGTCTTTAATAATTGATATAAAAACAAAGACAACATCATAAGTTCAAATTACGGAGGCCCATATGGGCACAACGTAAAATTATTTAATACTGATAGAGGAGTGAAGCCAATATTTTGAATATCGTACCGGATGTTGTACCGGTCAAAGTATTGAAATAAAATATTTCGATACGGTACCGTTTCGTGTACCGTTTCGAGATAGTCGATATATGAATAAATTATATATATAAATATAAAAAATGAGTAGTACTACACTTACCGAAAAAACATCCCGAATTTACTTCTCGAACAGCATATTTTCTTTTCTTTTATTTTCTTTTTTTTTTCATATATTTTTTTAATCATCGTAAACATTTTTAAAAAAATAAAAAAATTCACAACATCATTAAAAAACACTTTCTTAATCACTAAGCAAAAAGAAAAAAGAAAAAAAACCTCATTCGGGACACTTTTTGTGTCCTGAATTCGAGAGATTTAGCATTTCTCTAAAAAAATTATATTCCAAAATAATAGTCTATATATGAATAAATTATATATAAATACATATATAAATTATAAATAGCCTAGTCTAAATTATGGGTAAAAAAAATAAGCTTGTAGTTTGAAAAAATGAAAAAAAAAATTAAAGGCCGAAATATCGACCGGTACAGGTCGAAATATAGGCCAGTACAGCTGGTATTTGGGCCGGTACAAAATATATATGATACCTATACCGGCCTAGTAACCGGAACGGTAAATACTGACAGTATTGGCCGGTACAGTACGAGATTAAAAACAGTGAGTGAAGCTGCCAAAAGGAAAAAACCTATCTCCATGTTAGTGTTAATATAGTGTGCCGCTGTGAACGTTGGATTAAAAAACGTAGTGAAATATTATGATCCTGCGGATTAAAGGTTTCACTAAATTAATATTCAATAATTCTAGAACTTTTGTATTAATGGTTGGATCTTAAATAGAGTATCGCAGATCAACTGTGAATAGTAATGAAATAGTAATAAATAATTTGTGAATAGTTTATGAATAATAGTTAACTCGTAGAAAATAATAATAAAATAGTCTGAGAATAATTATATTCTCAAACATAACCTAAGAATTTTTGTGTCAAATGAGGATTTTTAAATTTTTTGTGGAGCCAGTTTTCCCAAGGAGGAGAAGCTAAATACGCCATTATAATTAATTAAACGATCATTGGCAAAGTTTTCCCAACACGTGGGTTAGAAAATGTTCGAGGGTATCAATTCTGGGGCCGCGCCATCTTTGTTAAGAGAAATGTTATCTTTCTTTTTAATTTAATTTAATTTATTCTATCTCTAATCACACCTATAAATGATACATTTTATGTTACTGTAATTATTTATTTAATTGATAGATGAAATCACTTAAAATGTATCATATAAATAAATATAATGAAGAATGACAACGTATAAGATAAAGATAAACATTGGTCATTTATTTTAAAAGAAAAAAAAAAAAACTTTTTCCTTCAGCCAATACAACAAGCAGTTAATGGTGAAAGGGGGAAAAATGGGTGAGTTCTAGGAATGGTGCGGTCACTAGGCTAATCCGGTTCCGTTCGACATATGCAGGCTTCAGGGGCCTGATTTACAGGCCCAAATTTTCGGACCGGACTCGGACCGAAACCTAATTTGCTACAGAGTTGAACTCATTTGGGTCAGTCCAAAAGAGTTCAGAGCCGTTGTCTGTTTAGACCAACTAGTATTCAACCGTAGGCCTTTTGTAAGGGCTATTTCAACCGATTAAGCCCAATAATTATGGGGTATTTAAAAAAAAAAACACTAAGGATAAAAGCTACAAGTAATTATATTCATCATCTTCTTATCATCTCTTGACGAGGTATTAGATGATTAGAAATTATTTATTATATTTTACTTGTAAATTTATAATTTAATATCACATTATGGGATGATGAAAGGAAGATGAGAAAAGAGATGATAGATAGATTTTTTCAAAATGTATTTGCACAAAACTTCCCCCTTTCGAGTAATACCGTATAGTTTAAGACCTCGGAGAATCCGTACTTTACTTCGTTGGGTGAATCTGTATACATGCATTAAAAGAACAAAGCTCAGAAAGACAAAAAGCAAAAAGAGAGAAGCACATATTTGAGGTTGCCTCTTGACTAGCTGGTTTAGTCATGGTAAGTGAGTGAATTTTGAGCTTGGTGAAGAGTAATATCGATAACTGACTACGAAGTCAATGGTAGGGAGAGAGAGAGAGAGAGAGAGTTGCTCCTTGCCTTACACACATACATATATGCAAGCAGTAAGCACAACATTCCTAGATTTTTCTTGTTCGTGTTATCATATTATTAGCTCATTTATATTATATTATATATATATATATATATATATATATATATATATATATATATATACGCGCTATAGGCATAAACGAATTTTTAAAAAATAAACTCACAAACTGACAAGTAACGTGGCTTTAAGTCATACTTTAAATTTATTTTCCTGTAAAAATAATTTTACAATCTGACTTACTCTATGATCAAATCACAACAGTTTATAAGTGTATTTTTATGAAATCCCTTTAGATAATGTGGTGATATGGATCCATTAGTTTTGTGAATTGCATTAACCCATGTTCCTAAAGCTAAAAAAACTAGAAAAAAAATTAAAAATAAAAGAAAATGACAATCCATGATTCTCATTATAGAATACATATCTTTATACATTAATTAATATATAAATTTGTTAAAATCATTGGTTCATAACTGTCTCTGTCATATTTAATCATATATTAATATACAATGGCGAGTTTGATTCTTATATATATGATCACTCAAATCAAAACATCCCTTTCTAATTGATGCTCCACTCGGAGCCATCTTTAATTTCCATGTTGTTGCCACCAACTCTATAATATTCTACGATCGCCTGATGGAGTCCCAATTCATACATCAACATGTGTTACTCGTATAATAAATTATACATGAACATCTTATATATTGACATGATTGCCATGACATAATGGTGAACTTTGGGTAGCATCCACAACAAATGGGATAGGATTAGGTGGTGAATATATATTTTCCTGATCTGTTTTAAATAGGGATCATATATATATATATGGAAGGAGAGACTTAATTAGCTAGAAACCTAACCATATCCTGTTTTTCTATGCTGCTTTGACAACAATGACCACTTGACCTAAATCATTCAATTTATATATAATTACCCTTAACGCAGCTAACAGCTGATCACAAAAGATACAAGTAACTCGTCGAGTCCGATCCATTGATGAGATATCGACGTGCGTGAGAAATTAACTTCATTATGAAGACTTTATTATACAAGGGCTGAGTTAATTGAGTCAATTTCTTGGAAGAAAAGAATGAAGTACTCTAACTGCTCACAATGGAAATAAGATCAGCCTTGTTGTAATTATTTACATGAATTTTTTTCAATCCTAAGAAATGATTGCATATTCAAATTATCATCCTCACCTATTCGATAGGGATTGACAATGATATATATATCTACCTATTATTGATCTATTGATAAAAATTGGAAAGCAAATCAAGGCCGGAGCAAACCATGTCTTAGCAATTTTGATGCCTCGATTTTAGTTTTTTGCTTATTTGTATATCTCAAATGTCTTGTTGTAATCATGATTTTCTTTCAATATAAATGAAAGACAATTAATAAAATTGAGGTGTCCTCTTTTTTAAAAAAAAAAAATAAAAAAAAATCAAGGGAGTACTCATTTAAAAATTTACCTCATTTGAAAGACTGTAGAAAGAAGGCACAAAAATGACTTCAGTAATCGCTCCGAGTTTTCCTAAAAGATCAGCACCATATGATCAGAAATTATCCAGTAGCATGCAGGACCTCTTCCATAGAGTACTATATATGGCAGAAAGGACTAGCTAGTACCATTCCTAGCCAACGAAGATAGACCAATAAACATTCCATGTAGCACACAGAGCCCCAGGACAAGGTTGAAAAGTGAAAAAAAAAAAGAAGCGGTTAGGTTCGAGCTGGCGCACGCGAGCGAGGCCGTTGACAAGTCAAAATGCAGCACCTGACAAGTTTGAGTACTATCTCCTTAATTCTCGCAACAGTTATATGATGCCTGGCCTTCGTGCATCGTTATGCAATTATTTTAAAAATAGTAAATAAATACAAGATGTATATGAAATTAAATTCATTTTTAATAGTAAATTTTGTTTTTTTAAAATGACTACGTGATATTTATATACTCTATAACTATACGTAGCATTATTCTTTTGGTACTAAAAGTGAGATGATCAGGACACGTGGTACACGATTAATTAACGCTCGTTGGAAACACGTACACCATGTTCCAAGCTGTTGCCAATGGACCTTTGTTTGTCTGATTCCCATGATTTGCAACTTACAGTATCGGTCATATGCGATTAATGCTTCTATCAACTTCTAGAATTGTAGCTTGTAAGTGCTCACAAAGTTCACTATAAATGGAAGTTCAACGAGATAATTAATCATTGTGCATCGATCGTAAAATTAGGTTTCATGTAAAGCTATGCTACTGAAGGGGATGGGCTTTCAATACCCCCAGCCTACTGCATCGCTTGCTGAATGATGAAAGATCGATAGCAATATGGAGCAAGTTCTTGGTTACATTACCAACGATTATTACAACGTAAAATAATACTGGAAAAACAAAATTCATTTATTTATATAGTTCTCTGCTCATATATATATATATATATATATATAATGATAATCATCCAACATTTTCCATATTTATTCATCAACCTGATCACATTTTCTTTAATTTATTGGACCATTTCCAAAACTCCTTCCCATAGACCAATTAAATTACAAATCACAGAGCAAACAAATAGCAATACAATCATAAATGGGGGGGGGGGGGGGGGGTGGTGTTGAGGTTGACATGGGGTAGAGCTAGATCGTATCGTATGAAACAAACAAAACTCAAAAGTGAAGCTAATACAATCAGAAATATACAAAAACTATATATAGGGATGATCACAGGTAAATATCATGTGTCGTATACATACATAGATCGATGCACTCGTGTAATGAGCTAGGTTGCTGTGCCTATATATATACATGCAATAAGCGTCTATTTATTACGAGAATGGACAATACGTACGTAACCACAACAATACATGCTGATGCAACTCCAAACGGCCTCCCAAACTGAAGTAATTAACTAAGCAATCTCATGCATAGTAGGATCTTCAAAATATAGTTCAGACCAATATGAAGAAACTCCTCCTCCATAGCTAGAGGTACTACTACTGGCATCTCCAGGATTGCTTATTGACGTCTCATCGGTCATAGTTGAAAGAACAGAAGAGGGAAATGGGAAAACCAATGAAGAGTGATCATCAGGTGGGTCATCTCCTTGGCTGATCATTGCAAAGTCAGAACCTTGGCCCATCTCATTACTATTGAAAGATGTTTGAAAACTGAAAGGGGCTTGTGGGTCTGACAGGTGAGCTAATAAGCTTGGGTGGTGGAGTGGTTGAGGGGTAACATTTCCAAGTGAAAATGAGGCTGGGTTCTCATTTTGTGATGAATTGAGAAGTGGATTTTCTTTGATAGTGGGAACTGAATAAAACAAATTGACAGCCTGATCCATATCTGTGATGCCATTTTGGCCATACGAGTTGGTGGTCATCGAAGTGGCGGATTGGAGAAGATGCTGTAAGCATTGGATCTTCACCAACTGGACAGCTTCTGCTTGTATTCTCAGAGCATGTTCATCCAAGGAGTGATGCTCCATCAGGTCTCTGAGGTTAGCAAGAGCTAAAAGATAGGGGAGGCTAGAAAACAGGTCAGTTCTTGGTTGGTGGGTCATTGGATCAAAACCCATCTGAATCAGCTTCTTCTTCAAATGAGTGTTCCAGAAATTCTTGATTTCATTGTCAGTCCGGCCAGGTAGGTGCGTCGCAATAGCCGACCATCTTGTAAAGCATCAATGCAGGCAGATAAATATAAGTTTGTGATAACAGAATAGCTAGGCAGAGTTAATATTGTTGATACTTATATATCTATTAGTTTCATAGAACGTCCAGGAGTTGAGAGAGAATTACTTGTTCCCAAGGATGGAATGGAGATGTAGAATAGTCTGCTCCTCATCTTGAGAAAATTTCCCTCTCTTGATATCCGGCCTCAAGTAATTCGTCCATCTTAACCTACAGCTCTTGCCGCATCTGTTTAGACCTGCGAAGAGAAAAAAAGGCAGATATGAACAAAGCCCCTGGGGAGAGAGAGAGAGAGAGAGAGAGAGAGAGATAGTCGGGTCTGTAATTAAAAATATTAAACCTGCAAGCTTGGGAAGCGCCCTCCAACTTCCATGGCCATGTTGGTGGATGTACTGGACAAGCTGTTCATCTTCTTCAGGAGTCCAGGGTCCTTTCTTGAGGCCATTTTCATCACAACAAGGAGACCTCCCCATTCTACTCCCCTTTGTCTAGATTTGCTTTCGTTTTGCTGCTTCCCTCAGTTGCAACATAAACTAGGGCTTGCTATATATTTAAAAGAAATTCTGGTGGTTGATCATGATCTTATTTAAAATAATAATCTCTGATCTCCTTTTCATTTGGTTGATCAAGATTGAGACACTCTCCCACCTGCTTACATAACACGAGAAGCCGGCCCCTCTTGCATGAAATGACAAGTATATCCTTTCACGTATTTCCATGAATTTCTTCAGCCGACACGAACCGGTTCCTAGGCTGAGGTCCGAGGAGAAAGCAGGTCTGCTGGCGGGCTAGCTGTTCTTTGACATTGGAAACGTATAGAACCTTATAAGTTGTAAGTTTTAATTGATGATAAACGAACATTTCTTCCAAGCTGATCGATTGCTATCGGAGAACAGGAAATTCCAGCTCAAATTCAAAATCAAAGCAAGTCATGTCCAATTTATTCGCAGTTTATGCCATGAATACATTTTCATGATATAATTAGTTCCGGACAGTACTTTTGGTAAAATATTATAAGAAAGGAGAACGTACACAGCAGCTTGTTACAGTGTTTCATTTTTAATTCATGCATTAGATTATGCTCAACTACTGGAACTTTCAAATCGGATTGCGTGTACACGTGGCTCGTCCCTACTTGACAGAGGAACGCATTCCATGCACGCAATAAGCAGCTACTTCGTCATTGTTTGCATGGCTTCAAACGACTTACGTCTTACATTTTGGATTTACGAGGCCCAAGGAATCGAATTTACTTTATACTTGTTATTATGTCTCGAATAGTGTTTGTAACATATACGTGACACAACCTGCACAATACATGAGGCGCTAATTGCATGAGGATATAATCATATACATAAATACACATATTTTTGTCACTAAAAATCATATATTAATTTTTAAAAACATGACATTTTAAGATGAAAGTACTACTACTCAAGGATTATAAATCTGATCATTTTTAGTCTATCAGGCAATTCGGGTGTGATATCTCATTCCGACTAATAAATAATATTAATGATTGATTTATGGTTGGGAAATGAAAATTTTACTCTTTGTAATGATTCAAATGGATTTTGATTATATTATTGAATAATTCTTTTTGAATATATGCACGTATGTAATCTGGGCTTTCTTTGTAACTTTAACATTGGGGGCTTAACATCACGTACATCTCCCTCTTATGTATTGTACGAGCGGAAATAAACTATAATATATATATTGATCTTCAGTACATTTCGTTTACCATGAAGGGTGCAGTACTGCAGAATACTTTTTGACGAAAACGATGCATTTACTAAAACACACGTGTGTGTATATATATATATATATTAGAAATGTTTTGTTTATAACTTTTTTTTATAAATATAAATTTATAAATTGACGTGATTTAATATATTCATTAAATTGTTAAACTCTTTTTAATATAAAGTAAATTTAATTTATTATATTAAGTCATGTCAATTTATAAAATTATTTTTGTAAAATGTTGATTTTGTAGGCCTAGCATTTATATTTACATAGTTAATAAATTGTTAAAGTGTTTAATTCAACTTTGAGTAATGGTGAATATTTTCTCATGAATATTTGCCCTGATAATTGGCTCGATCAACTTCCACATCCCATTACAGGGGCTACTACTTTCCTTCTCATAATTGAAAGTAACTATATATATAACCGATGTGCAACGTCTTCACGAAACAAGGTCGCGATGAAAGTTAAAACCACGTTTAGATGATCATAATTTGAAGCGATCGAAGCCAAAACCGCACTAGATGTTTGTCAACGATACATGCTGGAATGCATATTAATGTAGCTTAAACATCTTGCCTTAAACGCTAAATCAAAGCAGGTGGATATGAAAAAATATGTAAAAAAATGAAAAGAAAGAAAAGGAAAGAAATGACGCTAGCAGGGATATTTTTTCTTTTCGACAGAAGAGGATGTGATGTTCCATTAATTCGACGGAGAGGGTAGGGCAGTTAGGGGAATTAGTTGGTGGAGCAGACGCCCTTAGCGACAGTACACGCTTGAGATCAATACTTCAATGTCTTCATTCTCCTTTGCTCGTATATAAAAATTACTTTCCCCATGCATGCATGTCATGGGTGTCCTTTTAATTTGATAGTAAATGAACTCAAGTAAAAGGTTATGATCTGGTCTTGTAGCACATGCCGGTGTATATAAATTAAGCGTGTGAGAGCGTGCGCGTATATAATTACCAACCGCAACCAGTACTCAAGGTTTTCAAATTGTACGTACGTACGTAGAACCTATCTAGATTTTCGAACATCAAATCTTACCTATCAATCTCTTTAATGTGTATAATTATAAGACCAAGAAAGAAGAAAAGAAAAGATAAACGAGTCTCTGTTCATTTCTTATTTGTAACATACAATGGCAGGGGCAGCCATCTGCTGGATTCTGCATGGGTAAGTGAAGTTATTTGAAAATGGTGGTTAATTACCGTACTACAAAACTAGCAAAGTTTCAAACCTAATTTCTTATTTAATTGTTGGAGTGTCAGCGTCAAATGACAACGTCAGAAAGAGGACTGAGGACTAGTACTCATGAGGAGGGCTATTTTCTAAGCCTTTTTTTCTCTCTCTCAGTGATCATGAGCATATGCTGGAAAACCCTCATTTTCCCTCATACCTCCTTGAATTTGTTAGTAAACGGTTACTACTCAAACACAAAGACACTTGGAGATTTAATTTTGTCCTTAGTTGAGCCAAGGTTCGATTCCTTGTCGGGTGGACCATACGTTTGAATAAAAGACTCCAGTATGATGTCAGATAAATTGTAGTGTTTAGATATGGTCTAAAATAATAATCATTGTTAATTGTAGTGTCAGCTAAACAACTGATTTGCTTGCTTCAATAGGTTTCCAACCAACACATCCAAAACCCAGACTTTATGGCCATCTACTTGTTCGCCTAATCGCGCCACGTTAATCATGTCTCTTTTATCTTCACGTATGATACATGAGATATATTAATTTCTCACATAAAAAACCCTAGTGAGTACTACTATACTGTATGTATCGATCGATGTAAAGTTATCTGACTGTTGAATTCAAAAGAATTACCACCTAGGTTTTTTTGCATGGGTTATTATTCTTTCATCGTTAAATTTTAGGTGATCAGACTCGTTGTGTACCTAATTTTATCTCCCAAATCTGAAACTCAGAATGGCCATAGATCATATCATATGTCAGATATTGTAAGAGGAGATATATATATATATATATATATATATGCATGTATGTATTCATCATGCATGCATAGATGGGTGCATAAATTTAATATATGGTAGAGAATCATATATTCTTTGCGAGATCGATCGATCAGTAACTTGTGTACGTGCCTCATGGGTACGTAACCTAATCAGGACTTTGCAAGACTAAAGAAATCACTAAATAATATAACTGTAGACTTTTAGTTATTTATATATGATAGCTCGGTTTAATATATAATAGGGTACGCCTCACTCCATTGATCAACCATGCCCATGATGCTAGTTGGTTTATTTATTTCAGAGAGGTTGGAGCTAACTAGACCAATTAAGCTAATTAATTAATTATGATCTGATGATAAAAATGCTCTATATAATATGCATACATGCATGCATGCATTTTAATTTTATGTCTATGGAACGATATTACGCATGTATGCATGAGCGCGCGCGCGTGTGTATATATTAAAATTCTAGCCTCGTTATTATTTCATCATCGATTCACTTATTCCTAGCAAGCATTGAAGTTTCTTCTTTGACCTAAACGAAGATCAGGAAGAAAATTGATGACAAAAAAAAAAAAAAAAAAAAGACTTAAATGGCGAAGAAACATGAAAAAATAAAAATAAAAACAAAAAACTTAGGGATCGAATACTCAGCTATATGTACGAGAGGAATTATGAATTTAAATAGATTGCCCAATAACCAAACAATTAATTGTAAGATTTATATTTCATATATACATATTGCGAATGTCATGTATGTATGCATCATATATATATATATGTGTATGTATGCATGTATATATACGTTATTAATTAATTAATCATGTCATGGAAGATTAGATATGGAAAAAGAAATATATATCTACATACTAGATATATAGCTAGGTCAGTCTGTCTGATATATATAGCTAAACGGAGATCAATGGTAATTACTTAATTTTAATATCTAGCGCTACAGACAATATTAGACATTATTGTCATATTAATATTTAAATCATCATGGAATTAGTCTTTGTTCAATCGATAGAGATAGCGCCATGAGTCCACGCGCGGCCTATTTTTGAATACTACCTACTGAATATATATCATATATATGTATGTATATATGTAGCTCGGTCTGTGTAGCTAGCAAACAACTGCGACCTATGACTTAAATATATTACAAGTATTTCCTAACAGAGAATATTGCAAATCATGCAATAGCTATACTACTTACTCTCTGAATATCAGAGAGATCATGATCTCTCAGCTCTCTTCTGATTAATGATCACTCCATTACCAGTGATTGAAAAATTGAACACGTGAATATCACAATTAGTTGGGTATATGCATGGATCGATCACAGCCATAGGTTCATCAGTAGTACGTACGTGTCCCCCTTAATATTTTTGGCTGATCATCATCATGATCACTGCTAGCTGTACGTACATTGTTAGCAGGCCAGCCAGGACATACAGCTCAGATTTGCCATTTCACATTAAAATATATATATATATATATATATATTTACAATTATAAAAAACATATAAAATACGAAAATTATGTAAAAAAAATTAATTTTTTAATAATTAATTTTATTATTTTTAAATAATTGTCGATGCTTACACATTCTATTACTGTATGTAATATTATTAAAAAAAATATAAAATATATTGTACTACCTAGCTATTTCAATTAAGTTTATTATATCTAATTCTAAAAAATTCATATTAATTTTGATTCGGGATGTGCTAATTATTAGAATAACCAATTTGAAATACGATTAATATTGCTTGATCAGCATTAATTAGAAATCTCTCATGAGTCTGATTCACGTGTTGTGGTAGTCAAGTTGGAAGCGTTTAATGATATTATTGTCTTTCCAAGGAAGGCATGCATTTGTACGTTTTCTTTCGCAATTAAAATGGATTGACCTCTGTTAATTGGTCGAAGCCACGAATTAGCTAGCTAGCTCATATATCCAATATATACATCATACCAGCTAGGAATTAGAACACAACAAAATTTCCATCGATTAAGTAGCAGTACTACCCAATAGCCATGAGCCATTCCAACCACTGCAACAATCATATATATATATATACACACTAGGAAAGGACTATATATATTAGGAAAGGATAACTTGCCCTCCTCGTGTCCGGTTTAATTTTATATAATTTTATATTTTTTAAATAAAGAAATTACTTTAAAAAGTAAAAAGAATGAATTATAGAAAAAAAATTCAACTCATCATCTTTTATACTATACAATAACATGATGTGATTTTTCATTTTTATCATTCAATTTAAACATATATATTGATGTTTAAATATGTGTATTTACACATCAAGAAAAAAAATAAGAAATCACATATTAGTATGTGGTGTAGAGATGATGAATAACATTTTTTTAAAAAAAATCATTTTAAATCTAATATTTTTATTTTAAATGTAGCCGATAATTTTTAAATTGAGTCAAGTGTTCTAAAATCTTCTAAATATTTTATCAAAATCATTTTAAACGAGGTATTTGTAGTGTTATTGAACAAAGACTAATTTTTAAATAAACATTTTTATATTTTGGAGTTCTGAAAATAATATAGTTTAAAAAATTAATTTATTTAAATGATTTTTTATTTTAAGAATATTATTTAATATTCATTAATTTATTTTATATTAAGAACTCATTATTTAGATGACTCTATTCTCTTAAGAAATATTTATTAAAATTCATCATTTTATTTTATAATAAAAAATTTTAATTTTAGATCAAGAATAAAAACTTTGATTTTAGAATTTAGTATTTTTTTTTCCCTATCTATTTCTTTCTCTCTTATTTTTCTATGCATTATTTTCACCTCTTTTCCTTTCTCCCCAACCCACCTGCGCCAAGTTCTCTCTTTTTCACATGTGAAGAGCAAAAGTTCAAAATACCCCAATCTTTTCCTTTAACCCCAAGCCACCTACTTCTCTCTCTCTTTTCTTCTTTCGCCGACACGGTCATCCAGTTCTATCCAACCTTTTCACTTTCATACAAAAACACCCTCCAAAAAGCTACGATCAGGGTGGTCATTCTCGTTTTGTTATCTTGTGCAGATACTTTGCCTCTAGGTGTACTGTTCACACATTCCTAATGCCCGTTGTTTTTCTCTTTGTTTTGTTGGCTTCGTTTGGTTGGTAATGGCGTTGGGAGTCCGAAGAGGAGTGGACGGCGTTGGGTTATCCTTTTCTCATGCTGACGGAGACTAACTCGGTTTGCGTATTCGTCCTCACCATCGTCACGCACAGACTCTTCTGGGTTTTTTTTTTTAATTTCTACTATTTCGTAAAAACTTTCAAAAAGGTAACATTTTTCTGAATTTCTTCGTAAATCTGGAGTGTTGTGACGCACTGGTGTTTGTGAAATTGGTGGGTTTCTCGAGTGCATGTGAAATTTGTTCTTCTTTCCTTTGGGTTATTTTTCTTCGTTAATCTAGAGTGTAGATCCGTTTGTTTCTGGTTGTGTTTTTCTTTTCGGTTGAATTTAAAAATTTGAAACTTGTATGTGGGTTTTCTTTATGGTGCGCGTAGATTTTCGTCGGCGTGGTTTAGTGGTAAGGATTAATGGGTTATTGTCATTTCTTGGGTTTTTCTCTACAATATATACCTGTTTATTGGAAATCAGGGACAAAATTGGAAAGAAAATAGTGGAGCAAAACAATATGGCTCGATTGTTTTCAAGAAACATCTCATCTCATTTTATTATTATAATTTTTTTAAATTTTTACATAAAATAAAATAAATAATTTAATTTTTTCAAATTTCAAAATAAAAATAATATTAAAAAATATATTTAAATAATATTTTATTTAATTTTTTAATTTTAATTTTATTTTATCTCATCTCTGAAAACAAACTAATCCTATAGATCTCCAAAAGGATTCAATCCGTCAAAAGAAGTTATAAATTCATAAATGTAAAAAGAAAATATAGCCATAATCGGAGAAATAAAAGAAACAGAACAAAATGTAAATTTCCCATAAAATAAGGGACAAAATTGAAAAAAAATATGTTAGATGAAAATACGATTCATCAGTAATATTTAGCAATATTATAAATAGCATTCAGGCTATAGATCACTAGATGGAAGACTGCATAGCCATTCACGTTGAAAAATTTCTGGAAAAATAATGCTATGTAGTTGGCAAGAAATATTGTCGTTGGTCAAAGTTCATTCATACAAACAAAATCAAAAGAGTTGAAGACAAAATCCGACGATAAAAGGAATCTGTTAAGATAGTCATGATTATACCTTATCTGTTGGCATTTGTGCAAAAGATATAATAACGTTAGTAAATATAAAGAGCAGCCTAGCCTCCATATATTGCTAGCTTTTCGTTTCGATATCAAAATATCTTATTTTATTTTATCTTTTTTATTATAATTTTTATAAATTTATATATAAAATATAATAAATAATTCAATTTTTTTTAAAATTTAAAAAAATAATAATATTAAAAAATAATATTTTATTTAACTTTCATATAAAACCATCTCATCTTATATCATCTTATCTCAATATTTAAACTCTAATTATGTTCTAGAATTACTCTTTTTTAACCGAATCTGGATGGCAATTAGGGCTATATATATATATATATATATTTATTTATTCAGCTAGCCTGCCTAATCTCTTTGACAAGCCATCTATCTAGAACTCGATCCTCAAAATCATAAAGTTCCACACCAACTGTCATCTAATTGATTGTCGTTGTTGATGAACTTTAGACCTGTATATTATATTCATTAATAATGTATTTTTCTTAATTACAAATTATTAAAAACCAAGAAACTGTTTGCACTAAATCTGATGCGAACAAAATGTGGGATATAAACAGGCCCAGGCCTGCTTTCAATATTCAAGCGGTCCATGCCACATTCCTCACAAGCTGATCAGATGCCATGCCTATATAATCAAGCCATTTATATCAGCAATTTAATTAGGATGTTGAGTTTTTTTTTTTTTTTTTTTCTTCTTCTATTTTTACCCTCCACTTATTTATCCCTTCCCTTTTTGGGGTTAAACAATATGATATTCATTTATTTTTTTTTATCATTTTTCTAAACTTTATAAACTCCTTAAAATAATACGAATTGGACCTATCTATTGCATATATAAAATCAACATAAAATAGATAAACAAATTCAATCTACTAATATTTTTTTAAAAAAATAAAATCTTATTTTCAAAGAAAATACAGAAAATACTATAGTCTTGATAAACAAAATAGAAAGATATATTGGTCCTACTAATAAATATTGAACAGGCCCACTATGGTACTTACACGACGACGTGTGCTGCAAGGATCGGTACACTACACTTATTCAAGATGGGCCGAATGCGAAAGCTTTTTAAATCAAGATCGAGATGAAATCGCGCTGCTGTAGCTCAACACTTGTATATTCGCCACGTGGCAGAACGAATTAAAGATGCAACCTAACTACTAACAACTTGCGTTATGTAGCGCGCAAAAACCAACGCAGAATTCCATTTCCATGGCGTCCTTCTTCTTCGTCGTCGTGTTTGGCTCTTTGGGGGTTTACACTCACGATCTTCAAGACTCAGCCCCTGCAAGGTAATGGCAAATGTTGCCGCATTCCGGTACTCTCTGGTATGTTTAGCCGCAATTCTAGTGGTTGTCTGGGTGACCACGCAGTCTTTCAAGAAAACGATGGCCACGTACCTGATCGGTGTGCTTGGAATCGCTGGGGTGCTCCTACCCGATTGGGCTTACTTCGATCGTGATTTCTCAAGGTGGACTTCTCCTGTTACTGCACAAGAAAGGGCCTCTCATATTGCTCTAAGATCTGGATCAACAAGGTTTAGTGTCTAGCTTCCATTCATTTCTTGACTGGAGTTTACAACTTTTTATTCTTTGAATTCAAGCTTAATTTTATTGCAGCATGTTACTTTGTTTGGTTGCTTTTGAAAAATCCAAAAGAAACCCCGGTATTGGAGACATATTCCTATGTCTAAATCATACGTTAACTTGTACAAAAATCACAACACGTGCATCGAATTTGCCCTCGAAAGCCTCTTGACTTTCTTCCTGGCCTTCGTTCATGAAGGCACTGTTAACAATTATTTCATCGTGTCTTTCTTTGAATCAAAATAAGTTGACTTGGGTTTGAATAGAAACTTTAGAGAAGATGAGATGAGGTATTTTGAATAGCAGTTAAATTTTTTGAGTTAAAATAATACGAAATAGTTTGTAAAAAATTATGTATTTAAATAACGAAATGCGATGAGATATATTTTATTTTTTGGAATTTAATAAATGGGTGAGTCCCACTGTGCACTGTTCTTGCACTTATGCACTGTTTATGTCAGTTTTGTAACTGTTTATGTCCATTTTTACTGTTTATTTAGTCAAAATTACTGTATCATACGACTCCTATTTTCATCTTACTGTCTATTCGAACTCACATTTGGAAGGCCTACTTATGTGGAAAGGTTCTTCTTTATGTGTATCTAGGCTAAACGAACCTTTTTGGTTTGGCTTTTTGTTTCCCTCCTAGACTTTTTTTTTCCATCGCGGGTGCCAACCCCATTCAAATCCATCAATACGGGCAACCACCAAAGTCCCATTCAAAACCATCACCTTGATAAACACCTTGCTAGTTGCTATTCGAGTAATCACCATCGATTTCAGTACCCCCCACTCTTTCTCAGATCCAATCTCAAAAACTTCACTTGCAACAGCAACCCCATTTTCTCCCGAGCCACCAAAACATCATCCACACGGTTACATCATCAGAGGCTCAGTCGACCAGTGAGAGACTGCGATCAGCACTGAAGCATGATCTAATGACTACTGTGGGAGCGTAATGGTGAAAGATTTTATTTTATTTATTTATTTTTTTAAAAAAGGAAGAAATTTACACTCTCCCAGGACTTCAAGAAGTAACTGGCGCAGGCCGTGAAAATGATGAGAAAAACACGTCCGTTTGTTTGGGGGTGTCATACGGTGATACCCCATGGTGTGGATATCCAGGAGAGATTCAAATAATCATCAATTGAATGGCAATGCAGCAAAGAGGCTATTTGATTACCAACTTGTGATTGTCTTAATTACTATTTCATCAAACGTTTGTGTCCGTGGCTATTGATTAGCATGATGCACGGAAAGAGATGGTTGCTATCCCTGACCTTGTTTGAGACCGTTAGCCTTACTCATTAGCCCATGAATTTAGCACAGCTTTTTAGAAAACCATAGTGTTCAGCTCATTTTCTTTGAATAAATGGCAGTTTAGCCATGTCAAAAACACATTCAGAAACTTTATACCAAACATGACCGAAAGCAATTTTATTTTATATTTTTTTGAAATAACATTTCTGATTGGAACTAGTTGTTATGAGAAATGCTAGATTAGAAAATGACGGGAACGAATATTTTCTGACTTGATTTAGAAGTTCTTCTCTTTCGCTGCAGGTTTAGGATCTATCCACTGAGAACAGCCATCTACACGACAGTCTATGGCTTAGCGCTGTACAAGTGGTGGATATTTGTATCAAGCTAGTAGAAACCTTGGGGTTCGCATGGACCATGGTCCCATCATCAATGCTTCCTTATTTTGGTTTGTTCAAATGTATTCTTGGGTTTGCAAGATTTCATGTAGTACTAAATATGCAGCTAGTGAGTGTTAGTGTCATTTTTTTTTTTCTCATGAATTTTGTCTTTACCACACAATGGTGAGAACTGATCAACAATACTGGCCAAAGGAAGACCTTTTCCTTGCCATCGTGTTTGCATGATTGCATCTGAACTCACCTAGTTCAACGCTTAAGGTGAAAATTGCTGTTTCTGTTTTTTTTGTTTTTTTTTTTTACCTTTCAAATGTTTCAGCTGCACAATTCCATTGTAGTTTTCATATCAAATATGTTTTTTTTTTTTTTTTTCCTACTTAACTGCTTGTGATGTTCTAATCATTTCGGAAGAGGCAGATAAAAAGTAAAACTAATTTGAGCATATAGATCTAACCTTTGTCAATGATACGAGCTCTTCCTGCCATATTTTTACCCGCAAGAACAGCAAGGTCATGTAACTTTTCACCCGGCACGAGGTGGATTTCTCAGCAATTGAGGCTGGTCGATCGAGGATTTGGTGGTCTAGTCTTTGATCATTTCAACCATTGAGCCAAATCTATGTAAAGTATAAATAAAAGTTGGATCCATTCCTTCTGGCAGCTGGGAGTTCTTCGAGTTTATGAATCCCAAATGGCAGCGAGATCTTGGAACGTGCCCTCGGCTGAATGCAAGCGCATAATACTGAATGTACAAGGATTTTCTGAGGAAGAGCTGAACACGGCGATCCCAGCTTCAACGAGTACACGGCAAACTCGATATCTCCGACCTCTAAAGCGCATTCTGCTTGAGATGTGTATGAGGATACTTTAGGAATTATAATTCTCAATTCCCTCTGCTATATCCATGGTTGGTTGGATTAGCAAATTAGAATTTTAGCCCACCAACCAAGGTTTTCAATTTACCCATTTTACCCCTTGTCAAATATAATAGGAAAAGGTTTTTTCTTCCTCCTTCAAAACCCTTATTCCTCTTCAAAATACAAAAGGGCGAAAAGAGGCCATCCCGTCCATTGCGAGTGAAGTGATTAGGGAGAGAGAGATGAGGTTGCTAACTCACAACATGCTGTCGTCGAACATCAAGGGCGTGTGTCTTCCCACTCCGCATCGACGTGGAGAAGGTGGTGGAGAAGAAAGTGGACTTCAACGCCGGCTTCCTCCGGAACATTTTCCCCAAGGTCGAGTGGAAGGCCTTCGTCGACGCGGCCAGGACCATGGGCTACCCCGAGCTTCCTGAGGAGGCGGACTCTTCCATGCTAGACTCTGACGAATACTTGACAAAGTTCCACCATGGCCTTCTGCAGCTACACCTCGAGGAGGGCGCGCTCATTTGTCCCGAGACAGGTCGCCGTTTTCCTGTCAATAAGGGTATTCCCAATATGCTCCTTCATGAGGACGAGGTCTGAAATCCGAGATATCGGTGCTTATGATTTGAGATATAGGTGCAAATGAGTGTTTTTTGGCCAATAGGGTCGAGTGGGTGCTAGGAATTTCAAAAGCGTATGTGGTTTCGGAACATTTTAATTCCCGAGCCTTTGTTTGGGTTGGCGATCAATATAATGTGAAATTAGGGTTTTTGTTTATTCTGATATGATCTTTCTTTTTTCTTTTTGGTATTTGGGGGGGAGTGAATTAAAGTTAAAGTTATGCGCAAAATAGGTGACGTTTCAGTTTTTTCAGCTCAAATTATTTTAAGTTACGTTTAGACGTTGAATGATAAAATATTATTATAATATTAATTTTTAAAATTATTATTATTTTAAAATTTAAAAAAATTAAATTATTTATTATATTTTATATTAAAATTTGAAAAAAATTATAAAGATGAATTAAGTTTTCAAACGAACGTTCGAGTTCAAGGCTAAACCCTAGTTTTTTTTTTTGATACGTCATAGTTTGTCAGTAATTCCTGGAACAATCAGGTTTAGTCCTCGTCCGATGACTCGGAACAATCTTGAATCTTTGACGTATTGTCAAGCTTCAATCCGTCCGAGAAGAAGTGCAGAAGTCTAGGCATGATGCAGTAGGGGTGGGCAGCGGGGCCCCGCCCCCGCTGCCCCGACCCGCTTCCGCCCCGCCTCCGTTAGGCGGGGCGGATCACCCCGCCCGTCAGATGCGGGCGGCGGGGCCACCCGCCCGCATCTGGGGCAACATCCGGGGGCGGGGGCGGGCTGGGGTGACCCCCGCCCCGGATATAACCCGCCCCGCCCCGCGGATATTATTATATATAATATATATAATTATAATTATATATAATTATATTATATATTATACGTTATTTACATATATTTAAAAAAAAAAAAAAAAAAAAAAACCCAGGCATGAAACGACGTCGTTTCATGCCTGGGTTTAAAATTAAAACCGAAACCCTTCGTCCCTTACGCAGCTCCCCCTACTTCGCATCTCAGTTCTCACCTCTCGGCTCTCACTCTCGCTCGCAGCGGCGCAGCCTCGCTCTCGCCTCTCTCTCTCTCTGAGTTACTTCTCGCAGCCGTGAGCCGCCGCCCGGTCCATCACCTCTCTCTCTCTCCGGTTCATCTCTCTTCATCTCCGAAGGTAAGCCGTAAGAAACCCAAATTTTTAAATCATTTTTTTTTTTATTTACAGTCACAGTCGATAATGTCTCGTCTAACGATGTTGCATTGGGACATCTAAAGACCTATCTTAGAGAGGCAAATAAGACACTCATGGGTGGTGAGTGTCTGCATGTGAGATGTGCGGCACATATTCTGAATCTGATTGTCACTGATGGTTTGAGAGATCTTCATGACTCGATTGCTCGGGTTAGGACTGCTGTGAGATGGGTGAGATCTTCTCCTTCGAGGTTGGACAAATTCAAGGTTGCTGCGAGATCTGCGGGCCTAACATCTAAGAGGGGCCTTTGTACTGATATGCCTACACGATGGAACTCAACATTTCTGATGTTGGAGGCGGCCCAAGAATATAAGCTGGCATTTACATTATTGGGTGACGAAGACATCCAATATGTTAAATATTTTGATGATCACGGGGGATTGGGGAAACCCGTAGAGGATGATTGGGAAATTGTAACTAATTTTGTAGAGTTTTTGAGGCTTTTTTACGATGTCACCATGAGGCTATCTGGAACTTTGTACCCTACATCCAATATTGTATGTCAGCAAATATGTAGGGTAAAAGAAGAATTAGATGACATGGTCGCGGGTGGTCACATTAGAATGCGGGAGATGTCATTGATTATGAGGACAAAGTACGACAAGTATTGGGGAGATTTAACGAAGGCTAATATTTTGTTATATGTAGCTGTCGTCTTTGACCCGAGGTATAAGTTGGATGGCATGATATTTGGATTGGGCCTTGCGTACGGGCAAGTATGGGCAGAGCTTATTGCAGCAAGGGTTCGGGAAACCCTTACTAGATTATTTGATGAGTTTTCCACCCTGCGGGGTGGTAATATTGCGGCACCTACACCTACCCCCTCAGCCTCAAGCTCACAGTTTCCTGAAGTCGAGGTTGGGAAAAGACGTAGATTGGAGTGGGGTGAGAGGTATGAGCAGACCCCCTTCCTTCGGAGTTCTATAGAGGCTCAGTCAGAGATAGACAGATACTTAGCAGCAGAGATTCTACCATTTTCCCGAGATTTTGATATATTAAGTTGGTGGAAGGTGAATGCCGTGAAGTATCCCATCCTTGGAGAGATAGCCCGCACACTTTTGGCCATCCCTGTTAGCACAGTAGCCTCAGAGTCAGCCTTTAGCACGGGAGGACGTGTATTAGATTCATTTCGGAGTTCATTAGCTCCTGCCACTGTGGAGGCTTTGATTTGCACGCAGAATTGGATCAAGGGAACTCCAATTCATGTTCCGGATGTTCTTGAGTATGAGAAGGCCGACGTCGAGGAGGATAGTGATGATCAGTTTGGATCTGGTATTTATTTTAATTTCATTTTATAATTTCTTATTTTAATTTATTTATTTTCATTTAATTGGTATTCATTAATTTGATTTCAAATTTAATACTTATAGTGATACATGAGACGACGTCTACGGCTACCTCCGATGCAGTATGACTTTGTATTGGACCCACCATTGTCATGGTTTGCACTTTGCACAATTTCTTCCATAATTGTTTTTTGCATTTAAAATTTTGTTTCATCTTTATAACTTTTTAATTCTAATTTGTTTTATTTTTAACTTATTAATATTTCAGGTTTTATAACTTATTGACTTTTATGATCTTGATTTTCAGTCTCACAGCAATCGACATAACTCACCACTCAGTGAACTCACCGCTACGGCTCCACCCCAAAATCAAATTGATCAAATTGAAAAATTATGATTTTATTCATTTAACATTGATTGTAATGTTGCTACAATAGTTAATTGTATAATTTGTAATATTTATTTCTTTTAGAGGAGTTTGTAATAGTGTAATAGTTTATTAGTTCTCTTAATTTGTATAATTGTGAACAAAATATTTTAGCATAGTGCCTTAGTGATGATTACTACTTAATTAGTTAATAACGTAATAGTTCAATGTATGATTCTATATATCCCTTATATATATATATTTTTTTTCCTGTTTTTAAATATATATACTTTTTAATCTAAATAATGGGCTCAAATGGCCCAAAAATGAATTCTGGGCCCAAAGTGGCCTAAAAACCGATTCGGGGCCAAGTAGGGCCCAGAAAAATGTACTGGGCCGAAGGCCCAGTATGGGGCGGGGGGTGCGGACGGGTGGGGGTCCACCCCCGCACCCCGGCCCAACGGACGGGGGACCCCGCCCCCGCCATGCGGGGGCGGGGTCCGGGGAGAAATTCCCCACCCCCGCATATGCGGGGGCGGGGGGCGGGGGAGGGGTGGCCCCGCCCCGTAGGGGGCGGGTATCACCCCTATGATGCAGGCCATCTAACACTGCAAAGAGAAACGCCTTGTGTTTTGCTCTAATTCTGTTATTTTTTATGGAAATATCATGGACCTCAAAAAGATTGCACAGAGAAATGCCTAATGTTTACAAGCCATGTAAGGGCTTTTGGCAGAGCATGTCGGTTCCAGGAGAGGGTGCTATTTTTTTCAGGTGATTTCCAGGCCATCTGGCACTTCTGAGTTCTGAACCAAGGATTTTTCCTAACGAAACTTCCTTTCAAGTTTCAATACAATAATGGAGCTCTCGGTTTTCTGTCATTTACAGTATTGAGAGTATTGGCAATGAACTGGCCAAATGTCAATACAAGTCCAAACTTTAGTTAGATGTGAGAAAAAACTTCTATATTGGACTAGCCAATAGTCCAAAGCTTAAGACTCGATGAATAGTAAATCTTAAATCTTCTCCAAACATGACTAGCTATTATTCACAATGGAAAGCAATATTTAATTATTTCATCACTTCCCTCTCTTTTTGAATGGTAAAACATGTATGACATGCATATTATTTCTACTAATTGATAGAGTAGACACATTATTTCTACAAAGCATGAAGATCTAAGAAATATATAAATTGCATTTGTAAAAAAAAAAATAAAAAAAATGAAAAATATTATATTATATTATTATTTTAACTTTATAATGACTAGTCTAATGTGGAATCACCTAATCAAAAGTTGATATTATAGCAAAAAATTAAGATTTTAGCCAAACTTTAGACTTAGTAATGGCTAGACTATTGCCAATGCTATGAGAAAGCCACCAGAAGACATTCTGAAAGCACAATTTGTACCTCTGGCGCAAGTTTAAAGATGGCACAGACAAAAAAAAAAATGTCTAATCAAATTTAAGCATGAATAGTTACCAAAATTTAAGCATGAATGGTTACTTGAAGAATATATAAATTAACCCCTCATCGCTATAAGCAACTTCCCTGGACTCATTTTGGGAAAACATAAATGGAAAGAAAACTAGAGATTCTTAACTATTTTTGCAGCGCGGGGTTTCACAAGGGGGAGGAGGTACGCCAAACACCCAATCAAGAACATTCAAGTATTTTGATCGAAATACTTCCCTTTCCTGAGAATAGCAGTGCATTATGATGGCAGTTGATAAGCTGAATATCACCACATCAGCTCTCTTCAAGTTCTTCGACTGTGGCAGATATCCGGCTTCAGCCATGCATGTGAAGAAGCTCTCAATAGCCCGTGCTAGGCAGTAGAGTGATATCTCCATTCGCCTGCTTTTCTTCTCAATGGCCAATGCCAGGCCAGTTGGGAACTGCACAAGAGCACAAGGATTAGAAGTAACGCAAAAGCATACAACTTGTTATTATTAAAATGGTGAGGGTTAGTCCTGTACTGTTCCCATTGCCACCATTGGAATGTTACATCTCTTGAAAATCCTGAAGAGCAAGCAAGTCCACATCCTGGTAAAACAATAAAATTGGGATCTCTGAATATCTCAAGTTCATTATTCTCATACAGTGAACAATGCAAATGTTCGTATGAGCTAAAATGAAGATACTTTTAAAGATACATGCAATGAGTAAGTAAAAAGATTGGACCACTTCATGTAATGCAAAAGACTTGCAAAAACAACTTAGTTTGATCACTGACCAATAAGTTTTTATTGAGGCCCACCAAAACTTAGAGAAAGATGAAAGACACAAAAGGAAAAAAAGAATAGCATTTCTTTGTTGTAACAATAAGCAGAAATGCCAGAAGTTTCATGATTATTTATGTCACATTCCGTTACTTGATCGGAATCCTTTTTCAGTATTTGGAATCCTTTTGCAGTATTTAAACTTCTCTTTTTTCTCTGCATTCCTTTTTCTTTGTTAACAATAAGAATACTCATATAGCATTTCCAATCATTTATCATTTTGGAGTGACAATATACGCAAACAACCAGTTCATAACGTCATGCCATTCATGTGTTAATGTAGACATAAAATTTATAAGCCTCACATGTCACCAAATACCTTCTTGAGCTAGCAACAAACAACGTAAAAAGAAAATTTAGACCAGATTACAAACTACAATCAAAAAGTAAAAATAGAACTAAATTAATAGTATCATGACAGTGCATAAAATGATTAAAAAAAATAGTCTAACCATGCAGATGAGCAATATGCAGATAGAAACAAGCTTGATCTTGCAGTGCCAAGAAGACCTTTTCCTAATATCGTGTAAGGCCTGCAACCAATCAAACAGATTTCATGGCCAATGTTACAAGCAGAACATTAGTTCACAGCAAAAACACCCGCTATGTATATATAAAAACTTAAAGCACATTAAATCACAAAAAACAATGTCTTCTTAGCACAATCAAAAGGACCAGAGTCATCTTCAAAACTGGTTGGGTCCTGAATTCAACTTAGACTGTTAATTGAAATAAAAACAAGCCCAAAGCAGGAGAAATAAAGAAGGAGCTGAAACTGTAATTATAATGCAGAAAAAAGTTCAGAGAAAAAAGTAACTAAAAAATATTTTTGTAGTACTCGAACTTGACTTCGTCAGTCTCACAGAAAGACATCAGCTTTATATAAGACTGCTGCAGATGAGTCCATTAGGAGCTAACGGATGAATAGAAACAACTTTATATATATATATATATGTATATGAATATGAACAACTGTATAAAGATACGTAACAAACAACTGTGAATAAACTTGGTTCCATTATAGTAAGCTAAAGCAAAAATATTGTTTTAACTACGAAGGCATGCCAAGAATTTATAGTAAACTCATGCAGCCATGTAGCTAACTAGCATGTTAATATAAAAGTACATCTAGGAACTCTGGCAACCATATGAGCTTAGGATGTAGTCAATACAGAATAATTTTCACATGAAATGCCAACTAAACTTCAATTAGAACATTCTATAGCAATTAGAACCAGAAGACAATATAATGCATATCTTGTAGCAATTAAGCCAAGAAAGTAAATGATGACTTAGGAAAAATAACCAGTTGTCACCTTTTCAAGAGGCCCTGACGATGAACTATCAGTGCAGGAATCAAATATACTGGAAGATACACTGGTAATGCTCTTTTATAGGCTTGAAGGAAAAAAGAAAGAACATGTGAACTGCATGACTGATTTGCATGTATAATCTGCAACCAGCTAAACACATAAATATAAGTAGTATGCATAAAATGCGAGCAAAGTAGACTATAGCAATGAGAAACAAACTTAAAAGTGAAAAGTAAATATATGTCATTCTACGTTATATACCCCTTGAAGAGGATCTGCACGCTAAATGGATGGTGCAGAAACATCAAAGTAAAAATAATAATAAAGCAAAATGACATATTTCACATTCAAAGGCCACAGTTATCAGGAAATTTGCATAATACATTGTGCGGGAGAATATAGAATAAATCTACTCAACCCCCGGTCTGCGGATCACACACCACACTCCTCACGTGGCGAATCCGGTTCATCACCCACGTCACGGTTCTTCTCCGAGCTTCCCTCGTACTGACGCCCCTCACCCCAGCCTTCGATTTCCTCTTCTCCCTCGTCGGCCTCACCCCAACGCTCTTTTCTCCTTCTTCTCCCTCACCCCCAGATCCTCAACGAACTCTCAAACTCAAACCCTCTCCCATCACCTTGATGCCCCTCACCCCAGATCTCAGACCCAGACTCTTCTCCCTCACCCCTTACCCCAACGCCACAGAGAAACCCAAACGACGCAGAGAATCCAGATTCCCAGATCTGCTGTTCACTTCACAGTAACATTGATTACGTGAGGGTTTTTTTTTTGTTGATTTTGAGTAAATTTTTTGTGTAGGAATATCAAGCATTAGAATGTATGGTTCTAAATGATTCTGTTAAGAGTAATGCTAGAGAGAAGCCACTGTAGCAGTGCACACTTTGCACTCACTACATGATTACTTTTAGTTCTCTACTTTTTTATTTTAGACTTGGGAGATGTGTGGTCTAGATGATGCCACATCATGTGTGCAAAATGGTTGCTCTCAACAATGGCTTCTATCTATATTTATTCTTCTGTTAATATCCCAAACGATGAAAAAATGGAAAGGGTACTACCTGTTAATATCTAATGTTAACTTTTGTTAATATCCTAGACGATGAAAAAACGTTTTAATGCGGTTTGGTTCATCATCTGTTAATAACCCAGACGAGCAGTGAAAAGAGGAAATCTTGTCGACGAAGCCTTGCGGAAGTGATTTGTCACATGTGGTGAGAAGAGATCCGGATTTGAGCGGTGAGAAGAGAACGTGGGCTATGCAAGGATTTATGGAGAGAGATGGATTTATGGAAAGGTTTGGCTTGTGCGCCTTACGGAAGGGATTCAAGCTGGGTGGGAGAAAAGCGAACGCTGGGTGAAGGGGGAATGCAAGGGATGGGGGAAATGCAGATTCTTGGTTTTAATTTTCAACCTTTTACTAAAAAAATAAAAAAATTCCACGTCACCTGGTGTGTGGAGCTACAGTGCAGAAGTTGTATAGAAGGACTCGAGAATATATATCCCCCCCCTCCCCCTCCATTTGACGAATCCAGTCCACTCAATCTAAGTATTTGGGAGGTCCAATTTCAAACTACTGTTGCAAGTACATCTATGCATTTTGAATGATCAAGCAAAAATAATAATAAAGCAAAATGACATATTTCATATTCGAAGGTCCCAGTTGTCAGGAAATTTGCATAATACATTGGGTGGGAGAATAAATATCTCCACCCGCCCCCCGCCATTTGAAGAATCCTATCTACTCAATCTATGTATTTGGGAGTTCCTTCTCTCTCTCTCTCTCTCCTTATGTCGAGGAACCTCTCTAAGGCAGGGCCCTTTGGACTCACCCCTACAGAGTAAACCCCAGTCCCGTGCACCGCACCCTCAAAAGTTTTCCTACACGAAACTGGTTAAATCGCTGGCTTTTCACCAGGGGTGTGGCCCCAAATGATTGTTTGCACCCATGAGGTGTTAAACCTTGGACCTTGAAGGGAGTAATACCCAAAGACCAAGGCCTTCACCACTTGGGCCAATCCCTTGGGGTTTGGGAACTCCAATTTCAACTACTTTTGCAAGTACATCTATGCATTTTGAATGATCAATCATCCATTTTTCTGAAAGCCAGATTAATTGAGAATAATATCATTAAAATGCCACACAGGATTGAACTGGAGTGCTAGGAGTGAGAACTTAAAACACAATATTACAAATAAAGTTAGGAGTCATTTACCAAAATAGGAAAGTAAAGGAACTTTAGCCTTAGATTGTGCATCATTTGTAGAATGTTGAGCACCCAATTTTTATCACATTGTCCAATTGAGTACTGAATGGTGTATCCATGTACAAAAATGCATGATATGGTCACTTAATAAAATAAAAATATACAATAAACCTGGGACATACCGAGCAGGGAACCTTCATTTTTGGATCTAGTTTGATGTCTGTGCCCATGGCCTTGAAATATTTCTCAATTTCCTCCAAGTTCGTCAAAGGCATGCCACTTGCAATCTGTTTCACACCTTCGAGGATAATGGAATCCTTTCCACCATGTTTGTTGAGAAAGGACTTGTATGATGGAGGCAGACTCTCTTGCTTCAATATGTAAGCAGACCTGGAAAACATAATTCTGGTTAGAATGTATAATAGGAAAAAGGAATCAACTGCCTTTTTATAAACATATCAATCAAAACAGATTTTGAAGTCAGCTATTGACCTATAAACCTATCAGAAGAATACATTTCTTCAATTTGGAAGTTTTGCATGGCCAAATTAGTCCACCGTGTATTTTTTTGCCCAAAAAAGTAGGAACAAAAATTCCATTTATCATAACTATAATTTGACAATCTAAAACCCTAAACACTGCCTCACTATGATTTAATACATCTAAAACCAAATGGGGAATGGTATAAATATCTTAGATGATCCCTTCTTTCCCTCTCTCTTATGAAATCAAAGTTTCTTAATTCAAGACTTGAAAAGTGTCTTTCACCTTTGTTTGTCCTCTCTCTTGCAACATATAATTGTTGACCATCAAATGTTGTGAGTTGAACATGGCACCCAACACTCGTCGGACATAGCTTCATAATTTTCATATTCAAGCAGATAGTTACTAGCTACAAGTCCAAGTAGGCATGGAAGTTGTTTGAGCTTAACGGGATAGCACGACACCCAACATATTTACCAGTTAAGCCACTTGGAATGTCAAATTTAATATAGCTCATTCAATATTGGGTATAAAGTAATTCAGCATATTATTATTTTTTTTTTATAAGTAAATAAGTAGCTTTATTGAATAGAATGAAACTAGGCAATGCCCAAGTATACAGGAAGTATACAAAGTGAGACACCTAATTACGTTCTAGTGAACTGAAAAGAAGATAGAAACTCATGGACATTCCCACCCTTCAATACAATAGCAGAAAACCACTGTAAAAGAGAGATTATAAAAAAAAATTCAAATTTCCCCCACTGCACGCTCCTTGTTTGATAAACACCTATCATTCATTTCCGACCATAGACACCACATTAAGCACAAAGGTATTATACGCCACGCTGCTACCAATTGTGCACTGATATGCCTCCTGTTCCAGCACGCTAGTAATTCCACCACACTCTTAGGCATTACCCAACTCAGTCAGGCTCTATCAAGGATACCAGCCCATAATTCCCCCACCACCTCACAATGTAAAAGCAAGTGATCTATCGATTCTCCATTCCTTTTGCATATGTAGCACCACTCCATGACCACCATACCCCGCTTCCTTAAATTATCAACCGTCAAAATCTTTCCAAGTGCAGCTGTCCAAATAAGAAACGCAACTTTAGACGGAATTAGTGCCTTCCAAATACTCTTCCACGGGAAGAAAGTGGGCTGTTATACTGTCAAAGCCTTGTAAAAGGATTTAACAGTAAACTTTTTTCTCCTCGTGTGAATCCACAACATACGGTCACCCCCATTTCCTCCTACCTTTACTGAATACAAGTAACTATAAAAGGTTGTCATCTCATCAAGTTCCCAATCCTGAGCATTTCTAATAAAAAAGACATTCCAAGTTACCGTCCCATTGGCACAACACAGCAAATCTGAAACTGCCGCTTGCTGATTTCCAGCCATGTTAAATGTGACTGGAAAGACAATGGAAAGAGGGCACTCCCCACTCCAAGCATCGAACCAAAAGCGGAGTCTTGCTCCATCACTTACTTCAAACCTTAAATGTTTTTCAAAAGTGTTTCATCCCTTTCTAATAAATTTCCATTGGCTTACTTCATATGACCCCCTACCCTCCTTAGAACACCAGCCCCCCTACTCACTACCATACTTGTGTTCAATTACCTCTCTCCACAACGAGTTCCCTTCCATTTGATACCTCCACAACCACTTACCAAGAATGGCCTTGTTGAAGATGCTCAAGTTTCACACCCCTAATCCCCCATTCACAATCTGACAGCACACCTTTTGCCAACTTACAAGGTGAAATTTGATTTCCTCCCCCATGCCACCCCACAAGAAAGCTCTAAACAACTTTTCAATACGGTTAGCCACTCCCACCAGTAATGGAAAGAGGGAAAGATAGTAAGTAGGAAGATTGGAAAGTGTACTTTTAATAAGTGTTAACCTCCCCCTTTTGATAGATATAGCCACTTCCACCCCGATAATCTTTTCTCAATCTTCTCTACCACCCCATCCCAAATACTCTTGCTTTAAATGGCGCCCCCAAGGGGAGTTCAAGATATTTCTTAGGAAGTGAAGCAATTTTACAGCCCAACAACTCTGCTAGAGAAGCAATATTAATCACAACCCCCACCGGTACCAATTTTGACTTCCCCAAGTTTACCTTAAGTCCTAAAACAGCTTCAAAACATAACAAAACTACCCTTAGAGTTTGAATCTGGTCGCTAACAACATCACAGAAGATAAGCGTATCATCCGCAAATAATAAGTGAGAAATAGAACTGACACCATTACTGTTGTTGCCCACCGAAAAACCAGCAATAAATCCCCTCATAACGGCAGCCTCCACCATGCAACTCAAAGCCTTCATTACTAAAACAAAGAGAAATAGTGATAGTGGATCCCCTCGTCGCAAACCCCTCGAAGGCTGAAAAAAACCACAAGATTTTCCATTGACTAAGACCGAAAACTGAGTTGTCGAAACACAATATTTAATCCATTCGCACCACCAATCAAACATCTACATAGGTATTTTCAAATAGTTGTTGGACATACTTTATCAGCCAAGTAAAGATCATAATTGCCGTGTTATTCTCAGCTGGAATATCAGCTGATAAATCTTCTGAAAAGATCGCAAGGTCTTGCAAACTTTATACAGTTTGTAGTAGCATTATACCTCACAATACACCGCCAGAAATATATGCAGAAAACAACCTAATATGAAAACATATCGAAATCTTAAAAGCTAAAAAAACTGCAAATCTGCTATACATTTAATGGAAAATGATTTTGGCAGTAAGGATACATACAAAATTTGTGAAGAGGAGAGACACATGAGGAATATGTCACCATGCGACCACGTCAGAGGTTTACAAATTTGCCAGAACCGCTTGCTTTTTATCCCGCATCGTGAGGCCAAGACGGCAGCGCGCAGAAGTATGTACATCGCCAAGCTCGTATGCTGTGTGTTTAACCCTGTCAGCAGCATTGAAGGCCCTGCCACTGCCCCCGCTACCAGAGCCCTCCATCGCGCAGTCCTGAACTAGAGTTACAACAGTCCACCCATCAAATACGAGCACCAAAGCTGATAAGTTTATTAAACAAAGATGTCTCAAATTCAAACAATTTAGAGAGCAAAAACTACCAAATAGAAGATATAAGACATGCCTACGATGACCACCAAAAGAACCAATAATCTCATCCACAGAGACGAATGTACCCGAAAAAGTGCCAAGAAAGAGACCGTATCTCAAGGTCTCCTTCACAGCCATTATAGTTGCTTCACTATTCGTAATCACACTCTCTTTCCTGAACCCGAAAAAGAACTAAATAAATATTAAATAAAAAGTAAGAATAAACTCATAAAAAAGGATAATTAAAAAAAATACAGAAGATTTGATATTCAACGAATCTCACCTGAGAGAGGTTAGAACCTTTCGTCGCCTCAATCGAGCAAGGATCGAGAAGAGAGCAAGGCCACCTTTAAGACCAGCTCCGATTGCGAAGCCCTTAGCGGAAGCAATGAAAATCCTCCGTAGCTTCTCCGAGTCCGTCAACAGAATCGAATCCAATGCGGGCGAAGAATATGAATATGAAGACGACCTATCAGATTTTCCGCAATGCTGGCAGTTCGGATCACTGGATCGGTCGTGATCGCCGTGAAAACAACAATTCTCTCCGTCAAAGCACGCGCAGCGGCGGGAGGTTTCTTCACCGGGCGGCTGCATGCTGGCGGATCAGGGAAAATCGAGGGGTCTGGATTTGTAACCGATAAAACTTGGTGGGAACTTTTGAAAGCGGAAGGGAAAAGACGGAAAGTGAGAAGAAGGGGCGTTTGAGTTTATAGATAGGTCGAGTGAATAACGTACGGATCGTGTGAAAGGCTCGGCTATCAATTCCTATTTGTGGGGTTGAAAGAAAGGCAGTTTTCCATTTCGCCAAGAACAGTGTGTGGTTTATATTAATATGAGTCATATGACATAATAATCAAGCCCGTGAAATAATTAATTTGCTTAATTTTGTTTAGAACATAGTTTTTAAGCTCATATATTAAATGTATCAAGTTATATATTTAGATGAGATCATTTATTTTTTGGATCTTCAAAATATTATAATCGAAAGAATAAAAATTAAGGGCAGGTTTAGTACATTGAATGATTAATCCATTGGAAAAATTAATAATGGTTCTTGAAAACCAAAGATACGATCATATTATTTTATTTTATTATAGAATAGGTATACGTAGATATAACATTTGAGTTTCACTGTGTTTAATACCAGGATCCACATCGTTCACGACCAATACTTTAATGTTACGAAATTTACGTATTATGTCTATCTTTATTCAAATTGTAGAAAATTCTAGGTCAAAAAATTGTAAGTGTATTCCAAGAATATGTGCGATATATGTATTAAAAACTCATGTTTCTTGAAACAGGAGTACAAAATGTCTATAAAGGATTATCTAATCTTATCTCATTTCATCATTACAATTTTTTTAAATTCTCACACAAAATATAATAAACAATTCAACCTTTCCAAATACCAAAACAATAATAATATTAAAAAATAATATTTTATTTAATTTTCAACTTTCATCTAAAATCATCTCATTATTCAAACCCCACCTATATTTATCTACCACATTACTCCGATATATTTTTAGGGTGCTCGAAATACCAAGACTTGGGGGCGGGGCTTGGTTGGTGGTGGTTGGAAGATACGTTGTCGAAGATAAATTCTACTTATCATCCCCTACACCACATATAATTTGATTTGTCATTTTTATCTTTCTATTTAAAGACACATTGATGTGTAAATATGTGCATTTAAATAAAAATATAAAAATGACAAATCACACATTGATATTTGGTGGTGTGGAAATGACAAGTAGCATTTTTCGCTGCAGTCGAATCAATTTCGGCTGACCAGGCAAATCTACAATCGATCAAACACATGCCCTGAGTTAAGGCGATTTATTATTTCCATCTCAAGGTAAGGCTACAAGCGATAAAAACAAAGAGGAAGTAGTTGCGGAGTGGGTGAACGTCACACTCAGAGAATAATAAAGAGTTTCACCAAGCAATGCATGCTACGAGCAATCAGGAAATGGGATGGTTTCCTGTTTATGGGAGATCCAAAATGGCTGTTTTCACTCCTCTTGGTTTTCAACCAATATAAAACAGTAAGTTCCAAATACAGAGTCTGAATCACTTAATGGGATACATGAGGTCTAGATCATAATCGTGGAGTAAAACCAACTAAACCAAGTAAGAGCCACATCAGGTTTAAATCAAACTCGTATCAACACCAACAAAATGGCAAGTTAACTAACAGACTGCAGTGGCAGAGTCAAGAAGAACGAGAGTTTAGAGGGTTTTGAGTTTCCTCTGGTCTCTTCTGCACCTAATTCTCAAATGAAGGTAACCGGCAATAGAGGATAAGGCTGTCACCAGATCTAATCTTGTGCAAGTTAGCCAGATCTAGTTACATGTACCTAACTACTAAATCGGTGTTTGACGGAATTCAATTTAATTGCATTTATTAACACAATCCTAGTCGCAAAATGGTAACACAATACAATTTCTGCCAAGTGGGCATGGTGTACATTTTCTGATTTGGTTGCTCTTGGTCATCTCGAAAATATATGTATTAAGCAAATGAGATAATATGCTTAAAGCCTAAAACATGCCCAATCTAATAAGAACTTTACTGATCAAATTACGTTTCTTACTGTATGAAAGTCACAATTGGGCAGTGACCTAGGCATTAGATTATATGAAAGACTGACTTATTGAAAAAGAAAGAAAGAAAAAATAGTAAGTTGTAGGGCTTAGAACAGGAGAATGTCGACGCATCTTGGAAGTTATTTTATTTTTTATTTTTGATAAGTAATTGTTGCATTACTCTAAATATCTTGGAAGATATTTTATTTCCATCTTGCAATTCAATAAGAACACAGAATAAATAGATGTAGCCGTGTGGTGAGGACAGAGCAAAGTAGCTTCTGCCTTGAAGAAGTGAACATCAATGGGGGAAAGTATGGCATACCAATCTAAATTATATCCGTTGGAGTCGCTGTACAATCTCCAACAAATTCTACTAGAGGATCCATCATTTCTTGTTCATTCCACTTTGAGAACAATCTTCATGAATTCATAGACGAAGTAACTTATTGAAGCTGAAGGAAGTACCTGAATATGCACAACATCAATATTAAAAGAAAAAAAAAATCAAGAAACCTTGTTAGCAAGAAATTTAAAAGAAAAGGTGATCCTGAAAAGGAACATGAAGAAATAAACTTTGATAAATCATTATTAAAATATCAAAATTAAAATAAGCACACCGTACAACTGAATACATAAATTGAAGCCAAATAAGCGCATAAAACTCTTAAAAATGGTTGAGTCAGTAATAAATGATAAGCCGGTTGCTTTATAGGCAGCCACGTTTGACGACAAAGCCAATTGACCACTGTAGGGCAGGGCCACACATCTTCACAGAGGAAATAACTGAACGTGATATAACACAGCAGGGAGGGAAAAGACAAAAGGACATGGAAGAGAGACCAGCTGAAGGAGCAAAGCCACCTTATAATCCCTTTGTTCGTGTTTATGTAAGATGAAATGGTGTAATGTATTTTCAGACCTGAGATCTAAAGAAATAACTTCCAGAGCCAATATCCCCAGAAGATTCCAGAAGGTCTATAATGATCAGAGTTTTTTAATTTTCATAAAAATAACCAAAGAAAACCTATGAAATTAAAAGCATTGCACAGATCAACAGCCAGAGTCTTTAGAGTAGATCAAGATTTTTGCATTACGTGCCTGTAGCAAACTAGGAATAAGTCCTGCATACAGAGCCGGGATTCCTCCTTGCTCAACTATCTTGACGCAAGTTGCCAAAGCACCCAATTTAGTTGCTCGGACTTGCAATTGAAGCTGTCTCCTCACAACTTCAAATGGATAAGTAGCTGCTTCTGCACAAGCACCAGCAATAGCCCCATATAATAATGTCCTAATCGGTCCCAACTCAAGCTGGTCTAAAGCACTCAGTTCCTGCCCCTGCTGGCTCATATTCTGAATTCTCTTCCTCCCTTCTGGTGAATGCAGATATGCTGATTTCAGTATATCATACACACCATAGAAAACAGCACCTGAAGGTGCCATACTTATAATGGAGGGTACCAAGCCCTTGTAAAGAGAGAAGAATCCTTCAGTTCGGATCATGTGACGGAAAGCACCAATAACACCACCCAAGGCTTCCCCACCTGGTGCCACCATCTTGGTCCTGATCTAAAAGACAGTGTATATATATATTGTTTAGATTTCAGATATAAATGCAGGCTTAAATCAAGCAGAAGAGTAAATTCCAAGTTGTCACATACAGTATCAAGTGGTAAACAGAGGATAGTAGCAGTAATTCCAGCAGCAGCACCAGCAAAAAACCTCTCAAAATTTGTAGTTTCTTCGTTTCCAGACAGTTTCAGCAATTGTTTTCTATATGTATCATTAGCATAAAAATTAACTGCCTTAAATGGAGCTGTACGAAGAATGTTGACAAGGTTTCCCTTCCAAAATCCTCTCAAGCCCTGAGAAGCTGCAATAGTCTTAATAAGTTCAAAAAGATCCTTTTGTTCGCCGCGAACCATATATTCCAGCTTCAGTCTCTCGAGTGGTGCAACGAAGGTCCTGAAATCAACAATATTCAACAACATTCATTTGTTTACAGAGAAATTTTGAATGATACCAAAACAACTATGTATGATTTGATCTAATTATATGTTCCTTGGTAGAAGATATTCATTAGTTTAATTCACAATGTCTCCAAATGCAAAGTAGAAAATCATCCATTTTTGAGTTATCACTCCAGGCAACCAAAAGTGGAAGAAGCACAAACCTCCTATAGGAAACCCTCACTAAGTGCCATGAACCATGCAGAACGGACATGACATGTACCACGTCACAAGTCAAGGCTATTGCACTTTTGAAATATGAGTTATCAGTGGTGCCCAGTACCAAACATTATCAGCATATTACACCATTTACACTAGTATATATACAATGTGCAAAAAAATTATCTATGTTCTAATTTTCCCTGCCTACATCAAGACAGTTGACTGGATTTTTCTAGCACATGTATAATTTGCTCACATGCCTAGCACGATGCTTTGCTTTCATATTTGAGTAAATAGCACGTAAAATATTAAAATCCAGACAAAATTGTATGTATAACTTGCTAAAGCAATATAGTTTCCATCCAGGGATGCTTGAATATAGTTCATAAGAATGCGCAATTGCAGAATAATTGATTGACTGTAGGTCCTAGGTTTGAATTCGAATATAGACTCACTTTAGACTGGTGTATTTGCCACCTAAGCATTTATTGAATTTACTAGTGTGGCTGTGGTCTAAGCATGGCTCAAATCCGGCTTGAGGCACCTGTGGCTTTGCGCCTTCTAGGGCCTTCTTGTCTGGTTCCCAACGTGTAGAGTACTACTACACCAGCTGTAAAAAAAGCTCCAATTGCCATCTACTACCTTTTTTTTTACGTGGCTTAAAAAATTGACTTATAAGAGCACTAGTAGTGAACTAGGCATCGTTAAATTTTGGCCAAACTTTAGTTAGTTTGCTTAAAAAACATCTACATCAAACTAGCTAAATCTATAATAAATTTGTCCATCATCTTCTTGGCTGGCTAAATCTAGCCAGCTCAAGTTCCTTATTCAGTGAATATAAGGCTGCGAGTATATATTTATCTATGTTTTGCCTTTTGCTGACAATGGGCTACGGGAATACTATACCACTACCAGCAGCTTGGTATATCCAAACTTGGTGGTGCAGAGTGCAATATAGGAAAAGGAAGCTAACACCAACAGAAGTAAATATTTACTTCTTTTTTTACTTTTCAAAATAAAACTTCGCTTGTTCTTCTAATACACCGAAGGGATGTTTATTTAGACGTCATTAACAGTTTAGGAAGGCCACACACGATTAGGAAGGCCAAAAAATAGGCTCTAACAGAACTACAGTTTCCTCTTGCAACACCAGAGTTACGAGTATTTTGTCAGGGTAAGAAATGTGGATGTAAGCAGAGATAGCAAAATGAGATGAAGTATAATCAACCCCAACACACACCTGGAGACCATGGCAGCTACAGCACCAGCCCATAGATGCATGGTGGTGTTCATGGCATAGCCTCCCCGTAACTTGAGCTTCGGTTTCTTTCCTTGCTCAACAACCGCATCGGCTCCCTCGAGTGTCGACGACTTCTCGGACCCCTCCTGTCCGTTTTCCCGAACAAACCCATCACTCTTCAAGCTCACCGTCAAAAACCCTACGTTCTTCTCAGGCCTAAAAGCCCCAAAAACCACGGGCTTTCGACCACGGATGCAAGAAGAAACCGAACCCGGCAAACCAACTGAAGAACTTCTGGACGAAATTGAGTTAATGAATGACGAAGGAATCGTGTGTTCGAGAAACAACCCGCCGCTAACAAATAAACTCAAATTGGAATTTATCTCACAAAGCAGATTTGTATCATAAGAATTAGATTGTTCTTGTGAGTAAGAGTTGCCAAAGCGGAGGTCCAGTCCTAGCAGCATTTTGCGAGCGAAGCAGAGTAGGGTGAGATGCTTGGGAAATCTAGGGTTTTGGATGTAGAAGACGTGAGCTTCCTAGGCTTTCTTAAGAGAGTAGCGATATGGTTGGAGGATACGAGGGAATGGGATAACAGAACTGGGAGTTGGAGCATTGGAGAAAGAAAATGGCGTATTCGGCAACTTTGCTTCCATCGCCGCGCATAGGCGCAAAGCGGAATTCCCTCCTCGACCGACTCAAAAGTCGTTTTGTTTAGTTTCTTTTTATCTCTATTTTCGTTCACCTGTTCAGAAATTTTGTACCACAGACAACAACTCCCTCGCGAGCCTTCCAAGAAGAAACAAAGGTGATCCTATATATGCCCGTTGTTGTATTTGTCCCTTCACGCTGATTTTTTTTTTTTTTTTTGACGATCCTTCCCCCTGAATTTCAAAAAACATATAAATACATTATTTTTCACAATATTTTACACAACAATATTTTAAAAAGATAGATATTTTTACAAAATACTTTATAAAACTAACATCATTTTATAAAAATGTCCTTATTTTACAACATGTGTTATAAAATATATTATAAAATATGTTGTGTGGGCATCATTACTTGAATTTGAAACCCTTGTCACACAATCGGCCTATAAATAAACATAACAGAAGGATACCGTTCAAAAACTCGAGGATTCTTTGGAAGAGTTGTGGCTTGATTGTGAATCTCATTTTCTTTTCAAATATTACTTAAATACAAATATTTTATTAATTTCTTATTTTTTATTATAATCATTACAATTTTGTCAAACTTTCAAACAAAACACAAAAAATAATTTAACATTTTCAAATTACAAAACAAAAATTATATTAAAGAAATTAGATTCTAATAATATTTTAAATTTATAATATTATTTTTATTCAACTTTTTCTCTCTCATTTTTCAAAACTCAATAAAACATCATAATTCAAACTATTTTACTATTATTTAAAAATTAACAATTTCATTAATATTTACAAATTTATCATCTCATCTCGTTCACTAAACATATTAATAATCCTATTTTATCTTTATTGTCGAAAAAGAGCAGAGTTTTCAGCAGACGGTGTTCACTACTCTTTTCTAATTATTTTATAAATTACATTAAATAGGTGATATATAGTTTTAGAATTTACTTGTAATGAAATCATATATTTGTATTTGTATTGACTTTCTGTAAAATCAGTTGTAAATTATTTATAAATTTATCATTATTCTTTAAAAAAAAAAAGGACTATTTATCATTATTTAATCATCATCATTGTATCATCCTCTTAATGTAATATCAAATGATTCAGAAACTAATTATTACCATTTATTTATCTTCATCGTATAAGAAGATGATTAGAAGATGGTAGTTAAAGACTCGAGAGGATGATAAATATCATTTTCGTTTTATTGTACGATAGTGATGTTGATTAATCCGTAATCAATTTCAAAAAATAATAAATTTATTTGTTGATGAATAATTTGATCATAGTATGCTGACGCAAAATATATGGTATTTTCTTGTCCAAAAAACTTGTAGCAAATTATTAGATATTAACCTATCAATAAGAATCCAATTAAATTATTAGGCATCTGATCATGTACACGTTAATATCATATTTCAAGGATTATATACTGTGAAATGATATTCAAATTAAAAGACCAACCCAGCTTGTTGTGACGAGTGGTTACAATTGCATAAACCCACGACAATTATTGAGTTCTCTTATAATCCAAGTAAATAAACAGGTACGTTAAATCAAGTTTTACTATTTATCTACATACATCACACATCATAATTATTTTTATTTATTTTTTTATTAATTAATTTTTTTTATTCTTCCTAAATTAATTCAGTAACAAAACTCGATAATTTCTCTTACCAAAAAATCCATATATTCTACTCAATTACCCTAAATTAATTTTTATTTTTAATTTTTAATTTTTAATTTTTAATTTTTTTCTCTTACCAAATGTGTTATATATGGATGATAAATTGAATAATTTAATTAGTTTAAGAAGAATAAAATTAAATTTAAAAAAATTAAAAATCTAAAAAATTAAAAAATTAAAAATAAATATTAATGTGTGGTGTGTGGACCGTATAATGAGTAGCACATCTCCTTCTCTGAAAGAAAGCATGCATCCATGCTACACCTGCAGGCCGTACCGTTTTACCAACTTATAAGAGGAAACAAAAAAATGGCCCACAATTTAATTGTTACTTCGATTTGATAAATAATAAATTAAGCCATATAGTTATATGGGTTGCATATGTATAGGAAACATGGAATTAATATTAGTACTGGTTACATCTTTATGGTTCGGATTCTCATGCAGGGTATTTGGAACGTTTGTGTGTACGTGCGTATCTGTGGCTGGATCATGTATTCTCATCCTGAAGAAGTTACTCTACTTCTGGCATTTATCGACGTAAATATCTACCGTCGACACTGGAATTTTGCGAGTCTTCGACAAACTCAGGAAGAGAAAGCTAGCACTTGTATATTTACACTGTTTACATATTAATTAGTTAAACTCGATCTCTCTCTCTGATCTTCTCTTAGAGCAGTCATTTCTTTCCAATAGATCAGGTGCCTCTCTAGCAAGATACTTTTCTTTTAAAGATGGATTTGAAGGCCTAACATACGTGCTTTGGTGCAGATACGTACCAAACCTTATGAAGCCAAATTAAACTATGCTTAATTTGTTTTGTACTAGCAAAAGAGGGTACACCTTCTCTTGAATAGGGTTGGAGTGCCCTGGTCTGGTGGGTGAATGAATTTGCAGTTAGGACAAGAAGGAGAGGACTTGCACAGCATGACTAACATGTGGCATCGCATGCAGACAGTTGCTACCATCTCGTGCTGATCATCCCCAATATCGAATGCCAACCACGATGGAGTACTACGCGCGGAGCCTCCCAAGCCTTTGATCTCTACTTGTGCGTTGGATTCCATGAACTGATGATGATCAGTAGTACTCGAACCAAGTGCGGGCCTGTTGATCAAATTGTCGTCGTCCGCATGGCTCTTTCTGAGCGACTCGCAGGGTAGGATACTCAACTGGAGCTCTAAGCTCATATGCTCGTCCGGACTGGCTGGCTCTGGCTCAGGGCTTCTCCTTGGATCCCTAGACGTCCTCTTATGGGTCCTCGTGTTGTAAAAGTGTATCTGACCTGACTGCATATATATATATATATATATATATATATATGAAGAATGGCGAAATAAAAGTTAACCCGGATCGTACGTATATTATTATACTACAATTCTGGCTTGAGAATGGTAAGTACCTATATGTGAATTAAGGAAGTTTTAATTAATATCGTAAGGATCGAGTATATGTCTTGAAATATTGTAAATTGAAAGATCAATATATAACTTGGCGCGCGCGTGTGTATATATATAGGGTAATACCTGGATATCTAGGCACCGTTGCCACTCTAGAGGTAATGGAGTCTCGAGGTACTGTAGCTCGATGTCAAGTATGGAATTCGTGCTTTCCCGTTTTGATCGTTTCTCGAAAAATTGTTCTTCTCGGGAACCTTCCAACTTTCTCTTCTTCGATAAGTTCTCAAACTCTTGGATCGACTTCCTTCTGTTAGGAGAAAGGACTGGTTTCAAGGAGACCATAGCTAGCTTCATTAATCCAAAAAGCTCGCTCTCTCTCTCTCTCTCTCTCTCTCTCTCTCTCGTTCACATGAGAAAGAGTAGTAGTGATGGAACGATGAGAATATTTTGCTGGTTATATAGGCTGAGTTGAAGTATAAACTGGAAGAGAGATAAATGGATGGAAGGGTGTTTGGCCGCCTTCCTATGCATGACGTGCCTCCAAGTTGGCTCTTCGTCAATTGCTTGGGCATGCAGCTCCAAGCCTGCTCTTAAATTCTAGGATGTGAAATCCTAACCAACTTTGAATGAGATCAAGCTCGGCCTACCCCTGATCTCTCTCGATCGGTCAAATTCCCAACCCCTTCCTGACTAATTAAACTGCCACCACCTGATTTTGATGCCGCCCAAAACTTGCTGATATCTATATCTATCTATCTAAATATATATATATATATATATATATATATATATATTAGGGTGAATTCGGATCGAGGCACGAGATCAGATTCCAAATTAATGGAAAGGTAAAGTTAAAAGCCGAAATCCAAAAAATCCGAAAGGCCGATTTTTGGTTTAATGAGTGGCGGTGCGGAGGGGATGGACCGGAAGAGGTAGATCAGGTGGAGGTAGAGGTGCGGAAGGTTCATAAATGTGATGAGTCTGTAGACAGTTGAAGGAAGTAAGGCTTTGAATGCTATTTGGATTCTTTAACGTGGACAATAACTCCTACTTCCACAATTGGGTACTCTTCGAAATTATAACTGACGACTTAAAAGCTCTCCCCCCTTCAGCCATGCATATAAAACACAGTTACACTCATGCATTACCTTTATTATTAAAGAGCTAAGCAGATACAAAAAGATTATATAAAAATAAATTATCAATTGATGTACTTTTATGATATTCGTTATATTTATTTTATAATAAAAATAATTTTATAAACTGTAACATAGGAAGGCATATAGTTTTTGTTCTTTTATCTCTAACACATTCTAAATTTTTTGTTCTTATCTCTAACACATTCTATCATTCTGTAATATGTACGCATCATATTTACGTAATGATTAATTATATCATGTATTTTCTCTTTTTTGTTTATTTATATATATAAAAAAATGATACCTGGCTCTGTGAAGTTAGACCTCACGACCTCGTCCAGTCGTCCTCTTCTTTATAATAAGATCAGGACATATGCATGGGAGTTAAATTATAAATTAATCAATCGACTCGATCCCATATTTAAAAATAATTAAGTTTTAACTGCAAAATTCCAAGTGCTGAATTAATTATGCATATACTCGATCCTGAGGTTATTCTAAAGTCTGGATAAGGACGAAATTTAATTTACAGGAAAAAAAAACATAATTAATATTTGTTATTTTTCCCTTTTATTTATCATGTTCTTGGCAACCAACGAACCATCATGCGCACGTTCCCCAACTACAATAGTACCATTTCATATTTCACAACATTAGCCATGATAAAGGGTGTGAGTCAAATTTCAGCAACTATATATATATATATGAATCATGAATTGTATGCAGGGGAATGATCGATCCTAATTCCTATATATCCTATATATATATATATATATATATGTCATATATATAGTGATAATTTGTTTGCCAGACAGTACTAGCAATAAAACTGAAACATGCTAGCTGAGGGTACCTAATTTGTAACCTAGCGATCAAAATTTAAAAATAAAGAAGATGAAAATTAAGAGAAATTAATAAATATTGGAAAACAAGCTAGGGACCCAAGTCATTAAAGGCTTTGAGAAGGCGAGACAGAGGGTTCACTACAAGTAAGTCCACCTGCCTTCATTAACTCATCTTGAATTCGCTTTAATGCAGAATTCAAGGATGACCATTTCTCATCACCTGTTTCCTCCTGTTTAATGCTCCCAACCCACCTCTCCTTCCATTCATTTATGCTTCTCTCTCTCTCTCTCTCTCTCAAAAACTAGTTTTCATTCATGGCCTCAAAGTTTCAACCACTCCTCCCGTATATATGGCAATTAAGTTTTAGAGTCTATAATTAATCTAACATATTAAATGACTGGCCAGTTTTGCAAATTATAAAATTCTAAATTGCAACTGGCCCAACCAAAAAAAAAAACAAATCAAGAACTGCATGCATGCATATATATATATATATATCGAGCGGCATAAAAAAATATGTATACTATAAATTTATGGATACATGAATTGAAATCATCATGACTAGAAGAAGTGCATGAAAAAAATGTGGGAAAAGTTCGTTGATGAGCCGACAATTATTGAGTAGCTGGGTGAAATATTACACATATATATGAGCCATGAATTGGACCATCCGATTGGAGAAACTCTACTGTCATTTTGATTGATCTAGATCAGTAGTGAATCTAGTGATTATGCATGATTTATCTTAAAATTATATTAATTAGCTTCAACCTAGCTAGCCTTATTTCCATTGTATATATAAGGTATTATATAATTAGTGGGCTTCATTTGGTGAGGGACTATTTGAACAATTAACACGTTTGGGCAATGGCACGACGGGTGAATTATATATATAGAGAGAGAGATTCTACATGGAAGTTTTACACCACGTGACACCTCCCCTAATCAATATGTAATTTGTCATTTTTACCATTATATATTAATGATTATATACATGTGTTTAAATATAGAGATAAAAATGACAAAATTCATATTGATTGGGTGGATCTGTGTGGTATAAGACTAACTTGTAGTATTTCTCACATATACATGAGTTTTGTCTTGCCAGGCCAAATCATGTAGCAATTGTCTCACTCCAAATCTCATTAGTTAGGATTTTTTTTTATTTATTTATTTATTTAAAAAAGAACAGGTTTGAAAGTATCCATCTTTCTTTCATGACTCTAGACTCTAGAATTTCGTTAAGAACTCTAAAAGTATTCAAAACCCTTATATTTGGGAGGACTGAAATTAGCATTGGTGGATATATATACATATATAATTGGGAGCTGGAATATTCCATTATTGACCTCTTGCAATACTTTGGCTTTTTTACTTAAAAAATACATACGGCGGTACCATGTACGTACATTGAGAACTAGACAAAGTGATTCACCTAGCTAGGCACCGGGCTTCGTGCACGTTTTATATGGTGCAAAAAACAATGGACAATCTCATGCAAAATAAATTTATGGTTTGTTTTTTCAATGAATATTTCGGTTGTATTAAATTAACACCACTATTTATTTCCCTTGGTTAAATTAATAATTAAACGTAAAACCTCATGACTCTGATCAAGTCTCAAAGGTAACTCCTCCTTTTGCAAACAACATTTAATTATTATTAATTTATTTCTCAAATAATTATGAGTTTCCATATTCATGATCGGAAACAACATTTCTTTCTTTTGCAGTCGATTGATCTCAGCTAAAGTATATAAAATTTTAATTACGGTCTTGTCCGTAGATGTAATATGATCAGCACGCGAATGCATGCATCTACGTACTCATCACCCTATTCATTATGTTCATGCAGTGATTGCTTTCAAAATTAGTACTGGACGCCTGGCAGACTGAACCGGACGTTCGTTTTCCTGTGAATTAGTGAACCGGCGCCCTCTCATCAATCACGATATATATATATATATATATATATATATATATATATAATATATAACGATCAAGGATTAATTCTGAATTAATATATTAATGAAATGATCCCCGTGATTTATTGAACAATTAATTAATACTGCTTGAAAAATTCAATCCATCGTAGATATAAATATTATGAAGTCTATTTTATGTATCTACCTCTCTTCCATTTTAAAATCGAAAATTACAGAAAATCTTAAATCTAAAAAAAAAAATAGTAAAACCCAGGATTATATAATAGTCACAAAACTGGGACTCCCGTATGAGGTGGTTAGGTGGTATATAAGACCAACTTTGGAACATCCGCTAGCTGTTGATCACGCTCATCAACTAAATGAATGAATGAATATTAATGCTCGCAATGATTCAATTACTTAGATCAGAAAAGTAGTTGTGTTGGATGGTGGTCCAATTTCGGTGCGTAGTTGCGTACGTAAGATCTATTATGGGGTCCTACTTCGTCGTACTCGCTGAGTAAACTGTATGTATGAGAGCAGTACGTAGTACTACTGGCCGAGACAGCTGGTTTCGTGGATACTGCTGATAGTCATGCTCTCTCGGTCGGTGTTGCCAGTTTATTAGCTATGCCGGTTGCGGACCCAGATTGGAGATGATCAGGACGCATTCATAACTCTACCTACGTATCCTTCATTTTTATACATTTAATGAAAGAATGATATATAGCTGGTCGTGCCTATTGATATAAAGTTTATATTTTATTCTTTTTATTCTTTTCTTTTTTATATTTTTAAAATATTTTTAAAAAATATAAAAAAGACACCAATACACTAAAAATTGTTTCTTTAATCATAAAATAAGAAAAATTTAAATATATGAGTAGTTAAAATGAGGGATAAAACTGGACCTATTAGCATTTTTCTTTAATGAAATGAAGAAAAATAAAATAAAAAACTTGCGTGCATATATGCTAGCTAGCTGCAGTCCTCATTGAATGCATGGATAAGCTGGACATGAGGCAATCGATCTTTAAATTTCCTGCATGCATGCATATGGATGTTTGAGTTCGCACTTTTGTATGCTTGCTAGCTATTGTGCAAATTGATGTATTTTCACAAAATTTATTGCATTTGGAGCTAGCTAGGATCTAGAATCAAATCTGTATCACTTAATTAATTTCAATATTCACCTTAAAGAACATCTATGCATCGAAGAGTGCCATTTATTCATACCTATTAATTATTTAATATAGAAGGCTTCGTGCTAAGAGTCTAATGGCCTGATGAGATATAGCTCCATTTTACCAATAGAAAATCTGGTTTTAAACTCCCATCCCCTTATATGTAAATATATTTATATATATAGAACGTTCCATCGAGTCCTGCCCCTAAAAAGAAAAAGAAAAAGAAAAAGAAAAAACAGATCATTATCGTGAGCTAATGTAATGAACCATAATGCGTTGGAATTAGAGGCTCTAAAAACAGATCATAGGGTGGATCCTATCGTATAATAATATTTTTATTATATGTTAGCAATATTGCTTGAAAAAAAAAAATTATATTTAGCTCAAAACTGTAGCCGATTAGAAGTTAGCTGACCCGACTCCAGACCAGATCCTCAAAAGGCTAACCCAAACAAGACCGTTCGTTCTCCCCTGATCCCTGGCTCAACAAGGAACTATGGGCCAGTCTAATTTGTTTTCCATTAACAAATCTAAGGTTCTAAGTTGGGTGGCAAGTATCATCAGCATGTTTGCATAAATGCAAACCATTTAATTAGTTGAACTTTGGGCCTTATGGGGAGCCCAAATCTATTTTCAATTTATTTTTCAAACAAGTTGTTTCTTTTCAACTTTGGGCCCCTATAAGAATTAGTTAGCTATATAAAATCTTCTCTTTTTTTTTTTAAAGGAAACTCTATTGATCACTCCTTTATAACAAAGATGAACTGCATGGAGGATGCTCCTTCATGTTAACCATTACATCAGAGATAGCTAAAAGAATCTTTTGCCAAAACATGGGGCAACAAGATTCATACCCCTTCTAACATGGTTAACATCTCACATAAGGTTAGGTTTAGATAATGAGTTGAGTTGAGTTGAGACGAAAGTTAAAAGTTAAATAGAATATTATTTTTTAATAATATTATTGTTTTGAGATTTTAAAAAGTTGAATTGTTTATTATATTTTATGTGAGAATTTGTAAAAATTATAATAATGAGATGAGATGAGATGAGCTTAGCAAAATTCCTTAGTTTCTCCTTGGCTTCACTCACAATGTACCTGCACTGGTCTAAGAATTCTCTCCATTCTTAATGGACTTAATGATCTGAAGAGAATCGCTCTCTAGAATTACATTTCCGAGACCTAGCTCTAGGCCAAAAATTGTTGCTTGAAGTACCCCATATGATTTATTCATTCTCAGAGTAGCTATAACCTTCCATTCACAATCTCGAGCAACAACTCCTATATATGCCAATCTTGCACTGAGTCTTGTCTACATAAGCATCCCAGTTTAGTTTATAGGTGTTCAAAGGTGGTGGTTCCTAACTAACTGTTGTACTACTCCTTGGGCCTGTGGTATTGGCTTTATGGTCTTGCACTTATTGTACGTCCTGCAGGGTTTGTTGTGAAGACCTCACCACGTTGTTGGTATGTTTAAATTCTGCATTGAAAATGAACTCATTCATTCTCAGCCAAAATATTCTCCTAGCAACCACTGCCACTTCCTGCATCACTTCAAGATCCAATGTAATCTACATTGCCTCTATCAGCTCAAAAAATTATTGAGAGAAATGACTCTTTTGGATCCTCTTAGAACACTGTCCCCACACATCTTTTGCTGATTCACAGTTCCAAATTGCATGTACTAATGTTTCTTTTGCATTGGAGCATATAGGACACCTGGGATGCTCCACTATAAAATCTTTAATTTGAGCTATTGGAGTGCGAGAAATCAATATATACCATGCCTTGGGATTTATGCAAAAGCTTGATCAACAAAGGGAAGATTAATTACTCAGAATAGGGAGCCTAAAACCAAGAACCTAAAATTCATTCTAAACAAACAAATTAATCCAAAAAAAAAAGGGCAATCCAACTATTTATTATTTTTTTATGGAACTATTTATTCTTAATTTTACCATTTTTAATCATACAAACTAATATGACATATTTTAAATAATTCTTTTAAGTCAATCACTTAAATAAAAATCACCTAAAACACGACACATTAGCTGATTAGAAACGATAACATTAAAATGAACATTTATCTAAAAAAAGTACAAATAATCCACCATACATATTTTCTGAGGTTTTTTTTTTTTTTTTTTTTTGAAACACAGAATTGTATGTTGCCAAGCAACATTGGTGTATTCGTAAATGCCAAGCCAGGATTTCTGCACCCAGCAAAGAAGCAGCAGAGAGCCAAATTTTTAAATAGCATTTGCGGCGTGACTTAGGGCTGCCTCCGCACAAAGCGGCGCCAATACCAGTGCCGCTCCCACACTTCATACATGGAATCTAAATGTATTCCTTTTGTCTCCGGCAAGAAAAGTGCAACAAAAATAGTCATAGCCGCGATCCAGCCGGCATAAAACAGGAAAGTGCCATATTTGAAGTGGCATAGCATGGATAAAAATGTTTGAGATAGCACAAACGTGGTTCCGAAGTTCACAGCAACGCTAATGCTTTGGCCTGTGAGCCGGATTTTCATTGGAAATATTTCGCTCGGAATGAGCCAGCTCAGAGGGCCCCATGACCAACCAAAACCGGCAGCGTAGATGCACATTAGAACCAGTACCAATATAGCGTAGCCCTTTGAGATATGCTTCGTGCCAGAAACACCTGTTGTAGCTGCTAGCACAGCAGCCACGGCGACCTTTCACAAAATATGGACCACTTCAACGATACTATCTAGAAAGAAAAGGATAATCAGGTGAGACAAGTAAGGCGAATTTGACTCATACCTGGCACAAAAACATTTGAATCCCACCCACCGTGAACAGAAATCTTCGGCCATACCGATCAACGACGAACGTGGACACAAGGATTGAGCACAAGTTGACCACCCCGAGTATAATGGCTGCTATTAAGGCAGAGTCGTTACCAAAACCCACCGATTGGAAAAGAACTGGTGCATAGAACGCAATGATATTGATCCCAGTCACCTGCTGAAAAAATGGTATCGCAATCGACATTACAAGGTGTGGTCGGTATTGCCTGTCGAATATAGTTACAAATGGCTCCCTTTTAGCCGCTTTAGAAACTTCACTCGACTTGATGAGATCAGCCAGTTCAGCTTCCACGTCTGCATCAGTACCTCGAACTTTGACAAGGGATTGCTTAGCTTGCGTGAGCTTGCCTCGTTCCACGAGGCTGCTGGGCGTGTCTGTGATAATAAGTGCCCTACCGTCATAATAGCAGCAGGTACAATGGCAAGGCCGAGGGAGAGACGCCACCCCCAGCTGTGCTTGGCAGTGCCGTAGTTTATACAATTGGCTGCAACCACCCCAACACCGATAAAGAATTGGAAACCTGAGTTGAATGCACCTCGCCATTTGGGTGGTGCCACCTCCGAGAGGTACACCGGAGTTGCCTTTGTGGTGGCAACAGAAGAAATGACAAATTTGTGAAGACCATAGAAAAATGTAACAGAGAAGAAATGGCACCCCTCGCTAGCCCTCACATCGCTTACAATTGGGTTACAATTCTACAAGGTGCAAAACAACACAGAAAATTAGAAATAACTACATGCATTACTTACCTGGTTTGTGAAACCAACACCGAAACCGAGCAAGATACGGCCCAAGATAAGCATGGCAATATTAGCCGCCCCGCCATTGATGGCAGCACCTGTAAGGAAGGTGCAGCCACCAAGCACCATGGTATTTTTGCGGCCAATTGCTGCTGTGAGTCGGCTGGCTACAAGGGAGGATGCCAGCCCTGCTATGTAGAGTGAAGATGTGAATGATGTTAAAACCTGGCTATCAAACACGCAATATATGTTTGTCTTGGCTTCTGCTGCCTTTCTCAGTACTGATGGGAAGAATTTTCTCAAAAATGGTACCATTGTTGTTACGCCTCCTGAAAGTCAATTAATGCAAGTGGCAGGAAAATCGTTAGTTGTAGTTAAAACAAGAATCTAAGAGTGGGATCTATTATAAGCCTAATATCATGCAAGCACATTTTCACAATTTAGGCCAATCAAGTAACTAACAAAAGTATCCTTATATGCTTGCTGGTGTTCATAGATTTATATTGTCTGAGTTTTGAGATATCCATGGGATATGTTGTGTTTTAGGTATGTGTTCAAATTCATCCTGCAGAATTAGGCTCTTACATCAAGTACAAACTTTGATCCTTTCGATGTTTACGCAGACTGGTAAGATGGGTTATCGTTTTGTAGTGAAATTTCTCAAAAAAAGAAAAAAGAGAAAAGAAAGAGGACAAAAATAAAGAATAATGAAATATTTTAGTCTCGTTTGGTTATATAGTACATATGAGATGAGATGTTTTGTTGAAAGTTGAATAAAATATTGTTAAAATAGTATTTTTTAATAATATTTTTATTTTAAAATTTGAAAAATTTAAATTATTTATTATATTGTACGTGAGTTTGAAAAAATTATAATTATGAGATGAGATAAGATGATTTTGTACATTCAAATCAGATCGTCATCAACAGGACAAAAAATTGTGTCAAGTTAATAAAATCTGTTTCTAGAAACGTATTTAGGGCCATTTTGTAATGTATAATATCGTATACAATTAGCTGCTCGTATAATTTATTAATGTTATCTTTCAAAAAAGGGAAAGGAATGGAAGAGATGAATCGATACGAGAAAAAAAAAAACTTCTTTTGTCCGTACCAAGGTTGATCATTCCCCGGTAAGGAACATTAAATACTGTGGCTATGTCGGATTTTATTGGGAATTTCGTCATTTGCTGGATAAGAGAAGTAATTCCCCTGTTTTGGAAGCTGTCTAATATGCTTTCATAAATTCAGCTACGAATAGTAGCACTTCCCACTTCTTCTTTCTCTCTGTGTCGTGGTGATTTTAGGAGAAACCAGAGAGCTAAAAAGTCACATCTAAGCATATCCATTTTGGAACAGCCCTCGCACGCAACAGAAACAGAGCACCCACCACCATGCATAAAGCTTGAAACTAAACAGAAATCGTGATTCAAACGTACCTGAAATTCCGATGTCATATCCGAATATGAGGCCACCGGAAGCAGCAACGATGCATGTGATTACCACTGAAGCTGTTATCTTGCCTTGGAAGCCGGTACCCGTGCCGGGTCCGTCCACGGCGAAACCTCCCACGGCCATTTTGTCTCTTCTTTTCCTTCCTCCTCCTCTTGAAACCCAAATATATAGAACTTGAATCAAAAGAGAGAAGGAAGTGGAGGGTTGAGTCCGAGAAGTTTGGTTACCAAACTCACCTCAACTCATTTCAACTCATTATTATAATTTTTTTAAATTTCAATATAAAATATAATAAACAATTCAACTTTTTCAAATTTTATAATAATAATAATATTAAAAAATAATATTCTAATAATATTTTATTATCACAATTCAACTTAACTCAACTCACTTCAACATCCACACACACCCTCAAGTTCCCTTGTTGAAAGCAACAATTTATAGCCAATAAACTACTAGGGTTGCGTCCCCTTGCAATAGGTAAACATACAAAAAGCCTGTTTTCTTTCAGTTCCACTTCCACCCAAACGGGCATTTCGCCAAAACTTGGATAAAAAAATGCTAATATTTGTGGGCTACTTAGGCTGGTGACTTTGTTTGCTTATAAAATCAATCTCAACTCATCTCAATTTATTTTATTTTATTATTATAATTTTTTTAAATTCATACACAAAATATTATAAATAACTCAATTTTTTAAAATCTCAAAATAACTTTTCTAAATTTTTATATAAAATATAATAAATAATTTAACTTTTATTCTATTATTCACAAATCATCTCAATCCACCTCAACTTATTTCAAAATTCAAACCACTCGACAATAGAGGTAGAATCATATTTATTTTATTTTGAGTATTAAAAGTCTTTTGTATTATTTGTAATAAAAGTTGCACTATCCCTTCCCTGTCTGCAATTATTGATGAATAAATTATTCTCAAAAGATAGAAGTATTCTACCCCCATGACTAAACTAAGTAGAATCTCCAAGACATTGACCCAAGAACGCCGGATATGATGCACATTTGATGGAAGATAGGCAGCTAGCAGACTGTTAGTTGGTCACGAGGACAAAAGGTGTAACCCTTCCTCACCCTACCGGTTTTCAGGTGGTGAGATAAGGCTATTATCTACCAAATGCATGTTAGGAAGGAAGTTAAATGTCTCGGCATGATAGATGATAGTTGACAATCCTCTTTGATCGAATAGAAATATTATTATTTTTTATTTAAATAAATTAAAAATTTTAAAATCGGTCCAAAGGATTGTCTAATAGGCTATGGCCTGCATTGGGCAGGTGTAGTACAGGAGGTTAAGGGTGTAAATTGATCTGGTGTGGTTCGAGAGTGATGGATAAAAAATTTTGATCTATTATTTTTCCGGACTTGACTGGATTGGACCAAACATCCCTAAAGACCGAATCGGATTAGGAGCTATCGGTCCAGTCCGGTTCATTCGGTCTAATTATTTATTTATTTTTTTAAATAAATTGATAACAAAATTATTTAAAATACTAAATTAAAATTAAATAAATTATTAACGTGGATTATGTAATTAACTCAATAAAAAATTATCTTATATGATCAATGATAATAAATTAGATGAAAATTACATTCTTAACTTATATAATTACCATATAATTAGTTAATTGATATTATACATTAGTTAATTGATATAATATTAATTTGTTAATAACATATTCAAAATTTTATATTTTTAATGGTGATAGGTTATATGAAAATTACATAATTAATTATACAATTATTATATAAATAATATATATAAAATATATATTTTTAAAATTCGGTCAGTCCGGTCCGGTTCGGGGTGGGAAACCCCTGGATTGGGACATGACCGAAAATTCCTGATCCTCTATTTTAGGGATCGAGACCTATTGGTCTTGGTCCCAGGTAGGTCCGGTCCAGTCGGTTTCTCCGGTTCGGACCAACCAACTTTCACCCCTGCTGGAGGCCTCGATTTGAAATCTAAGTTAGTGGTTTGGATACTGAGTTGAAATCAGATGAGTTGAGATGAAAATTAAAGTTGAATAAAATATTATTATAATATTAATTTTTTAATATTATTATTTTAAAATTTGAAAACGTTGAATTATTTATTAAATTTTGTGTGTAAATTTAAGAAAGTTATAATAATAAAATGAGATTAAATGAAACAGCTCTTGTATCCAAACGGGACCTAAATTTATACTAATTTTCTTTTCTCTCTGACTTAAGAGAGGTTTAGATAATGAGTTGAGATGAAATGAAAATTGAAAGTTAAATCGAATATTGTTAGAATATTATTTTTTTTTAGATATAAAAAATGTTAAATTGTTTATTGTATTTTGTATAGAAGTTTTAACAAATTGTAATTATTAGAAGAAATAAAATAAGTTGAGAAGTTCTCTCAATCCAAACAATCCCCAAGGTGCAAGCTTGTCATCACGATGTTTTGAGCATACGAATCTCTGAATCTCATTCAACTAGAAGAATAAGGTAAGAACAATCATATTCACATCGCTCAAGCCACGAGCTAAGCAAAATGATAGAATCGTGGGGCGTTTTTATACATGATTTTCAGAAGCTAGCACACTCATATGAACAGTGTCTGTAAACAGTAAAATATATGGACCGCTCCTGATTGGCTGATTATATGGGCTCTGACGGCCAAATTGGCATGAACAGAGTGTCACTATTCATGCCCCCGTTTTTCTGACCAACACCAGTGACCTGATGAAGAATTGTATAGCCTTGGGATAAAAATTGCAGAAGAAGGCTAGCCAACTTTTTGGAAAGGGTGATGCTACCCCACGGGTCCACGAGGATTGTCACCATCCTGATCGAGAATTCTCATCATGTATATATGAGAAGAGTTCTTCTACGGATCAGCCCCTGTACACGGCTGATCCGTAGCACACCTTAGCTATCTTTTTTGTTTTTTTTTTTTTAAAGCAAAACGCATTGCATTGCATCACATTGTGGGTTTTATATTTATGTTCTGAAGCCGTTCGAATTTTGTTTCACATCCCACGCCCACCCTCCTCCCTCGCTAGGACCAGCGTCGGCTTCCTCTTCCCAGCGCCGCCCCGCGACGGCTTCTTTCTGTTCAGCGCCACCTCGATACGCTCCTCCGTCTACCACTCCTCGCGAGCTGATTGAACGGAGCAAACTAGGTTGCATCCCGCGAAGACGCCCCTCCTCCCTCACTAAGCAACCCGCGATGCCCTCCCTCTACCCAGCGACGTCGTCGATCTGTTCAGCCCCACCCGTCGAAGCTCATCCGATGCCCAGCGCCGCACCTCCCCGCGAGCTCATTTAACGGACCAAACCACCGATATTGCTCCGGTGGAGCTCTGTTTCGCTGCTGCCCATGCTCAGCTTCGTAGGTAAATGTTGTAACATTTTTCCTTTCATGCCATTATGTTCTTCTTGTGTACCGAGAGAGATGATTTTTGGGTGTTGTTAGATGGGTATTTCCGCTACAAGGAGAAAAAACATTGTTCTTTGAACCAGAATTCAGAGGCATGGAGAAAAAATAATGTTCTTCGATTTCTACTATTTTTGTCTTATCATGCTTCTACTTTCATCTTTGTGTGCTTCTACTTTAACTGCTTGAGCGAAAGCAAATGGTCTTGGTGAAAGTCATGTGTTTCACCATTGTTACAGTCTATAATTAAAAATGTGTTCATGAAGTGGAGGTAAATGCTGATAGGAAAATTATTTCTTATATAGGAATTGGTACAAGGATTTGATCAGGAGACTGCTGTTGTGGTAATGGCAAGATTGACTTCCCTGAAAATGATTATAGACTTATTATTATCATGTTTGTCACTTAGACATGATGGGCACCCTCCATTGAGTTAAGAATATATGAAGGATAAATATTATGGTGTACTAACTGAATTTCTCTTCATGGTAGCCCATATGGTTGTTGCTAGCATGTTTCTTTCTTTATTATTTTTTCTTAACTGCATCCATGTTAGTTTTGTCATGCTAAATTTACACAATTACAATCAGGTGGGAGCCACTCTAGATTCTATAGAGCAACTTGTTGAAGAACAGAGTCTGGACCCATTGTTTTTTAATAAGTAGGTATCTTTAATTTGTGATTAATGTGCATTCAAATATATGGTTGGTTGGAACTTAGAAAATATATATATATATGGTTGGTTGGCTGGTCATATTGCCAAGAACAGCTAGATTGATATTAGCATCCACCAATCAAGAGGCAAAACAGTCTTGGTTTTCCTCAACTTCTCCTCTAAAATCCAAATATATACACAAATACCCAAATCTAAGACAGTCATTGACATAATGAGAATGGAGAGGAGGAATGAGTTAACAACATTTTAGAGAAATAAGGACGTGGAAGCTTTTTCTTGTACCCTTCTAGCTCTTCCCAAATTTTGTTCACCTAGGAGGATCAAATCAGTGATAAGTAATAAATCGATGTAAATAAATAGCATCTTAACTGTTTGCACATTCTAGTTTCATATTAATAGCTTACTATATATTAAGTAGCAAAACTTGTTCCAAAGTGAATTGCAAACGATAACATATCAGAGTGCAGAGGAAATAAAGCACCCCCTTAAGTGCCCCTAACGTGCTGTTAAGTTTTCAAGAGTGAAATTGATGCTAGAGAAATATAGTGTGGTATGCAAATGGTGCTTAGCAATTTGCTGAGGATTTTTGTTCTTTGGTTTCTGAGCTTTGAACTCCAAGTCATCCTAAATGTGGTGTGGTGTGATGTGCAATGTTGCTGTTATTTAGTGTGTGAGTATAAGGCTTCAGAGTGACGTGTTAATCTTTTGCTACTACATTTGCCAGGATATGTTGTTGTGATTGCCACTCGCAGGAGAGTACGACCACCAAAGAAATGTTCTGCTGCTTAGAGGCCAGGCTCCCGCACACTAGCATCTGTTAAAAAATGCTATGTTAGAGGACATTGTGCATCCTGCTGAGATTGTTGGGAAACGCATCAGATACCAAATTGATGGTTCCAAAGTAATCAAGGTAAATGCAAATTTTGTTGAACATTGGATGATGACAACTAAAATCTGATGCATTTGCTGGTTTAACTTCATACCATTTTCGTAGTCATTGATGTCTGTTGGACTACACCTTTTGCATTTATTAACAATTTCTTAATTACTTATAAAAGAATATTCTCATTGTTTATTTCATGATTTCTTGTTTGAAGAAGTTGAATTCAATTCTTCGTCCAGTTTTCCTCTTCACATATCCATCTCCTTTCTCAATATGTTTTTTCTACTAACTTTTCACCATTCAAAGTCTACTACTTCAGTCTCATACTTATTCTTTCCAGGTTGCCAATTGATGTTTATAGCAAGAAGAAGGAACCAGAGACGGAGATCCTTTCCAATGATTCAAGGAACCAGATGGCCATTTTCTGATCTCATTATTTTCTAGGCACCTGCTCATCTCCTTTTGATTGCAACATAAAAGGCGAAACTAACTTCATAGAGTTGTCTAGTTTAGCAGTTTTTGTTAATACACTTTTCCATGCCATGTAAAAGGAAAAACAAAAGAGAAGAGATTGCTGTGATTCCTAGGTGGGTGTGATACAAGATGGTCTCTTGTAGGAGGTTTGGCTGATGAGAATGCAAAAATTGTAGATTGTTTTTACTTGTTTTTATCACAATTCTAATACACATTGCAAAATAAGCACTCTGTTTTGGTTTGTCAAAAGGGGTCTAGCTTTTTTATGCCCTTCCAAAATTTATACATTTTTTGTACAATTTTTATTTTTATATGGAAGCAAGTTTCTGTGCAATATTTATTCCAAGTTGAGTTGAGTTCTAAAATTTCATCATCGGTTCTAAAAGACACAAAAAGCCTGAAATAGTATCTGAAATGTTAGTTAAAGAAAGAAGATCATTTTCCTGTTTAAAGAAAAATTCCAATAGCAGTTGATCAGTGTCGATCAATTCCAATTTTTATTTCCTTCATTTATCTGTGTGTTCCCCGAACCAAGCGTTTGTTGCTTAGAAAGAAAAGCACAAATAGATGACATGGACTTCTCTGTGATGAGTACCTCGAGAAGCAAGTAGGCAGGTTATGGCACTTCTCTATTCCCAATCACAGAGATGACATGGACAGAGATAACAAATGGTAGTTTGCAATTTTCAAACCATTCATACAGCAGCAGTTAGAAAATTAAACAAAGAAATCACTATAATGCTTGATTAACTACATCATCACAAACAAATAAAGCATTGAAAGTTATCAACATGGGGACCTTTTCTCCGACCTATCAACATGGAGAAATTGCTTCTTCACCATGTAAAATCAAATACAGTAATCACACACATCTGGTCCATGATTAAACAAAGCAAAGAAATTAATCAATAAATGATTAATCTCACACATATCCATGATGAAAATAAATGATTCTACATGATGACGATCATGGGCAACTAATTTTCTCAGTAAAAGTAATTTTCGTGCCCTTTTTCCAAACAGAGTAAAGTATTAGTCCACTTGATTCTCAAATATTGCAATACCTTGTTCTGCATCAACAATCATTGGGAATTAAGAAAGGCACAAAAAAAGGAAGCCTTATGTCTGCACCCAGAAAAACTTAACAAAATAAAATAAAAAAGGGACTCCAAACTTGTTTTGTCTGCACTATAAATTTGTTTTTTCAAAAGCTTAGACCTAAACTATACCTCTTACAGCATTCGATGTGGAAGTATGGATCAAGTGCACTCTAAATACTAAGGTATCTTATGAGCAAGGTGTTTGTAAACTATGTGCTAATCTTTTTAATTTACTTTTGTAAACTTGGTCGTCTCATCTAAAACCAAATAAATTGAAAATTACAAACTAATATAACAAGTACTTCGAATGTGCTTTGAATAAAATACAACCATTTCAACCAACAAAAAAATGTAGGTGACTCGTGAGTTTTCAGGGCTTAAATGTTGGTCCCTGCATTTAAATGAGCACATTATGAGATTTCTAAAGAAATTAACAAATATATTTTTTTTATAAGTAAAAATTAACAAATATCTATCTCTGAAACCATAATTCCCTTAAATCTACACATTGCAGTATATCTCAAACCATCATCAAGAATTTTAAAGAGAGAGGGAAAATGATTGAATTAAATGGTGTGAGCAATCGTATTATTCCTTCAATCATATTATTCATCGTGTAGAACCGGTACATTGAAGGAATAAATGGTGGTACAAACCCTAGATTTTGAGATCGACTACAACATTCAATCCAGAAATCGACTACTTTTAGTAAATTAGGGGCAAAATTACAAATTTCTATTTATGAACAATAGATCTCATCATGAAGAAGATTATTCATGAAAATATATGAAAATACTTTTTCCTGTTTCCGCAGATCTCTGGACTTTGGTATGGTCTGGAGTGCCACTGTCCCGGGATTGGAACAAAAGGTTGCGGGACTGAAACAAAGGCTCACGGGACTAGAATGTGAGCAATCGCATCGGGGGGGGGGGGGGGGGGGGGGGGGGGGGGGGGGACTGAGGTGCTCACCAGTTAAGAAGATGAAGGGAGGGGGAAATCACAGAGAAATTAATGAAAACAAAGAAGGCGCCACCGTCACGGGACTGGAAGCTTCGCTGCTTGGGGACTTCGTCTTCCGTCGGGCTGAGGTCGAAGGTTCTTGGGGTTGGGGGTGCGGACTGGAAGCTTCGCATGCTTGGGAACTAATCTCGGGCTTCCGTCGGGATTGAGGTTGAAGACGAACTATGCTTTGCATCGAGGGGGTCGGGAACAGAGAGGGGTGGGGGAGAGGATGAGGGGGCTCAAAGAAAATCTCAAACGAGAGAGAAAGGAATGAGCCACAGGGAGGACCGGAGGAGGGAAAAAAAATTTCGGTGACACGTGTGTTTTTGGCTGATGCTGCACAGTGGGCTGATGCCAAGAGTTTTTTATATGAGAAACTCTACTTAAACCAGGCTGAGGAACCCTAGCGTAACCGAGCGCTCCTTTTGATAAATTTTTTTTATTTTTTTCGACCTTTCTCCTATTCGTTTCGTTCCCTCTCTCTCTATTAATTTTTTTCTACCATCTTCTTTCTCTCATTCTCCCTTTTGATTTCACTCATTCTCTCCTTCCCCCCAAGCACAGAGGTACCCTCTTTGTCTTCCCCAAGATTCTTACTCTCCCTCCCTTAGTTTGATCTCCCACCGAAGACGAAGACGACCCTCCCTCCCTTCCTCTGCTTCGAACCAGAGTCTGCCCCCTCCATCCCTTCCTCAGTTCTATGCATTCAAGTCGAAGTTATTTTTGAGGATTTTTCTGTAGCCAAACGATCCCAAATTTCTTTATCTGAAATATTTTGTTCGTGCAAAAAAATAATTGAAACCCTTGAAATGTTTAGATTGTTTTCTGAGTATGAACGAACCTAGAAGGAGAAGGAATAAAGAAATGAAAATGATCAAACTGTGATTCTGAGTTGGAAGACCCACTCGGTTTGCTCCAAAACAAGTTGGAAGTTGGAAGAAATGAAAAGTAACATTTAGCTCTATACACCATTTGCAGCAAGTTGTAAGACCCACTCGGTTTGCTCCAAAACAATTGCTACCAGGAGTAAATTTGTGAGCTTTAGTGGTAAAGAAATAATGGGTGCCACAGTGACAAGCACAGATCAATCTTTTGAAACCTTTAACGATTTGTGATTTTCAGTTGATTTGTAGCCTGTCTTCACAGTTTCCTTAGCTTCAGTCTGGTTGTATTTTTTTTTTTTTAAATATCGACTCACGCCACGTCAGCCGATGCCGTGAGGGTTTCCTACCGGCGGTTGTTTATAGAAGAACTGTATATATATATATATATATATTTTAGGAGAAACACTACTGTATCCACTCTTTTTATACTTTTATTTGACCGTTGGTTAAATTTTTATTTTTATTTTTAACTTAGTGATTAAGAAAATAATTTTAAATGTATTGGTATATTTTTTTAAAATGTATTTAAATATGTTAAAAAAATGTGAAAAAAAAAAAGAAAAAAAGAACTTTTTTGTCAAGATGGGGCGGCATAATAGCCGCACCCTTTTTTTAATGCTTTTTTCAAATATTTTTTAAACGTCTTATTTTTTTAAAAATATTATAAAATCATTAAAAAATAATTCTTTAACTATTAAATAAAAAAAATAATCAGTATGGATATTCTCGGCCGGACTATGATTTTCCTTTTAGGTCCCGTTTGGATTAAATAGTGATTTCAATTCATCTCATTTTATTATTATAACTTTTCTAAATTTTTATACAAAATATAATAAATAATTCAATTTTTTTAAATTTTAAAATAATAATAATAATATTATTAAAAAATAATATTCTAATAATAATTTATTCAATTTATTTAAAATTATTTTAATTCATCTTATTTCAACTATCAGGGGCGAAATTGATGTCTCCAAAGTCCAAACCATCACTGTGTAAGTATATCTATGAGCCATATTCTTGAGAGTTTCATTAATGGAAATGGGGCCCTCCAAAAGTAAGGTAATTGAGATCTTTCTCCAGGGGGTTCTTCTCCGAACATGCCTAAACAAGGGGAGGTTTGATAATGAGATGAATGGAAAGTTAAACAAAATATTATTAGAATATATTTTTTAATATTATTATTATTTTAAAATTTAAAAAAATTAAATTATTTATTATATTTTATGTAAAAATTTAAAAAAATTATAATAATTAAATAAGATAAGTTAATATGAATCGAAATGACTTTTGTATCTAAATCAGGCCTAAATATCATTTTCAATTTGTAAAACCTATTTTGCATAATTGTATTTTATGGGAAAATTGGGACTATTTTGCATTTAAAAACTTTAGCACCAATTTATATCATTATATAAAAGGGTGGGCACCGATGATGTGTCTAAGAAGTGTATTTCTTTTCATATTTTTTTAATACTCTTAAATATATATATTTTTTAAAAAATTATAATATTATTTAAAATATTTACTTAATTTAAAAAAATTAAAAAGAAAAAAGAAAGAACAGTCCTGATACATTGTGTGGGGAACGATAGCACCTTTTCCTATATAAAATTTTTCTGGGTATCAAATTCGAAACCCAAACGTAATCTTCGACTCTCGCATTTGGATTTGCAGTTGGCAGTTGCAGAGCTGCGAGATGTCGCACTTTGGGAGAGCAGGCCCTCCTGACATCAGAGATACCTTCTCCCTACTCGTCCTCAACATCACTTTCCGTATTTTACCCGTCTTCCTCCCCGATTTTCCTATCTTTCCCCTTCTCCTACCTCTCTCTCAATCCCTAATTCTCCTATTTTTCTCTTTTGCTAGGAACCACCGCTGATGATCTTTTTCCTCTCTTCGATAAGTACGGCAAGGTCGTCGACGTATTTATCCCCCGAGACCGAAGGTTCCTCTCTCTCTCTCTCTCTCTCTCTCTCTCTCTCTCTCTCTCTCTCTCAGAGCTTCTGCTTTCAATTTGGTAGTTCCTGCTTCCAATTTGGTGTTTCTGATTGGTTATAGGACCGGAGAATCGCGTGGTTTCGCATTTGTTCGGTACAAGTATGCGGACGAGGCACAGAAAGCGGTGGAGAAGCTCGATGGTTAGTTATTACTTCCGCAAACTCGACATCTAAAACTAAAAGCTTACCGTCAGCTAGTCTTATTCATTTTGTCATCTTTTTTTTTTTTTTTTTTTGCAGGAAAAATTGTCGATGGCAGAGAGATTATGGTCCAGTTTGCCAAGTACGGCCCAAATGCCGAGCGAATGTAAGTCGCTAACTGTGGGGTTCTGGTTTTTTCTTTTTAAAATCATTGTTCTGATGTTAATTGCTGCACTTTCAAGCTCAAACTATGGCGTACGCGTTCCTCTGGCACCTCCAAAACTTGTTTGATAGAAAAGGGTGTTTTGACTTGTGAGGTAGCAACGTTGATGGTTTTGGTCTTTTTGTATGATGAATCTTGAATATTTGGTTATGGAACCAAACGTTTACTGATTGGATGGTCTTTACAGTTACAGCTACCAGACAAGTAACATTCTGATTCAAAACAATATGTTTAGTGTTTGTTTTAGTTACATCGTATCATGTTTGTTTGTTTTTTTGCCGTCTAATCAATTTATTTACGTTGGATTTATATTTTCAGCCACAAGGGAAGGATAATAGAGACAACTTCAAAGACAAAAGGGAGGTCAAGAAGTCGTAGCCCTCGTCCTAGGTGCGGATCTTTCTCTGCAGAAGTGCTACTAAATTGGGTGCAAAACTGGATGTATTGTCCAGCATTTTAATTTCTGTGGAATTCATAGGATAATTTGTTTGCAAATGAATTCTCAGAGAGATGATGTTATCCTGATTTAATGTAGCTAGTCCGAGTTAGTGCACATTACCAGTTTTGAAAATCTGATGTGACTACTAACGCAAGACATGTTATATAAACTACTGATGCAAGGATCGTCTCTGTGTGTATGTGCTGTTGTTCTGCTATTTTCATTAATGAACGTACACTTCTTTCAATCTTCATCAAATGTAATATCAGGAGTTTGTGCTGGTTTGACACTTGTGCAGCTAATGATGCTCTTGGTAACTCATGCATGTGAAAATTGCAGAAGATTTTGTTGGGGGAGCGTGCCACCTCCGTTCCGCCTCTGGTTTTCATCGTTTTTCTTGTTTCAATGAGATGAACAGTGATATGCTCAGATTTACAAACTGAGCAACGCACTAAAAATGAAAAAACTCTTAACAATCACTCTGATACCACTGTATTCGTCTCATTGAGACAAGAAAAGCGGTGAAAACCAGAAGTGGCACGCTCCCCCAACAAGTGGTATCAGAGCTTCATGTTCCCTCTGCAGTTTTGGGAATGGATTCTCCAGGCTCCATTCTTGCAATTCAGTGCTTCATGTTCCCTCTGCAGTGACTGATTGAAAACCTTTTCAGGTATCGGGATGAAAACAGGGATAGGGATTATAGAAGGAGAAGTCTCAGCAGAAGTAGGGAGCGATATGATCGTGACAGGAACCGCGGGAGGGAAAGGGATCATCGTCGCCATAGCAGGAGCCGTAGTGCAAGTCCTGATCATCACAAAGATCTTGGGAAAGGCAGATATGAAGATGACCGGCGTAGTCGAAGCCGTTCCGATCATAGGTATTCAATCACTCATGTATTAGTGCTTTATATATATATATATATATATATATATATATAACAGCAGAAGATCAGAGAATTGCACAATAATTAAATTATGCAAGCACAAAATAAGTAGGCGGTTAGACCGTCCATATGCATGAATGTATATGCAAAGATAATTGTAATAAACATATAAGCTTTATTAAATTAACAAGCTTAAAGTAATTACAAGGCAGCAGTGGGTAGTGCAGATTTGCACTTACAAGTATTGGGGTAGATAGGGAGAGTCAAGAACAAGTTTGAGAGGATTAAGGGTTTCTCTCGAGTGAGTTCTAAAATGAGCTCTGCCCTTTCTCAGCAAATGAGGTTCTCCTTTTATAGCATAAGGAGTTCCTGTCACAATCATTAAAGTAAAACCCGTGGGTACACAGTGGGAACTGTTTAAGCACGGGGCACAGGGGTGTCATCATTCTGTCCTCCAGCTGTCTTTGTGGGCGGCTGCTTTGGGCATAAGACGACAAATTAGAATTCGGTCCACTCTGTGACGTCCAGCTGTCTCTAGGGGCGGCTGATTTTGGCGCAGAGTGTCAATTATCTTCAAAGAGGACTGTATTTGTCTTCTTTGAACTCAAGTAGTAGTCAATCATCTTCTAGCTTTGGGATGCCTTCCGAATCATGACCAAAAATATTACTGTATGAAGCCTCTGATGATGCTTCTGAGTTTTCTTCAGAATTATCACTTGTAGACTTCGACAGTTGTTGTTCCAGCAATTTCAATAAATCTTTTTTCCCGAGTCTGCTGAGGATATTATCTTTGACAGACTTAGAAGATTTCTTAGAGGATGAACTGGTAGCTTTTCCTCTTGATGAAACTGTTGGTGAATCAGGGGCCTGAATTACCAGGGGGTATTCAGGTATTACTATACCAGACGTAATTGCAGGGAATTCCTTTTTGTCCGCTAGATCAGGAGCGGCTTGGGGAAGTCCTTAATCATCTGGTCAATTACTTTTTCAGTATAACCATACCTATCCCACCATTTTGTGAAATAAGCACGATCCAGCAAATTGGCATTTCTCTCATAAGTCCATTTGAAGATCCACGGTAGTTTGTAGGTCTTACAAAATTGGAGCTCAGGAGGGAACATCTGATTATGCCGGTTTAGTTTTGTACCAGCAAATTTCTTATAGAATTCAAAAGCTCTGGCGAGCTGCTCAGGGAGATTCTCGGGAATTAGTCCGAATAGGTCCCACCATTGGAGAAACCAGTAGGGGAAAGTTCCTTTGAATCTTTTGTCAAAATTAAAGAACCATGAATGGCTCATATCAGGTACCTGAAAAAACATGAAGCGTCTCCAGGCAGTTATGTAATCAAAATAATTATAACTCAGTGCAGAGTCATGGAGTTTTTTGAGGGTAGATGGGTTTGTGGCCCATTCATCTTCTGTAATAACTCGCAGGATATAAGCACTGTGATAAATCAATTTGGTGGAGTCATTCTTATCATAAATGGGTTTAATGATAAGAGAGTTGGTGAGAATCAGGATACTGGAATAAAATTGAAGATTTTTGGAGGAATCCTCAGGTATCCAGTGGAAATTGGTTGGAAAATAGGAAGAGGCTATTTTGAATGGATCTGTGATATTAGAACGACAAGGTTCTATATGGAACAGATGGGTCAAAATTGGCTTCTTCATATACAAAGAATTTCCTTTTGGGAGGAAAAACTGTGGAGTAATTAAAGCAGGTCCTTTTGATGCAATTGCTTTCGCATATGGATCAAAAGGGGTAGAAACCGTAGACGCGAAGGTCGACGGTTGCACAATTGTACCAAGAGGTGTAAACCTATTGGTAATATCCAATGCCGTTGAAGGGGCACTGGGCACAGGAACAGTAGATGTCCTAGACTCATTCTTGATGAGTTTTATACTAGGTATTGGAGGTGGGGGGTTCACTCTCTGTTTTTCTTTTCCTTTCTTTTTGCTGACGCTCATGGTTGGGTGTCTGCAAGAATTCTCTGGTAAGAAAATCAGGGATAGAATTATCAGTGCCTTTGATGTATTCAATATCAAAATCAAAAACACTTAAAATACTTTGCCATCGTGCAAAAATATGTTTTGATGCAATGTTTTGAACATCTTGTTCTAAAACAAATTTAGCACTCATGCAATCAATACGAAGTAAAAACTTCTTATTTAATAAATCAGATTGAAATTTAGAAATACATAGTACTATGGATAATATTTCCTGTTTAATAGTACTATATTTTTCTTGTGCAGGGTTCCAGGTTCCAGAATGGAATCGAACAATTTGTTCAGATGAACCTGGTGAAACACATTGTTTCAGAATGCCACCATAACCAATGTTTGAGGCATCTGTTTCAACGATTTTGAATGAATCAGAAGTGGGGATACCAAGGCACGGTAAAGTTTTGACATGTGCTTTGATTTTCCTCACTATTTTAGTATGTATTTCTGTCCAAGGAGGAGGATTGGAAAGAAGTCTTTTGAACAAAGGACGACATTGTTTCCTCATATCCTTGTAGAAATCAGCAATGTAGTTAAGAGATCCTAAGAATCTCTGTAACTGGTTTTTGTCAAGAATGACATCAGGGAATTTATCAGCAAAATCAATGGCTCTTTGGATGGGCCTGATTTTACCTTCAGCAATATCATAACCAAGGAATCTGATCTTGGTTTGGAACAATTTGATCTTTTTCGCAGAAACGACAAGACCATTGAATCTAATGATGTCAAGAAACGAATTTAAATGTTTCCAATGTTCATCGATAGATTTTGAAAAAACAAGAACATCATCTATGTAGACGATGGTGAAAGTAGTGAACGAATTGAAGATATCGTTCATGATATGTTGGAACTCACTGGGGCATTTTTGAGACCGAATGGCATCACATTCCATTCGTAATGACCAAAGGGAGTAACAAAGGCTGTTTTGTACCTATCTGACTCAGCTACCTGGATTTGCCAAAAACCAGACTTGAGGTCAAATTTGGAAAACACTACAGCATCAGTCAACCTATGAATTAAGTCATTTTTGTTGGGAATAGGGTACCTAATCCACTGTAAGACTTTGTTCAAAGGTTTGTAATTAATGACTAGACGAGGGACACCTCTCTCTAGTTCGGCCTTTTTTCTGACATAAAAAGCTGGGCAAGACCATGGGGACTTACTCTCTCTAATTATGCCTTTTTTCATCAGATCACTAATCTCCAGTTTGCAAAACTCTAAAGTCTGACTATTCATTTGAATTGGTCTGGCTTTAGTGGGGATTGTGCGTTCATCAAAATTTTTGATATAGGGAAGAGAAACGATGTGTTTCTTCCTATGCCAAAAAACATTTGGTAAATCAGAACAAACATCGAAAACAAGACGCTTGTTAAAATCATCAATTTTTGAAATTAAAATTGGAGAAGATAAATGATCAGAAATCTTTTTGTATCTTATTTCCTGTTTGAGGAAATTCAGATGTTTTTGTTTTGCAAAAAGCAAAGATTTCAAACCTTTATCTTGATCAATCTCTTGACGAGATGCAAATTTAAATTTGACTTTTTGACCAAAAGGGTCGGTAGTGATACCGTATTTCTCAGTCAAAAAGGGGTATAAAGCCGAAATAAAAGGAATGCCTAAAATCACTTTGTCAGACATGTTTCTGACCAAAACAGAAGGGATTTTAAAACAAACATTATTTTGGCAAACATGAGCATTGTTAAGTTCAAAAGTAATTTTCATCTGAGATCCATTAGCAGAAAAAAGTCTCTCAGAAGATTTTTCAAAATATTTGCTGGGAATGAGTCCTTCCTGAATACAATTCAGGTCTGATCCGGAATCAATCATAGCAACAACAGAGAATTGAAAATCATGGGCAACAACAATAGTAACCCTTGAAAACCATTTTGGAGGAATGGTATGATGGATTAAACAAATCTGGTTATCAGCAGCTAACTCATGTTGGCTAGAACCAGAGTCGTTTGTTTGCTCATTATCAGAAGGGATGTCCTGATCAAGTTGTTTATCAATTTTGAACACTAAAAATTCTTGTTTTAAAATCTCATTTTCAGTCTTAAGGTTGTTAACCTCAGATCTGAGTTCAACGATTTCTTTTTTAACAAGATTTATTTCGTGTTGCAAATCATTTGTTGAAATATCCTTGGGTTTTTTCTTTTGAAATCTCTCCAAGGTTTCTTGAAAACTAATCCTGTGTTTTGAAGGTTCTGGTTCTTGACGACCCAGAAGCTTCTTTAGCTTAAGAAGATATTCTTCCTTGAGCTCAGGATTTGTAATTTGAGAAATTAAGGTTAGCAATAGATTTTCTTGTTCTTCAGATTTGGATAAGACATGGATTGTCTTCCCTTTCATCTGACAGCAAGTATCTTTACAATTGCAACCTATCTTAGGACCAGAAACTTCAAGAGTTTCAGGTTCTGAATGATATTCTGAATCACTAGAACTGAACTCGAGGGTATCAGATGATGAAGATGAGACTATTTCTAGGAGTCGAAATAGTTCTTCCTTATCATTGTTACCAATGTTTAACTGGTTAAGTTTCTTTTTCAGTTTTTTATCTGTTTTAGCCTTCTGGGGACATTTACTAGCAAAATGCCCTTTCTTGCCACAGATATAACATTTTCCTTCAGAAGATTCTTTCGAATTCTTTTTCTTAGAAAATGGCTTAGAAAATGGTTTTTTATAAGTTTTCTTATAAAATTCATCACGGGGTTTTCTCCTGGTGTCCCTGTGAGGTTTAGAAAACTTGTGTCTCCTTTTAGAGGGAGCTATAGCAGGAAGTCCAAATTGTTCACAAAATGTTCCCATTTCGTATTTGGCTTTCTTGCTATTTCTCATCTGCTCTCGGAGCATTCTTTGATCATTACACATACTAATACCAAGTTTCTTTATTACTGCGCATATATCACCATAGGTGTATGCATCGTAATTTAGAGACCCAGCAACAGTAAGTTCATCCTTCACTTTGTAAGCAAATAAGCGAGGTAAACCATCAATATATTTCTCCTTCCAGTAAGGCTTTTGACTGTCGTTACGAAGCATTACTTTTGAAATAAAAACATCTTGGTACCATCTATAATCAGACATCTGATGACATCTCAGATTATTTAACTGGTCGCTGATACGACTGGTTATATCAGATGGTGTGCCAATAAAATGCTTTAAAATTGTATAAATCAAAGTATTAACTCCATCAGCCTGAGCAGAACCAATGGATTCATCAAAAATAGGAAATCCTTCATCATTACACTTGACAGCGTTCTGAATGGATTCCTTAGCATCTCTGGTTAGGTGTTTATCCCACCAGTTTCTTAAAACGCCGGAAAAACCTTGTGTTAAAATCTTAACAATATCAGGTTGTCTGATATTATTATTAACATAAGCATTTGAAATCAGTGACATTTTACTCATGGTATTCATGATCTCTTGTTCAGAGAAACCATCAATATTCCACTCGTAAACTTTGTCAGCAGAGTAAGAAGATTGGCTTTGAAAAACTTTTTCTTCAAACTGTAAATCAGGGAGAGTAGGCCTGGAATACCAGTTCTTCGTCAGACTCATTGGTTGAGGTCCTTTTGAAGAAAATCTGGCGATTTCAGGTTTTAAATTAACATCTTGAAAATTGTTTTCAAGTGAATCAAGATCCTTTTCATCAGAGGAGTGTTCGTCAGAAGACTCGTCTGTGGATTCTATTAAAACTTCTTCTTCTATTTCTTTGTTAGACAAAGCACTAGTAGAAGGAAGTTCTTTCTTCAGATCTTTGAGCATTTGATCAATCTTATCTAAAGTCTGTGCCTGAGGTATTTTAAAATCAATTTTGGCTCGACTTTCAGGTAAGATAATCAAAGGTTTTTCAATTATTTTCTTTGGTTGATCTGTATTTGAAACCAAAGGAATAGGATCAGGTTTTTCAACCTTTTCTTCAATCCGATCCAACTGTTGTCCGATCGTATGAAGAGCAAGATTCACAAAGTTATTTTGAGAAATAACTTTTTTGGTTTCTTTGAGAATCTTGTCCTTCTCAGGATCTCTGGAAACAGTTTCCGAGATTTTGAAAGGTGAAGCAGATATCTCAACTCCCTTGTGGGTGATGAGAACAGTCTCCAAAGGTGGATGGCTTGACTGATGAGAACAATCTGGTATCTAATTGTTGTGAATTGCTTCTTCTTTGTTGAACTTATTTTGTTTTTTGACAACCCTGAGACGAAGTTTCTACTTCGGTTGGTTCAGGATCATCTTTCGACAAGTAGGTGAGGTACCCAGGTAAGTCCCGTGTTAAGCCTAGGTTGGCGTTGAGGGCAGTTAGTGGTGCAAACCCGAGGGCCGAGAGTGGTAAGTTCGCAGACCCCTGAGATGCGACGGTCGGTGTTGTCCTAGGACAAAATGAGTTGGATAAATAGATCCAATTCAACAATTAGTTCCAGGTCGGCTATGCCGCCTGACATAGTGAATGAGGAAGACTGTGCTTTCGAAGCAGTTGAGTCTTCTAAATTTGGGTCTTGGAAGATCCCAAGCCTTAATGTTGATAAACTGTATCGGACCAATTGGTTCGAGAAAACCTTGCACACACAACACTGCGTGCGTACTGTTGAACAAACCTATGCTATATCTAAATCCCAAGAAAAATGCTGTCTGTTCCCAAAAGAACAAATGGCTAAATTCTTTCAGGAAGGATTTAGGTATATCCATATTGGATCTGTCCAAATCGCCGCCAAACCTTTAACTAGGAGAGGTATCGATGCATCCGTTCTTTTCTGTCTAAGGGATGCCAGATTCAATCAATTTGAAACAAGTATTCTCGGAATGATCCAATCGTCATTGACGAACGGACCAGTCCATTTTAATTGTTTCCCTGATTTAACTCTTGCTATTGATGATGGTCATATTTCAAAATGTTTAACTTTAAATATTTTGACTTCTGGTTATGACATGCTGGAGGGTAGTAAACCCCTCACTTTGATTTACAGGATTTATTATCGTCTTTTAAAAACGAATTTAAATCCTCGTGCTATTGCAAAACCTATCCATGGGAAAACTCTCCTGATCCAGAGTTCGACCCCGGATGCGGAAGTTTCTGTTCCAAAAATGATTTTCTGGAAAGACATTGTTCTTCCCAAAGAATGGATTTTAGAGGATGAAGTTCCTCCTACTGCTATTCCACGAAATCCTGTTGATAGTTATCCAAGTAACATTCAACAGTATTTAGATGGAACTGTTAAAATTTGTTTTGATCAGAACAGATCTCCAGGGCTGAGAAGAAATTCTTATGCTGGATCTAGTTCTTCTTTTGAAGGGTCGGAAATTCCAGTAAGAAGAGACCAAAATCTCAAACAATTTCTGGAAGATTCTGTTAAAACTGCCCAACCTGTTAAACCTGTTTTAAAATTGAAAGGACTTTCTACGTCCTCTCAAGTTACTTCTGCTTTTTATTCGGCAAAGGATGTTGGTTCTTCTAAAGACCAGCCTATTCACAATGAAGCTGATAAAGAGGAGGAATCCTCTGAATCACCCACGGCTTCAGAAATGGTAGCTCCTGTTGCCCCCCAGGTTCATCACAGTCTAACTGTGTTGAATAAACCATTTGCGTTTGATCTTGTTTATCTTTTCGAAGAATACAAACTTTCAAAAAACAGTGCTAGGCGTAAAGCCTATCATGCAAAGTATTCAGAAAAAGAAAAACAACGTGTTAAACGGAAATGGAAAGAAGAAATGAATAAGCAACAACAGCATATTCTTTTCTTCGATTTTGTTGAAAATATTTATGTTTCAAACAACACTTTAAACGTTGTTAAAACTGATTTTGTCCAGGAAGAAGGCAAGATGGTAGTTCAGTCAAGCCATCCACCTTTGGAGACTGTTCTCATCACCCACAAGGGAGTTGAGATATCTGCTTCACCTTTCAAAATCTCGGAAACTGTTTCCAGAGATCCTGAGAAGGACAAGATTCTCAAAGAAACCAAAAAAGTTATTTCTCAAAATAACTTTGTGAATCTTGCTCTTCATACGATCGGACAACAGTTGGATCGGATTGAAGAAAAGGTTGAAAAACCTGATCCTATTCCTTTGGTTTCAAATACAGATCAACCAAAGAAAATAATTGAAAAACCTTTGATTATCTTACCTGAAAGTCGAGCCAAAATTGATTTTAAAATACCTCAGGCACAGACTTTAGATAAGATTGATCAAATGCTCAAAGATCTGAAGAAAGAACTTCCTTCTACTAGTGCTTTGTCTAACAAAGAAATAGAAGAAGAAGTTTTAATAGAATCCACAGACGAGTCTTCTGACGAACACTCCTCTGATGAAAAGGATCTTGATTCACTTGAAAACAATTTTCAAGATGTTAATTTAAAACCTGAAATCGCCAGATTTTCTTCAAAAGGACCTCAACCAATGAGTCTGACGAAGAACTGGTATTCCAGGCCTACTCCCCCTGATTTACAGTTTGAAGAAAAAGTTTTTCAAAGCCAATCTTCTTACTCTGCTGACAAAGTTTACGAGTGGAATATTGATGGTTTCTCTGAACAAGAGATCATGAATACCATGAGTAAAATGTCACTGATTTCAAATGCTTATGTTAATAATAATATCAGACAACCTGATATTGTTAAGATTTTAACACAAGGTTTTTCCGGCGTTTTAAGAAACTGGTGGGATAAACACCTAACCAGAAATGCTAAGGAATCCATTCAGAACGCTGTCAAGTGTAATGATGAAGGATTTCCTATTTTTGATGAATCCATTGGTTCTGCTCAGGCTGATGGAGTTAATACTTTGATTTATACAATTTTAAAGCATTTTATTGGCACACCATCTGATATAACCAGTCGTATCAGCGACCAGTTAAATAATCTGAGATGTCATCAGATGTCTGATTATAGATGGTACCAAGATGTTTTTATTTCAAAAGTAATGCTTCGTGACGACAGTCAAAAGCCTTACTGGAAGGAGAAATATATTGATGGTTTACCTCGCTTATTTGCTTACAAAGTGAAGGATGAACTTACTGTTGCTGGGTCTCTAAATTACGATGCATACACCTATGGTGATATATGCGCAGTAATAAAGAAACTTGGTATTAGTATGTGTAATGATCAAAGAATGCTCCGAGAGCAGATGAGAAATAGCAAGAAAGCCAAATACGAAATGGGAACATTTTGTGAACAATTTGGACTTCCTGCTATAGCTCCCTCTAAAAGGAGACACAAGTTTTCTAAACCTCACAGGGACACCAGGAGAAAACCCCGTGATGAATTTTATAAGAAAACTTATAAAAAACCATTTTCTAAGCCATTTTCTAAGAAAAAGAATTCGAAAGAATCTTCTGAAGGAAAATGTTATATCTGTGGCAAGAAAGGGCATTTTGCTAGTAAATGTCCCCAGAAGGCTAAAACAGATAAAAAACTGAAAAAGAAACTTAACCAGTTAAACATTGGTAACAATGATAAGGAAGAACTATTTCGACTCCTAGAAATAGTCTCATCTTCATCATCTGATACCCTCGAGTTCAGTTCTAGTGATTCAGAATATCATTCAGAACCTGAAACTCTTGAAGTTTCTGGTCCTAAGATAGGTTGCAATTGTAAAGATACTTGCTGTCAGATGAAAGGGAAGACAATCCATGTCTTATCCAAATCTGAAGAACAAGAAAATCTATTGCTAACCTTAATTTCTCAAATTACAAATCCTGAGCTCAAGGAAGAATATCTTCTTAAGCTAAAGAAGCTTCTGGGTCGTCAAGAACCAGAACCTTCAAAACACAGGATTAGTTTTCAAGAAACCTTGGAGAGATTTCAAAAGAAAAAACCCAAGGATATTTCAACAAATGATTTGCAACACGAAATAAATCTTGTTAAAAAAGAAATCGTTGAACTCAGATCTGAGGTTAACAACCTTAAGACTGAAAATGAGATTTTAAAACAAGAATTTTTAGTGTTCAAAATTGATAAACAACTTGATCAGGACATCCCTTCTGATAATGAGCAAACAAACGACTCTGGTTCTAGCCAACATGAGTTAGCTGCTGATAACCAGATTTGTTTAATCCATCATACCATTCCTCCAAAATGGTTTTCAAGGGTTACTATTGTTGTTGCCCATGATTTTCAATTCTCTGTTGTTGCTATGATTGATTCCGGATCAGACCTGAATTGTATTCAGGAAGGACTCATTCCCAGCAAATATTTTGAAAAATCTTCTGAGAGACTTTTTTCTGCTAATGGATCTCAGATGAAAATTACTTTTGAACTTAACAATGCTCATGTTTGCCAAAATAATGTTTGTTTTAAAATCCCTTCTGTTTTGGTCAGAAACATGTCTGACAAAGTGATTTTAGGCATTCCTTTTATTTCGGCTTTATACCCCTTTTTGACTGAGAAAGACGGTATCACTACCGACCCTTTTGGTCAAAAAGTCAAATTTAAATTTGCATCTCGTCAAGAGATTGATCAAGATAAAGGTTTGAAATCTTTGCTTTTTGCAAAACAAAAACATCTGAATTTCCTCAAACAGGAAATAAGATACAAAAAGATTTCTGATCATTTATCTTCTCCAATTTTAATTTCAAAAATTGATGATTTTAACAAGCGTCTTGTTTTCGATGTTTGTTCTGATTTACCAAATGCTTTTTGGCATAGGAAGAAACACATCGTTTCTCTTCCCTATATCAAAAATTTTGATGAACGCACAATCCCCACTAAAGCCAGACCAATTCAAATGAATAGTCAGACTTTAGAGTTTTGCAAACTGGAGATTAGTGATCTGATGAAAAAAGGCATAATTAGAGAGAGTAAGTCCCCATGGTCTTGCCCAGCTTTTTATGTCAGAAAAAAGGCCGAACTAGAGAGAGGTGTCCCTCGTCTAGTCATTAATTACAAACCTTTGAACAAAGTCTTACAGTGGATTAGGTACCCTATTCCCAACAAAAATGACTTAATTCATAGGTTGACTGATGCTGTAGTGTTTTCCAAATTTGACCTCAAGTCTGGTTTTTGGCAAATCCAGGTAGCTGAGTCAGATAGGTACAAAACAGCCTTTGTTACTCCCTTTGGTCATTACGAATGGAATGTGATGCCATTCGGTCTCAAAAATGCCCCCAGTGAGTTCCAACATATCATGAACGATATCTTCAATTCGTTCACTACTTTCACCATCGTCTACATAGATGATGTTCTTGTTTTTTCAAAATCTATCGATGAACATTGGAAACATTTAAATTCGTTTCTTGACATCATTAGATTCAATGGTCTTGTCGTTTCTGCGAAAAAGATCAAATTGTTCCAAACCAAGATCAGATTCCTTGGTTATGATATTGCTGAAGGTAAAATCAGGCCCATCCAAAGAGCCATTGATTTTGCTGATAAATTCCCTGATGTCATTCTTGACAAAAACCAGTTACAGAGATTCTTAGGATCTCTTAACTACATTGCTGATTTCTACAAGGATATGAGGAAACAATGTCGTCCTTTGTTCAAAAGACTTCTTTCCAATCCTCCTCCTTGGACAGAAATACATACTAAAATAGTGAGGAAAATCAAAGCACATGTCAAAACTTTACCGTGCCTTGGTATCCCCACTTCTGATTCATTCAAAATCGTTGAAACAGATGCCTCAAACATTGGTTATGGTGGCATTCTGAAACAATGTGTTTCACCAGGTTCATCTGAACAAATTGTTCGATTCCATTCTGGAACCTGGAACCCTGCACAAGAAAAATATAGTACTATTAAACAGGAAATATTATCCATAGTACTATGTATTTCTAAATTTCAATCTGATTTATTAAATAAGAAGTTTTTACTTCGTATTGATTGCATGAGTGCTAAATTTGTTTTAGAACAAGATGTTCAAAACATTGCATCAAAACATATTTTTGCACGATGGCAAAGTATTTTAAGTGTTTTTGATTTTGATATTGAATACATCAAAGGCACTGATAATTCTATCCCTGATTTTCTTACCAGAGAATTCTTGCAGACACCCAATCATGAGCGTCAGCAAAAAGAAAGGAAAAGAAAAACAGAGAGTGAACCCCCCACCTCCAATACCTAGTATAAAACTCATCAAGAATGAGTCTAGGACATCTACTGTTCCTGTGCCCAGTGCCCCTTCAACGGCATTGGATATTACCAATAGGTTTACACCTCTTGGTACAATTGTGCAACCGTCGACCTTCGCGTCTACGGTTTCTACCCCTTTTGATCCATATGCGAAAGCAATTGCATCAAAAGGACCTGCTTTAATTACTCCACAGTTTTTCCTCCCAAAAGGAAATTCTTTGTATATGAAGAAGCCAATTTTGACCCATCTGTTCCATATAGAACCTTGTCGTTCTAATATCACAGATCCATTCAAAATAGCCTCTTCCTATTTTCCAACCAATTTCCACTGGATACCTGAGGATTCCTCCAAAAATCTTCAATTTTATTCCAGTATCCTGATTCTCACCAACTCTCTTATCATTAAACCCATTTATGATAAGAATGACTCCACCAAATTGATTTATCACAGTGCTTATATCCTGCGAGTTATTACAGAAGATGAATGGGCCACAAACCCATCTACCCTCAAAAAATTCCATGACTCTGCACTGAGTTATAATTATTTTGATTACATAACTGCCTGGAGACGCTTCATGTTTTTTCAGGTACCTGATATGAGCCATTCATGGTTCTTTAATTTTGACAAAAGATTCAAAGGAACTTTCCCCTACTGGTTTCTCCAATGGTGGGACCTATTCGGACTAATTCCCGAGAATCTCCCTGAGCAGCTCGCCAGAGCTTTTGAATTCTATAAGAAATTTGCTGGTACAAAACTAAACCGGCATAATCAGATGTTCCCTCCTGAGCTCCAATTTTGTAAGACCTACAAACTACCGTGGATCTTCAAATGGACTTATGAGAGAAATGCCAATTTGCTGGATCGTGCTTATTTCACAAAATGGTGGGATAGGTATGGTTATACTGAAAAAGTAATTGACCAGATGATTAAGGACTTCCCCCAAGCCGCTCCTGATCTAGCGGACAAAAAGGAATTCCCTGCAATTACGTCTGGTATAGTAATACCTGAATACCCCCTGGTAATTCAGGCCCCTGATTCACCAACAGTTTCATCAAGAGGAAAAGCTACCAGTTCATCCTCTAAGAAATCTTCTAAGTCTGTCAAAGATAATATCCTCAGCAGACTCGGGAAAAAAGATTTATTGAAATTGCTGGAACAACAACTGTCGAAGTCTACAAGTGATAATTCTGAAGAAAACTCAGAAGCATCATCAGAGGCTTCATACAGTAATATTTTTGGTCATGATTCGGAAGGCATCCCAAAGCTAGAAGATGATTGACTACTACTTGAGTTCAAAGAAGACAAATACAGTCCTCTTTGAAGATAATTGACACTCTGCGCCAAAATCAGCCGCCCCTAGAGACAGCTGGACGTCACAGAGTGGACCGAATTCTAATTTGTCGTCTTATGCCCAAAGCAGCCGCCCACAAAGACAGCTGGAGGACAGAATGATGACACCCCTGTGCCCCGTGCTTAAACAGTTCCCACTGTGTACCCACGGGTTTTACTTTAATGATTGTAACAGGAACTCCTTATGCTATAAAAGGAGAACCTCATTTGCTGAGAGAGGGCAGAGCTCATTTTAGAACTCACTCGAGAGAAACCCTTAATCCTCTCAAACTTGTTCTTGACTCTCCCTATCTACCCCAATACTTGTAAGTGCAAATCTGCACTACCCACTGCTGCCTTGTAATTACTTTAAGCTTGTTAATTTAATAAAGCTTATATGTTTATTACAATTATCTTTGCATATACATTCATGCATATGGACGGTCTAACCGCCTACTTATTTTGTGCTTGCATAATTTAATTATTGTGCAATTCTCTGATCTTCTGCTGTTCTTCCTCCCCTTCCTTCTCTTCTTCTTCGGTCAGGCTCCGCCCTTTCCTTCTTCTCGCTGTCTTGGTAATATATATATATATATATATATATAAAAGAGTGTATTCTTGGCTTATTATCCGATGGTAAATGAGAATTTTGTTGAAGTGCTTCCCCGGCTCGGCGCAGTCCTCATCCTTGGGGGAGTCTATCTCCACGTAGGACACCTGGTGTTGACAGTCCTGATGCCCAGACCAGTAATGGAGCTCCTGTGCCAAAAACTGTTTCGCCACATACCCATGTTGATTCTCGAAGCCGAACTCCACAAGATCTGATGCTGATGTGAGTCTCTGCAATGCATTTCTGGGCTTATTTTTTGCACTGATCAAAAAATAAATCTGGGTTTTTTTCCCCTTTTAAGCTATAGGATTTTTTATTGGACTAACTTATTTGTGGCTTAACTGTTTGTGGTAATTATATTTTGTAGGAATGAAGGAGCAACATAAGATTTGGAGATATCTTTGGCTTGAAGCGTTATCTCTGCTTTGATCTTGGAAAGGACATGTTATGTTAAGCATGCTCGGATCAACACCCTGATTGCTAGGTTTTATTGCCATGGACCTTTTGGGAGGTTGAACATTAGCTTGTTGGATCCAATTCCTTCCTTGACTCATGTTTGATGGTAGTTAATGTATTCTGATACCTATAGGTTTGTACTGTTTCAAGTGTTCCAGAATACTTTTTGTTACTTTGTTTAAGAGTTTCTGCCAATGGGTCATTCCATATTTTTGGTTTCCTTAGATGTTGTTTTACTTCTTCTTCATTTTTCATCTGTTGCTTTCTTTCCTTCTCTGTGATCATTTTTTAATTTTTACATGAATCTACAATTCTGATCCTTTCTCATTGTGAATCACATATTGTCCTTATATAGTTGTGTACGGGAAGGGTGAATTTTGCTGTTTGCTGAGATGTGCTAGCTGTGGTGCTGATTTTGGTTCACAGATGGTGGATATCATGTTCATGCTGTTTGCAATCCACTGTCTCCTACCATTTTCTTTTTGATAATGTCATGAGTGGTAAGAGTTAAAACTCATTCTCTCTTTAATGTCCTACAGCCATGGGTTTGTGATTTGTAACCTGACCATACTTCTCAACTTTGCTGATATCCAAAGTTTTGGCCTACCAAGGAGTTTGAGTAGCTGTGGTTGCCTAAAGATGGATCCAATTCGTATGCATTTACATGTAGCTGGCTCAGGTTCATATGAATGCTCCTTGATTACACTTCTTGGTCTAAGTTTCAGGTAGCTCTTTGTGGCAATGCCTGCATTGATAGGAATGGGTCCGTGTTGGTGAATGGGAGCCTGTGGTGCAGTATTATTATAGTTAGATATTGTCATTAGGACATGTTCATAAATGTGAATGATTCTCTTTTCCCAATGCTTTGTATTTTTTTCCTAAATGGTTCTACTTCCTACAATAGCTCATAGGTGTTATGTTGATTGTAGTGTTATTATTAGCCAACCTCAAGTTGGTTTTTTTATTAAATTTGTTGTGTCTATCTTCCAATAACTTTATATTCTTGGTATACATTCATCGAAAGATGTGATATTATTGGATCACCATTTCATCGTCATCTATTAGTGAATGATCTATTTACATCAAATATGCACTAAAATTGGCGAAAATATTGTTGAGTGAACGGATCAAGGTACTGCAAATTTCTTTTCCTGTTTTTTGGTGTGCGCTTCCCCTCCCATGTACTTGCAATTTTTTGTGACCTGTTCTTTCAATGTAACGTGGACTTGAAACGCTGCTTTCATTGTGTTTTATTTCCATAAACGGTGATGGATGGCAATAGGGGTGGGTAGCGGGTGCGGGCCCTGTTGCCCCTTCTCCCGACCGCTCTGCCCCCGTGAGGCAGGGCGGATGAAGTGGAACCTCACCCCGTATATACCCCGCTCCGCTCCGTTTGTTATATATATATTAATTTTATATAATACGTATTATATAAATGAAATACTCACGTCATTTTGTGCTTGGGTTTTTTTTTTAATACCCCTGCCCATAATCAAAACGATGGCATTTTGATTACGGGTTAATACCCAGTCGAAGAGCCCCCCCTAGTTCTCTTCTTCTTTGGGATTCATCTTTTCCTGTCTCTCTCTCTGCGATTCTCGCCTCTCTATTCTCTCTAATTTGCCGTTTACTTCATCAATCACCATTGTCATCTCGAGTTGCTGTCGCAGTTGTAAATTTCCATCGTTGTCTCAACCTCAGCGCTTAGCGGATGTAAGTAAGGCTTAATAGCTCACTCCTGAATCTCTTCTTGAGTCGCCTCATATTTTTTTATTATTTGTGGATGGAGATTGGAGGATGGGATTAAAGGAGAATGTGATTGTGAATTGTAGAAGATTTGATTGTGCATGTGGTTTTGTAAATTGCTTGATTGTACTCGATGTGCTGTGAAATTGTGAATCATTGAAGGGGGCGGAACTCAGGAGAAAAATCCCAACCCCCGCCCATGCGGGGGCGGGGGGCAGGATAGGGGTGGCCCCGCCCCTACGAGGCGGGTAGCACCCCTAGATGGCAAGACTACTAAAAATTTGCGAACACATGAAATGGCAATTTTTTCCTTATTTTTGTTGGGACTGTTCAAATTCCTGTCCTAAATTGAGCCGAAAAGTAATTTTGACTGGTTTGCTCTGTTTGTTGAAGATGAAGAAGTTCTATCCTGACCGAGAGATATGGTTGGGGCCGAAGGATCCCAACCCATGTTAAGGTCGTTGCATTTCGGCCCTTTTAATTCCCAATCCTCTTCCGGCTCGACAGTCAGGATTCTGTTCGGTGTTGTTGATCCCACGGGTCGATTTCGATGTAGCTTTCCCTTCCAACTGCTATTGGATCAGAAGGTGCAATGCGTGATTTCCTATCGAATCGTCCCTAAATTTTGTTCAAACCTCGCGATTCTCGGACTAAAACCCTTGTTTTATGAAGCCACATAATCTACTATCTCATTTTATTATTCTTAAATGTAAATTAATTTATGAAGTCGCATCATCCGTCCAATTATGTTATTGTTAAATGAAAAGTAAATAATATATGTAATTAAGTTGAATTTATTATATGAGCAATAATACATCTAATATATCAATAGTTTTTATTTAAAATAAAATTACTGAAGAAAAAATAATATATCTAGTCAAGTTGCTTACTGTTTTAAAGGTAAGATAAATCTAAGAAAAAATGTAGAGCATAATTAATTTTATTGTGTGATGAAATTACAGAATAAAAATGGGTATGTAAAGATGTATCCCCAACTTTTTTCTTTATTTTCTACGGTAAATAGTATAAAATAAATCTAAAAGATTTTATACATCTTCAAAACATTTAAATGCTTTAAAGGTTTAAAAAATAATTATAAGAATAATAAAATGTTTTGTGATAGGATCCTTTTTCACTGCGGAATGTAGGTACCTATGGCAACGAAAGTTTGGTCACTATTGTGTTTTGGACTCTTTGCAACGAGTTTTGTGGTCTCTCCAATGGGTTTTAGTAATTGGGTATGCTATTGTTGTTGCATTTTTTAAAAAGAAAAGAAAACCATATTTCCAGAAAACCGCTACGAAGATTGAAAAAGTGTTCATCTAGTTTCTCCGTTCTCGTAATACACCATCTTAAATTCCATGCATGAATGATCTCATGTGTAATTTTATCGAGATAAATGAAAAAAATATTATTTTAAAAATAGGGATAAATGAAGAAAATATTATTTTAAAAATGATATTATTATAATTTAAAATTTTTTAAAATAGAATTATATATACTTGCATGAACAGTTTCTAAATAGGTACCGTATGTATGTGACTGATTTTCTCCCAATCGGACTCAGAAAGGAGAAGATTAGGACACAAGAAATGTCATTTTCAGATAATAAATCCCCGTAAGACTTTATGCAGATGGGTAGATGGAAAGATATGGATATGTGAAATTGAAAAATATTGTGAATTTCACGTATAAATATATTTTAAGTTGAAAAATATTGCAGATTCTACGTGTAAGAAAGTTTTTAGTTGAGATGAACTTAGTAATTTGAGAGTTGAGTGTTTGAATGTTAAACTCAACTTAAAATTAGATTAAATTCAATTAAACTTAACTGATTTTAGAAACCAAATGCAGCCTAACAGTCCAATAATAGTACCAACCTCTGAATTCGAGCAGGCCGGCCAAAGAAGCGAGTTGACCATTCGGTTCATGGTTTTTATAGTCGAAATACTCTTTCAAATTATTGTCACTCTGTCTCTGCTTATAATTAAAACTTACGGCATCAGAGTGAAGAAGAAGATCGCAATGGCAAAAGAGTAAAAAGATACTTGTCTACCCCAGTATTCTGTTTGACAAAAGGTGCGGAAAAAGCACTCAAAAAAAGAGTGCATTTTCTTTTCCTTGACTCCTCGTGATAACGATCGAACAAGACCATGAAAAATCAAAAGATGAGACTTTTCAAGCTTCATTGCTGCGAAGTTGTCATGGAAAATGTGCATATGTACGTAGGTGGTTATAAATAAGACCTCAACTGCCTGATACTCTACAAACAATCACCATGGGAGCATCGACCTTTGAGAAAGTATGCACCCTAGTCTCCTTTGTCTTGTTTGTTCAGTTGGTTTCGTCAACAAATGCTGCTTTTGCTTCTGCTTCTACTGAAGAAGCTGCTGCACTTCTAAAGTGGAAAAACAGTCTTCAAAATGACACCCACAATAACCTAACCACTTGGACTTCCATTCCCAATAGTCCACCCAATTCTTCTACCAATCCAAACCACAGTGCGAGCCCATGCACTTGGGTTGGTATTGCTTGCAACTCTGTTGGAAGTGTCATCAGAATAAACCTCACCAATTCTGGTTTGCAAGGTACGCTTCATGGGTTTTCTTTTTCTTCTTTGCCAAATGTTGCATATGTTGATCTCAGTATGAATAATCTCCTTGGCACGATTCCATCTCAAATTAGCTCCCTGTCCAAGCTCATTTATCTTGATTTGTCCATCAATCAGTTGTCAGGAAAAATCCCACCAGAAATTGGCCTCCTAACCAATCTACAAGTCCTTCACCTTTCTGAAAATCAGTTAAATGGCTCAATTCCCAGGGAAATAGGTCGCCTAGAGTCTCTAGCTGAGCTCCATCTTGGCGCAAACAGTTTAGACGGTTTCATTCCTAATTCTTTAAGTAACTTGAGCAACCTTGCTTCCATGCGTCTCTATGAAAATGAACTTTCCGGTTTCATTCCTCAAGAAATTGGAAATCTCTCTAATCTGGTTGAACTATTCGTTGATACAAACCACCTGAGGGGTCCAATTCCTTCAACTCTTGGAAACTTGAAAAAGCTAACCTACTTGTATATGTACAACAATTCCTTTTCTGGTCCTATCCCTTCAGAAGTTGGAGATTTAGAGTCCCTTGAGGTACTTGGCCTTTCTGGAAACCATCTTCACGGTTCAATTCCGGCATCATTAGGTGATCTGGGCAATCTTTCCCTTCTTCATCTCTACAGTAATAACCTTTCTGGCACCATTCCTAAAGAGATGGGAAATTTGAAGAATATCAATGATATGCAATTGAGCGAAAACCAACTCCATGGTTCTATTCCAACTTCATTTGCTAATTTGAGCAAATTGGAAATTTTATTTCTTCGTGACAACCAACTTTCTGGTCAAATTCCTAAAGGATTTGGAGATACCATGAGCTTACGTAATTTGCAGCTGGACACAAACCAATTTACTGGTTCTTTGCCCGAAAACATTTGTCGTGGTGGATCACTTCAAAACATTAGTGCAAGCAAGAACTATTTCACTGGCCGAGTCCCCAATAGCTTGAAAAATTGCACTAGCTTAATCAGAGTACGTTTGGAAAAAACCAACTCGTTGGAGATATATCCGACGATTTTGGTGTCTATCCAAACTTGGATTTCATAGATCTAAGCTACAATAGATTTTCTGGCAGAATCTCAAGTAATTGGGGACAATGTCAACAATTACAAGCCCTACGAATCAGTGGAAACAACATTAGTAATACTTTACCACCGGCGATTGGAAATGCGACACAGCTACATGAACTTGATCTTTCTTTGAATCATTTAGTTGGGGTGATTCCAAAAGAGCTTGGAAGGTTGAGTTCTCTAGAGAAATTGATGTTGAATGGGAATCAACTCTTTGGTACCATACCTTCAGAATTTGGATCATTGACTCGTCTTGAATATATTGACATGTCCGCTAACAAGCTGAGCAAGTCAATTCCAAATAATTATGGGAACTTCTTGAACTTGCACTACTTCAATTTAAGCCACAACAATTTTAGCGGGGCGCTTCCAATCCAACTTTTGAGCTTAGTTCAGATCTCCACATTAGATTTGAGTTTCAACTCTCTAGATGGAGAGATACCATCAGAAATTAGCAAAATGCAAAGCTTGGTGACTTTGAATCTCTCCCACAATGATCTTTCTGGTTTCATTCCAACCGCCTTCGAAAATATGCATGGCTTGTTACAAGTTGACATATCTCACAATGAGTTGCAGGGTCCCATTCCTGATTGCAAAGCGTTCCAAATTGCTCCTATAGAAGCATTGCAAGGGAACAAGGAGTTGTGCGGTAACATTACAGGATTGCAACCTTGCAATACTTCCATGATACACAAACATAGCTCCAAGAAAAACCAAAAACTCATTTTTTTGGTCACTTTCCCTATTCTTGGAGCACTTTTGGTTCTCCTTGTTTGCTTTCGAATTTTTTTCATTGTGCGAAGAAGAAACAAAGGTCCACAATCAGAAGAGGTCAACATGCATAAAGGACTTGTTTCAGTATCAACTTTCGATGGAGGAGCAATGTACCAAGATATCATAAAAGCAACCAACGATTTTGATGGGATATATTGCATTGGGAAGGGAGGATATGGAAGCGTCTATAAAGTAAAGTTGCCTTCTGGTGAGATCGTAGCTGTGAAAAAACTCCACACACCAAGGGATAGTGAGAACGGATTCCAAAAGGAGTTCTTGAATGAGATAAGAGCATTAACAGAAATACGACATCGAAATATCATTAAACTTCATGGTTTCTGTTCAAGTGCACGATATTCTTTTTTGGTTTATCAATACCTCGAAAGAGGTAGCTTGGCTGCAATCTTGGAGAAGGAAGATTCTGCCAAAGTACTGGACTGGAGCAAGAGATTAATCATTATTAAAGGAGTGGCTTATGCTTTGTCTTACTTGCACCATGATTGCTCACCACCAATTATTCATCGAGACATCTCGAGTGGCAACATTTTGTTGGATTCTCAATATGAAGCTCGTGTTTCGGACTTTGGCTCTGCTAAACTTTTGAAGCTAGACTCATCTAATTGGACTTCCCCTGCTGGCACATACGGATATGTAGCACCGGGTAATGTTATATTGTTGTTATCTTAAATTAAGATTATTAGAGAATAAGCAACCACCTGTGCTGATTTTTTTTCTTATATTTTCATGGCAGAGCTTGCTTATACAATGAAGGCAACAGAGAAATGTGATGTATATAGCTTCGGGGTGTTGGCATTAGAAGTCATACAGGGAAAGCATCCAGGTGATTTCATATCCGTACTACAATCTCCTTCAGATAAAGAAAACATACAGCTGATGGATGTGTTGGACCAGCGCCTTCCATCTCCAACACTTCAGGTGGAGGATGAACTAATTGTAGTTGTAAAGCTTGCAACCAACTGCTTAAATGTCCGTCCTCAATCTAGGCCAACCATGCATATGATTTCTAAAGTCTTATCAGCCCATACAGGGCATGCATTTCTAGGGCGGCCATCTATATAGGCAGTAACACAAGGAAAGTCATGGGTCGGAAGCATTTCGAGTATCGAGACTAATAAGGCTAAAATTGTGTTGATCTAGGATAATTAATGACTATGTTTTCTTTCTTTTCATCCTAAATATCTATCTGTAATATCATGATATGTGTCTTTGAAGTAAGGTTTCTAAACCCATTAAGGTTCCTCAATATGATCTGAATTAAAGAAACTTAGATATATGATATTTGTTATAAAGGGGTTTGGAGTTGCTATCACAAAAGGCTCCACATGATAAGATTTCTAATATATTTGTCTAATGTTCGCATTAAGCTTATTTATGTATATATATAAATTAGCAGTCATGCCATAAGACTTGCAGTCCCAAAGCCAGGAGATTTGATCAAATAAGCTTCTCAAAATCACAAAGAAATATAGCAATAAGAAATCCAGGCATGAGACCTAATTAGACAGCTGACCATTCCTCCGATCATATGAAATATCATACATCATAAATTACTAAATTTAGGTCAACAACAAGACAACAGAACAACATAGACACATCCTCGTGACGAGCCGGTACAAGCAAAACTTGATTTTTACACTTTTTAGACTCGTGGAGATTCCACACAAAGCCTACATTCTGGAGATCAGCAAAAAACAAAGGAAGGATAAGTAATATACTAGTGCCCTAGATAGATAAGAGAAGTCATTGTTATTTGAAATCTTGGTATTCATTAGAGAATGACAATAATCTTACCAAAGGCTAATACACATCACTTCTTCAAGAGTTTCCGTGAGAAAATCCTCTTGCAATATGGGCTGGTACTTAAAATTTTGTGAGCCTCCACTTCTTCGACCAGTGAAGCATGAAGAGGGCCCTTGAGTGAACCAAATTAAAGCGTATGAGGGAGGGAGGGAGAGAGAGAATTCCCCAGCACTAAAAAATCAATAATATGATGGATGTATAAAAGCAATTTTGAGTGGGAATCCTATTTCTCTTACCTTGGTAACTGATAAAGCACATTGAATGACATAGTTGGCAAAGCGGTCCTGCAATAACTGGTCAAAGTGAGACTCTGAGAGCAGCTCACGGATGATTCTTGGCCTATGTTCTTCAAAATGCGCAAGGCATTTTTCAACCACATGGCTACTGAACTTCTGCTTGGAGAGCTGTACGAAGTTCCCTTTGAACTGAGAAAACAATTTGGCACTTGGAGATGGGATCTTTAGCTCTATAATATACTGAACAACATAATTTCTGCATCTCGGAAAGAACAAATAATTTAGCCTTATTAGTTGAGAGAGAGAGAGAGAGAGAGAGAGGCTAAAGATAACAACAGGTAAACTGGAAAGGTAGAGAAAACAGATAGACAGCCAAAGCATATTACAAGTGTAAGGTTCTTATCAAAAGGATCTTGTGATACGAGCAAGGGCAGAATGAGCTAGTATCTAGTTCATAAAATACTTTTTAGAAAAGGGTGTTTTCAGCAATATAATTGTGATATCTCAACTAAATGTAGCCTCAAGTAAACCAACCCAGTTGCGCATACTCTTACCAAATGTCACATACCTTATGACGATGCTCAAGAGAAAATGTGGAAAGATAAGATCCCATAATATTGGGTGCAAAAGGAGAAGAACAAAGGGCAATAGAGAGCATGAATAGAGAGCATGAGCAACAAAAGGTTCGTGTTCCAAAAATATAACATTAGAACTTAATGCTCATATCCTAAAAGCTTACAAAAAAGGAACCCAGTTAGTTGGCATTATGGTTTAATTGAATTGAATAGTAGTAGATAAAAAATATGCAAATAATATGTATTTAGCTTGAATATAGTAAGAAGAATGCTATGCGATATATCATTTTTGCTCGAGTGTTGAATACATCTCCATATTAGCATACGGAGACACCATTTCAAGCTCCAAGGGTGTAGCACATAGGTCATAGTTTAGCCATTTCAGGGATATGCACCCTGTCAGTGCAGCACCCAACTTACGTAGCATTGAAGGATCATATGCTGATCAAACGTTCTGTGATTGTGAACAGGTATTAGAAATTTTAAATCATGTCACATCGGTGAAACGCTCCATCAATATGGTCTATAATGCAATAATTTTGTCACCTAATTTTTACAAGAGAAACATGTGAACAGCTCCATAATTACAGATCCAAGTTTAGACTTGCATCTCAAGGTGGAATGAAGAAAATTTTGGTGAGAAAATTTTTTTAATTCATCAAAACTGGCAATAAGAATCCACATGACAAATTTGTTTGTATGGATAATCATGTCAAGCTGCGGTTTACGGTCGGCAAACAAAGGAAAAAAAAAATTGATATGCTTCTGAATGTTTCCAAAGGATTACCCGTAGGGGTCTTGAGCAAGGAGAATCCCATTTCTAGAAACTTCACCAACCAACTTATCTCGATGTTCTGCAACTGAACGTGCAATGCAGCGTTGCAATACACAACATCCATGCCTATGAGTTGCCATGTCTACACAAAACTTCGTAGCAGCAACAAAGATAAACTGCAAAGGAAACAAGAACATGACAAGTTTACAATCTATTTTGAGAAACAAAACTGGCAGTCGGATATCAAAAATCACTTACCAAGATCTTAGGACAGCATATAATCTAACTAGGTAAATTTCTTTAATGATCATGAAATAGTATAGAACCACATTATAAGTTGAACTCCATTGTTCAAGTCATCATTTCTAGAGGAGGAATCGCAACAGAGGGAAAAGTGATTAAGATGAATCATGCCATGTTCTTTGTTGTGATAATTATCCTTTTCTACTTGTCAATTGTAGCTGCACTAAAGGGGAAACCAAACAGGCCCTCCTTTCCGTATAGATCTCCCATTGAAGGTGCAAAGCTTAAGAATTTAAGAACATGCATATGATAATATGTTGCCTGCATGAAACAGATCAGGGATAGGGATAATATATCATGTATGAGTTGATTACATAAGTAATTTCACCCCTTATAATGCCACCCTTTTTTATGATTTCAATAAAAACTAGAGTCTCAAAGACCTTGAAATTTTGATAATTTGCTTAACTTTCTTGTTCTTGAAGAAGTATCACCTTAGCCCCTACTATTGACACTCCTGTAGTAGACCAAGTATATAACAGCGCTTACTGGCATCTCTTCCCCTCCCAACCCGCCCACCCCAGCACAGAAAAAAAAAAAAAAAAAAAAAAAATTACAAGAAGAGAAGGATGGACATTATTATTACTAAAGCCTTCCAATTCATCATGTTATCAATGCAACAAAATCTGATTTCTTTAGTAAATCAAAACACTGAATTGGCATGCCCACTACACCCAAGAGCATCATCCCTAAGAGTCTGAGAGCACAAACTAAATACTTTTGTAAACCACTAACTGAAAACGATTTAGTAGGACTCGAAGGTGAAATTCTAATCTTCCATGAAAGAATAAAAAGAAAACGTTACGGAGTATGTGGCCTTCCTCTTATATGCACAACGTAGCATATATCAGAATGGTGAGGAAGGACACATGTAGCTTGAGCCAAGAAACGGGTATAAAGTTCTGTAGAGTTGAGTTGGCATCATTCCATTGAAATCCACAAGATTAAAAGAAGAAGAGAAAAGAAAAAGATTATATATCAGAACATGTCATTTTTAAGACTACGTTGCACGAAACTGCAGTCTACAGGAGAACGACCGATATGAAGTGCTATTGATTTAAAAAAAGAAAACAATTTTTCAGGACAGTTAGATTTGTACATAGCAATAAAAAAAATCTCATGAAGAACATCGAAGGTATAACACGAATCAAAAGAGCGTTAGGGAAAACATACATTCAATCTAAAGAGCCAAATCCCGACAGTCAAAATTAAAAGAAAAGTGACAAAAAAATCTATACCTTATTATCATCATTGCTAAAGCATTGCAAGCAACGTTGTATCACATGGTTGCCATTCGGATCCTTAACAAGAGTAAGAAAACCTGGTTCAAGTGCAGAGTTAACCAGCGAAATCTGCTTCTTAGCTCCGACCGTCTCTATCAACTTCTGTACCACACGTGTGCTGATACCACAGTACCAATTTCATTAAAAAACAACAGAAATTGTATAGAAAAATCGAAATTATACTGGGAAAACAGCAATAATAAATCATCGATGAAGTATTTACCCATGTGGATCTAGAGATATTCTGATGAGTTGTCCTGGTTGGTTGGTCACCATGAGCACGGTCTGCATTCTCTGTTCTTCGTTGCACACGTCCAGCAACTTCTGTACAAGATAATTCCCAAATGGGTCCGTAGTAAGCTCAACAAGGTGACCGATGATTTCCTTAAATATGATTTGCACGTCTTGACACGTTCCCTTATCAAACAGCCTTTGTAAGAAGCGACAACCATGTTGATCCTTTGCTAAGAAATATATATAACCCTGGATCTCAGCCAAAGAACTAAAGGGTCGTTGCAAGAATAATGGACAATCACTACTAGGACGCGGAGCATTTTCACAAATTTTCCCAAAATTATAGTAACTACCCCATTCAGAGTTTTTCCCTCGTTGGTTTGTTCCTGCCATCTCGTTGTAGCAATTATTCTCAAGACTCCTTGAAGCGTTGGGTTTACTGTTGATGGCATAATTCATACTGTTCCCTTTTATGATGAAACCATCCTCACAAGTAAAAGCATCGACGTCCCTTGCACCTCTCAGAGATATAGATTGAGGAACCACGTTATTTGGGATTGCTCGAGTCCTTTCATTGATCATGGGACGACTGCTTAAGGAATCATCCACATTCAAAGCCAGCTTGGGGTGGTGTATCGACCGAGGGGAACTCAGTGGTTCCATAAAACCCCCACTCCATTAGAATCCGTCTCACACCATGGAGTGCTAATAGAAGCATCATTAAGGTAAGGCCAAACTGTAGTTGGGTTCTGTCTTTGAACGCCTTCATAGTAACAGCCACTTCCAGTTCCACGTTCATTTCTTTTCTCCGGTAAAAAATTCATATGGTTTGTGTTAGAATTGGGGCCAGAACACAAAGCATTAAACGGATGATGAGCGAGATAAGACCCGATTGAATCACTCTCTCTATATCCACCCCGCAAACCAAGCAAATTCAACCTCCTATTATCGTTAAAACTCGCCGGAACTCCAAGACGAGAGGATTGAAAACCCTCCAAATCAAAAGCAACATTGCTAAAACCTTCACCATATTTTTCCGCATTCCATGGGATAGTTGCACCTAAATAAGGATGATCAAACCCAAACCCATCGGAATCCACCTCAAATCCCCTCATATTAGTACCATCCCTCTGTTCATCACTGATATGCATTCTCTGAAAAGTCTCAGACAACCCCATGTCATTCCCCGGCTTCCCATTAATGCTCGAGTAACGGGTACTGGATGTTTGATGCTTAGCCTCCTCAAATGAAATAGGATATGGCGAACCGTCTTCAGAGGAGCAAAACCCATTAGAGAAAGAACTCGAAGAAGACGACCCTGACCGCAGAGAAACTCTGCTAATAGGTGAACCATTCCCAAGCTGATGAAGGTGGTGACGATTATAATGATTAAGGTACCGAGCATTTGGATTGGGGATCTCACTCATCAACATTTCGAGCTCTCCATTCCTCTTCATGTTCTCCGTGACGTTCTTATCTTTCTCGGCCATTGTTTTGGACGTACTAATAAAGGACGGACGAACAAAAGAAACGAGGAAAGTTTATGTAAATCCCAGGAAATAAAGAGAACCAAAGGACTCAAAATCCCAAAAGCCGCATCAGGGACGGGTTCGTGAGAGACGCTAGAAGTTGATCCTATAAAAGGCAGTAAATTGCAATCGACTGCGAATGCGACGACTCGTTCGCGATATGATCGTTTTATTTATTTGAATCTCACATTCGATTCGATTCGGTACTGTGAAGGAATGAGACACGGAGGGGTTTTTGATTTTCTGTTTCTGATAGTTTGTTTGGGTGCGGAGTGTACGGTTCTGTCACTCTTAACGCTCACGCCATTAAAATGAACACTGAAGTGTGGAGAGGGCGTCGCACTCACTACAATGAAAAAGCAGAGAGGGAGAGTCAGACTCGGTAAATTTCTATTTTTTTTTTAATTAGTTTATTATATTTAAGCTTCATTTTGATTGGTTGGTTCTGTTATATGATTATCTTTCAGATCCTCGTAACTTCCATGGCTTTACTTCAGGGATTCTCAAATCTTCATATATATATATATATATATATATATATATATATATATAAATATATTTTCATATTTTAAATATTCTGTTACAAATCAAATAACTAAAAAATATATATATATATATTATTCCATTTACTAATTGGAGGATAATTCAATACTAATCTTAATTCAGATTTCGTTATATATTTTCTTGCTAATAATCTCTATTAATATTTAAATATTCGTTTTGTTGAGGATTAACTTAGTGGTCATGATAACTACGGCCTTAAACACAATCTAATTAGTTATCTCATGATAACACTTCAAACAAATTAAATAGTTGGCACACACATTCAAATTGAGACTTCAAACATATTCACAAACAATTTTCTGATTTTGTTTAGCACATAATTTCGCTACCAAGGGATTTGCTAAACAATGTGTAAATCATTTCATGAATTAGGACAAGATCCAGAGGATTAATGCCACGTGTCTCATGACCGGAGATATAAAACACACGACAGAAATCCAATGGGTCCAGCCAAGCCGAGTTTCATCAACCATGGGTTTAAAAAAAAATCAGTCATATTTTAACACAATTCTAAATAATAAACGAGTTTACTTCTTGATAGTGGTTTAGCAATAATAGGGGCTTTCGTAGGATAATGGGAATACCCAATTTTGGGTCCAAAAAGCATACTCTATTGGTTTTTAATGTATCCATTTGGGAGAGGAGATACTAAATGCTAATACCAAATGCTGATATTAAAGAAAAAAGAAAACCTGTTCTCTCGCTCTGCCACCTCAAAAGGGTTTTTGTCATTATCATTAATTTCTTTTTCTTTCTTTTTTTCCTGTTATGTTTTTGATTGGGATAAATAGAGAGTACAACTCACCACACTCTCCCACTCCCAGCCGACGGCTTCGACAGTTTCAACAGCTCGGCCTTTATGAGCGCACCTACTACAAGCGCCAGTCCGACACCTGTACTTTCACCGTTGCGCAATGACCCAAGGTTTTCTCCTTCTCCCCCTGCAAATGCTGCACAAATCTCTCTCTCTCTCCCCCCCCTTTCTCTGGGAAACAAACTGGACTGGGTGTACGGACCAAAACGCAAAGTTTAAACAAACGAGGAATAAAATAAAATAAATAATCCCGGAGAGCCGGCGTTCAAGCATCACATTCAAAGAAAAAGAACATATAAATAACTGAAATTTTTAACCCGGTAACAAACAGCCCAAGCACTTTCACTTAAGACAATAAGCAAAACGCACGAGAGATTATGAACATACAAACCCCCAATTAATTAGAGTACATAGTCCATAGTTCTGGTCGACTTGCTAAAAAAACCTATGACAACTCCCGAGACCCCAGAATGAAATGTCAAATAATATATAATAACACATCCCCCACTAGGACTAGGACAAAACCAAACACCCAAGTAATAAAACAAGCAATGTTAGACCTAACAAGTTAAACCAACGCAATGCTGCTCTCGCCACCTGGGGGCTTGCGTACACCACCTAGATAGTCTCTAGATTCTACCTTCCCGTCAGCAAAGATGTCGTTCCCACTTATCTCTCGCAATTTTGCTGTACTCAGTGGTTTCTCGGCGGATGATGGAGGTACATCGCCTTTGAATATGTCATTTCCCGAAAGCTCAGCAAATTTCTGGTTATATATTTTCTTGGCTGTCTTGACCAGAGGCTCCTCATTGGACATAATAGTGCTCTGACCTCCAGGAGGCTATGATTAAACCCGAATTAGGAACAGTTAGATACTTGGATTATGTAGACAATAAAGAACAGAACAAAAGACAAGCATACACAAAGAGCCTCAGCTTGAGGGTGAGAAAGAACGAGGGAAAAGAAAATTGTATATGGCAAGCTTCCTGTGTGATGTCCAATATCTATTTGGGCAACGCATATATTACAAAGTTATGATCCTATGAACTCATGATATGCTGTCTTAACCATCAGAAAAATACCACACTACCACAGACAATTTTGAAAAACCTATTTATTAACTTCCTAATGCATCAAACTTAACACCTGCTAAACTGCCAACTCCAGAGAAAAGGCTTTATTTAAAACTTATTCCAATCTTAATTGTTTCTATAAGCCAATATATGTGTATATCCATGAAATATACCTACATATTAGGAAATATACATACATGCGCACGCACACAAAGAGTAAGAGAGAGAGATCAGAAAACTTGTGCATCCAACAAATTTCACTCACATTAGAAACTTTGACCGATGTGCTGACATTATGAGAAGCAGGTTCCCCTATTTCTATGCTTCCTTTCAAGTCCAATATGCGAGCAGTTACTGGTCGAGGTAAAATTTCAGGAGGGGGTGCAAAGATGTCATGTCCAGAAAGCTCCTTGCACTTCGCATCAGAAAGCTGCTTCTTCAACTTTGCGTCCTCACTATCTAGGGTCCCACTCAGCTCGCGCTGCTTTGCAACCTCAGGCAAAGTTGTAGGCTTTTTTGGAGAAACACTCTCTTCATCACCAAATGAGATATGGCTAATTCCCGCGACCGCTTGCTGGCAAGTCCAACCAATAGTTAATATGGATACAGAGATCCTTATTTCCACAGATTTTTTCAAAAAGAAATTAAACTATACCTGGTACATGCGTATTCCTGTTCTGTTAGTTGGAGTAGGGTTGGCGCTCTCAGATTCTTCCTTATCCTTTTCTCCAATAAATATGCCACTACCGGTCATCTCCTTCATTTTATACCCTGAACAAGGCTTCCTGAAAATTGCAAGGTAAACTGTTTCAGAAAACCTTGGATAAATAGCGTAGACACCAAGAAGGTGCAGAATGATCATATTGGAAACTAGAGGTTTCCTTTTAGTGCATCATTTGATAGAAGACTTCATTACAGATCATCTTCCATTTGCATCAAACGTTGCAGCATCAGTAAAAAAACATTGGTACAGCACAACACGGCATAAAGCAGTGGCAAAAACTGAACTGGCACCAAAAATATGTTACGAGTATTCTGCCTCATTCTTTTGACGTTCCTTAAAATCTTACTTCTCTTTTACAAACATTGCAGTAATACTATGTTTAAGATGATGGCTATTCACCAAAAAAACCTATTTTAAAGGGAATGATGCCATTTAATTTGGCTCATCAGCTGTTTCATTAGCATGTTTCCATGGCAAGAGATGATGACTACAGTTTATTCTGATGGCGCAAACACTATAAGATGCCTTCAAATGTTAATACTATTCAAATTAATGGAACATTAAAGCATGTCATAAAAGTCATTTGTGTTTTGACAATAGTATTGCCATAATTAAGCAAAATCGCATTGTAACGCCCCAATAGAAGGCCCAAACCACATGACCTATACTCTAAAAGGACTAGTCAATAATACAATTAGAGCTCCATTGAAACCTTATAAAGAGCAAGAATTTTTCCTTCCTAAGCAATGTGAGATCTCATACATCACCTACCCTTATCATTATCATATGGGGTATCACAATTTACCCCCCTTAAATTCCCGACGTCCTTGTCGGGCCTGTCCGTCGTAGGTGGCATGACTCAAGTCCCATATTTCTAGTTGAGATTGGCTCTAATACAATTTGTAATGGATGGCTCAAACCACATAGCCTATATTCCAAAAGGACTAGTCAATGATACAATTAGATCCTCATTGGAACCTTATAAAGAGCAAGAACATCTCATTCTCAAGCAATGTAGGATCCCACACACCACCTACCCTTATCTTTATCATATGGGGTATCACACGCATGGTAGGGAACAGTGGCATGTATCAAGTGCTAAAGTTGTACAGGGCAAGATGCATCAAAATTTCTCGCGACAAGTTTGATGCACCCCCCCCCCCCCTTCTTCCCCAAAGAAAATAAAAGGAAGAAAAAATCTTTGGACTATCACATGTTTTGTTTCTTTTTTTTTTTTTTTTGATAATCAACGACTACACATGTTTTGCAAAGCATTGAGAATTCATTTCTTTTTTCATATATAAGTAAAGCATTTAAAACTAAAAGATGCAGTACATGAATTAACTCATAAATCCAGATATGGACTTTGCTTGGTAACATATTATTTATATATATATATGTATATAACACATCATTTAGCCATGTATTAGGATTTTGACAAAGAATTTAAAATTGCCGCCTGTACAGAACCTAAGCATCCGTCTCAAACTAACAAGAATAAGCAGCAACACCGAAGATTAGACCAAGATCACTCTTGATGGGAACAAAATGCGACCCAATTAATAGATGGACTGTACAGAGTAATCGGGCCCAACCATATTTATGTAAGGAATTCAGAATAATGTGGTCACGATTAAGATGTAAATCCAACCTTAGATCCGAACATTTGGGGTCCGAAAGATTATGTGTTTTAACTCGATACATTTAGAAAAATGTTGGGATACTTCAGAGATTTGAAATCATACGCAGCAATCTTCGGAGAGAGAAAAAATGATTTGAATTAGTTCGTTCAAATTCACCCAGTGAATACGTAGATCAATCACAGATCATCGAATTGATCGGCCTCCACGAATTAACTGAAGCTACGAAAAGAAGAAAATGTTTGTCTAAGAAAACCAAAACAAAAGCACCTGTAGCGGAAAACACAGAGTCAACCGTGAGTAAAAAATCTGAAACTGAGAACTCTGTGTAAAAGAGATGGAGAAAGGCGCGCAAACATAGTGAAAACCGTAAAAAATGCCGACGAAAAGCAGAGCAGAAACTAAAATCTATACGTTTTTTTTTTTAATCTGCTCTCTTATAATTTCACTCCATTGTGGCCCAAAGAAATGTATTCCAAAAAAGGGGAAACGAAACCTGAACCTAAAGCAGAAATGCAAGCACGACTTGCAAATTAGGAGAAGAATAAACAGAAGCAGATCTCACCGTTTGTTTAAGCTCTCGACCTCCTCATCCGTCACCTGACCTCCAAACACCACCTTACTGATCCCATCCGAAGGCTAAGACCATTTTCCAAATAAACAAATAAACTCAGCTTCTAAAATCAGTAACATAAGATATTACATATAAAAAAAAAAAAAAAAAATCAGTAACATAAGATTCCCGGAGCAGGAGAAAAGAAAGGAAACATGAGAATCGTTACCTGGTGAGAGCGCACGGCGGAGCCAACAGCCGGTGAATCGGTGTGAGGGTTCTCGGACCAAGTGAGCAGATCTGCGGTGGATGTGTGTGGCTTCCTCACCGGAGTGCTCCTCTCCATTCTTAGCTTCTTATCCCCTTCGTTCTTCTGCTTTCACCAACAGCAACAACCACTTGCCCGAATTAGAAAGTAATGCAAACCGAACAGTCACGGAGAGAGAGAGAGAGAGAGAGAGTTGGAAATAGGAGGAGGGAAGGTGGGGGGATTTGTCTTTCACTCTTTCTCCTCGTCCCCAAGACCCTCTAAAAAAAGCACTGTGCGCTCTCTCGCTCTTAGTTCAGGCAGAGAGATGGGGTCGCTGTGAAATGACGAAGTACCCCCCGATCTGGAACTTTCTCTGCTTTATTTTCTTTTTTCTTTTTTTTTTTTCTCTCCTTTTGCTTTGCTTTTACACCCTCTTTGCTTGCTTGCTTCCGTTACTACAGTATCTTTTCTAATGTAGTGGATTAGAAGGCAGTTTTTTTAATTTATAGGACTATGAGTAGTACCTACTCTTTCTTCTTCTTCCCCATAAATTAAATAAAATTGCAAATAAAAAAAAAGGTGCGGAGGGGTAGTATGTTATAACCGTCGTTTCTCTCTTTGAATTTGAATTTCGAACCGCGTCTCTAATGTTTTGTAGCCAGCAGCATGTGCACCGAATGTGCCGCCACGTGCCGGTCCTTTAGAGAGGATCTACTGCCTATTTTCCTTATAACTATGATGTCCCCCATTCACATGAGAATAGTATTGAAATTCAAATTTTAGTTGAAGCGAAATGACGCTCAAGCCCTCGAGAAATAAAGAGGAAAGTCGTCCTCGTGTACGCCACTCATCTATGTTAATAAGATGTGATGATGGTTTATCTTCTTGTTCTGGTAAGAATAATGATGGAATCTTTTTTTTTTCATTTTTTAAAAAATAAAATAAAATTTGAATCTCAATTTATCCAACATGGAAGTGTCAAAAACCAAGTTGCATAATTGCGTTGCATCCCGTCGTGACTATTACACATTCCCTCTTATATTTTCAAGCTGAAAGTCCAACGAATTGCTGCTCTCTTTGCCACGGCTTCTGCATCAAAGCAAATCGTCTTCAGCGGCACAGCACGTGAGCTCTGAGAAGACATATGTTTTATTTGTTTTAAGAGATGAGATGAGGTGATATTAAAATTATAATTAAATAAAATATTATTATAATATAAATTTTAGTATTATTTTTATTTTAAAATTTAAAAAAAAAAATTAAATTGTTTATTTTATTTTATATAAAAATTTTAAAAAATTATAATAATTATATGAAATGAAATTAGTTAAATTGAAAAAAAAATTGTAAAAACAAACAATACTGACATATACTTAATTCGTGGGGCATGTCAACCAAACAAATAAAAATAAAAATAAAAATAAAAGCTTCACGTGTTGCTTATGGGTATCGATCATTCATTACATTCTGCTCCTTTTATGCTTTGTTCACGTTTTATTTACGCTTATGCTTCAACTCATCTTTCTCAGCTTCCAGAAATATTCTTGCCCGGAAAAAGTTGGACATACTACAAAATCAGCACATCACAAATTATATACCATGATGCATCTAATATGACAACTTCTCTATCAATTCTCAATCTTGTCTATTCATATTTTAATATAATATAATTGTTAACACTTAAAAACAGCACAACAAGTCATAAGGAGATAGAGTCATTTCCAATCCGCTATAACATTTCAGGCCTCGATCGGTGTAGTGTGGAGCTCTCGACGATCGTCCAGTGCGATGTTCGTGCATACATCTATGACAGTTAATAGTAAATAAATATAGAGAAAATAAATAGACAATGACATACAGATTTACGTAATTTGACGTAAAGTCTACGTCTACGGGAGTTTGGGAAGATGATGATTCACTATAATATGCTTATTTAAAATCTATCATGGTCTCTCTTCCCCATTGTTTAATGGAGATATCGTCGTTGAAATCCTAGCTGAGAGTTTGAAAAAACCCAAGACATTTCAATCGAAGAAGAAGAAATCCCCTGGGAAGTGGTCTGATCTCTTTGCTTTATCATCTGCTCCTGCTTACTTTACATCTCATCTTCTCTTATTTACGTCACATCCTCACTTTTCTTCTTGACACATTTTTCTTTTCTCAGCGTTTGTCCCTACCCTCTCTCTTATTCTTTCCTTCTTTTTTCTTCTAGTGGAAGCTTTTAGATGGGCTGAGCTTGGTTATGTAGGTTTGAGATATTTTATCCCCTCTAATTATGAAATTTTTTTAAGCCAAACTTGAATTTGAATAGTTATATATACATATTGTTAACGTCTTCTTTCACACATCTTTGAGCTGGATTCTAGCAACTTGGGTATTCGGACTTTCACTTTCACACTTAAACAAACACGAAAAGTGGGAGGGGCCTTGGTGGTGGCCATGGAGTCTCCAATTCCAAAGTCGGTATATTTTCTTAGTGGTTTGTGCATAAGTTTAGAAGGATCAAATAGAGTTCTTTGTACCTGAGGATCGAATATTAGGTTTCGAGTGAGAACAACACGTCTCTGACTTTGAGGAACTTATTCCTTTTCCATTGTTTGTTTATCAAAATCTTTTAATGTAGCGTGACTTCTGGAGTAGCGTCATTAATGCCGCGTGGAGTTCGGGTAGTAGTGTCATTAATGCGGTATGACATCCTGACTCACTTTATCCTGCTAGCATTCTCTGTTAAGCCTCTTCATGCCTATTGTCAGGAGATTGAGGATTCTCCATATTTCCTGTCTACCTGTCTATGCAAGTTCTAGAAGGCATGGTGTCATCAGGATGCTGTCAGGGTGACGAGTCTCATTTGCCCCTACCATCCGCTTTCTTTGGGCGAGGGTTACTTCGGAGTGGTGTCAGGGCGGTGAGTCTCATCTGTCCTTACCGTCCGCTTTCTTTCTACTTGTGGCCCCTTATGGGCTTACTTTAATAGACCGATAAGGGGAAAACCACCTTACAGTTAAACAAATACGAATAGTGGGGGCCTTGGTGGTGGTCGGGCAGTCTTCATTGCCAAAGTCAGTATATCTTCTTATTAGTTTGTATGTAAGCTTAGAGGGATTAGAAATAGCTCTTAGTACATAGGGATCAACTTTTACATTAGGTTTCAGGTGAGAACAGTTTGTCCTGACTTCGAGGAACTTATGTTTATATTTGTCATAATCCTTTAACACAGCGTGACTTATAGGTGGTGTCATTAATATAGCGTGGAGTCCGGATAATAGTGTCATTAATGCTGCGTGGCTTCCTGACTCACTTTACTCTGAGGGCTTTCGCTACGAAGCATTTCCATGCTTTCTGTCAAGAAATCGAGGATTCTCTATATTTATTTCCCACCTTATCGGTGCAAGTTCCAGTGGGCAGGGTGTCATCGGGATGTGTCAGGATGGTAAGTCTCATCTACTCTACCGTTCACTTTCTTTGTGCGAGGATTACTTCGGGAGTAGATTTTGATCGTGAGCTGAGTATTTTATAGAGACCCACTAACTTATTTGGAGGAGGGTTGTAGGTCTCGATTGGGCTTGACCGGGCTCTACGACTTACTTAAAAACCCTCTTACACATATCATACCACCTTTTGATGAATAATTAATTTATAGTAGTGAAGTAGTTAACAATTTTATTTTATTTATGATCTTAAATTTTAATTTGGATACTTGACTGAAAAATGAAAGGAGGAAAAAAATAATGCGAGGGTGAATGATTGCCATTTTGTTACACGCATAGTTTACGATTATATCTATCATTATCTTTTTATAGATCAATTGACTATAATTTTGACATTCACTTTTTTTAAAAGTAATAATAAGAGCATTAGTATTGGTCTATATATATGCATATGTAAAGTCATATTTGCATAATATGATCCTAAAATTTTCCACATTAGCTTATGTATATCAAAATATTTAACTACTTATGAACAGTACTTATCTAAATTTAAATAATTACTATTCACACTACAAATCATATTTTAATTATTATTTCTCTCTCCTCCCATTCTCTCTCTCACAATCATTTCCTTTTCTTCCTCCTTCAACAACACAACAAACTTTCACTTGTACATTTATTTTATTATTATAATATATTATATATATTTTTTATTATTACATTTGTATTATTAATGTCAAATGTATGTAGTGGATGCTAATTTCAAAATATATATAAAAAAATTGATTTTAGCAAAAAATTAATAATAATAATATTTTATTATTATTTTGTCTCAAATATGCATAAGCTAATATAAAAATTTTATTTGAATGTCAAAATAGATATACAAAAAAGGTGATTTTATATATACATGGATCAATACTAATGCTCTAACTTATCTCTTTTTCATCATCAGCATATTAAGGCCCCATATCCGGGGTCCAGATATATGGTGGGTTTTAAGTATATAATAAAAAAAAGGACCGACCTTTAAATGTAAAAAGTTACTGATACGTGACACTCTGTAATGAAACATAACTTGAAACATACCCAACGAGGTTGCCAGAAGCTGTGACGTCAGTCTTTACTAGGTTTATATGATTTCTATATGTCATCTTCCCAATTAAATAATGCGCGTTAGTGACTAGTGTTACTATAATTCTATGGCTACCATCATGATCATTAGCTGCTAAGTCACGTACACTGACAAGTATCACAGCTCTCTTTATTTATTTTACTTTTCGGATAAAGTGTTCTTATATTTTATAAAGAAAAATTATATTTAAAATTTTAACGTGTAAAAGTTATGCATATTTAAAAAAAAAAAAATTAAATTTATATAAAAAAATTATTTTTTAACAATAAACCGCTCTTTTAAAAAAGAATGTCCGATACTTGCACACCATATAATTATATCTAGCATTACTCGTTTACAATACGATCACTATCTTTTATTTCTCTATTTCTCCTTAATAAGTTTGAATCATACCAAATTAATAAATTAAAACCAAAGATTTTGCTCGGTAACATCTTATGCACAACAGGAGCCTAAGGTGTTGCTGACATGGTAAATAGTCGACGTGATATTACAATGATGTTAAGCGGGTGTTACACTTTATGTTATATTTGAAATCTAACAGATCACCTGATTCAACAAAGAACTTGTAATTCTTTTATATCCAATACTTGTTAAAAATAATTATTGCTAAACTACAAGCATGCATGTTAGATATTCTTACTATTGATGGTCCAAAGAATGATTAGGGTCCTTTTATAAATCTAGTTAAATAACTTTATATCATTCGGACATGTATATAATATGTAAATCCTAAAGCACTCGATATTATGATCACATGATTTTGCACATAGCAATTACTATTATATAGTACATATTTCCATTTTTAATATTTATCTTTTTGAATCATAAAAATTATCAAAATCAATAATAAATAATGTTAAATACAATTTTAGAGTGTACAATCTTTGCGTATTTCTTTTTTAAAAGAGTGTAATCTATTTAAAAAAAAATGATTTTTAAAAGAGAGTGCGTGAAATTTGTACAGCTTAAGACTGTACATATCATTTCTCACCAATAATTACAGAACATCTATATGATCTTGTGAGAACAATAAAATGTCAATCAAAGATGTAGAGCAATTTTCGATATTAAATAGTGGGGACCTCAACAAAACACTCTTATCCGAACTTAAAAGAACAAAAAAAAAAAAAAAAAGTGTTATGGAATCAATTAATTGATCCCATTTTTTTCAGATTACATCGCCAATTATTACTCCCACCTATATAATTCAATGCCAATGAAGAAGAATGCATAAGTTGATGTCACGTGCTATTTAATTTCCCATAAATTCATGTTACTTAACATCTCCATCGCAGAAGGATATAACTGGAAATTTTCAGGGCTAATGTTATGATTAACAGATGGTCATTGTCAAGGAGTTGTTCCTAATCCATTTTCAAGCGAAACTATGAACATCAACATGGTTAATAGTCGAAGCCAAGAAAATGTTTTCGCGTCGATTAGAATAGTTTAATAACTAAAAATCAATTAATGTAATTAACCAACTAATGATTAATTTAATTGACGGGGGGGGGGGGGGGGACTTGAATTAACGCTGATACTGGGGCCAAGTGAATTCTGTCGGCAGGAGGTTGAGCCGTTGAAGACGACACAGTACCAACAACCAAGACCAAATCCTAGTACCTTTTTTTTGGATGTCGAGTGGATCCTCGATGCCTCGTCAAATGCACGCATGCAGAAGAAAAACATAAAAAAAGCGCCCACCGTGGGGCTCGAACCCACGACCACAAGGTTAAGAGCCTTGCGCTCTACCGGCTGAGCTAGACGGGCATCTGACAAAGAACGAAATTTGTTTATTAAATACCTTTCTTTATTTTTTTTTTTTTGGGTTTCAATCTTTTGCTCCATGGCATTTTGCTAATAACATTAGTATTAGATTATGCAAATATAAATGTAAAATCTGTATAATATGACATAATTTTACATTTAGTTATTCTATTAAAAATTTATTTACACATTGGATTATCTATCTATTAGTCAAAATAATAATAAAATATTATAAATTTAATAATCTATATTTTTTAATTTTTTTGTTCTATTTATTTATTTATTTTTAAATTAAGAGTTACATGGAAACATTAATTTTTTTGGTCTCCTGGACCACGGTCAGTTGATAACCCTAGGTTAGTTTCTGAGGTCGAGTCATGCTCTGTATTACCATTAAAGAAGCTTGGTTGACCTTCCATCTCAACTGCTTGGACCTGCTTGGTCTTCTATGTTGATCCATATTATTCTTTAAGAAGTATATCAAAACATCACTCGATAAGCAAACCAAGCCATCCAACATATGCCCAAGCACAATCTACGGAATACAGTGGTGATTAATAGTGCAGCACATTCATGCCTTGACACGAATGCCAACCCTGAATTTTAAGCAATATCAACTCTAGAAAACTAATGAAGTAATATAAAACATCGAGAGGAAGAAACAAACGGGAGAGAGCGGGAGTTTACCAAACAGAGAGAGAGAAATAAACATGAGAGAGGAAGAATCGGGAGAGAGAAATTATTTTTTATTCTATCTGGTCTAGCTACAATAAAATCTAAATATGACCCACAACACTTATTTATTGTAGCTAGAAATCATTTTTTCATTTGTATAATCCAATATAGTGTATTTTTTAACTCTATTATCCAAACTCTTTATTTTTTTTGGATTTGCATAATCCAATACCAATTCTTTGCTACTCTTGAGACGGACCATACTCGTCAATCTCTTGGGTGCTATATATTTACAGTACTATAGACATATTTACATTATCGTGAATGTTCTCTATTAATCCTGAATGTACGTACCTTCTCTAGGGTTAGGTTAGAATGGGTGATACGGTATTTTTTTTTTCTTATCTCAACATGTTATGTAAGCATTAATTTTATTATTTAACGTGACATATTGTGATAGGACGAGAACCCATGTATTCGTATTTTTGAAATATCTAATAATCACTCGTAACTAGTTCTTGAAAGTTGAACGTCAACACAACTATAGGAGCTAACATGTTCAGCATTAATGCCTGTTGTAAGTGAATGCGGCCTCTGCTCTGAGAAACAGAAAATGTAGTAGTGCGTAGGATACAATAAGCATATATTATCCACTAAGAATCAAATGCTAATGTCAACGCATACTAACACGCTATCTATCTCCTCTGTATTTATTCAAACGTTGGCAATAATTATGAAAACATAATAATACGCCGTCTCATTCGTATACTTGATAGATTAATAATTAATTTAATAAGAAGTATTTTCGACATTTTAGCCCATTAGTGCATCTTTGCCACATTGGGAAATTTGTCAATTTGGAGCATCCTATGTAACATTTTCTCTTTAGAATTTTGAGAATTTGAATTAATTGTCTCTCAACGTGATAAATAATGTTACATACAATCATAGATTGTGTAAGTGTCGAGTACTAGAGTCTAGCATTACAAAATTAATTTTTTTATATATATTTTATATTTATTTTTTTTTTTTAAAAATGAGTGCACGATACTTATATACTCTATAAATTAAGAATAGTACTACGGGTCATCATCTGTGCACCACACCCAAGGTGGCTACACTGTTTGTAATTTTTTTTTTAAGAATACCTGAAAATTAAAACATGTGTTTTCATCTTACTGTTTTCTTCTTCCCCAATTCATTCGAATTTGCCCCGCGCGAAAATTTCCTCCCTCGCTTGCGTCGCGACGGTGCCACCGCCACCAGCGACGCCGCCTCTCTGAGCGACCCTCCCTCTGCCCAAACCAAGATTGCGCAGTTTGAAAATGTAAGCGGAGACCGATTTATTCTCTGCCTTGTGAGGATGTAAGTACCACATAATTACTCTGCCCAGCAACGCCACCGTCGACCCTCCCATCCTCTCCCCGAGTCTCCTCGTGCGGCTTCCTCGCCCTCCCCGAGTAAGTTCTACTCTACATTCGGCCTTCTTCTTATGTTTGCTTCCCTTTATGTTTTCCTTGAAAAGAACATGAATTGAAAAGTTCAACTCAACTGGAAGATGCGATGTTGTTGTTTTAGTCGTACACAGATCATAAAACAGTTAATGGTTTTAGATTCATGATGGGGTTTTTCCTTTTCTTAGATTTTCACGGCCACTCAATATAGGATTTTCTTGGATTTTCACGGCAAACAGTTAATACCAATGATTTACACTAGTAAATCAGACAAGCTCAAGAAATGGTTCTCGCTAATTGATGCGGTAACGTTGTCACATAAGAGGGTTCTGCTACCTGTTAAAAAACTTTGCGAGTCTTCTCTTGTTAGCAGCAAGTTGCATAGGACACTGTATGGCTTTATTCTATTTGAAGTTTCATGGAACAATGTCCGAGGCATTAACTACTTGAATGAGCTTCAGGTAATATTTTTTGTACATGCTTCCTATTCTTTCTTCAGTTTATTTTGAATTTTTTTTGTGTCCTATGGTTTTCATGTCATGTCATCTCTGAAATTGTAAGATCAAGCAGCCAATCTGACCTACATGTTGTGAATCAGGGAAGACACTGCTTGCAAAAACAGTAGCTCGATTTGTGAATGTGCCCTTTGTCATCGCTGATGCAACAACTTTGACACACTTCAGTGAATTTTTAGCTTGATTGTTATCTATTACTACCGACTCAATTGCAAGCGAACTTCATTTTGGAAAGGTAAAATTCGGCTTACTCTAATATTACTTTAATGACTTTGTTTGGCTACATTCTTCTGGGATGTATTTGTTTATTTATGGTCATTACATTCAAGTGAAGGAGGCAAATAATGCTTTAATTGCCTTTTGTTTTAATATTGCAGGCATGTTATGTTGGAGAAGATGTTGAATCAATCTTGTACAAATTACTTGCAGTATGCTTCATGTTTTGCATCTTTAGATTACAAACTGAAATTTATTTGATCAATCATGGAAGCATATTGCTACCATGACCTATTCTTGGAGTTCTGAAAGCATCTCACGATCTTTGCAATGGTTTGATTGCTCTTCTTTTATTGTATTTTTTTGTATGACCTCTTTTTGCATGCTTTCATTTATGTAGGATGATCGATTTTTGTAACAAGATACTTGTCCATTTAATTTATCAAGAAGGGAGGTACTTGAAAAAAAAAATTATCAAGAAGAGGGGTTACTGAGGAGATATTGCCTCCTTTACTTGAGATGAAAATTTTACCACAGTACAGAGTGTGTATCCAATTTATATGACCCACTGATCTGAACGTTTGATCCAAAAAAACTCCACTATGCATTTTTTTGGGTCATGTTCAGTGGAGTTTTGTTTATATAGGAAGAACAGAAAATTGTAAGCAGGCTGGTTTAGTACTCAAAGAAAACTGTAAACAGAAAATTGACAAAGCTGGGACGACAATGAGATATACTCTATCAATTTTCTAAATTTTCGTCCTGCAAGATTATGTATTGCCATTAGATCTCTTTGTAAGTTATTTATTTGATTGCATTTGGTTTTACTGAAAACTCGCATCTTCACAAGTCCTTGAACTCATTTTGAACCGTTTAGTAATTTTTATCTACAAATCTCTTGCCGCTTAAGATCTTATCTGCCTTTGCTATTTTAGGTGCATCACTTTTCCAACTGTGGAATAAGATGGTGCTTTTAATTTCTGAGAAAAAGACAGTAAACAAAGACTCAAGGTGTGTACAGATCTCATATAAAAGTTCAAATCATATTTCAACCATTTTTATTGCTTTTACTGCATTTCAATGAAGTATAGGTTCTATTCTTCAGTAACTAATTCAATACAGACTTGTTTCGTTGATGCATGTTTCAACAATAAAATGTCATAGTTTGGAATAGATGCACCTACGCATTCTTGCTAACCTTTAATATAATCCTCCTGTATCTATCGTGTAATTTCAGGCCAAAAAAAGGAAATCTAATGCGCGGGATATCTTTTCTATAGTTGATTTTGAATGACTTTGTTTGGTGCCTTATTTTTCTTTTTTCTGGTTTACTTCTTTGTTCATCTTCAATTTGGTTTCTCTATCTTTATATACGGATGCTTTTTCAATTTGATTTTTGTCTCAAGTGGTTCAGATTTTTGCAAATTATTGTACATGATGGGTGATTTGCTTCCGAGTTTTCTCAAAACGTGAGTTTTTATTGTCAAATTAGAGAAATCTAAGGTGATTAGCTTACCTTTTAGGTAGTTTAAGATTCATGTGGAATATGGATGCAGAGTAAATGCGTTTCAATCACATAATATTAACTTTTGTTTTCCTTCTCTCTGCCTCTTTTGGTTAGAAGCCATACAACTTCAATTAGTAAATCATACTTGAATGAAACCAGCTCCTTTATGGCTTGTTTAAAGAACAATTATTTAGTTAATGGTGTTGTTTGCAGCAATAGAAAATTTTGGTTCCTGCAAGTAGATTCTGGAAAATATTTGAGTTGTTTAAAAAAATGCATGGCTGCCTAACCATATTCACATTAGTGGATTTTCTGCTTTCTATATATATATATATATATATATATATATATATATAGTCAGTTGAAATGAAATATTGGACGTGATATCTGCACTCCCCCTTTCTTATTTATTTTGAAACTATTTCTTTAAATTTTGTGGTCAATAAAAGTACCATATTTGCTAGTCTGGAAGTCATGAAATGCAATGTGGCTACCAGAAATTTGAAATTAGTGGGACATTTGGGTTAGTGAGGGTGCTTACAAACATTTTTATATAGAACTAATTCAAAAGCTTGAGTTAGTGGAGTTAGACCTTATAATATCATATCAAAAACTGAGTGATTGTGAGAATTTTGATAACTATTAAGCAAATAGGTATTTTTTTTTCTTTAAAAAAACTTTATTAGAAGCTACATATGATCTCTTGGGTCTGATTAAGTTTTCTTTAGCTAATCTGAGTTGATTTTACATATTCTAGTCTTGAGCTAGCTGGCTCATGGATATGTCATGGGTTTAACTCATGACGCCTTCCCTGATCCTCACTTTGATTGGATTGTGCAGTTGTGTCAAGAAGTGTTGCTGCAAGATGGGTAGAGGAAAGATTGAGATCAAGATGATCGAGAACGTACACTACCAATCGTCAAGTCACCTTCTGCAAGCGGAGAAATGAACTCTTGAAGAAAGCTTGTGCTGTTGCTTGCTTGGTATGCACCAAGGCTTATGCTGTTACTTGTGCTATTAGCTTGTGCTGTTACTTATGTTGTTGCTTGCTTGGTATGACACCAAGGCTTCTGAACTGTAACTGTTAGTAGCATTCTCTTTCAAGAATCGTGAGCCATGACTGGATACAAAACAGAGGTGGCTGTGATTGACCTTTTATAGTTTAAGATTATGTTTATAGTTTACATGGTTTGTTTAGCCCTTTATTTTCTCTAAAATTCTTTCAAACAAAATTCAGTATACTTCATAATTAGTTTTGGATTTATTTTGGCCAAATAGTTATGTTTGGTTGAGCTGAACTTTTCTCCAATAGTTCAGCTTCATCTGTTTATAGTCTAACAACAGCAAGTTGGCTTTCATTTTGTAACTTGGTGTCTTCGATCTCTAACAGGCTATCTCCGGGTTGCATGTAAAAGGAACAAAGCCTGAAAAGTTACAATATTTACGATGAGGAAACTAGAGATGCATCTGCTCACTCAAGTTTATTTGATATGGACTAGCATTCTTCAGCTGGAAATTCTTTTTATGAAGCAAATGAAAGGTTGCTATCATTTATGTTTTATGCCTTCTACTCAGCCACTTTTTTTTTTTTAAAATTATTAATAAACAATTAAAAAATTGTCATTTATCTTTGCCGATAGAGATATTGGATAAAACAAGTTAATTGGTTTTATTGCTATAATTTTAAAAATATATATTTAAAGTGCCCTTAAAATATATATATATATATATATATATATATATATATAATATATTGGAATGCACTGTTTCACTTGCAATGGATTGAAGCACAATAACAAAAAACAAAAAACAACTAGAGCAGTACCTAAAATCACACATTGATAGTCCTACAATATCAGAGTTCGATTGGGGTACTGGTGAGACCCCTAGGAGATCTACAAGAATCAGTGAAAAGGTAAACTCCATCATCAAATTTTGAGTAATGTAATTCCCATTTCATTATTTTTTCAAAAGGACCCACATAAAGTAAATAATGTTTATGGTTTGTATTATATTCTAACACGACATGTCAGTCTGATTGAGTTCTAAGGAAACCATTCTGTAATATTTCTTGCTTTATGCCAGGTTAATAATCATTGCACTAAATGTAATATTTTCTTAATTGTAAGGTTTATTTACATTGTCTTGTGATATTTTCAGGTGGTTTTGATGTGTTGTACAGTGGAGGAAAAGCTAGATTGGTGCTAAAAGTATGCACACTAGAGGAAACAAGAAAATGAGACTACTTAGATTAGAATCTTGGATTTTGGAATATTGGATTTTGTAATGAATATTATGAGACTACTTAGGCCGTAATGAGCTGCTTCGTAATGTTGTATCCAATTGGAATGAATATTATGACTCAATATTTTACTAGATGACTTAATCTAAGGATGGTTATTTGATGACAGTGTAAATGGTTTTGTGTTCAGTTGTGGATGGATTTTGTGTATATAATCATTGTGGAGACTGTGTATTATGAAGATGTATAGCTTGTGATTCCTTAGGAATTGGGAGTACATGTTGTTAAGCTTACCATACAAAACTTGTATATGAAATCAATCAAGCTTTCAATGTCAGTTCAATTGATTAGTTTTTGTGCATTTGTGAGTTTGGAAAAAAATCTATATAACTTGTGCAGATTTTGTTCGCTTATTATCCTCTGTATAATAGATTGGGAAAAAATCTATATAGAGGGTGTTCTGAGCACGTTCCACTTGTCATCCTGTGTGTATAATAGATTGAGAAAAAATGTGATGAAGAATGTTATAGATAAGCTCAAAAGTGACCAAAATAGATTAGAAAAAAAATCTATATAGCCCAGCAGATTCAAAAAAGTGACCAAAAACACTATATTTTTTATAGCCTCCACAGTACCTATCCCCATATACAACAAAATGCATGATCAAGTACTTAATTAGGCTTTGCCTAATTCAAGGGGGAGTACCATTACAGTTGATCCATACAAGAAAAATAAAGAAAATATCCACCTATTTACATGTGCCCTATAGTTTATCCGAACCAAGCAAAAACTATTATAATTAATACAATCCAGTACAAACATAATAATATTCGTGCATTTCTATTCTCGACCCTCCGCAAATTTTGTTTAACCTCAACCTTTTGAGCATTTGTCTCTTTCTCTCTTAGTTTATCTTCCATTTTTCGCAATATGTCCTCATCCCTCCTCTGAACTGTAGATCCATTATAACAAGCATACTGTGAGGCATCCAAGTATGTGAATCATTAACAAGTAGAAACAAACAAGTAGCTTAATCATTAACTGCTTAAGCTAGACATGATAGTTAAGCATGATTTCACAGGTTGTAGGAACAGCACATGATCACAGGTTCAAAGTGTGATAAAGACCATAAAATAGAAAGCCACCAACATTACGGTTTACAGATTTTAAGTACTGTAGAGTGTACTTAAACACTCTACAGTACGTTTAAGTACACTGAAACGAAATAGCACATAGTGAGCATCGTGGAATGTTCGAAATGTAATTATCCTAATGCATTGATGCTTCATACAAGCTCATGTTTTCACACTTGGATGCTTGCCACGATTATTTATAAAAATTAAATATCAGTCATGTATTAGTCATTTGAGCATAGCATCACAGAAATCAATTAATATACTAACAACAACCTAAACTCCAAAATTTTCCAAAAAGAAACGAATTGAAGTACAAAAAAGGGCTCTTGCAGGAAAAACTACCTTGAGTCTTTTTAAGACTAATGAAAAAAATGCACAATAATCATCTATTCAAGACAAGTTTGATGTTGACAAAATAATCTCATTCTCACCCCATCGGCATCATTCTGAGCAGGATGTGCCTTACTTGCAGCCAATTCTTCAGCCTATTTGATTGATATAAAAAAAAAATAGTAACCTTTATATAAACATGAAGGAAATTATCTCAAAATTCACCAATGCTAGCATGAGGAACTCATATGGTATAAAATTTTTCTTCTCTAAGGCATTAATTAAACACACGAATAGAAATATCATCCGCTTGTGAGGGACAAAAGTGGCAGATGTTAGAGCAGAAAACAGAATATTTTTACAAGTGTACCTTCCAAGCTCTATTTATCATTATTTGTTTAGCATTTTCTTCCCGGTACCTTGTAACTTTTTCTTCGAAAGCAGGGACATCAAATCCTTCAATCAAGTTAAATGCTGAAAGAATGGTTTTCCTTCTGTCAAAATATATACTCTTTAAGTATAGAATTTCAGGAATGAAAAAAGAGAAATGTATGCCATCAGAGGCAACATCGGAAACAACTACAGCCCTGGACCATTAGTTTCTACCAAATACATATGCCCTAATCCTAGAATCACAGATTATTTATGCCCAACCAGAGGAAAAAAAAAAAAAAAAAGATAAAAAAAAATCTCATATATGCCCAAACCCTAGAATCACAGATTATTTACCTTTCCACAAATCTGAGGGTTTGGCGTCGGTGGAGTGAGGGTGGCTTCGCGTCGGTGGACTGAGGGCTCACGTCGAATGACTTAGGGATCGAGAGTGCTTGCGGACTGATTTACTCGTGAGGGCTCGCGTTGTGGTGGGATGGGCTCTGATCGGTGGTTTGTTGCTTGGCTTAATTGCGCTGAGATCGAAGACGACGGAGGAGGTGCGAAATGATAAGACTCTCGAACAAGAATTAGGGCTGAGAGGAGAGACGACATGTGAGGGCTGCGAACGTGCGTGTAAGTGAACATGGTCCAGGTGCATTTAGTGATCCGGTCCACACGTCTGGTGTGTTATGGCTGCAGCCAACAGTAAGCTGATGTAATGATTTTTCCATAAACTAAAGGCTAATGCTAGGAGTCCGATATGGGCTCCCTTCTATTTGCCCGATTGACCTTTTTTTATTTTTATTTTTAGTTTTTTTATTTAGTGATTAAGAAAATATTATTTAATAAATATTATTAGTTTTTACTTAATGAAAAAAATATCATTTTTTAACACTTTTAAATATTTTAAAAAACATAAAAAAATTCACAATATTATTAAATAATATTTTCTTAATAAAAAACTAAAAAAAATAAAAAGCCCAATTGGGCAAAAAAAGGAGGAGTCCAAATCAGGTGCTAGCATTTTTCTAAATTAAATTATATTCTAGAAATTTTAATAAAATTTTAGATGATTAGTATTAATAGTTTAAGATAATTCATATTTAAATTCAAAGACAAAAACTAATATATAGTTGAAAATAACACTAAAATTATTAATGGATAGTATCTGATTGGTCCCCGACAAAACGAAAAAGCAGCTTTCTTTTTTTACAAAATATTAATATATTAAGTAAATAAAAACATAAAAAAATATGTTTTTTCTTTTCTTTTTAAATGTTGTTCGCTGCTCTTTCATCTTTGTAATGACATTCTAATTTTCACAGAACAAACGCATACAGAGAGAGAAAAGAGGGGATTATGGCGACACTTATCATGAGCAACCCATCGTTGGTGTTCCTCCCAAGTCGACTCCGTAACTCGAGGCATTGTTTCTTCGAATCCCGTGGTGCACGAATCTTTGATAAACTCGTTTTCGCTGTAAAAGCTCGAGCTTCTTCTTCTTCTTCAACCACCTTTGTCGAAACCAAGCCTCCAACTGTAAGCAATGCCTCTCCTTTTGCTTTTGCTTATCCGCTGTCTGTCGAAGTCTTAAATTAAATCCCACCCCCGTCCCCCAATTCAATACTATTTTTTCTCGCTTCTAGAAACGATGCCTCCGAACCCACGCACACTATTTCTGTTTGGTCGCCGAGAAAGTGGAAGACATGATTATTACAATTACTAGAAGTCGTACAAATCTATAACAAAAATTATCTATATGACCGTTAAGTTTTTAAAAACAACTGTTCCTGTATTGGTTCATTTATTTATTTTCGTGTTCAGGATCCTATTTTGGTTGAAAAGGAGGCTGGTACCAGAGAGAATATTTTAGCGTGTCCCATATGCTACGAGTTGTTAACGTCTATTGGTAATCCAGGCATATCTTTGTAAGTAATTCTATTTGCGGAATGGTTCTTGGTTACCTGTTTGAAAATTAATTGCAATGTTTCAACTCGTTTTGCTTCACTAGTTTATTTATATTTGCATTGGTTGAATTTTCCACAGAGAGTTTGCCACGGGGTCTACTTTGCAATGTAGAACGTGTAAGAAGTCTTACTCTGGCAACGGCACACATCTTGACCTGACGGTGGCTAGTGGGGCCAAGGACTATGGTGAATCAATGCCGGCTTCCACGGAGCTTTTCAGGTGGAAACATTGATTTATGGCTTCTATGGCATGGATAGAGCATGAACATAGATTCAAATGTTGTTGTCACTGCTGCTTTAGATGCTTTCGCGCAAAATCCGCATAACTGACTTGTAACACATTAGTCCGATTGTTATAGAGGAATCATATGCTAGTGTTGACTTCATTGATATCTCTTATCATGTGTATCGGTTATTGGATGGATCAGGTTTCCTTTGATATCGTTTCTATACGAGAGAGGGTGGCGTCAAAGCTTTTCCGTGTGGGGTGGTTTTCCAGGGCCAGAGAAAGAGGTGAATTGCTACCTTATCTATTTCTTAATTGCGTCTCTTGCAGAAACATTTACTAAGTACTTCTTTAGTGCATTTCAGTTATCTTTATGTAGTTGGTGGCATGTAAATCTTATACAATCACGAGAAGCGGCTTCAGCTTTGAGCAATGGCATTAAAAGGAACGTTCACAGATATTTAAGACATGAAGAGGTTATTGGACGTACTGTTGAAATTAAATCAATCCATCCTGCTTGGTTTGTATTTGAAGTTGAAATTCATAGAAAAAAACTGGAAGCCCTGAAGTTACAAGAGTAACTAATGTTTTTAAATGGAAGCAAGTATTGTCAAGATGCCCTTTACTGGATGTGTGAAGAAAACTAATAATTCAAGTTAATGCTTCCAAATACACAAGGACTCATTTGAAATGCTAGTAATTTAGAAGCGGTATTTATTTCATCATATTTGTCAAGTACTATTGAAGTGATGTAATATAGAGGCAGAAAGTAGTAGATGTTTTTTTGGCTAATGCATATGCTTAAGGTTGATAAGCTACTAATAGCATAGTGACCTGAGTGCAGTTTGAATTGATGAAGGATTTCTTGAAGCCAGTTTTAGGTGGAAATATTGTTGATGCTAGTTGTGGGAGTGGGTTATTTTCAAGACTATTTGCCAAGAGTGGATTGTTTTCTCTTGTCGTTGCTTTAGACTACTCAGAGAACATGTTGCGGCAATGCTATGAATTTGTTAACCAGGAGGAAAACTTTCCGAAAGGGTAAAGAGTTTGAACTTTCAAATTTAGATGCAAATCATAAGACGGGTTAATTTTCATAAGTCTATCTGAGTTTCCAATCTGATTGACTCTGTTGTCTATTAGGAGCTTAAGCTTGGTCAGAGCCGATATCTCTAGGCTTCCTTTTGTTTCAAGTTCTGTTGATGCTGTGCATGCCGGTGCTGCTCTACACTGTTGGCCTTCACCATCAGCAGCTGTGAGTATTTCTTCTATATATGGTGTTTGAAGGTGATTGTTCCTCTTGCATAGCATTCCTATAACTCATAAGACGACAACTGGCCTTTGAAGCCAAGTGGTACCTCCCCACCTTTAGGAAGGGAATGGTCTGAGGCTTAACTCATGGGGTGGTGATGATTTAGGTGGTGGGAGGGGAATAAAGGTATGTAAGCTCACATACCAACGTGGGTTTGAAAGGAAAATTCCAAGATGAGAAAAAAATTGAAAGATAGGCAGCAAAAACATAGAGTGCCTTAATGGTGCTTCACAGGACCAGAAAACCATTAACCCCTTGCCTTGTTTTTTCAGCTCAAAATCTGCTAATAGTTTTATTTTTATGTAGTTGAATCTCACTAGCGACTCATGGTCCACAGTTGCATTGCTTTGTTTCTGAGAAAACTTGGAGGATTTTGTCTTTACAAATTATGAAGGCAAAAATTTACTTGTCAGAAAGGAAAATTGAACACAAAAATTTATTCAACATATTATACCTTGAAAACTGGAAAAGATTGCAATGTAGATACTTTTTCATCTCTGTTCTTCACTGGGAAAAAACCGTGTCAACCAAATGAATCCTAATTGAACAAATGGAAGGAAACTCACTTTTATTTCTGTATTTTTCATCTCTTTTTGTGTGTAGTATTTTATTTTTATTTTTTGTTTCTGGAATTTTCTTGGCTACATCTCCTCACACATCTTTCTTGTGCATTTACTGTGTCAAAAACATTGACTGAAACATGAGAGCACTTGAACTTGTTAATAGGCAAACCTTAAGTAATTGCCACGCATTATGCAAGCCTAGGGAAATTGTCTTAGTTTTGATTCAGTATATTTTGCTAAGGGTAGAAAATCATGTCAGGTTTTGGTTTAGTCTATATCTGAAGATTCATCCACATTCCACATGCCCATCTCTTTAACCTCAAGGAATCCTATCTGATTTCCTAGGAACATAGGTTACAGATCTTGGAGAGCATGTCTTTTGACACCTTTTGTTTTGTAGCCGATGTTGGAGAGCATGTCTTTTGATGCCTTTTGTTTTGTAGCCCCTTGCTTCATCTAATACTACTATAACACCTCAGATCCCTACATTCCTTACTCCCACATAAGTTTGGTCGCTGGGGTTTTGTAGGTAGCTGAAATAAGTCGAGTTCTGCGACCTGGAGGAGTGTTTGTTGCTACCACCTACATACTTGACGGGCCTTATGCTTTTATTCCACTTCTGAGGACCCTACGCCAGGTATACTTCTTCAACTTTGAATATGTCATGCCTGTTGTCCTGAGATTTGATTCGAAATGCTCCTTTGGAGTGGATAGTATGCGAAAATTATTATGGTTAAATCAAAGGGACTGGATTCATTTTTATTTTCTGCAATATGGTTTCTTCCATTGTTGCCAGATATGGCCTTACCTGCGTGCTCAGTAGCAGCAATAAAAGACTTTCCCATCCTTCCATTACGAAAGTTATTATTTAAAAATTAAGGCTGGCTTTGAAATTTTTTCTAAAGAGCTTTATGAAGGGACTAAACTTTCAGTCATCATTATATCTGTGTCTTTGATTTGGTGCTGATGGTGGGCAATCTATTTCGAATTATAGAATATAAGTGAAATATCAGGCAGCTACATCTTCCTATCTGAACGGGAACTAGCAGATCTGTGCAGAGCATGTGGTCTGGTTGGATTTACATGTATAAGGAATGGACCTTTTGTGATGATCTCTGCTTCAAAACCCAGCTAAGAATTGGGCATGTGCTGATCTTCATCACGTCCTCTCAAATTATTTCTTTGTAAAGCCACATTTACATAAAATGCTGTTGCCAAAGTTCAGATATAATAATAGGTCTACCTAAGGTATCTTGTCTTGTTACTCCTGTAAATGAAATATTTTAAAAAGGTGCAACATATGGATAGAGCTTATAACTCGTGTTTAATTTTTATATGGTGATCGAAGGATGATCAAATAAAAAGTGTTCATTAGACTGTTCAACAATTCTATTTTGCTATTGTAACTGTATAAAGATATATCTTTTAACTACTTGGTCGGCTTCAAGGTGATGTGCAATCTAATTCTAACATTTCAAAACGAGAAATTATATTTGTAATTGTGTAGTGTGCAAGTCTCTTGTAATGTCTTTAAAAAAAGTGAGTAAATATAGGACAAAAAAAATATTTTAACAGTGGACTCTACTCTTTTTCAAAAAACATTCCACGACTATATCATTACTGTATCTGGCATTATTTGAGCATTGACATTGGACTCCTCAAATGAGTGTCATCTTTAAAATGTAATGAATTTATGTTTAAAATCACTATATTGAATTTAACATACACTAAAATCTTTAATTTTGAGTTACAATACATTTAAGTTTATTTCCAAATCTAAAGACTAACTGTTCATACTTTATAACTATTATTTTATTTATTTAAATGATTGTTTTCTAATTTTAAGTTACAATATATTTAAGTTGAGAAATAATAATTTAAGTATCAAATTAAATTATAAATTAACATATAATTAGTGTAATTATAAAATATAAAAAAATAAATTAAAAAAATATTATTAAAAAAATAATATTATATTATTATTTTAACTAATCTAATTGTTAATCCGGCATTCTAATATAGGGTTATGAAAGCTTTGAATTTAACGAACACATATTTTTCATAATTTAATAAAATCAATGTGAATGCATAAAAAGACGAGAGAGATCTGAGATCTCATACGCTGAATGACAGAACAGCAAAGAAGCTGTCCACTGACATCTTCTGCTACAAACTATACTCTGTTGTTGTTTGGTGTGTACAAAAGGGGGAATTATACAGAACCCAAAAATAAAATAAATTGACCTGTGAATATCATTCGTGTCAGCCTAGAATGAGGGTCTTTCACTAGTTCTGGTCAACGACCTTTCCTTCAGGGTGCACTTTGATTGGAGAATATCAGAACAATACTGTTACGTGGCTTTTTTTTGGTATTTATAGTATTCATGTGCGTGAATGGAACATGCATCTCTCATCAAAACGCTGAAAGAAGGTCACAAAAAAACGTTGAAATTCAGCCATGAGGCGAGCTTCTCCAATGGAGTGAAGCCTTTGGAAATTCCACCCGCTTCTGCTAGCTGGGATTTCTATTCACCTATATTGGAAAATGTCAACTGGTGGTGAAGCAATGTTTTGTCGTCGTCATCAAGATCAAAGCCATTCTCCTCTTCGTAATCCACATCAATAACAATTCTTTCCTGAACATATGGTTCTCTTGACTCCAAGAACCGAACTTGAGAAAATCTTCCACCCGTAGGCGAATTATCCAATTCTATTTGCTGCATCTCTGATTCTATCAGAACTTCCATCTTGGCACGTTCCCGGTCTCTTGGGTAGGTGCGATAGAGAAATGAATAGATAAGACAACACAACGCCATTGGAATTCCTATTGCTGTGTAGAGTGCCTTGGCCAATGATGCAGCATTCCTTCTATCTGTGGCAATCTCGTCGGATTTGCTGGATCCTGTGGGAACTGGCTTATAGCCATAAACATACTGAGCCAACATCCCAACTACAGGAGGAGCAAATGACGATAATATGGACTCAAAAGATCGGTCCAGAGCATAGACACTTGTTCGGGATTTCTCAGGAACTATCTCTGCAAAAATTGGACTGTATACCATCCAATCAAAATCAGCAGCTTATGAGTAAAGAAAACATCTTTATAATGAAATTCACAACTCACTAGGGTGATAACATTTTTTAAGTTTCATCCCTCCATGAAAATCTGATAAATATTGGCTTCTTTGTTTCATTTCTCACTCTCTACCTCTCACACACATTTTAATTTTTCCTTTTAGGCCTCGTTTGTTTTATTTCATAAATGAGATAGGATGAGATAAGTTGAGATAAAAGTTAAAAGTTGAATAAACTATTGTTAGAATATATTTTTTTAATATTATTTTTATTTAAAAATTTGAAAAAGTTGAATTGCTTATTATATTTTGTGTGGAAATTTAAAAAATTATAATGATGAGATGAGATGAAAAATTTTGTGCAAGTGAATGAGGCCTTAATCTAAACATTAGAAGAAAAATAATATAGTGGGCTTCCAAATAATAATTTTTTTCTTCGATGAGGAAATCCAGGGCTTTGCCTCAATAAATCCTCGGACACGTGCATATCATTTACATTATTGGCTTATTTACTCGTATAAACGCTGAACTTATGAGTTGATTCTAGCAGGTGAAAGGAAAAGGTCACGAGTTCAAAAGACTTTACTTGTTGGTAGCTGGAGCATTCCAGGATATGAAGAAGCCTACAATGAACAAGAGGAAACCATGGACTACTGTTGACGGATCATTGGGTAAACCCAGTAGAAGAATTGCTGTTAGAGGAATAGCTGATGCCGAGCTTATTTGTGCTAGAATTATCCTTCCAGAATTTGGAAGGCGAGTAGAAAGGGCATCTCCCATACCACCACCAAATAAGCCCCAAGGGAACTTGCAATCACAAACAGGGCCATGAGGAATGCAGTTTTCTCATGGGAGAAGCCAGTAAGCTCTAACCACATGGCTGAAAATGATAAAGCTGACCAAGGGAATGAACCAGTGACACCTTGTGCCACAATAATCTGGAAAGATGGAATATTGATAACTGACTTTGCTTCCAGAATCAGGTCCTTCACTTCTGAAAAAAAAGATTTACTTGGAACTGGATCTCTAACTTCTGTAACACTCTCTGAAAAGTGTGGATCATGAGCAAAAAGACTGACCAAAACACCTACTATAACACTGATTATCCCAACTAGGTGAAAGGAAATTCTCCAACCAGGGATTCCCATGAAGGTTATCGGAGCTATCAATACTGAAAAGAGTCCACCAATAATTGAACCAAGGTTGCCTGTTAGTTGAAGCCATCCAAAGGCCATACCACGGTTGCTATCATTAGTTGAGTCAGCCACAAGGGACTGGATTGCGGGTGCAACTAGTGCCAGGCCAATCCCGTTCAAACCTCTGGATATGGCCACCTGTTTAACAGATGAGAGATGCCTTTTAAAGTGGATACAATCAGTTGGCATGCAAAGCATGATAATACTTTACTTGTTTAGCTCAAAAACTATTTGCCAAGTACACTAAAAATTTTATTCTATTAATATAACCTTCAAACAATAATTGGAAAGTAGAGGTAGAATATGTTTAAACTTTGACGTGTGGTCTCATGAACCACACTTCCATGACCGAAAGTAGAGGAAAATGCCCCGCCCCCGCCCCCGCCCCCATCACCAACTCATCCACTATAGTGTTGCAACTACTTTAATTGCCAGTGAAATATCAAATTTTCAATCTGACAGGGTGTTACGATCCCACAAGAAAACCGGGTTACAGGGAAGAGTGCCTAAAGGCTTATAAACCACCACCCAATCTCATACTTAGTCATGGGATCGTAACACAGGGCCCAGACACTAGCATAGAATATGCCATTCGGGAAAGGAATATTTCAAATTCCTTTTCTTTACAAAATTTAACTAACGTTTTCTTCTCAAAAATTTATTTCCAGTATTTGATGAAACCCTAAAAAACTTTACATTATTTGATTGACCACCTCTCCCTCGACTTTTATTGCAAAAGAAAGTCCCCATATGATATATCACATTGCATCCCTCGCAAATAATTTTCTGACCATTACTTACAAGCTAATCTAATAATGGAAAATTAACAAAATAAGAAAGAGAAATGAGAAAAGAGGTAATATTGTGGTGTGTTTTAAATACCTGAGTGAAAGTGGAGGAGATGGCGACGAGGAAAGTAGCGGCGGCCCAGAGGAAGGCACCGAGGGCGATGACGTGGGCACGGTTGTGGCGGGTAGCCAGGTAGGCGGCGACTGGGTAGCAAGCGGACTGTACAATGGACCTGAAAAGAGTGAGGGAGCCGAGACCCGTGGGATCGGTGTGCAAAGCCGCACCCACCTCTCTGTACACACCCGGCAGCAAAGACTCGTCGGCCCTCTCCATGATCCCCGCCAGATTCACAAGAATCAAAGTCCACGTCTCCGCCTTCATCTCTTCCTCTCTTCCGGGTTAGCACTCACAAGTCACAACAACATTTTTGTTTCCTTCCACTGTTCCTATACCGAGTTTGGTGTTGTACTAGGACGGTTTCTACGGGTTTTTACGAGACGACTATGAGGAAGGAGTCAAGGTGGGGGCGCTTAGACAAGTGGCTTGGATTCAAAGGGGATGGGCCTTTTCCCAGCAAGCAAGGCCGCGCTTGGTACGTGCCGTGTGGATGGCGTAATGTGGTGGGCTTGACTTTGAATCGAAACTTCCAATATTTTGTTTATTCGTCGGCTCCGTCAAGGATGGATGGGTCCCTAATTGACTCTTGTAAATTTGCTTTTGTGCATTTATCATATTTGAAAATTTGTGGCAATCCATTGAATTCTTGTGTCTCATTTTTCGCTCCATCGTTTGCAGTTGTGGACCAAACTTCGATATATATATATATATATTTTATCATATCCTCTAGAGATTGTGAGGGGTAAATGATCTTTGTCTTCTCGAATGGACGATATCGTCTGTATACTTTGTGATGGAGTAAGCTGCTTATATCTCCTCGATTAGGGCATTATTATTTTATGCATTAAAACTTTCAATCCATTGTAGCTTGTAATTGAATTGGATTTTTTAATATAATATATTTAAATTTTTGGGGTTGACGTTAACTAAAAAAAAAAATGACCATGGAATTCTGAGGAAGGGTCTTAATGGGGCTTGGAGCCTTACTAGAGACCGCAACTTTGTGGCCTCAATCCTCTCAAACGGTTGACGAGTGCAACAAATCAGGAGATGGGTCACTCTTCGAAATTCAAAGACTAGGCTCAACTGAGAAGTATGGACCTGGGCTTGCAGAAGAGAGTCGAAGCCTAAAACTAAACGGGTTTGTGCTGTAATCACCACTAAAGCTGTTGAAGAACATGGGCCAAGCCCAATACTTGTTGGGTCGCAATGTCCATGGCCATATACTTGGCTAGATCCGCTAAACATATCATGTGTCCTGTGGTTTAAGGGTGGCCTACAAGTCACGACTAGTCTTTGTCTCATATTCCGTGATGTTAATTAGACATGTTTTGTTTTTTTAATACGGCCAGCCATTGGAGGAATTAGTTCTTTAATAAAGTTTAATTATTCGTACAAGGTTAGGTAAATGAGATTATAAATTCGAATCTTTATAAGTAGTTTAAAAACAGTGTAGTGATATTTTAACAGCAGAGAACAAAAAAAAAAGAAAAAGAGTCGTGCACGTGGAATAGTAGTTTACTTAATACAACGTTGTTTATGTCAAAAGTCAAGTTAGGCGGCTCAAGCGGGGAATAGTTTTGATCAGACTCTCAGATAATAGAGATCAAATTGGTAAGAGTTATCTTAAACGAGGAGTAAAAGGGCCAATAGAAAATCTTATGGCACGGCCCAAAAACAATGCATGCAATACAAACAAACTAGAGCTTCATTTGGATATATATTGCTAATTATAAACTTCTACCATTAATGTTCATCCCAAACAAATTGTACTAAATAAATATTAATATAAAAAAAAATATAGAAATGTTACTCTTCATCGATTGATATAATAAACTTTATATAATTTTGTAGGCCAAATATTAAAATCAAAAATCATTTAAAATACATTATAAGAAAAATAGATATTTATGATTTTTTTTGCGACAAAAATAATTATTTGCAATAAAAATATATTTATTTTATCTGAAAATAATCATTTCGTTGTAAATAATTAGTCGTAAATAAATAATTTTTTTATAGTGATATACACGTCAACATGTCCAGATCGAGAGAGATATTAATTTATAGAGCTAATTAAGATCTCCTTTCTAACCTCCCACCAAATCAGGTCTTGGCAGCTGGAGTGGTATGCATGGTCCGGGGGCATGCGGCCGTATGAATGTGTGAGGTTTTGCTTTTGATGTTGGAGGTTACGTGCTTTTTTATTTGTGAATGCGACCCCATCTTATCGAAAAATTCTACGTCATCTCTGCACTAATGAAACGACTCTACTTAATTTGGGCTCTATCGTTTGAAAAATCCTCTCCATATAATTAGTATATTTATTATTTTATACTCACTGCCAAACTATATATTGCCCATATTATTACTATGGTAATAATCATTTACTTTATGCTCCCTCCCAAGCATTGGTCACCGTTTATCAATTATCACCTACACAACTCCTACTTTCTTTATATAATTTATTATTATTACTTTTTTTTTTTTTTTTTAGCTGTCTTCGGGCCTACGTAATAGTCTCACTCATGATTCCGACAGCATCATCACTCCTTTCGTCCAATAATAAATCACGTAAATGCAATTATTATTGTAGTTATAAAACTAATAATATTGCAATCAAAATACAGTCAAATCGGACAACTTTAATAATAAGATGAGAATATTTTAAATGAAAATTAAAAATTAAATGAAATATTATTAAAATATTTTTTTAATATATTATTATTTTAAAATTTAAAAAAATTAAATTATTTATTATATTTTATATAAAAATTTTAAAAAATTATAATAATTAGATGAAAGCATTTCTATATATAAACAAGACCTAAAAAGAATAAAATCTAGATGGTATCCGTTCCTATTGGATTTATGACTTTTGTTAAACCAATTAGAGATATTTTTTTTTCATTTTCATTTTTAAAAATTAAGATATTATTAATTATAATAATAATAATAATAATAATAATAATAATAATATAAATATTATTATAGCCATCATACAGTACTCATGATCTCTTTGATGAGTATTGACGGAGAATCACCTCCTGATCATCTACTTGACGTGGACCCAACCACCATCTAACACCTAGCTAGCTACCCAGCCAACCAGCCAGCTTGCTGATCTCTTAACACGTGGTAGTCCTCTTATGTCGTCCACGTGGACTTTACCTCCTTATTTCTCGCTCTCTCGTTGGTCTTAAGTCGAGCCCGCTAAAGTTTACCTTTTTTTATATATTTAAATATTTTTAAAAAATAAAAAATATTTTAATATATTTAAAATCACTTCTTTAATTATTAATTAAAAAAAAAATTACCAAATAATCAAATAGAGCGATACAATAGAGAGGGCAAAGTATCCTTCTCTTTATCAAGTGAAGTGTAGCTCAATCTTATTGAGGTTTGTTTTAAATAATGATTTTTGATATAAAAGTTAAAAATTAAATAAAATATTATTTTTTAATATTATTATTGTTTTGAAATTTAAAAAAATCGAATTATTTATTATATTTTTTGTAAAATTTGTGAAAGTTATAATGATGAGATGAGATTAATTGATATCTCATTTTCAATCCAAACCAGCCTGATGTTGTATCACTTAATGAGAGATTTGGATAGTGAGTTAAGTTGAGTTGAGTTGATATAAGATGAAAGTTGAAATTTGAAGAAAATATTGTTAAAATATAATTTTTTAACATAATTTTTGTTTTAAGATTTGAAAAAATTGAATTATTTATTATATTTTATTTAAAAATTTGTAAAATTTGTAATGATTATATGAGATGAGAGTGTTTTAAAATTCTTTTTTAAGATTATTTACTAACATAAATATCAAAATATTTGGATGAAAAGGTGATCTTAGGGCCAAGGTTTCATCAGTATGACACATTATTTTTTCCTTATTAGTTTTTAATTTTAAGAGTATCTGTTATGACTTATTTTTCTCCGTTTTCATGTTTAGCTAATTGTAATTTCTTTTTTTTTTTTGTAAGAGTATCTATTATGACTTATTTTTCTGAAAGTTCATGTAACAGTTGAACTGAGTTTAAATCGTACTGAAATAAGCAATTTCCTTCTAACGTTTCGATTTAGAGATGGTTTCATTTTATCTTATCTCATCATTACAATTTTCTCAAATTTTCATACAAAATATAATAAATAATTTAATTTTTTAAAATTTTAAAATAATAATAATATTAAAAAATAATATTCTAACAACAATAACAACTGTGCATCCTATTAGAACACCTACAACAATTGTGGGGATCGGAAGCTGTACTGTTTACCCTTAATTCACTCGACGTGGGCGCAGAGCCCATAAAAGCAATAGTTTTTTCGGGCGGGTAGTTAATTTGAAGTTTAAATGTTAGAAATTTGTTACATCTTGTTTATTGGATTCTTTAGTTTTTCATAACAAGCTTTTACTTTCTGACCAAGAAAATTGTGAATGAATGGATGAATTGATCATATCAAATCATCATGAGGGTCGTATTTGAATTAAGTTGGATTAATATTTTATCTCTGTTGTATAACGTACGTACGTGTACATATGATCAAGACACAGATTTGAAAGATAAATAAACCTAACATGTGGTATTGGAACCACATATCCCATGCAATTAAATGATTTAATTCGAAGAGATCAACAATATAAAATATGAATATCTACCCCTTATCGTATCAATCTCTTTCCAAAACGTACAGACCAACTTCTCCTATAAAGGAAGGAGAATCAATCCGATCGAGTCCTCTCTCCATGGCGCCACATGGGAGCAATCTAGGCGATGGAAACGAGGATATATATATATAAAAGAGAGCGATTGAACTGTGCATTGATAGGCAAGCAATGGGCCCGGAAAAAACTTTTAAAAGATAGGTAAGCTAGCAACCAATTTCTAACTGTTTTGATAAATAAATCTTATGAATATAACCAAAAAATTCGGTCATAATTAATGAACATTTTCCAAGGAAGAGATTTTTATCCAAAGGGTAAGGAATAGAACCTACTTTGCTGGCTTTTACCCCCAAAAGAATGGAGGGGGAGGGAGGAGGGGCACTAGGCCAACCCCCTCAAATAAAAAAAGTAGTCTATTTTATTAGGTATGGGTCACTGATCTATGTGTTAACTAATTACGGGGCAAATTCTATATTCAGGTATAACTTATTAAGTTATCATCTATATATTAGTCAGTGCATGCCTGAACATAATAATTTGTGAGATCCATTATAATAATAAAAGATATAAGAATATTAATATTCTTTACCCTAAGAGTAGGTTTATATTTTAGAGATGAGATAAAATGATTTTAGATGAAAGATAAAAGATAAAAGTTGAACAAAATATTATTAGAATATTATTTTTTAATATTATTATTATTTTGAGATTTATAAAAGTTGAATTGAAATTTAAAAAAATTGAATTATTTATTATATTTTGTGTGAAAATTTAATAAAATTATAATGATTTGATGAGATGAGATGAAATATTTTTCAAAATTTGGGCATAGTTGACGTGGTAGGTAGATTTCTATATCAACGCCAGAATTATTTGATTTTAAAAAAATATTACAAAAAGAAGTTTACAAAATTACCTGCTTTGATATATTAAAATAAATTATAAAACTCTTTCTTAATATAAAAGATATATAATATATGGCTTTAAGTAATATTAACTTGTAAATCTATTTTTGTGAGATGTTATCGTCTTTTATTTATATAAAAAAAATTATATTTATTATTTTTATACCATACATCATATACATTTTTTTTTTCTTCTCAAATTATATATGGTGTATGAACGATGAGTAGAAAAATTCTATTAATTTAAGATGAATAAAAAGAATGTAATATGTGGTGTTTGAAATAATGAGCAGCACGCCTCTCCATATAAACCGCGGTGTTTATATTCTCTTTGGAAGCGCCGGCCGCTAGTGGTCTAACATAAATGCAGCAGCAGTCCAAAACCCGCGGTGTTTTTGGTTTCAAAAGACACAACTTTGCATGCGTCAGCTTGCACTATACTTTCATCATCGCTTACGAATGCCATATGATTTTTTTTTTTGAGAGGAAAAGCGATATGATTTAAAACGACGAAAATGTAAAAGGAAAATAATAGTACAAGTGGAGGGGAAAAAGGCAATCAACGGCTCATAAGTTGAAAGGATATATAATCGAATATGCAGAGTTATAAAGTAATATAAAACTGTCACCTACTTAATGACAGCCGAGCAAATATTATAGTTACAAATGATCATGATCATATATAAATCTCCCATTATTTTCTTCCCACTTTCAACCTCAGCTCAGCTATATACATATATATCATCTATATATAGAACCAAGTATTCATATTCTACGCATCCTTAATTATAACACCTTGGGGATATATATATGTATATATGTATATATGTATAGACAGAGAGAGAGAGAGAAGGAAAGATTTCTATATATATTCATATGAATATTAGTGCTTCCTTTGAGGGATCGGGGAGCGACCGATATTCGAGGACAAGGGCTTTCTTCTATATTTAGGCTGCGGTTGGCTCAAGATCATATATATATAAATATATATATATATATATACATATATATAGTTTGGAGATACGTGCAAAGGAAAGAGAGTACTTAGCTAGGGCAACATTTTCAGTGCAAGAATATTAAGTTTGTGGGAAGTGTTTCTGTTGTCCTGATATGAGGCGCCTCAGCCCCGGGGAGTCGGGACAAGCAAACGAGCAAGATAGATAGAGAGATGCAGAGAGATAAAATCCATCATTGCTAAAAACCAGATTATTCCCTGGCATGGGGCCAGCAGTACGATTCCAAAGATAATTCACATGTCACCACATCCTCTCAATGCGTCCTCATCTACCAAAATTCCATGGCCCAATAGTCTCTCCTCATCATCATCATCATAATATTTATTGGATATACTTAACATCTCTTTCCTCTTAATTATTAAGTTAATATAATTTTCCCTAATTCTCATGCTTAAATCTTCAATCTTTCGTGGGAAAAAATTGGGAAAGATTATCAACATAACTTCTCCGATCGACGTATCTCCTTGCGCGCAGCCTCCCTCTTTCTCGACCACCCAAACAATATTTCTAAAAGAAAGAAGAAAGAAAAAGATCAATCGATCATTGACTTCTGGGTTAATCTAGTAGCTTGATATTTTGTCAATTGTTATATTAGAAAATTACTCCGTACACTTAATGACATATATAAAACTAGCATCTCTTGAACTATGTTTGGTCTACCAATGCGTACGTAGCACCTATATTATAATTATATCGATCATACATTCACAGGATCGAAGAGATTCTATTTCTAATTGATCAATAGAGTACTAGTTTGCGTGTGGATGACAAGCTTATAAACATAATTTAGAGACTCCGTACGCAGATAATATATGATTTTATGCCCATTTATATAGTCTTTTTATTGTAGTTTTTTATACTCACTCCATATATATATATATATATATATATAGAGAGAGAGAGAGAGAGAGAGAGAGAGAGTAGGTATTAAGTTTCCTATTTATTAATCATTTTTATCCAAATAGTAAACGACGACCGTCATGTGCTGTGGTGCAAAATGCAGAAACACCTAGAAAACTGAGGTTTTTGTCTCAAGTTCAATACTAGTGAGATGTGTGTGTGTGTGTGTGTATACACGTGTGACATATCGATATTTATTTATTGTGTGATATCATGGGCAGTTTGTGATGGTCAAATATTTTAAATCACTAATGGAAAATGACCTTCAATTGCGAGAACAAGTTCAAAATAAGAATCCAGCCTCGATGCGTACGTCCTTTATAAACTAGCTCGGATCTAATTAAGTACTTTAAAGCCAATAAGAGGCGGCAGGCATGATCTCCTTCTTATGGGCATTCTCTAAATAATTAGAGAATTATAAAAGCATGAGCAATAACGTCATGCAATAACGTAACGAGAAGTACTAGACATACAACTCAGTACTCCAACCATGGAACTATATATCGACCCAGTATATAATTGACATTATATATGCAATGCAATAACGACATGAACATGAATGGGAAAAAGAAGCTCAAGTTTGTGAAGAAAGAAAAATCTGCACCCGAAAGCTAGGGTTGTGGCCGGCAAGATTCTTGTTCTATCTCAAATCAAAGAACATTAAAAACAAAAAACAAAAAAAATTACCACGAAGGGACATGGGCACAACACTCATATATATATATATATATATATAGATAACCCCGAACAATAAACTAGAGAGCCGTGCAAGAAAAACTCACGTTGGAGCACTCTTGATGATTAATTAGCAACTCCTTTCAGGCCAACATGATCAGATAGAGACATTTTGAGTGTATATATGACATAAAAATTTACAACATGAGGTCTTTTAATGCACGGCACCTCCCAAATCCCACTTATATTGATCACATGATCATCTCAATCCCTTCCAGCAGTGATCATTGCGGTTCTTAATTAGTCGCATATGATCATTTGTTGATAGCATAGCGAGCGAGCATCTATATATAGCATGCAGTAAAGCCAAGAAGAGTGGAAAAAACAAAACAGAGCGCCGATAAAGGAAATTAACCTCCAAGTTTTATATTCAACCTATTCGGAAGTCGAATCTAAATTAATAATACATAAAAAGAAAAAGAAATAATATATATCTTGACATCTACAGAAAATTGATATCAAATGATGCATGCCTCACTTCTTTGACCAAATTACTTATTCATGATTGTTTAAATAGAAAAAGAAAAGAGAAAAAACATTAAAAAGAAAAGATAACATGATGCCGCTATTAAACTACTGGCTATGGAGTGGTGGCTAATTCATCAGCTTTATATCACAAGATCATAAATTATTCAACACCATCAGTACTAGTTTCATTTATCGCAGCACCAAAACCCTATTCATATCGTACTTGAACAGTACTAGTACTGTGATTCGTGTAGTATTTTATAGATCCTAAATTAATCTGACGGACAAATCCACGAATCAAATGTACCTTCAGTCCCCCTCGTAGACACATTCACCAAAGCTTTCTCATGGTTGAAATCCGATGATGAAGATGTTGAGTAGTTCAACTTACAGCCACCAACACGCGCCGAATTACTTCCATAATTCCCATCCAAAGACCTAAAATGATGATCTTCGTTCCCATCGTTTGATCCAGCTTCATGATTTGGGAGCCCACTAAGGTTTACATTGACATGTCCATGGCTCATACCCAACTCCTCAATGGATGGTATTCCTACATGACTTCCAGGAGGCGGTGCACCAAATCCTGACACATTGAGTGAAGGGTGAATAGATGGCTGGGGGAGAGACTGGAATGTGAGAATTGGGTTTTGCACGTTCAGCATATTTCGAGTGTGTCTTGGAAAGCCTAGATTGGATGGGACTTGGGGGTATAAATTATTTAAGGTATTGATATTGGTAGCAATATCGCCCATGGTATTGTTAAACAATGAAGAAGGAGGAGAAGAAGACACAAATGGTGATGAGTGGACCTTTTGGGCAGAAGGACGTAAAGGGTGAAGAACTCCAGCCGGTTCCAAATTACCAGACCGCAAGGCCGAGCTATTGCCGAAGAGATCAAACCGGCGAAAGTAAGGTACTGATGAACCTGGAAAGGGTGGTGAGGGAATCCCAGTGAATTCTTGCACCATTGCCCTGAAATTCGAGGTGTCGGTGGAGAGAACAGTGGTGGGTGCTCTCCTTGTAGCTCTAGTTCGCTTCTTGGAGTTGCGGACTAGGTTGGGTTGTGCTGTAGCTCGTGCGCCATTGTCATGAACAGATCGTACTTGCATCGATGATGGGCTTGAACCCTGGTCAAGTCCACGAGTAGCTAAGATGGATTGGCTTGATGATGGGGGTGTCAGGTTTCCAAGGCCAGTGCAATTGGCTTCAGATCTGGGGCCTCTAGGTTGAACCGCTTCAAGATTATGTAGCATAGAATTGGGATGGGAGTTTGCTTGAGATTGAGAGAAAGCATGGATATAATTAGATGAAAGGTCCAACAAATTGGATTGGTGGTTTTGGTGTGGAGAAAAAATAACAGGCTGTGGGTTTGACATGGAACCATAGTGACTAGGAGGATTCATGAAGACCGGGGCTGACCCTGCCCGTGAATCATACTCTTGATCATCACCACCACTAGAAGATTGCATACTTCCACTACTACCAGAATCCATAACTAACTTGAAAATTAAAGACAGACAAGTAGGGTAGTAAATGGCAAAGAAAATCAATGTGATAGCTTACAAATAAAGAAACCTGGAAGGAGAAGGTGATTGATGTTGGGAAAGCTGCACAGAGAGAGAGAGAGAGAGAGAGAGAGAGAGAGAGAGAGAGAGAGAGATCAGAGAGCAAATTATGAGTGTACTGCAAAAGAATCGATGAAGTGAATGAAGAGAAACATCTTCTGAACCAGCTTTACATGAAAGCCCATATCTTTGAATCCCGGATCTGCAATGGAAGCAAATCTTTTCCTTGTCTTTCACATGCAGCAAAAGTTTCCATAAAAAGACGAGAGAATATGCGGGTAGATGTTAATTATGACGAACGAAGGTGAAGCTAGGGTGAAGGTATGGAGACATGCGATGATCCCTCAGTCTGTTCTGTGATTCTTCTCGCTTTCTTTGCCTGATGTTCTGAACTAGGGTTCCAGAGTAGGAAAGAGAGAGAAATGAAAGGAGATGAAAGGTTATTTAACCTTTCTGCTCAGAAAAAGAGGGCTCAACATAGGAAAGATCCTCTAGAGAGTGCAGGGTGGGGTCGCCATTTGAGTAGAGAGAAGATAGGTGCCGGTGGCTGGCAACGGGTCAAACTCAAAGTGTCTCTGTGTTTGAGTGAGAGAGATAGAGAGAGAGAGAGGGTCGGCTGATACATGTTAGGAGTGGGAAAGGAAGAAAAGGATGTGAGATTTAAAGGCAGTACCTAACAACAACAAAAGATGGAGAGAAGGAAAGAACCGTAAAAGAAGAATAGTATAAAGTTACAAGGTGGGCTAGCTTACGGCAAAATCGGGCCCAAATATGATGTAAACGAATCGTCCAGCACCACCTCCTCAACTCTTCTTACCACAAATTATCTTTGCACACCAAATTTAAATGGATAATGGATTGTAAAATAATTACATGGGTATTGTTATTCTAACTATTAATGGACATGAATAATCATATATACAATTTCAAAATGTATAACATAATTTTTATAAAAAAATAGACTATTATAAACAAACTAGAACGGCCTGGGCCCAAACGACTGATTTGTATGGCCGGCCTTATGATTGTTTTTTAAAAAGAAAACAGCTAGCCAACTTAGGTTGTATTTAGATGTTGAACTGAATTTAATATTTTATAAATAGTAATAAGTTAAGTAGTGAAAAAAGTTATGTAGGATATATTTAAACTGAGTTTAAAGTGTGTTTATATGTTAAAATGAGTTTAGTATTTTTTTTATAAAAAATTGAAAAAGGTTGTGCGTCTCATGTATAAAAATGTGTTAAATTGAAAAAAGTTGTGGGTTCTACTCGTAAGGAGGTTTTAAGTTAAGATGAGTTTAGTAATTTTAAAATTGAGTGTTTGGATGTTAGACTCAGCTTAAAATTAGACTGAACTCAACTGAGTTTTGCAACCAAACGTAGTCTTAATATTAATTTGTAGCACAAGAAGAGTGACAACTAGTAAAATGTAGCTAAAGTTTTTATTTTATGAGTAATGCTGGATACAGTTATAAGTTGTGTAAGCATCATACATTCTTTTCGAAAAGAATGAGGTGTACTATTAAAAAGTTATTTTTTCATGTGAATCCTATATTTACTCACTTTCTTTAAAAGAAACATGCGACATTTGCATATTTTATGACTATAAATATTATTTCTTATTTTATATACTATAATTTTTTTTAATTATTCTGTTTTTCTTTTTTCATTTTTCGAGAAAAATCATATGCAGAAAAATAAGGCTAGCATCTGCAGAAGCAGGCTGCTGGGGTAGTTGAAGATATGGATAGTGGATACGGAATCTGAAACAGCACAGAAACTTATCCCGAATTAGAAGCCAGCCCAAACACAAAGTCCATGTCCATGGGTGCTCATTAGAGCCCATCAGCATTAGATACAAAAATCATTTTTCTAGTGCTTCATTTGTTTTTTCTTTTAAATTTTTAGCCCCAGTGAACATTTGGGGCTTTTAGAAGGCCCAATGGGCTGGGCGGTATTTATGGGTATACGGAGTTTTGCATTCTGCTCTCTTAAGGTCTTGTTAATCATATATACCGTCTGGAGGTCTCTTCACTTACAAGGATCCGATCCCTCGATAATCTTTCTGAATACTTAATTGGTATTCAAAGCAGCAGATTTATCTTCTTAGCCATATGGATAATATCTGAAGTTAGTGTTTATTAAAGGTATCATCGTTTTCATTCCCACATGAATGGCGATCCATTAAAGAACGTTAAGGTACGTATTCGCTCAATCCCGTACGTGGGAAGGAAGAAATTAAGAGGTATAAATATATATATATATATATATATATATATATCTACTCTATTATAATAAGTGGCTATCTAATTGTGAATAGTAACTTTTGTTATTTTTCCGTTAAGTTCGTTAAGTCCTGTTTTACCAAAAGGCCCTTAAAACACTTAACCATTTGACGTATAGCTCATTTGTAGAATTTAATGAAGGATAATATTTTACCAAAAGGTCCTTAAGACCCTTGATCATTTAATGTGTAGCTCCCTTATAGAATTTTACCAAAAGACCCTTAATAGCCCCGCAGTTAAATACTTTGCTGAAGTTTAGATTTTTTTTAATCTTGATTTTTTGTTTTTCTTTAACCTTATATTTTCTTTTTTCAGACAAATAAACAACTGACTTTTTCACTTTTTTATTTATTTAAATCATTATATCAGGTGCACTCTGGGGCTAACGCACCCGAGGCCATTCCCTAGTATATATTATATATATATATATATATATATTAAGAAGAGGACGGTACCCTAATTTTATTGATAGCCTTCACTTTTGGCGGAGGAAAACCATGGTTACAACCAGATACCTGGGATTACAAAGAAGCATAAAGACCAAAACTCAAGTATCGAAAACCAAAAGATCAAACTACAAACTAAGAAAGCTAAAAAATTACAAACCAAATAGAAAGAACAACCCTAAGAAACCAACCTCTAAGAAGAGGAACAAATCACACATAAGAAAATAACAAAAAAGTGAGAAGTAAAGACCCAGTACCTCACTTTGATAATCTCAAATAGGAAAAACCAATTCTATTAATGGGAAGAAGGCCTCTTAAGAGGTGTTTATGTGTGTGTGTGGGTATATATATATATATATATATATATATATATATATATATATATTGTCCCAGCTCACAGATGGTGGTCAAAGAAAAACTTTTGCGAATCACAAATTAACTAGCGAATCAAAATCAACCCAAACAACTAGCTGTGGATAAAGCATATATAAATTTACCCATGGTGACCTCAAGGTGTTTGTTCTTAGTATTCTCCGACAAGTTAAATCAACTAGAAATGTGGAAGCACATGGACAGAACAGAGCTCCACCTGGTTCTCCTGCTTCATTATTCTGTTTTGAGTAGGACACAGCTTATATATATATATATATATATATATATATATATATATATATATATCACCCTGGCCTGGACTCTAGGATAATGAAGAGCCCGAGGCGATAAGACTGAGTTTTGCAACCTATGCTCCATGTGTCCATTATAATATGAGTGAAGATAATTGCATAAGTCTCTCACATGTAAGATGATGTTTGTTGCCTTAGGTAGGTTTGTTTGTCATGGTTAATTTTACGATGATCTTTGTTACCGATTTGAGGGAATTATTGGGAGGAGCTAGGATCAGTGATGGCAGGCGAATGTCCTGTTGAGGTTGATCCCGATGTGAATACCAACAACCAATACAAAAGACACAAAGCTTAGAACTGAAGCTTGGCAGGCCATGCAGCTTTCAAGGGGCCTTGGATCAAGTGAGCACCCAATTTTTTTTTTTTTTTTCCTTTACGTAAAATGCACGTGCGATCCTTTCCCGTGATACCTACTAATCGTCACTTTTCTTCCCCTCAAGCCTTGAGTCCCAAGCAGCCTTGCCCACACGGTTTCATGTGCCTCACTTTGCACAACATATACGTAATTGCTTGTACTTGCCCTCCTTTATTTGCGCCTTCTATCTCAAGCCTGCCCACATTTCCATGCACGTTCTTTGTGATCCTTTTTTTCCCCGATTCCAGCGTATATATGAAGCTCCTCCAAGAAAAATTTCAACGCGTTCTAGTATAATAATAACCATATAAGAGATCGATTTTCTCTTCTTTGTTGGCTAATTACGGAGATATTATTATCTTCCTTTCTTGGTTATTCTGCATTGGTGCTTATGACTGTACTGCTGATACAATATTGCTATCTAGAACAACTATATACCTAACGACAACAGATTATTTTTCCGATCCATCATGATTATGCTATATATCAATATAATTTTGTTCTTTTTTTGCCCTGCATGCACTGTCCACTGTGGATTGAATTGGGTTATCATTATATTAGATGCAAGAGAAGGTCTATAAACTTAAATATGCAAGTTTATTTTCTGGAGATAGAAGGATAAATTTGCAGTAAAATCGATTCATGAATGCAAATGAGTCCATGCCATGGTTAATATATATATAATATGAATGAAGATTAGAGAGTTGCGTGATATCAAAGCTTGTGAAGACACATAATAATCCTATTGCATAGAAGATCAGGACTGCTTGTGACTGAAACATGTCTCAGGTACTGGCTCTTGCTAATTCATGTGCTCAATATTCACGTGCATTTCTATATATATAGACAGTGCATTAATTAATACATGAGAAGGCATCTGTCATTTTGGTCAACGTACAATCACAATATAGGGGATGAGTTTCCTGCATCCATGCCACCTTAATTTATATGGGGCCTTTCTCTCCTAGACTTCGATCGTCTTATATGGGAAGTAAAATCTAATAAGAAATAATTTAGTAATCAAGTGATTATACAAAACAATTGAGAAACTGACTGGATGCAAAGAATTCATAGGAATTTTCCTTCTTTTTTCTTTTTTCTTTGTCCAAAGTATAGATGTGACAAGTTTGGTTTAGATACTTGACAACCTATTCTCTACATTTTCTGTGTGGACAAAAATTTCCAATTGAAGTAGAAATGGGTCTCCTTAATTTACTGCGTTATTATTCTGATCATTAGCCTAAATGGGAGGCCAGGAGGCTAGGCTTCTGAATAGCAAACAACTGACAATAGGAGGCCAGATCAGTCTCGTTTGGATTCGAAACTCACCTCAATTTATTTATCTCATCATTATAAATTTTTTAAATTTTCATATAAAATATAATAAATAATTCAATTTTTTCAAATCTCAAAATAATAATAATATTTTATTCTAACTTACTCACTATCCAAATTTTCTGATCTCGTTTAAATTCAGAAATGAGTTGAATAAAATATTATTAAAATATTATTTTTAATATTATTATTGTTTTAAAATTTTAAAAAATTAAATTATTTATAATATTTTATGTGAGATTTTAAAAAAATTATAATAATATGATAAGACGGAATAAGAGGAAACGAGGAGAAATAGTTTTTATTCCAATTCCACATAAATTAAAAGAAATCAATCTGCAACCGTCTTGTCCAATTTCCTAGAAAACAAAGGCCAACAGTGCAACACCCCTAATTTAAAGTTAGCAAAAAAAAAAAAAAAAAAAAAAAAAAAAAAAATCTCATATTAGATACCCTCTTTCTGCAAGTTGTAAACTTTGACTAATTTTTAGCTTTTAGCGAGGTCAGCATACATGATATATGATTCTCCTGGAGATTTGCCAGTTGCCACCAAGTTGTTCAGCCCGCCCTTTTTATCTTTGTCCTCGCAAGTTCGCAACCAAATTCTGGATGCATGCGATGTTGATAAAGTAAATACTGATACAATCTTAATAAATAAATTTTGCACATTCATTTTTAAAAAATATAAGGTTAATTATATATAAAAAAAATTAGTTTTTATATAAATTTTAGATTTATTAATTTTTTTAAAAAGAGCATGTAAAATTTATACATCTTAAAATTATAAATATCATTTTTTAATTATCTAATAACCTCTAACATTCAAAATAATGAAAAAGCACGTTGTCATATTATATTAAAAATAAAAAATAATTTAATGATTAAATCTAATCATTAAGTTATTTTTTATTTTTTTAGTAGCTTGCGATATATAGAAATTAAATAAGACCTTGTTTGGATTTAAAAAATTTTTCATCTCATCTCATCTAATTATTATAATTTTTTCAAATTACTAAATAAAATATAATAAAAAATTTAATTTTTTCAAATTTAAAAATAAAAATAATATTCTAACAATATTTTATTTAATTTTTAATTTTTATTTCATCTCATCTCATCTTATCTAAATTCACTATCTAAACCGTGTAGTATATATGTTATAGCCTGGAAGGCCAAACTAGCTCATGGAATGTGAGATACATGCAGCCGATCACCCAATCAGAGCATGCATGCTTCGTACCTTAAACCTGATAATTGAGTAAGATGAAATTTATGCAGGGTGCCATCTGGAGCTGGATATATAGTTTGAGAATTCAAGAGGTTGTGTGTTGGGGGTAACAGGCCGGCACCGACTAACAGTGAACCGGACGTGCATGTAGGCAGATCCATGGACAAATAGTCTACTAAACAGTTCGATCGAACATCTTTTGCGTCAGTGGTCCTAAAACCTTGTATTTATTGTACAGCATTCGCAGAACTATAATGCAAAGCACAATCCTACCGCACAAAACGACAACTAAAAAAACTGCTACCAACCCATAGACTTCCTACTTTAGTACTACCAGAACAAATGAAAGAACTGCTAACAACCCCCATATGTAAGAGAGTAGAAGAGGCGTGGGTAGGGGCCTGTTCAATTCCAAAGCCGACACTGTGGTCTTCAAAAATTCCAGTACCATGCAGCAGCTTCAATATCCATGCGAAAAAGCTGGCTTATATGTGCCGGTTTTGAGGTTAAGAAATATTGGTAGATAATTGTAAAATAATTTATGAATAATAATAAAATATTTTAAAAATATTTGAAAATATTTGTATTCTCAAACAAGTCTTATACCTACATAAAAAGCAATGTTTAGATCGATGCATATTGCGTAATCAATTGTTTTATCAATAATAATATATTACTAATTAAAATCATTATATATCGATGCTAATATTTTTAGGGGTCTCTTGTTACTAATTTCCAATGGGGAGGGCTCATGTTTAATTGGTGACTGCCGCGGTTGAGGGAAAACGAAAGGTGATGGGGAAGCAGGGGAAGAAACTGGTACATTATGGCATACAGCTGGTGGTCATTGTTCCATTGGGGTCCAAGTCAAACAGTTCTTTGGAGCACTGATTGGATTAGATAAAATTAAAATATATTTTTTATGAATGTAAGATGAATTTAAAAAAAAATGAATTTAAGAAAAAAAAAAGATGAATTTAACTTTTAATTATTCCATTCATATAAGTCTTCATATTGGAATAACTATTTTTTTATTGTATGACAATAAAATAATATAAAATGAATTTAATTTTAACTATTCACATCAGATAGTAAAATAATAATAAAAACAGAAGCAAATAAAACATACTTCACTAAGATATTCTCAAATAAAGATGACTAAGTATATTCATCCGAATAAGACCTCTTAACTTACTGGCTAGAAAAACTCTATCTTAAGTTCAATCCATATTCAAACCCCCAATTCTCTATTTTGCAATAAAATTTATCATCGTATTTTCTTTACGAAAAATATGACTCACACTATATTCCTAGCAATCAAGCTAAACTTGAAACTCATTCTAATAATACTCAAGATATCAATATTACACTCTTATTTTTTTTTTTATCTAATTAACAATAATTCGAGAATGTATCTCAATTTAAACCTGACGAAAACTCAGATGACCGCATCTCCTCGCACCTTTTAGCAAACTCTTCAATTCAGCAAAATTATTAGAAATAAAGTGATAAAAAAAGCAGCATACCTCTTAAAAGCGGTGTCTTACTGTTGCTAATAATAGCCTCGTAATCCGGAGTTTTCCGAATAATTATCTCTTCAAACCAGTAGGAAAAAGTTGTTTTCAACTTTCACAAAAAAGTGGTCATCAAGAGAGAAATTATCCTCTTGGGATACTGTTATGAGTTTTTGGTGTTTTGGGCGAAAAAGCTATTTTGCCTCTTTATTTTATCTATTTTATTTGACTGCTGGTTAAAATTTTATTATTTAATAATTAAAAAAATAGTGTATTAATATATTTTTTTATTTTTTTAAAATATTTAAATATATTAAAAAAATTAAAAAAAAAACTTCTTACACTCACTTCCAGCGGTCAAGTTGGGGCGGCAGAATAGCCGCCCCCGGTGGATAATTTAAATATTGCATGCCCGGAATTACCCATATACTTGGTAAAAACCAATCGTTATCGGCCATCATTCATCGTTTTCTTCTGGGTTTAGAAATTTCCGAGTTTTGGACACTATATCTACTATATGTAGTTTTCTTCCAACTTTTTCTCAGCAAATTTTCTTGTTTCAAATGCATGGCTCTGACAAATTTTTCTGAAAGAGACCGCCACCATCGTTTTCTATATTTTTGCAAAGCATTAACTCTTGTATGTATTCTGTAGGCAGGTCGGCTATGTCGAAAACAAATTCATAATCAATGACAAATGCATGCTTTTCTTCTTCAAGTAGACGATTTTCTTTTGAAAAGCGATTCGATAAAAGTAACATTACATATTGAGATGACTTGATTGGTACGTTAAATTGTAAAATTATTTGATATAATATGTTAAATTGTAAAGTAGATATAATGTATTATATGAAGTCATGCTAAATTTATTTTTATAGAATATTTTTATGGTTAAAGTATTTCTCCTTTGTTTAATCCAAATAATCTTGTATGTGGAAGTATTGGCATGCATTAACTTATTGAGTTAAATCTCAATTGAAGACACCATAAGGCTTGAGAGGCATCTTATTACTACTGATCACATAATATTCTAGTCTTTTACATATATCGCTCTTAGCTGTAAAACTTTCAATTTTTTATGTTACTCTTCCTTTAAAATCTTGAACCTCCCTTTCCCTCTCAAAAATCCCAAAGTTCTCAAGTTGGTTTCTTGGAAGCCACTCCATGAGGCTGTGAATTTATATATATACACGTTATTCAGACTCTGCCTTCCATATACCATCCTTCCCATACAAGACTTCTTTTGATTATCTTCTCTGTTTTATCATTCTTTCCGGATTTCATAGACTTCCTTTGTGACTATCCATTCTTCAATGATTCTTCTTTCACTCGTGTACATCCTTCATGTTAGATTAATGAATTTTACAGGATCTTGATTTCTGCTTGTGTTTACCAGTTTAGCCAATTCTAGAGCGCCATGGCAGAAATGGCAAAGCACAGGGTGAATGGTGACGTCGGTTGTGGTTTTATGGGAGGGATCTTCCAACGCCGGAGCTTCTGGCCGAGAAGAACTTCTGTGTATTCACTCCCGCCGAACAGTGGCAACGATATATTGAGGGTACCGAGTACTGATAGTTCCAAGAGGCAGAGAAGCAGCTCCGGCGAGTCTGCTCGCATAGCATCCAATTCACGCAACACTGCACCAAAAATCAATGAACAATCCTCGACGAACTGTGTCTCGGTCCATCCCAGGCCTTCAACTTCTCACAGAAGAGTTCAAGATCGAAGACTTTCCGATGCTGGAAGAAGTTCGACATCATCTTCCACTAGTTTAAGCCAGAGAAAGATGTCCAAATCCCCGGACTCGGGAGACGAAAGAAAGCCAACGAGAGAGTCCTCTGGCAGCTCCACGGAGATTACTAGGATGATCACAACTGATTCCCAGCAATTATGTGAAAGCAAAGCCCTCGTTCGAGCAACCTCAAGCAATGTAATGCTTTTAGGCCACGTGGGCAACTTGAGGCAACCAGGGCCTGGGAAGTTGCAAGGAAATAACAGTCCCAATGCCACTGTCAAGACCGAGGGTTACCTTTCTAGAAATCTTCAAGAGAGAAGCTCCATAACTAAGCCCAAAAATGGCGTCGGGAAAATCGGCTGCAATGCTATTATGGGCAACATTGTAAGGAAGAATAGTGATGAATTTAGACAGTTTGGAGGTGTGTTGAATAAATTCAATCCTGAGGCGTTCAAGGGCATGGGAAACGAGGCATATAAGCAGGGCAGATTTGAAGAGGCATTAGCTTTATATGATCGAGCAATCGCTCTCGATTCGAACAAGTCATCCTATCATTGCAACAGGAGTGCCGCTTTGATAGGTCTAGGCCGGATTGTGGAGGCCATCTTGGAATGCAAAGAAGCTATTCTAATCGAGCCTTCATATCACAGAGCTCATCATCGTCTGGCAAAACTATATCTCAGGTATTCAATGGCGATTAATTGAGGGCACCATTTTTACGAGTGTAAGTGTCAAAAATCCTGTAAAAGAATTCCTCAAATAAAAAAGAATTTAAATTTGTGCGTCATGCAGAGTTGGAGAAATAGAGAAAGCGATACATCACTACAAACATTCAGGCGCCTATGCTGACTTAGAAGACATAGCCCAAGCTGAGACTGTTCGAAAGCACCTCAGCAGGTGCACCGAGGCTGCCAAGTTAAAAGAGTGGAGTACTCTGCTAAACGACACCCGGTCTGCAATATCCTACGGTGCTGACTCAGCACCACAGGTTAGCTCTTCCTGGAGATCATCATTTCCCAAACTTTGATTAAATTTCTTGCTAATATAAATGCTATTAATCACCTTTGGTATTCTAATTTATGATTAAAATACGCACGAAGGTCTACGCCCTACAAGCAGAGGCATTGCTGAGCCTTTGTAGACATGAAGAGGCCCAGGCTACCTCACAGAAAGGACCGAACTTCAAGACTGATTTTTGTATAAAATTATTTGGGCCCTCGTACAGTGCTTACATCATGATGATTGAGGCACGGGTTTTGTTGGCAGCTGGCAGGTTAGTTGGAGTAAATTGCACTGAGAAATTGGTTCTAATGGAATCTTTATTAATGTTGCTAGATACATCTTTTTCTTTCTCTTTTTCTTTACCTTTTCTCCTGAGCATATTAAATTAACTGTGCAATTAGTGCGAGAAATCTGCCCGCCTTTGAAGGGTTGAACTTGTGCTTTTAACCCCATCTTTTCTTTACAGTTGTACGTCTTAATTACCCAGTAAAGAATACGCAAAGAAAATCATATCAACATTGCCTTTAGATTGGGAATATTTATAAGTCTTATATGTTTCCCAGGAAATATTTGACACGTGGCACAACCTAATTTAAAATTACCAAAGCAAGATTGAGGCGTTTGACCCATGACTTGGATTTGGATTTACTTACTTAGGCCACGTTTAGATTTAAAAAGTGTTACATTTCATCTCATTTTATCATTATAATTTTTTAAAATTTTTACACAAAATATATAATATATAATTAAACTTTTTCAAATTCTAAAACAAAAATAATATTCTAATAATATTTTTTTAACTTTTATTTTTTATTTAAAATCATCTAATCTCATCTCATCTTTAAATCCAAACAAGCTGAATTCGAATTCAAGTTTACACAACCTAATTGGCTGAACCTCAACTCAGTCAAAATTGCACGAGCACAAAACGCATAATCTAAACAAAACAGAATCAATCTGTATTAATCTAAATTAATGTAAGTTTATATATTGACAGGTTTGACGATGCTGTGGCAGCATCTCAACATGCAGCTAGACTTGATCCAAGCAACAAGGAGATGAATGACGTGGTAAAGAGAGTTAGAGCAGTGGCATCAGCTCGATTGAGTGGTAACCTGCTCTTCAGATCATCAAAATTCTCCGAAGCATGTCTCGTATACAGTGAAGGACTAGAAAATGATCCATATAACTCGATTCTGCTATGTAACCGAGCAGCCTGTCGATCCAAGCTAGGTCAATATGAGAAAGCCGTTGAAGATTGCACATCAGCTCTTAACGTGTGGCCTTCTTACATAAAGGCCAGGCTACGAAGGGCAGATTGCAATGCCAAGGTGACTTATTCTCCCTCATATATAAGAAGAGTTCATGCTGTTTTGCCAGTCATGCTTGCTTGCAGGACCAATACTTACTAGCTAGAGCTTGCTGTGATCTTTTCTTGTTTGTGAAATTAGTTGGAAAGATGGGAAGTTTCTGTTCAAGACTACGAGATGTTGATAAGAGAGACTCCTGGGAATGAGGAGGTGGGCAAGGCCCTGTTCGAGGCACAGGTTCAGCTTAAGAAGCGACGAGGTGAAGACATTAAAGACCTAAAATTTGGTTCAAATTTGATTTTCATCGACAGTAATGAACGATTCAGACACTTCATAACCTCACCCGGTAAAGCATCCGGTCTTGTTTATTTTCCAGTACGTCCATTAATTAGCTAGCTTTATTTGGTTTTGAAGATATAAGGGTTGTAGACCATAAAAATAGACCTGCCATATAAATGACAGGGATGTCCGTGGTGCTGTTTTGCAAGAAAACGAACCACAAGCAAGTGTTGCGTGTACTGGAGCAAGTTTGCAAGAAATTCCCATCTATCCATTTCCTCAAGGTTTGTACATCAAGTAGCCCAACTCCTCTTTTCCCTTTTTTATTTTTTTCTTCTTAATTTCTGATTTTCAACTCAATTATGCGTTTGTTGATAAATCCAGGTTGAGATCGAAGACCATCCCTACTTAGCAAAATTAGAGAGTGTGGTCTCCATTCCGGCTTTTAGAATATATAAGAATGGAGCAAAGGTGAAAGAGGTTCCAGGCAATGACCGTGAAATGTTAGAAACTTCAGTCAAATTGTACAGCAGTTGAAGATATATAATTTTGTGGACAGGCATGAAACATAGCATTTTACAATCAACGAAGGAAGGAAAGCCGAGACCCCATCGTGTTGAAATAAATTGGCTTAATTGAAAAGGCTCTATTACTTTGCCGGCATTGCACACAAAGTAAAATTAGGGAATCGGCTCGGGGATAAACTAAGGTGAATGGAGGAGAAACTTTAAGAGCGTTCTTTGAATTTCAATTATTTTTATCTTCTCGTTTTTGAATGTGTATGCAGCCCTACCCATAGCAAATGAGATTTTCTTTGGTTAATTAAATTTCTATTCACGTGTGAAAATAAATATTGCTAGTAATTAGTGGTTTGATGGAGCTTGGCAATTATTATATTCCTAGCGTATGCATAAAGATCAATTATTGAAATTTTTTCTCATTAGTCATTATTCACTATCTTACATTCCATATCCTGTAAAAAAACACTTTACGTACATCCTATGAAAAAAAAAAAGCTGTAGGTGTGGAATATAAAAGTAATTGATATATAGCATTCTAAATTATTATGTGGGGCAGGTGCTATTCTCATCCAATTACATAATATTACTTCCTTAAAGGTTAATATTTACGTATGTAAAACTCCGCCATCCATACTTTCAAATTATCTAGTAACTTTCTCAACATGAAGATGAACGGAGTATCATCCCTATAATAATCTTGGACGATTATTTTATTTTGTTCCAAACTTTGAGATTTAAATAAACATAATTCTGTTTATAAAAAAAAAAAAAAAAACATAATTTCTTTATTTCCATACTATGAGTGATGTCCGGCTTCAATTAGAGGATTAGTTAGACTTGACATATGAAATGTTCCTTATATTCGTGTTTGTTCATAATGATTCTTGTAATTCTTTCATTGGTTGGCTTTGTTTTTATTAGGAAAAATAAGTGTATTGCTAGGTTGATTTTTTTATTTATTTGTAAGTCTCCAACATTGACGAATTGTGTATATGACATTCCTTAGTCATAAGTAAGGACCCTTAAATAAACTTGGACCGGATCACTCTTGGAGATGTAATCACTCTTTAAAAAAAAAAAAGTAAAGTAGTCGATCATAATGTCTATGTTCGCAGCTGTGGGCTTGGAGGCCGACATTCAGAACAATTTGCTTCTAGGTAAGACCTTTATTAGGCTCGAATGGGCTTGAAAGGACGGGTTCAACGTTTCTGGGCTTAAAGGCCAATATTATGAACCATTAGGTAAGACCTATGACCTATGTTGGGCTCGAAATGACGGGTTCAACATTGTTACCGGACGCCAATTAGAAACATAAATAACAAAATTTTACGACTCTGTCTTTCATTTCTATTTTTTTCAAAGTTTTAAGAATGGTAAAGATTGATTTGGATAGTAAAAAGAGATGAGATGAGATAATTTTAAATAAATTGAATAAAATATTATTATAATATTATTTTTTAATATTATTATTATTTTAAGATTTGAAAAGTTGAATTGTTTATTATATTTTGTATATATGAGAAAGTTATAATTATGAGATTAGATGAAATGAGATGGGTTGAGAGTTTTTCTGTATTCAAACGTATCTAAGTTATATACTCAAAAAAAAAAAAAAACCCTAATTTATGCACTTCACAGTGAAGCTAACAAAATTAATCAACTCTGAGACTAGAAAAAGCACTACACCTTGAAGATTTATATGTTTCAAAAAAAAAAAAATAAAAAGCTTGAAGATTTATAATAAAAATATTCTTACTCTGCAAAGAGAATTTAAACACAAAGTGACAGAGAATGTACAGGGAAGCAAAATCTTCTCTGGGAAAGAGGAAAGAAAAAGCTGTACAAATCTGATACAAGTTTCATATATCACAGCAGGAATAAAGACAACAAAGGTTACTGCAAATGGGTACTGGTTGGATTTTCCAGTTCCCCCACACATGATCTCAAAGGAACAGGGAAAAAAAAAAAAAACGGAAAAACAACCCACACAAAAATTAATATTGAGCAGGATAGAATAATAAAGCTTGGGAAAGAACTATAGCTAAAATAGATGATTAAGTCACCAAGATTATCATCTTTTCCAACTTCGACTCCTTGAAAATGGATCTCTCATTCCACCCCCAACCCATGTCTCCTTTGCAATATCGGACGAAATTTTGTAGAAATCGGTATCGTATTTCATCACAACCATGTTCTCTTTCTTCGTTCTCTTCTCTTCCTCCATTAAACACTTTAAACTCTTTGCTTTTCTTACTTCTTTTCCAGTAACTTCTTCATCTTCATCTTCCTCCCCCTCCTCCCCCTCCTCCCCCTCATCTTCTTTCTCTACCAACCAGCCTTTTGCTGGAGCAGATCTACAGCGCATAAGCAACAGAGCATTTGGCGGAGGAGCAGCAGATGCAGCAATAGATTCTTCATCATATGTCCTCTTTGTCTCTCTTTTCTCTTGTTTGCACAACTTATTGTTTTGATTTTCCTGTAAAACCATGAACCATTTCGAGAAGGCAGTTCTCGAAGTCTCATTGCCATCACTTCTCTCAGTGCCCAAGTGATTGTCTTGACATTCTCCAATCTCTTCTTCATCATCTTCATCCTCCGTAGTGATATCTGACTCAGGAAAGCTCCCAAAGCACCGAAAATCAAATCTTATGCTTCGCAAACACGTCAAGAATTGCATAATATCTTTCTTTAACCCAAGAGCTTCAACCCAACCGGGTCGCTTTTTATGTTTTCTATTGTTGTGAATTCTTTCAATTTCTTCCATTACTGATTGCCAGCTTTTGCATGAACTTGTCTTGGGCCTGACCTTGATCTGCCCGGCACAGGTGACTTTCGGGGAAGTAGGTTCGGAAATTTCCGAGCCCATTGGCTTTGTTTTGGCCCATAGCAGAGGACTAGCTTGGCCACCACCTCTGGTGCTCGCTTTCTTAAGGTGATGGTGGTGGTGATGATGGTGGCTGTGGTGGCGCTTGTTCGGCTCTGAATGTCTTGCTGGGCTGCATATTGGCTTGGGCATTAGGGTTAGATGGGCACGAGAAGGAAAACATACTAAAAGATCTGCTGAAGGAGCTGCTTTGGCTTCTCTCCCCTTCATGGCAACTCCTTTCTTCTTTCCCTTCTTTCTTTCTTCTTCTTCTTTCTTTTCTGTCCCTAGCTGTCTCTTTCTTTTGTTAGACCTTCAGCTTGATGAACAGCATATGGTTTTTGGGTATTTTTGTATCGAGGGTGAATGGCTTTTAAAAGATAGGAGGGACAGAGGAAGAGAGGCTGACAGCTTTCTTTTGCTTTTGCCTTTATGTTATGTGTTTCTCTTTACCATCTGTTTGTTCATTTTTCTAGCACTCCTTTTCGCTCTCCTTTAAAATGGGGTCACAGGAGGGCTAGCTTTCTTAGCCTATACTTTCTTCTGTAATGCTTGCTAAAACATATTAAAAAAATATATAAAGAAAGGAGTAAGGGGAAAGTTCAGCCACGAGCCTTGTTTCATAATCCAATCATACTCTCAACTTGGGAGCCCATGCCAGTGATGCTCATGCCCTATACCTGGTACCCACATGTAATATGTACACCTGCAGGCTGCAACTACCGATCGAACCGCCCTCGTATGGAACCCACATATTTCATATTATTAGCGAAATAATAGAAATCCTATCACAAAAGTATAATCAGAGAAAATAAGAGTAAGATTTAGAATGAATGGTAGTTTGTCTGATCTAATTGGTAAGTTGGTATAAGATGGGTAAAAGTTGGAGACTATTTTTTAAATGTAGATACGAATACAAGGACATAAAAGGCACACCGAAAGTCCTGAAAGGGGAAAACTCGTAACTAAAGTGTAAGGATGCCATAATGAAGGGGGGGAGTAATGCACTCGAGAGCACGGGAGATATGGCCCCCCCAAGACCTCCACTACACGTTGCTTTAGGATTAAACTTCTTTGCTTTTGTTTGGGACCTTCCACGAGGGAAGAGTCATTGGGTACTCCCCACTCTCTTCTCTATGATTTATAATCGTCATTATCATGATGGATTGTGTTTGTGTAAGAGATTGCGAGTGATATTGCTTTCTGAGGATCACCTATAATATATATATATATATATACCCATAACTCTAATAAACTGATCTCTAGTCTCATATCTTTTAGATCCAATCTGCCACACCCTTCAACACCAATGCGCATTGGTACTACTGATACATTTAAGTTCGTGTGCCATGCACCAGAGTTTCCATCTTCTGATCATGCCAAAATATGGATATGAAGGTAGTAAAAGTGAATAACTTCATTAAAACCGCAAAAATTGCCAACAACAACATTCTTTACTCTTGTGGCTACCAACCACAACTCTATTTACAAATAATACTATATATAATCTTACAATATACATTTCGTGTATTCTCTTTGAAAAAATTGAGATCTAGAAAAATAATTTTTTATGTGAGTTTCAAATATATCTATTTTTTTAATAAAATACATAGAACTTACACACTTTAAATATTATTTCTCTCTACTTAATTGGCTATGCTTAAGTCATCGTTTTTAACTGTTACTCCTTAAGTTCAGGAAGAAATATGGACATGGACCATTAATCTATTGTTTATTTATTTATTTATTTTGTTCCATATATTTTATCGAATGTAATGTAATTTATATGCATATTAAGGTAGTGGTGCGTGCGACCAATCACGTATTATTGAGACACGTAGGGTGGGGGAGAAGCTGCCAATGAGTTTTAAATAGAAGTGTTACAGTCTATGAAGGTGAGTAGATGACATCAAAGACAAAGGATTCCATTCTATGATTTCTATTCCTAGTCTTTTCATTATTTAGGTTCATAGGACCATTTTGTCAAAGGGCAGTGAATCTGCCATTTCACTCGATGGCTCTTTAACAAAAGTAGCTAAAATTAACAGGGCCTGGCCTAAATTAATTTGAATTTCAAGCAAGCTTCTTTGTAATCGGAAAGTTTTTCATCTCGTACTATTATTATAATTTTTTTAAATTTTTATATAAAATATAATAATTAATTAATTTTTTAAAATCTCAATTCAATTTTTTTAAATCTTAAAATAATAATAATATTAAAAAATAATATTCTAACAATATTTTTTAACTTTTATCTTTTATCTAAAATCATATCATTTCATCTCTAAATCCAAATCAGCTCTTAAGTATAAAAATAAGATGATGGGAATCAGTTTGCAAATATGGCCAAAAGCAATACACTGAAGAAATTATTATAATTCAGAAAAAAAAATTAAAAAATAAAATAAAATAACCGAAACTTCGCCTAACCGTTGCATAAAGCTGATGATGTCTTGGAATCGTTGAAGAAATTAATAGGAAAAAGTACTAACTAAAGGAAATAACGTGTTTCAATTATCCTAACGTATAAACATCGCCAATCCCAGTTTTACCCATTTTGCATTGATCATCCACAATTAAAGAAAACAATATTCCTTGTTCATTCCCATCCTCGACTTTGGACTAAATATATATACATATATGAGAAGCTAATGATGAAAAGATTGATAACAAGGATGACCCTTTCATTATGCATTAGTGTTAACATATGATTTCGAGAAGTAGATGCTAAATGTCCCATCATTTTTCATTTTAAATCCTAGTTATAGTACGGCTTCTTAAGATCATGTTTTTTATGAATTAAGATACTGCATGCCTATATAATTTAATGATGATAATAATTCTTATTTTGTCTGCAGAAAGATTTTCTCCTGTGGTGTTGTGGTTCGAAAGCAACAACTACTAGACTATATTACAAGTAGAATTCTTCTATTCAACCCTCCTATACTATACATCTATTAAGAGAACAAAATAAGAGCAGTTACGTGGAGTAAGATTGCTTAATATATAGAATTTTTCGTAAAAGTAATATCAAATCAAAATTTTAATTTTATTATTATTTTGATTTAATTTTCATAAACTCACTATGTGCAGTTTGGATAGTGAATTGAGATAAGATGAAATGAGTTTAGATAAAAATCAAAAATTGAATAAAATGTTGTTAGACCATTATTTTTTTAATAATATTATTATTTTGATATTTGAAAAAGTTAAATTGTTTACTATATTTTGTATAGAAATTTAGAAAAATTGTAATGATAAGATAAGATGAAATACTTCTAATATCCAAACAAGGTCTAAGGTGGGGCTTGGATAGTAAGTTAAGATGAGTTGAGATGCAGATTTGTAAATAGTAGTGAAATTGTTGAGTTGAAATGAGTTGAGATAAGATGGTTTTATGTGTGTTTAGATTAGAACTGAGATGAGATGGTTTTAACTTTTCAATTTGAGAGTTGTGGATCCCACCAATAATTACATAGTATTTGTAATAGTTTAAGTATTATTTTTAAATAAAATTTAATGGATAATTGGTAAATAATAAAATATATAACCAAAAAGTTTTAACCAGTGTAAGGCACGGGGGGTGGGTGGATTCCAAATTACTCAGTATCAACCAAACTGAAAAAGCTGTATTCCAGTTGAAAAGCAAAAGGAAGACAGACGTTAATTTGTCTTTCGTGAAAACAGGTGAAACGCTAAATGTTAGCGTTCGGCTACGAAAATCATCTTTCCATACGAATAGAATTGAGATAAAACTTTATATCAAAATCCAACCGTCTCATCTTTCTCCCTTTTCCGTATTCTTTTATTTTATAGGTTGTTTTATCGACAAATACAGTCAATAGCTCGTAGGATAGAATCATAATCGGAGGTGAAACTATTAAAAAGGAAATTAAACCAGGCAACTGCCTTATACTTTTCTTGGTAATTGGGGAAGTTTCCAAATTCTTCCTCGGCTTTTACGAAACTTCCTTGTCTTTCTAAGCACTTCACAAGCAGTAATGCTCTTTCACTGTTGGTTGCGCTTCATCTCTGAGTATCGACCAGGAAAAATATTTGAGTGAATTGAAGTAATTAAGAAACCAAAATGATTGATTTTTATAAAGGACAATGTTAGGCTGCATCCTAAATATGCACACTAGCGTAAATGAGTTTTTTTGTTTTTGTTTTCTATTTTCTTTATGTATTTTTTAAACATCTTTAACTATTAAGAAAAAATTAAAAAAAATATAAATTCATTAATAGTCACTTTCTTAACTATTAAAAAAATAAATAAAAAATATAAATAAATACATTTGGTGATCATATTTAAAAGTCATAGTATCATTTCCTTTTTATAAATTTTTACACCAACATATACGTGAAAATGCACACATACGAATTCAGAAATTAGATGTAGATATTTAAGCCCAATTCAGTGAGCTAAAGAAAGGAAAAGTCAAGTTCGGCCCGGTAACATAGGCCCGTTAATTTTGGTCCTTTGTTCCAGCGTATTCATGGGATGGGGCGAAGCCTTGTGGAGCCGGATTTTGAATCGATAACATGTTGATTGAGGCCCAGCCCATCTCAACAACAACTCGAGTTAAGGACACAGCTCTGAAAATGGCGCTGCAGTGTCGGCTCCAAAACCCTAATGCCAACGAAGTGGTTCGTCTTAGCATGGAGGGAACAGCTTATCGGGGGTCGCATTGCTGTAAATGTAAGAGGTAAGTTTGGATTGTTCGGTTCTAAATACTACAATTTTACTATCAGATGCCTATGATTTCTTCTTCAACACTCCCTTCACTAAAGAATTGATAGGAGTAGAGATGAGACTAATAAGAATCTGCAAAAGCCTTGTCTCACTCTCTCTAGAAAACCCTCTGCCGCATCTCCACGAAACCCCAACTCTCTCCTGCTTAATCTCTGTGTTATATTTCTCCTCCTCTAAACCCAAGAAATCAACATCCACTGTAACAGTCCTGGACTACTTGATCAATCAGCACCAATTCTCGCCTGAAGCTGCTCTGAAAGCTTCATCATCCTTTACTTACCTGAGAAATCCAGAAAAGGCGGATTCCGTTCTTTCGTTCTTCAAGGAGAGCGGTTTCTCCCAGACCCATATCGAGCAAGTGGTTAAGAGAATGCCCAAGGTTCTCTCTGCCAAACTTGCCGTTACCATCAAACCCATTATCAAAATTTTCCAGGACTCGGGCTTTGCACGCGACGACATTGCGGAGATTGTATGCGGTGACCCGTGGATTCTTACTCGCAGTGCCGGTAATCAGATTGGACCCTCAATTTTGGTGTTGAAGAGTATTCTGGATTCCAATGAAGACATCGTTAGGGTCTTAAAGTCTTCAGGGTGGTTTTTGAATCATGATTTGAATAAGACTATGATGCCCAATATTGAATTTCTGAAGCGTTGTGAAATTAGTTCTTCGCAGATCGTTACATATTTGTTTAATTTCCCGAGGCTTTTTCTGCTGAAGCCGGAGAGCATTCAGGCTTTCGTTAAAAAGGTTGATGGAATGGGGTTTGATAGAAAGTCTAAGATGTTTCTTTGTGCCATTCGGACAGTCAGTTCAATGTCAGAAGAGAATTGGGAGCTCAAGTTGGAACTTTTCCGAAGTTTGGGGTTTTCGGAAAAAGATATTCTTGATGTGTTTAGGAGGAAGCCTCAGGTTTTTGCTATATCCGAGAGGAAAATTAAGGAGGTAACTGGGCTCCTGTTTAGCGCTCCGAAGGTAGATATCTCGTATTTTGTTGACCATCCAGAATTGCTTATTAGCAGCGTTGAACGCAGGTTAAAACCCCGTCTACGAGTTTTGGAGATTCTGGAAAAGAAAAATGTGCTTAATAGGAAACCTTGTTTAACTACTGTCTGCCGAATGCCCGAGCAGAAGTTCTTAAACAAATTTGTACTTCCTTATTCAAAAGAACTCGCAGAGGTAAATGAGGCTTGTGGGGGTTCATATACAATTGGATGCGTACAATGATAAGCATCTTCAGGAGGGCGCTATTCAAATCAATGTATGATCTTTGATGTCTTGGCTAATTCATTTATTAATGCTTATAATTGGCATGCATGGCGAGTTCAGTTTTGGAAGAGCCATAACTAAAATTTAGAATCATTTTTTGTTGATTCGGTAAACAACAAAGTTTAGAATGATGATGTGTAATTAGGTATCCTCTATAAGGAGATAACTTCCATATTCTCTTTTGGTCAATTTCAGTTATAAATAGATGCATAATTTTCTGCAATTTCTTCAATATGGGCCCTATGTTCAAACAGAGCTATCGCTGCATGAGGAGGGCGTCTATATAGTTGGTTACTTTAAACGTTATTTCATTTTATTCTGTCTGCGTCTGTCTCTATGATTTTTATATAAAAAATTTTCACCAAATGAAAGGTACTGCAGGATGCAAAATTTTCTTATTTATATGATGCCATATGTAAGGTGCGGAAGATTCATTATTCATGCGACCCCTCTAGCGAGCATTGAACTGAAGCACAGGGTGTATACACATTTAGAAAATTCAATTATCATTTGCTGTATGAATAGATGCTGGTGAGCAGTTTTGAGAGGTTGTGGCTTTATTATGAGCAAACACACAACTCAAGAATTAAGAAAATACACTAGTCTTGAAGTTTCAATTTGGGCACTTTCATGATGAAGATCGATTTTCAATTGTTTGATATTTAGTGTTTTTTTCTTGTAGGATTATAGAGGATTACAACGCAGCAACTAGGCGAACTGTCCTTGTACTGAATGAGATCTCCTCTAACTAGGGATGATTATTTTTGGAAATTACTCTCGTTCTACTGTCCTGATATACTTCTATGTTTCTATTCAAAGGTGATCCATCTTCCGTACAAGTTCGTGTGCCATGCACCAGAGCTTCCATCTTCTGATCATGCCAAAATATGGATATGAAGGTAGTAAAAGTGAATAACTTGGTTAAAACCGCAAAAATTGTCAACAACAATATTCTTTACCATTGTTACTCCTTGACTTCACGAAGAAATGTGGACAATTGGACATGGACCATTAATCTATTGATTGTTATTTATTTATTTTGTTCCATAAATTTTATCGACTGTAATGTAATTTGGTATATGCATGTTAAGGTAGTGGTGCGTGCGACCAATCTCGTATTATTGAGACACGTAGGGTGGGGGAGAAGCTGCCAATGAGTCGACAAGTTCAGTTTTAAATTGAAGTGTTACAGTCTATGAAGATGAGTAGATGACATCAAAGACAAAGGATTCCATTCTATGATTTCTATTCCTAGTCTTTTCATTATTTAGGTTCATAGGACCATTTTGTCAAAGAGCAGTGAATCTCCCATTTCACTCAATGGCTCTTATTATTATAATTTTTTTAAATTTTTATATAAAATATAATAAATATTTTAATTTTTTTAAATCTCAAAATAATAATAATAATAAAAATAATATTTTATTCAACTAATTTAAAACAATTTCATTTTAACTCACTATCTAAACGGCAACTAAAGGATCCAATATTCTTTGTTAATTGCCTTCCTCGCTTTTGGACTTTAGAGCACTCCCAATGGCTCTTGTAAAATATATTTTTTTTTAAAATATAAAGAAATATGGCTAAAAGTCTATTTCATTGGATTATTTATTCTATTTCTATTTTACATTTAGCTACAATAAATCTTCTATATGTAGAGGTAACTATTCATTTATCTAAATAATTTTTTATTATTTCTCTCTCACTTCAACCTCTTTTCTTTTTATCTTATTTTCATTTTAACCATTTTATCACTTTTGCACAGGTCCTACTTTATTATCTTTCATCTACTCTCTAGCAGTCCCTTCGACTTTTATGCATGTAGAAATTTTGATATTGTTGATAATAAAGGCAAGTATTTTTTTTTATCGTTTTACTCTTCTTTTTAAGTAATTTAAAATATTATATTATACATAAAGAAACATTGCAAATATCAAAATATATGATGTATAGAGAAATATTTGAAATATATGTTGTGTAGAGAATAAAATATTTGAAATAAAAAAAAAGATTAAAAAATATAATATTTAAATGATATAAAGAAAAAATAAATAAGTTGATGTATGATATATTGTAAAAGTTAATATATAAAATAAAAAAAAATGAGCTTTAGTAATGTATTATAAAATATAGGATAAATAAGTGAATGAGAGTACTATATATATATATATTTATATGTATATATATTATGAGAAGCTAATGATAAAAAGATTGATAACAAGGATGACCCTTTCATTATGCAGCACATTGTTAACATATGATTTCGAAAACTAGATGCTAAATGTCCCATCATTTTTCATTTTAAATTTTAGTTATAGTACGGCTTCTTAAGATCATGTTTTTTTATGAATTAAGATACTGCATGCCTATATAATTTACAATACTTCTATATGCAACTGCTAGTGCAAAACCGGCTGACACGTCAGTTGATAATTATTTTTTATTTTTTTTAAAAAAGGGAAAAACAAATGAAATGTGCAAAAAGGGAGGGAAACGGAACAAAAGAAGCCAGAAGCCCCTTGCTCGAGTTGAACCCCCCAGAGACCCATCCTCGAAAGGATTCCATCTGTCGTCATCGTCGTCGTGGACTGAAGAACCAGTTGTTACGGTCGCCGTCTGTCACATCTTCCGGATCTGAGCTGGCGTCGCCGTGGGTCTGCTTGTTAGGGACCTCGGTCAAGTCCCTAAACACTAAGTCCTTCACGCCAATGGTGGTCTTGTGATGACCGAATCATTGTTCCTCTCTTGCTTGGTTTTCGAGCAATGATGGTCAAGATGACCACTTGGGTATGGTGAGATTATGTGTTTAGGCTAGGATGGGTGTATAGAGTGGGGGAATGGTCAAGGAATGGAATGAGGTACAATGAATGGGGCGCACGACACTAGAGTGGGCTAGGGTTGGCACCACTTGGAAGATGAGGTTTAGGGTTTGGAAGGTATGTGATGGACGGCTAGGGTTTGGATGTAGTATTGGAAGGTAGGTATGGTATGTGGTAGGCTAGGGTTGGCCGAACAAGGCTAGGGAGAGATTTTAGGAAGTTGTTCCTAAAATCTAGGAATTCAATTTGGAAAGTGGTTGGTCGAGTATGGTGAAGTGTTTGTGTCAACTAAGGTTCCTAAATTATAGGAACACTAGTTTGGTAAGTGAAGTGGGCGGCTAGGTCAAGTCCCAATAAGGTAAGTAGTAGCCGAATAGGACTTTGCACCAAGGGGAAAAGTGTGTTTCGGCTAGGCTAGGGTTTGATGAAGCAAATCAAATATGGAAAGTTGACAAACAATGTGTTGGTCGACTTTTATGGATTGAAAGAGCAACTTATGAAGAACATCAAGAATAAAATGAAGAACACTCAAGAACACAAGCAAATACTTATGAACTTGAATGAACAAAAGCATAAACAATAATAATTCAAGACTTATTTACGAATTGTACAAGAATTGAATAAACCTCATATATTGATAAACTCAACTTGGATTCATAAATTGTACCAAGTTGCAAATAACAAGATAGATGAATCACACTTATTCAAAGAATTGCAAATTGTGATTCTCTCTTTGGGATTCACGAATTTCACTCAAAAAGCCCAAGTGCAATGGCACCGGTTTGTGATCTCCCAAACAATAGTCTTCCCTCTAGGAGTTTTGCCAAAAAATTCTAAAGTAAATGAAAGATGTCGTATTTATAAGCAATACAAATTGGAAACCCCCAAGAGGTCCCTTGAAAATAAATAATTAAATCAAATTAAATAAATAAAATAAATAACATGATAGTGGTCATGGACCAAGGCTAGCCTTGGCATGCATGGCCCATGATGGGCTAAGTTGGTGCATGGTGGTCTTCGGGCTGGTCCATGGTCAGGTGGTGCACGGCATGGCCCAGGCTGGTGGCCTAGGCGCTGAGTCTGCAGGGCATGGGCTGGAGCCATGGGCTGGATGGCATGCCTGGTGGGCATGCCACTAGCCTGCTCTGCAAGGCACGAGCTGAGCTGTGCGCTGGATAGCATGCTGTGAGGTATGCCACTAATCTCGCTGGAGTGCGACAGGGCTGGGCAGGTGCACACTCGCTGGGTGGACTGACAGTGCCACGCAAGGGCCACGCGGCGCGCTGGGGCCTGCATTGCTGCGCGCATGCGCGCACGGTCCAGAGTTGCGTGCATGGCTACGCACATGAGCGTGCGGCGCATGCCTGCGCCTTGCTGCGTGCATGGGAGCGCGATGCATGGCTGCACGCGCAGGCAGACCCTCACTAGCCTCGCTAGCCCACATGCTGGGCGTCCCGTGTGTGCTAGCGCGCGAGCCAAGGCATGCATGCATGTTGGGCGCCCTGTGCGCGTCACCCCATGAGCCAAGGCATGGTTGTGGGCTAGCCAAGGTGTTTGTTCCCACCATGACTAAGGCATGTGCGGCATCTCTAGAGGCAACTCGACGTGGAGGTCTAACACTGCTCTTGATTTCGTCGTCTGTTTCTTCCACTGCATAACGACAGAGTATTTGTTTCTCTTGTTTTAGAGTTGATTTTCTGTTGTTCCTCACACATTCTCAATGAAATATATAGAAGAATTGTTATTACAGCAAATCAACAGCCTTCGATTTTATGGATTCGATCTTGCAAAGCTAACGTTAATATCTACTAATGAGCATTGCTATTTGTTCAGCGAAATATATAGAAGAATTGAGGCGAGTTCAGAACTTGGTAGTTTTTCACTTCTTTTATTTGATCTAAGTTTTTGCTATTTATCTATAAATAAAGGATTCTTTAGAAAATACTGAGAAATAGGGGAAATTCGACAAGATACTGAGAATCTCTTTATATTTTCATTCCATTTAATACTCATTCTTAAGTTTCCTAGAGTCCTCTATTATTCTGGTCTTTTCAAAAACCATACTTTGCACCTCAAAATTAACCATGGAACTCATTCTACCATGTCATGGCATTGTTATCTTTTCATTTATGGGCAGAAACATTGTTCTACTGGATTGAAGTTCTTTCCTTGTGATTAAATAACATCATATTCCTTATTGAACCTTATAATTATAAGTCATGGTTACGTGGATGCCCTTTCCCTAAAAGTCAATAATGTGCATATTCACTTTATAAATACCATTTCTCAATCTGCTGAATGGTGATTCTCTAGTTTATCTTGGGTGATTGAATTGGGAGGTCTGATTTCAAATGAATACGGATCATCACGATACGATTGACCAGTTATGCTTCCTATATCTGCCATCGGCATAGATATCCTACAAATTGGGCTAGTGCAAAATCTTAATCAGCAATAAACTCTTATGATCACTACCTGCAATAGCAGAAAAGCGTTTTATTTCCCAGAAAAGGTATTTCGATTATTAAGATAACAGCTATAGGAGAGGACAATATATGCAATCTTTACAGTTTGTGTTCTTTTCTTTTTAATAAATTCTTGGCAAACAATTGGCATGTAAATGAATAGAGCATGAAAAACTTTATAGTGTAGACAACAAGATTTCCTTATTTTTGTGCATTTTATAGCTTATATCACATTTCACTAACTTGAAAATACAGGTCACATTAACATTTGACCGTGGGTATGTCTTGGTAGGAAAAATACTTAACTACACCAATTTGATAAAATTATTTTCATTTTCAAAGAAGAGGAGAGTAAATATGATAATCTTATAATAAGCAATTTTCAAAAAGAAAATAAAAGAAGGAAAAGAAAAAGAAAAATCCAAACTGAAAAGAACTTAAAAAAGAGCATAAAAACTTCAACATTTTCAATCTAGAATCATAATATAAAGTATTATAGATATCAAGATTCTAGAATCATAACATTTTCAATTTAGAATCATTTCAAATAAAGTATATAGATAGTAAACTTTGCATCGCCACATGTTCATGAATGAAATAAATATTAAACATTTTATTTGAAATGAGATCTATTGTACCAGTTCATAGATTTTAATGTGGTTGGAGTTATACAATATTGCTATTGACAAGATGCATTGGTCTCTCTCTTAGCATGGAAAAAAAGAAAAGAACATCAATCTACATTAAGACCATCTAGCTCAAATCCTCCATCCGCGGTATGTTATTTTATTTGCAATATATCAATAATATTATATTCGAGATTAGTTGATATTTATTTTCTCAACACATCAATAATTTATCCAAACACATTTTAGGACATATCATCAACTTCTCCAAACATCCCAATGCACGGTTATTATGGACCCCCATTCGCAGTATGTTATTTTATTTAATATATCAATAACATTAGATTCGAGATTAGTTGACATTTATTTTCTCAACACATCAATAATTTATCCAATAACATTTCAGAACATATCATCAACTTCTCAAAACATCCCAATGCACGGTTACTATGGATCTATGTCTGCGAGGTCACTAGGTTTTCTCCTATTTTCCGCTGTCAACCAATATCCAAGCAACCTACAAGTGGTGATTTTATATTTTCCGTTTAATTTTAATAAGTTGATTTTTTTGAAGAGTTCAATTGCAGTTGGTTTTTTTTAAGAGTTTAATTGTATTTTTTTTTTCCTTTTTGCCAGAATGCTAGTTACACATTTCAATATGGCATGGAAGGCCAGTTGTCTCTTAGCAATACCTCCGTTACAAGCAGATTTCTTGGTACGGAGGATAATAGACTTGATGTTAGGGAAACTGAATCGCCAGCTACATCTTCTAGAGTTGAAGAAATTCATTCTGATAGAACAGATGCAGAAGAAATCGAGGATGGCAGTGCCGGAACATATGAGAAAGTGCAAATGGATGGTGATGATGAGCCAGTTTTTGGGATGTAGTTTAATTCTTTAAAAGATTTAATGAGTTATTATAAGGAATATGATAAGAAACGTGGATTTGGGATGATGACAAAAAGGAGTGAGAGGGGAGAGGATCAGATTGTTAGATATGTTACCCTTGCCTGTGCTCGTGGACGGAAGGTCCGGAATATGATTTTGAATGTCACCAACCCACGTCCGACAGGAAAGACGGAATGTAAGAAAAAAATTAATGCCTTAAAAGTTGTTGATGGAAAGTTTCGGCTGACTACAGTTCACAATATCCACAACCATGACCTTAATCCAAAGAAATCTCGCTTCTTTCGATGTAATAGAGAAGTAAGTGAATTCGTTAAAAAAGTCCTAGATACGAATGATTTGGCCGGCATCCGAATGAATAAGAGTTTCGGGTCTCTTGTTGTTGGCGCGGGTGGTTTTGAGAACCTCCCGTTTTTGGAAAAGGATTGTCGTAACTACATTGACAAGGCATGACATCTACGATTGGGCGCAGGTGGTGCTGGAGCCATTCGAGACTACTTTTTACGGATGCAATATAAAAATCCGGCGTTCTTTGCACTAATGGATTTGGATGATGACGGGAGGTTAAAAAATGTATTCTGGGAAGACCCCCGTAGTAGAGCAGCCTACCAATATTTCAGAGATGTTGTAACATTCGACACCACATACTTGATGAACCGATATGGGATGCCCTTGCGCCATTTGTTGGTGTAAACCACCATGGGCAGTCAATTTTGTTAGGAGCTGGCTTGATTTCCTCTGAGGATACTGAGACCTTCGTGTGGTTATTCCAAACATGGTTGCAGTGTATGGATAGTTTAGCGCCGAAGGCTATTATCATTGACTAAGACAGAGCCATGAAAAATGCAATTGCAATTGTTTTCCCAGAAAATTGACATAAATTTTGCCTTTGGCATATCCTGAAGAAAGTCCCTGAAAAGCTTGGCTGTTATGGTTCTTACAAAACTGGAATGAAAACTGCACTGATGAAATGTGTATATGATACCCAAACGCCGGATGAGTTTGAAAAATGTTGGGATCAGTTGATTAGCACGTACAACTTGCATGAGAATGTTTGGTTGTAGAGTTTATACACTGAGCATGAGTATTGGGTACCGACATTCTTGAAGAATTTTTTTTGGACTGGAATGAGTACAACGCAATGGAGCGAGAGCATGAATGCATTTTTTATGGTTATGTTCATGCTAAGACAAATTTGAAGGAGTTTGTCGATCAATATGATAATGCCTTGAAAAAGAAGATTGAGAACAAAAATTGCGCGGACTTCCAGTCATTTAACGTCACAATTCCCTGCATCTCTAGATCTCCAATTGAAAAGAGATATCAAGATTTATATACAAATACTAAATTCAGGGAAGTTCAACAGCAACTTACCAGCATTATCGACTTGGACCCAGTTTTACTTAAGGCGGATGCTACAGTCAAGACCTATCTGGTAGAGGATGAAGTTCGTGTCGAATATTTTACTAAACTGGTTACACATTCAGTTGATTTTAGTGAGAACGATGCAGTTACCAAGTGTACTTGTGGTTTATTTGAAATGAGGGGGATAGTGTGCCAGCACATCTTCGCCGTCTTCAAATGTAACGGGATTAAAACAATACCAGATAGGTACATTTTTTATCGATGGAGAAAGAACATTAAAAGAAGATATACGTTAATCCACAACAGCTATGACGTAGGGGCTTAACGGGAAGATGCTAATAGATATTCAAGTCTATTGAATATCTGTTATAAGATGATTACTTGTGCGGTGAGTTCGAAAAAGCATACTGAGGATGCAACGACTAAGTTAAATGCAATTATTGACCTGTAAGAAGTGAACCAAGAACCTCCATTGATGACTGAGAAGTGTTTAAATGTTGATGGCACAAATGCTAAGGACACAACTACAATTGGTAGTTCAACAAAAGTACTCAGTCCACGTGTTGTGCGAGAAAAAGGCAAACCCCTATCTCTAAGGAGAGCATCCAGAATGGAGAGAGACGTGCGGAAAGTTAAGGAGAAGACGAAGAAAGCGTAGGGAAAGGAAAAACGCAAACAGGTGCAGATTTGTAATATTATATTGTTTATTTAAATTTTCATATAAATGCTATTTGACAAATTGGTTACTATTTTATTAGCGAGATTGAGAAGATACACCAATCGTGAACATTTGCAAGAGGTTATTTGGCCCTTCCGATTTGGACGCATCCAATGTTGGACACGTGCAAGTAATATAATAAGTATATATTTAGATTTGAGTTATGAATTATTGCTATGTTTTTTGCATGTATTTATCATCAAGCTATTCCAGAAAGCATACCAGTTGTTGACATTAGTGGAACCCAGCCCCAAGAAACAGTACTTCAAAGTCAAGAAAGCGTAAGTGGATCCAAACTGTAACGGTATTTTAATGACATTAGTCGACGATATATTAATATGAATTAATATTTTTTATAGATGCAATTTGGGTTTGATGGATCACAACCGCTGCATGAGTTTTTTTTTTTTTTTTTATGGATCACAACCACGACAATGATATGATTATCGTGGTTATGTTTTCATAATATTATTCTTCTTAATCTTTTTCCTTTATGTATTCAAGTTGAGTCATTTTTCATAATATTATTATCGTTGTTGCTGTTTTCACAACCACTGCACGTTGAAATGTTCATGCAGTGCAACTGATAACTAAATATGGTGTTGTCAAAATCTTGAAAAATATCATAAATTTGATTGACTTTGGTGTTGGCCTGGTTCAACACCTAATGCAAAGCCAATGTTTCTACTCTAGCCTGAAACCTGACAATGTGGTCAATTCTTTTTTGTTTATATAAAATGAATTGAAAGGTATCATTTGATCTTTTTATTTTGATATGCTAGAATCTTGTGATAGAAAAACTTATCAAAAAAAGTAAAGAATCTTTTTTTATTGGTATATGTATCTACAACTCTTTTAACTGCATCCTGTTCTTTTTCATATTAGTGATGAGCTTTCTTTTTTTTCATTTTTGCTAGTTAGTTGTCCTATTAGATCATTTTTTTCATGAAAGTCTGAAACAAGCCACTGAACTAGTTTAAAAAACTTGGCCAACCCAGGAAGACGAGTGAGGTCAGAACTTTTTAGTTAATGAAAAGGAATGAAAATGGCAATGTCAAAATAATAAATGGAGCATTTTGACATAAATTTCTAGAATTTTTATGGTGAGTAGCTCATTGGATATTTTCCTGCGTTTTGTTTTGCCCTCTGTTGCTGGTAAATTCGAAATTGTTTGGTTTAAGTTTAAATCACTCTGCATAATACTAGTTTCATTTTCTGTGATGAGAAAGCAAAATTTGTTTATGATGAGAAATGTAAATTTGTTGGAAGAAAAAAGAGTAGTACTGAATGAGGGAGTTGGAGGTGGTTGAGCTAAGGCAATATATAGCCATGCTTTAGCTGTTTTTGTCTGTATGTAGGTGAGTTTACTTGCATTGCATTTATAACATTGGTTGACTAGTTATATGTGATGAGCAATTAATGAGTCTATTTCTTCCATTTTGGATATACAACCGGTTGTATATAGAATAATTGAAATATTTATCATCACTTGGAAGGACAGTTTGATTTGGCTTTCGCCTGACATGAATTATGGAAACTGATGCTATCATTTTGTGAGTTACAAGCAGTTTTGAGTACTTGTATTTCCAAAGTCTCATACAGTTGAGAGTTACAAGTAGTTTTGAGGATCAAAATATGTATCAACACGTTCAAGAATTATGGCTTTGTATATGACTAATATTATGATGTATATAGTTTAGGATTTCATACACTTCTTCTCTGTTATGTGCTATTCATGAATGTAAGTTGGTGAAAAAATTAATGTACAAGTTTTTGAAAACAACCTCTAATTTTACATAGGTGAGGCTTCGTAGTGCTGTTAGGTTCCAATTGTATCCATAAACTAGGCTTTTTTTGTTACTAATTCTAGAGTGCTTGGTGTCATGTGACTCTGATTCATGCAGATCAAGATCGAGTATATTATATATATATATATATATATAGTTATAAAGCTCTGGAGATCAGTCTCACTTTATTATTGTTTCTGATCACTCTTTCTTCTTGTTTTACTTTTCATTTTCATGTGCCGTTAACTAAGTAAAGTAACTTCAAATTCCGTGCATATTGAGAGATGTTTTGGGACAAATATAGTTTAACGTGCATATTGATCTTCATGCGGGTGGCGTCCCATGCGCAATAATTGATGGGAAAACTTCGATCTATTTCTATATGAGAATTAATATATATATCTACCCTACTTCCTCTAAATTGGAAATGTATATATTAGGAACGGAACCACTCCATGAGCTATGTACAAAAGTAAGTTTGAAGTCCCATTTTTACACAAGTAAGTTTCACAAATAATTTACAAAACAAAATCACAAGCACACACTTCCCATTTTTTGACAATAACATATAAGCAAAACAGAACCAAAACCCAAATAGATGGTTACTTAAACCAGCCAAAATGAACCTCTACAATTAATTATCCAAACCAAGCAAAAACTATTACAAAAATGACAACTCAATACAAACACAATAACTTTCACTTTTCTTTTTTTAGATTTTTCGCCATCTCTCTCACTTTCTCTTCCCTTTTGCGAATGGCATACTCGCGCTTTAAGACATCATCCCAAGTCTTCCAAGCCTTATTCTCTCTTAATAAAATGTTCTCCTCTAGCAACTGAAGTATATCCGCCCATATGAAGAATTCACAACTCGCATCTCCCTGCACACAGTATGAACTCTCAATTAACATGATAAAGTACATCCCGCAACCAGCAAATTGATATGCGAATTTGACAAATATAAAGTTGCATTACTGTATTATACTTTCGGCAGACAAAGAATCTCCTTCCAGGATTTTTCTTAGTGTAGGATGTCTTTAGTGGTGTTTTCAAACCACACCAACAAATTGATGATTCCATGACAAAATCATTAACTAAAGATGATGATTGGGATGATGCCATGCGTGATTATGAAAAACAAACAACTTGATGATCCCTTGTATGAGTCTAACCATGAAGGTAAAAATTGATAAGCAAACTGATGTCTTAAGAATGCTACGTGGTCTTAAGAATGCAAACTAGATAAAACAGTGGAAACAAAAGCTGAGATCTCATCCATACAAATACTGCCAGGTTTAAAAAAATGCAAAAAAAGAAAAAAAAAAAAAAAAAAAAACTAAAAAACAAAACTAACAAGAAACCAAAAAACTATTCCTATTCCCTTCTCTGTAATCGAAATATACGTTGAAACACTCTAAATAAACTAGTAACACATTCAACAAATAGGACTACTTAATCAATTAAACCAATTGTAAAAAACTAATTTTTATTAAACCTGTACACTGTTACCCAAAGAAAGGGTGAAGGGGAAGAGCAGGGAAAAGAAAATTTATTACTTTTGGGAAAATTTTTATTAAACTTAATCCAGTTTATTGCTTTAAAGATTTTTTTTCCTTTCGGTTTGGTGGGAGGGGACAGTAAAAAATGTGGAATATAAAACAAATACCATGTCTCATTATCTTGACTTAGTACAATGGGCTTTTTACAGTATCAAGTAATGCAAAGGAATGTAGGCACAGTCTTCACATGCTAAGTTCTATCCTTTATTTAGTGAAAAAAAAAAAGTACAGTAGGGTACTGGTACTGAGAAGCTATAGTTGAATAAAGTCCCAACCTTCACCTTACATGAAGGGGCAGCTCGCAAGAATAGACACCCGACACTTGAAGGCTCAAATATTAAACATTGCATGTAATGTTAATGTTTATGCATCATTTGCTGCTTGAAAAAATAATATGCTTAAATTTTTCTGCCATACAATATACATTCTACCTATGTTATGGGTGAATATGCCAGATGTATCGACATTTATGCAACTCAACTACATTGAAATAATTGATATTACCATTGTTAAAAATCCCTCTATTCTTTTTGGGGCAAGGTGAATCATAAAAGCGGAGATCATATATTTCAACTTGCATCTGGAATAGGAAAACAACTTTTGGAAAAATAACTAAAATAAAAGAGACTCTCTAAGGGAATGGATCTACAATTTTTTTTTTCTTTGGAAAAGAAAAACAGGATGTGGTTGACTTGAAATGGATATATCCATTCAGTATATTTGCCAAATTTTCAAGGATCATGGCTATATCAATAACAAATTGACATATAGCTAAAATAGTGAAAGGTGAAGCATAAACTTTCCATTCAATAAATGATGTTCACAGTCGTGTACTTGGTAGGAACAAATCCATAGTTGACAAACGAACTAAAACAAATGTGGAAACCATAAATATGCATACAAATTATACTCACTCAAATCTATATATATTCATGTACATGTATACATACGAGCAAACATACAGACATATGATGTTGTCTGCTATTGCCTAGGGGCTAGAACAATTAATAGTATATGCCAACCTTGAACCATTGCCTAATCGTAAGCTTCCTACAATATCCAATTATGCCTTGCACAACCAAACCTAACCCAAATTATGCAAATTCCTCTGTCTTCAATTTCCTCTTGAGAAAGAGGCTGCCCAACAATTTATTCAAAATTCTTTTATTTCTCATTCAAGATTCGATCATAATGACTGAAACTTGCAAGAAATAAATAACCTAACATTTAACATATATGAAAGTCACCACTTAGATGCTTCATCTAACGCGCACACACACACACACACACACACACACATCTATGTATGAATGCATGTATTCACATATGCGTGCATGGAAGCATGGAGCAGCTTAAATCAAATTCTCAATGGCAATTCAAAGAATTTCAATGGTGCATACAATGATATCTATTTAAAAGAATGAAAAAGAAAACTGCAAGTCATACCATTTTAACTCATAAAGCATTTGCTCAGGACTTAGGTTACAGTATATAATGATAAATTAGAAAACATCATTCCGAACAAATTATTCTATTTTCTATCATCTTCCTAAGATTACTTGCCTCTCGAACACTATGAGATTAATATTTGCAACAGAGAGAATAAAATATAGAAATAAAACCACATGGAAGTCTTGAGCACAGAGTGAAAATTTAAGGAACGCAAAAACTGATAGAATTTAATTGAGGCAATCAACTAGGTCAACTTTTTTTTAGGAAATGCATGTTTCAAAGTAAAAAATGTTGATAAATATAGTGGAAAATTTCTTCAACTCACCAACTTTGCTAAAATTCTCCTCCAAAGCCTTCGATCTGGACCGGTAGTCGTCAACTTGCTTCTCTGCACAGCTTAAGGCGTCAAAGAAATCCGATTTAACCTACATTAATGAGAGCATAATCACCACAAGAGCAAATTCCATCCTGGAAGTCATGGAACCGATTAATATGCTTTACAATAATATCTCGATCCATTAAAATTTTCTAATAATTAAATAAAATATCCATGTTGTAAGAAATTGATTTTTCTTTTATCGGTGAACTCTACAATTCCAATACACATCCTTCAGAATCCATTGCTCATCAAATAGAAATTCAGTCCACTACTAATTTTTCTTTTGATTCTTCACAGGGATTTAAAGTGAAGTTCTTAATCGGAGCTCAAAAATAGAAAATAAAATATAACAATCAGAGAACTAACCTGATTTTGAAACTCTGCCCGATTAATGATTATGCCAAATTTTTCGAGGTTAGAGTTAGAGTTTCGGGTTAGGGTTAGGGTTAGAGTTTCGGGTTAGGGTTAGGGTTAGGGTTAGGGCTAGGGCTAGGGCTAGGGCTTCACATTTCAAGTTAGGGTTAGGGCTTCACATTTCAAATATGGTGTTTGAAGAGGACAGGGCTTCGTGTTTGAAGACGACAGGGCTTCGTGGTTCGGTGAAGACAACAAAACTCCATGGTTTGGTGAAGATGAGAGGGCTTCGGGGAAGACAACAGGGCTACGCGGTTCGGTGAAGACGACAAGGCTCCGTGGTTTGTGGTTCTGTGGAAAAGACGAAGTGGTTCTTCATGGGTTCGAGGGTTTGTGGTCGGCTTCGTGTGGGAAGACGATGGGAATCAATGGGGAAATCGAGTGGGAGAAATTTCATTTTTGTTGTGAAAATGAAATATGAGGGAAACGGGTATGAGTTTCGCTACTAGATTTCAAAACGGACACGACGGCGTTTTCTAACGTGCCACGTAGGATACGGTTTCGCACCGGTTCCCCAAACTGGTTGCGAGCAGAATTATTGTATAATTTAATGAGGATAATAATTCTTATTTTGTCTACAAATAGATTTTCTCATGTGGTGTTGTGGTTCGAAAGCCACAACTACAAGACTATATGACAAGTAGAATTCTACTATTCAACCCTCTCATACTATACATCTATTGAGAGAAAAAAATAAAATAAAAAAAAGCAGTTATGTGGAGTAAGATTGCTTAATAGAATTTTTCTTAAAAGTATATCAAATCAAAAATTTAATTTTATTATTATTTTGATTTGATTTTCATAAATTTACTATGTGCAGTTTGGATAATAAATTGAGATGAGATGAGTTTAAATAAAAATTAAAAATTAAATAAAATGTTGTTAGACTATTATTTTTTTAATATTATTATTATTTTGATATTTGAAAAAGTTAAATTGTTTATTATATTTTGTGTAGAAATTTAAAAAAATTATAATGATAAAATAAGATGAAACACTTCTAATACCCAAACGAGGTCTAAGGTGGGACTTGGATAATAAGTTGAGATGATTTGTAAATAGTAGTGAAATTATTAAATTGAAATGAGTTGAGATAAGATGATTTTATGTGTGTTTGAATTGGAGCTGAGATAAAATCGTTTTAACTTTAGTTTGAGAGTTGTAGATCCCAACAATGATTACATCATGTTTGTAATAATTTAAGTATTATTTTTAAATAAAATTTAATAGATAATTGGTAAATAATAAAATATATAACCAAAAAATTTTAACCACTGCGAGGCACGGGGGTGGGTGGACTCGAAATTACTCGGTATCAGCCAAACTGAAAAAGTTGCATTCCGTCTGAAAAGCAAAAGGAAGAAAGATGTTAATTTGTCTTTTGTGAAAACAGGTGAAACGCTAAATGTTAGCGTTCAATTATGAAGATCATCTTTCCATACGAACAGAATTGAGATGAAACTCTATATCGAAATCCAACCGTCTCATTTTTCTCCCTTCTCCGTATCCTTTTATTTTATAGGTTGTTTTCTATCAACAAATATAGTCAGCAACTCATAAGATAGAATCAAATCGAAGGTGAAACTGTTAAAAAGGAAATTAAACCAGGCAACTGCCTTATACTTTTCTTGATTTTTATAAAGAATAATGTTAGGCTGCACCCCAAATATGCACACTAGCGTAAATGAGTTTTTTTGTTTTTGTTTTCTTTTTTCTTTAAGCATTTTTTAAACATTCTTAACTATTAAGAAAAAATTAAAAAATATATATAAATTCACCAATAGTTATTAAAATTAATAATATAAATAAGCACATTTGGTGATCATATTTAAAAGCCATAGTATCATTTTCTTTTTATAAATTTATACACCAACATATTCGTGAAAATGCACACATGCGAATTCAGTAATTAGATGAAGATATTTAAACCCAATTCAGTTAGCTCAAGAAAGGAAAAGTCAAGTTTGGCCCAGTAAATTAGGCCCGTTAATTTTGGTCCTTTGTTCAAGCGGATTCATGGGATGGGGCGAAGCCTTGTGGAGCCGGATTTTGAATCGATAACATGTTGATTGAGGCCCAGCCCATCCCAACAACAACTCGAGTTAAAGACAGCTCTGAAAATGGCGCTGCGGTGTCGGCTCCAAAACCCTAATGCCAACGAGGTGGTTCGTCTTAGTATGGAGGGAACAGCTTATCGGGGGTCGCATTGCTGTAAATGTAAGAGGTAAGCTTGGATTGTTCGAGTTCTAAATACTACAATTTTACTATCAGATGCCTATGATTTATTCTTCAACACTCCCTTCACTAAAGAATTGATAGGAGTAGAGATGAGACTAATAAGAATCTGCAAAAGCCTTGTCTCACTCTCTCTAGAAAACCCTCTGCCGCATCTCCACGAAACCCCAACTCTCTCCTGCTTAATCTCTGTGTTATATTTCTCCTCCTCTAAACCCAAGAAGTCAACATCCACTGTAACAGTCCTGGACTACTTGATCAATCAGCACCAATTCTCGCCTGAAGCTGCTCTGAAAGCTTCATCAACCTTTACTTACCTGAGAAATCCAGAAAAGGCGGATTCCGTTCTTTCGTTCTTCAAGGAAAGCGGTTTCTCCCAGACCCATATCGAGCAAGTGGTTAAGATAATACCCAAGGTTCTCTCTGCCAAACTTGCCGTCACCATCAAACCCAAAATCAAAATTTTCCAGGACTTGGGCTTTGCACCCGACGACATTGCCAAGATTGTATCCGGTGACCCGTGGATTCTTACTCGGAGTCCCGTTAATGAGATTGGACCCTCAATTTTGCTGTTGAAGAGTATTCTGGATTCCAATGAAAACATCGTTAGGGTCTTAAAGTCTTCAGGGTGGTTTTTGAATCATGATTTGAATAAGACTATGATGCCCAATATTGAATTTCTGAAGCGTTGTGGAATTAGTTCTTCGCAGATCGTTACATATTTGTTTAATTTCCCGAGGTTTTTTCTGAATAAGCCGGAGAGCATTCAGGCTTTCGTTAAAAAGGTTGATGGAATGGGGTTTGATAGAAAGTCTAAGATGTTTCTTTGTGCCATTCGGACAGTGAGTTCAATGTCAGAAAGGAATTGGGAACTCAAGTTGGAACTTTTCCGAAGTTTGGGGTTTTCGGAAAAAGATATTCTTGATGTGTTTAGGAGGTTGCCTCAGGTTTTTGCTATATCCGAGAGGAAAATTAAGGAGGTAACTGGACTCCTGTTTAGTGCTCGGAAGGTAGATATCTCGTATTTTGTTGACCATCCAGAATTGCTTATTTGCAGCGTTGAGCATAGGTTAAAACCCCGTCTACGAGTTTTGGAGATTCTGGAAAAGAAAAATGTGCTTAAGAGGAAACCTCGTTTAACTACTGTCTGCCGAATGCCCAAGGAGAAGTTCTTAAAGAAATTTGTACTTCCTTATTCAAAAGAACTCGCAGAGGTAAATGAGGCTGGTGGGGGTCATATACAATTGGATGCATACAATGATGAGCATCTTCAAGAGGGCGCTATTCAAATCAATGTATGATCTTTGATGTCTTGGCTAATTCATTTATTAATGCTTATAATTGGCATGCATGGCGAGTTCAGTTTTGGAAGAGCCATAACTAAAATTTAGAATCATTTTTTGTTGATCGGTAAACAACAAAGTTTAGAATGATGATGTGTAATTAGGTATCCTCTATTAAGGAGATAACTTCCATATTCTCTTTTGGTCAATTTCAGTTATAAATAGATGCATAATTTTCTGCAATTTCTTCAATATGGGCCCTATGTTCAAACAGAGCTATCGCTGCATGAGGAGGGCGTCTATATAGTTGGTTACTTTAAACGTTATTTCATTTTATTCTGTCTGCGTCTGTCTCTATGATTTTTATATAAAAAATTTTCACCAAATGAAAGGTACTGCAGGATGCAAAATTTTCTTATTTATATGATGCCATATGTAAGGTGCAGAAGATTCATTATTCATGCGACCCCTCTAGCGAGCATTGAACTGAAGCACAGGGTGTATACACATTTAGAAAATTCAATTATCATTTGCTGTATGAATAGATGCTGGTGAGCAGTTTTGAGAGGTTGTGGCTTTATTATGAGCAAACACACAACTCAAGAATTAAGAAAATACACTAGTCTTGAAGTTTCAATTTGGGCACTTTCATGATGAAGATCGATTTTCAATTGTTTGATATTTAATGTTTTTTTCTTGTAGGATTATAGAGGATTACAACGCGGCAACTAGGCGAACTGTCCTTGTACTGAATGAGATCTCCTCTAACTAGGGATGATTATTTTTCGAAATTACTCTCGTTCTACTGTCCTGATATACTTCTATGTTTCTATTCAAAGGTGATCCATCTTCCGTACAAGTTCGTGTGCCATGCACCAGAGCTTCCATCTTCTGATCATGCCAAAATATGGATATGAAGGTAGTAAAAGTGAATAACTTGGTTAAAACCGCAAAAATTGTCAACAACAATATTCTTTACCATTGTTACTCCTTGACTTCACGAAGAAATGTGGACAATTGGACATGGACCATTAATCTATTGATTGTTATTTATTTATTTTGTTCCATAAATTTTATCGACTGTAATGTAATTTGGTATATGCATGTTAAGGTAGTGGTGCGTGCGACCAATCTCGTATTATTGAGACACGTAGGGTGGGGGAGAAGCTGCCAATGAGTCGACAAGTTCAGTTTTAAATTGAAGTGTTACAGTCTATGAAGATGAGTAGATGACATCAAAGACAAAGGATTCCATTCTATGATTTCTATTCCTAGTCTTTTCATTATTTAGGTTCATAGGACCATTTTGTCAAAGAGCAGTGAATCTGCCATTTCACTCAATGGCTCTTAAACAAGAGTAACTGAAATTAACGAGGCCTAATTAATTTGAATTTCAAGCAACTTTCTTTCAGCTAAATGTAAATATAAAATGATGGGAATCAGTTTGCAAATATGGTCAAATGCAATACACTAAATAAATTATTATCAGCTAAACTAAACTTCGCCTAACCGTTGCATAAAGCTGATTGGAATCTTAGTGGCGTTGAAGAAATTAATAGGAAAAGTAATAATTAAAGGAGATAAAGGTGTTTCAATTATCCTTATATATAACATTGCCGATCCCACTTTTACCTATTTTTTATTGATCATTCACAATTAGGCATCGTTTAGATTGAAAAATTATCTCAATTCATCTCATTTTATTATTATAATTTTCTTAAATTTTCATATAAAATATAATAAATAATTTAACTTTTTGAAATCTCAAAATAATAATAATATTAAAAAGAATACTTTATTCAACTAATTTAAAACTATTTCATCTCAACTCACTATTAAATTTGAACCAAAGGAAACAATATTCTTTGTTCATTCCTTCTTCGACTTTGGACTAAATATATATACATATATGAGAAGCTAATGATGAAAAGATTGATAACATGGATGACCCTTCATTATACAGCCCATTGTTAACATTTTTATTTTTTTTCTAAACAAGCAAATATATTTCATTAACTAAGATGATACAAGAGGAGGGGTGGGGTTTCCTAATAAACACCCCAAAATAATAACAACAGTGCAAAGAAGTGGATAAAAAAGAAAAAAGTGAATTTTTACAATCAATTTCTTGGTCGTCACTCATGTCATACAAAGAGGACGCCATTCTAAAAGACGGTAATAAGTTGTTCGCAAAGAATTGCGAACAATGAAACCACCGCCGATAGCGGTGGAACTTCCACTGAAAGCGGTGAAAGGGGCGGGTGCACTGTTGCTTGTTGTCATGAGATGTTTTTTGGAGAGATCATCAACCATTTTTTCAAGATCACGGTTTCGGGAAAACGATAACATAAGAGAAAACCCGGCATCGAATGGACTGATTTGTCGATCATTTGTATTCCCGGGCACCTGTGATGGCGCGTGGCAGCCACGCGCCTATGGGATGGAGGGTGGGTGGCCCAGATCTAGAAGATCTTGGCGAGACAAAGCTACTGGTACGGAGGGTGTAGCCGTTGAAAGCGTTGTTGTGCGGCGGCGCGTGGGGAACATGCGCGGAAACAAGTCGCGCTTGAGGGCCATGCGCAGACCTTTTTGGAGCGACTCTGCGCCGTCCCAGTAGTTTGGCGGCTGTAGGATGGGGTGGTGGAGCGCGTGTAGGTATATGGCAGTCAGAGAGTAGCAGATTTGACAAAAAACTAACCGGTAGAGAGAGAAGAGAAAAAACACTACTATAAAATGCGGAAATGAAAATGAGAAGGAAAGGAGGGTGAGAGACACAGATCCACCCTCCTCTCCCGCGATGGCTCTCACGGAAATGGACAATTCTAGAGAGAAGGCAAACATTCTCACTCTAGAAGGCAGACTTTTCTGCATTAGTGTTAACATATAATTTCGAGAAGTAGATGCTAAATGTCCCATCATTTTTCATTTTAAATCTTAGTTATAGTACGGCTTCTTAAGATCGTGTTTGAATTAAGATACTGCATGCCTATATAATTTAATGATGATAATAATTTTTATTTTGTCTTCAGTAAGATTTTCTCCCGTGGTGTTGTGGTTCGAAAGCAACAACTACAGGACTATATTCCAAGTAGAATTATTCTATTCAACCCTCCTATACTATTCATCTATTGAGGGAAAAAATAAAAAAATAAAAGCAGTTACGTGGAGTAAGATTGCTTAATTGAATTTTTCTTAAAATTAGTATCAAATCAAAAATTTAATTTAATTATTAATTTAATTTAATTTTCATAAACTTACTAGGTGTAGTTTGGATAGTGAGTTGAGATGAAAGTTAAATAAAATATTATTTTTTAATATTATTATTGTTTTAGTATTTAAAAAAGTTAAATTGTTTATTATATTTTATATGAGAATTTAGAAAAGTTGTAATGATGAGATAAAATAAAACATTTCTTATATCCAAATGACGGTCTGAGTGAAATTTGGATAATGAGTTGAGTTAAGATGAGTTGAAATGGTCTGTGAATAATAGTGAGATTGTTGAGTTTAGATGAGATGAGATGATTTTATGTGTATTTGGATTAGAGGTGAGATAAGACGATTTTAAATTTTTTTGGATTTGAGAGTTGTGGGTGAGTCCTACCAACGATTGTATAGTATTTGTAATAATTTAAGTATTATTTTTAAATAAAACTTAATGGATAATTGGTAAATAATAAAACATATAACAAAAAAAAGGTAACACTGTGAGGCACAGGGGTGGGTGAGTTCGAAATTACTCAGCATTAGCCAAACTAAAAAAGCTGCATTTCGTCTGAAGAGCAAACAGGTGAAATGCTCTATGTTAGCGTTTGGTTACGAAAATCATCTTTTTGCACGAACAGAGTTGAGACGAAACTCTATATCCAAACCCTAACTCATTTTTCCCTCTTATCCGTATCCTTTTATTTTATACGTTGTTTTCTATCAACAAATACAGTCAGCAGCCCATAGGATAGAAGTCATAGAACCATCATCGGAGGTGAATTAACCATTAAAAAGGAAATTAAACCAGGCAACTGCAATATACTTTTATTGTTAATTGGGAAAGTTTCCAAATTCAACCTCGGCTTCTACGAATCATCCTTGTATTTCTAAGCTCTTCACAAGCCGGACAATGCTAGGCTGCACACTTGCACACTCCGCAAATATGCACACCAGTGCAAATGAAATTTTTTAGTTTTCTTTTATTTTTCTTTAAACATTTTTTAAACATCCTTAATTAAGAAAAAAAAATATATATTTGATGAGTATATTTGAAAGTCGTAGTATCATTTTCTTTTTATAAATTTATACATCAACATTTACGTGAAACTGCACATACGAATTCAGAAATTAAGATGCAGATATTTAGGCCCAATTCAGTTAGCTCAAGAAAGGAAATTCAAGCTTGGTCCAGGAAATTAGGCCCGTTAATTTTGGTCCTTTGTTCTAGCGGATTCATGGGATGGGGCGAAGCCTTGTGGAGCCGGATTTTGAATCGACAACGTTGATTGAGGCCCAGCCCATCTCAACAACAACTCGAGTCAACAACTCGAGTTAAAGACAGGGCTCTGAAAATGGCGCTGAGGTGTCGGCTCCAAAACCCTAATGCCAACGAGGTGGTTCGTCTTAGTATGGAGGGAACAGCTTATCGGGGGTCGCATTGCTGTAAATGTAAGAGGTAAGCTTGGATTGTTCGAGTTCTAAATACTACAATTTTACTATCAGATGCCTATGATTTATACTTCAACACTCCCTTCACTAAAGAATTGATAGGAGTAGAGATGAGACTAATAAGAATCTGCAAAAGCCTTGTCTCACTCTCTCTAGAAAACCCTCTGCCGCATCTCCACGAAACCCCAACTCTCTCCTGCTTAATCTCTGTGTTATATTTCTCCTCCTCTAAACCCAAGAAGTCAACATCCACTGTAACAGTCCTGGACTACTTGATCAATCAGCACCAATTCTCGCCTGAAGCTGCTCTCAAAGCTTCATCAACCTTTACTTACCTGAGAAATCCAAAAAAGGCGGATTCCGTTCTTTCGTTCTTCAAGGAGAGCGGGTTCTCCCAGACCCATATCGAGCTAGTGGTTAAGAGAATGCCCAAGGTTCTCTCTGCCAAACTTGCCGTTACCATCAAACCCATAATCAAAATTTTCCAGGACTCGGGCTTTGCGCGCGACGACATTGCCGAGATTGTATCCGGTGACCCGTGGATTCTTACTCGGAGTGCCGGTAATGAGATTGGACCCTCAATTTTGGTGTTGAAGAGTATTCTGGATTCCAATGAAGACATCGTTAGGGCCTTAAAGTCTTCAGGGTGGTTTTTGAAGAATGATTTGGGTAAGACTATGATGCCCAATATTGAATTTCTGAAGCGTTGTGAAATTAGTTCTTCACAGATCGTCAAATATTTGTTTAATTTCCCGAGGTTTTTTCTGCATAAGCCGGAGAGCATTCAGGCTTTCGTTAAAACGGTTGATGGAATGGGGTTTAATAGAAAATCTAAGATGTTTCTTTCTGCCATTCGGACAGTCAGTTCAATGTCAGAAGAGAATTGGGAGCTCAAGTTGGAACTTTTCCGAAGTTTGGGGTTTTCGGAAAAAGATATTCTTGATGTGTTTAGGAGGGTGCCTCAGGTTTTTGCTGTATCCGAGAGGAAAATTAAGGAGGTAACTGGGCTCCTGTTTAGCGCTCGGAACGTAGATATCTCTTATTTTGTTGACCATCCAGAATTGCTTATTTGCAGCGTTGAGCGCAGGTTAAAACCCCGTCTACGAGTTTTGGAGATTCTGGAAAAGAAAAATGTGCTTAATAGGAAACCTCGTTTAAGTACGGTCTGCAAAATCCCCGAGAAGAAGTTCTTAAACAAATTTGTACTTCCTTATTCAAAAGAACTTGCGGAGGTAAATGAGGCTGGTGAGAGTTCATACACAATTGGATGCGTACAATGATGAGCATCTTCAGGAGAGCGCTATTCAAATCAATGTATGATCTTTGATGTCTTGGCTAATTCATTTATTTATGCTTATAATTGGCATGCATGGCGAGTTCAGTTTTGGAAGAGCCATATCAAAAATTTAGAATAATTTTTTGTTGATCGGTAAACAACAAAGATTAGAATGATGATGTGTAATTAGGTATCCTCTTTTGAGGAGATAACTTTCATATTCTCTTTTGGTCAATTTCAGTTATAAATAGATGCTTAGTTTTCTGCAATTTCTTCAATATGGACCCTATGTTCAAATAGAGCTATCGCTGCATGTGGAGGGCAACTATATAGTTGGTTACTTTATACGTTATTTCATTTTATTTTGCCTGCATTTGTCTCTATGATTTTTATATAAAACAATTTCACCAAATGAAATGTACTGCAGGATGCAAAATTTTCTTATTTATATGATGCCATATGTAAGGTGCAGAAGATTCATTATTCACGCGACCCCTATAGCGAGCATTGAACTGAAGCACAGGGTGCTTACACATTTAGAAAGCCCATTAATTTAATTATCATTTGCTGTATGAATAGATGCTGGTGAGCAGTTTTGAGAGGTTGTGGCTTTATTATGAGCAAACATAAGAATTAAGAAAATACACTAGTCTTGAAGTTTCAATTTGGGCACTTTCATGAGGAAGAGCAATTTTCAATTGTTTGATATTTAATGCTTTTTTCTTGTAGGATTATAGAGGATTACATCGTGGCAACTAGGCGAACTGTCCTTGTAATGAATGAGATCTCCTCTAACTAGGGATGATTCTTTTGCGAAATTGTTCTCGTTCTACTGTCCTGATATACTTCTATGTTTCTGTTCAAAGGTGATCCATCTTCCGTACAGGTTGGATTGTTCCTTCATTTCCCCCTTTCCATCATTATCTTACTACCTTAACGATATCTCAAATGACTTGTGTGCTATTACCATTACAACCTTGACTCAATCGGGACCATATGCACCAAATTTTGGGAGTAATATCTACGCTGCTTGAGGGATAGATAGAAGGTGTATGATGAATCTAGAAATAAATTCCTTGTATAAATGAAATCTCATTGGGATGAACTCAGTTAATTTTGATATCCAATTGGATATCAGAACCAATATTTGCTCCTTAAAGTTGCAACACTAGGTTGGATAATTTGTTCCCTGATTCAAGTCCAAATGTTTGCAGCCTTCATCTTAGCCTTATTTGCATTCAAAACTTATCTCATCTCATTATTACAACTTTCCCAAATTTCCACACAAAATATAATAAATAATTCAACTTTTATTCTACTATTCACAAACCATCTCAAGCCATCCCCACTCATCTTAGAACCCAAACCAATCTGCCTGCTTGTCGTCCCTTGGGCTTCACTGGTAGTGTATGGAGTCCGAGAGCATTAGTTGTAGTGTACTCCATGTACGTTGGAGCTCAGCTCATCCATATTGTTTCATCTCAATTATTTACACATCACCGCCTTCTCTAATTGGAAGACCATAGATTCCAAATTATGCATTTGGGCGTGGCTAATACACCAGTTTGTTTATATTTGCATTATTTTGATTGCTGGAATTAGTAAATATCTTCCCTCCTTCCCAGTGTGTTCCAGTTGTGCTTCACTCGTGACCCCCCCCCCCCCCCCCCCCCCCCCCCCCCCCCCCCCCCCCCCCCCCCCCCCCCCCCCCCCCCCTCTTTTATTTACAAGATATCACTGCCACATGTTGATTTTGGTTCAGGGATATGAAAGCCTCTTCATCCTCATGTGCAAGATAACTTCATTTGTATGTCAACAAATGCTTCCTTGATGCTAAGCAAGCAATACGCAGTGTATTGAACACCTTGGACTTCCTCCTTGGTGGTCCGTTTCTTATGGGAAAAATAGAAGGTGACATTTGAGTTAGTGACCGAGGGATGGGCTCTCCTTCAGTCAACTTTTATGCAAACTCTGTGTCTTCCTTCAGATTCTATTGTTAATGTTGGGCATGTGATCCGTTGGGTAGTTGGTAGGAATCTTCCCCATTCAAATTAGGAAAGAGACGTGGGGGGGTGGGTCTCAAGACTCTCAAACCCTCGTGGGGTCCTACTCCTACCACACCTGTTTGGGGGGCAAACTAGGTCTCATCAACTACCTTCTTTATTCAGACACAGATAAAAATTGCGAGGGATTGAATCCATTTTGATGAATTGCAGTGGGGAAGTCTTCATTTCAAACAAAAGGATACGCATTTACAACTGTTAAGACTCTAGTTTTCACCAAAGGAAACGAACATATATAAGAGGGATCATAAACAATGACTTTGATCTTCCTTCCTAATTTATCATCTCTATCGTACTACTTAATTTGTTATATTTTTATTTATTTAGTTATTAACAAAACGTATGACCAAAGACGATTGCATTTGAAAATTCTAAAAATTAAAAATTAAAAGGAGTTCATTTCCAAGAGGTAGCCACGAGTATTGAGCAGAGATTGTACAGCCTCTCCGTACACCCCTCCACCGAAAGCCTCCAAAGCCAATTCAGCATCCATCTTGTCCACCTCATCTTCCTCCACCGTCTTGTTTGAACTCGTGGGCCTTACCATCACAAGTGTCGCGCCGTCCATCCATGCTCCTCCTTTCAGCTCCAGCTTCTGCATGTGTCTCATTCTCATCCTCACGCTCGGCACCGTTGTCCTGCCTCCATTATTTCTCTCCCAACCCCCCTCCCCCTCCGCCTCTCCGCCCACCAACCCATCCTGCGCAGCCGCCATTCCCTCCGTGTTGTCGCTTACCTGCGGCTCCGCTCCCTCCGCAAACTCTCTTAGCCCCTCCTTGTCCATCACCACCGTCCCCTCTCCTTCCCTGTCTTTCAAAACCACCCTCTCCAACTCGCCGTGCTCCTTAACCACCTCCTTCAGCAAATAGTGCCTCGCCGACGCCGCTATCAATGCGCTTATTGTCCATACCACTCTCAGCTTCAGCCCTCCCGCGAAGTCCACGTCGAAGAAGTCAGCTGGTATCCGCGTCATCGGCGACTGCGAAGTTCGTATTTCGCGAAACCCGAAGATAATGCAGCTCCTGAGAGTACTCCCGAACTCAGCCCTCCACATGACGACGGCTTTTTTCTCCAGCTTGAGGTCGCCGGACGGGAGCTCGATCTCGAGGTTTTTGATCTTCTCGAACCCGCGGAGGATTTGGGCGGGCGAGTTCAGAAGGGAACGGGTCTGGATCGGGTGGGGCTTGGGCAACAGGAGGTTGTGCAAGGACTTGAGGATCGATCGGAGGAAGGTGAGGAGAGCCGCGTCGGTGTTGCCAGATTCAGAAGAAACGACACGGTCGACTTTCAGCAGGAGCGACTCGGTATGAGGGACGAGCGAATTGAATCGTTTGGAGACTGCCCGGCAGCGGATCAGGGTCTTGATGTCGGAGACGGAGTTGAAGATGAAGAGGACGAGCGCGTCGGGGATTCGATCGAATCCGTCCATTTTTTTATATGGGTCAGAAAGCTGCTTTCAGAGATTGTAAACGTAGACACGTTTGTGTGTTCTGTTTTGGCCTTTTAAGAGCATGAGCATTGAATTTACTATTTTATTTTTTAAATTTTGATTAATATTTAATTTTTTTACTTTTAATTAATCATGCAAAATTTAAAGTCTATATTAGATTAGTCATTACATTCTTTATAATAATAAAATATTATTATTTTTTATTTTTATAATTAATTAATTTTATTTTCATAACCTCTTATAATTTCTAATAATTATATTCATTTTCATTTTTACAATCTAATAAATAAAATTTCATCATACGATATCAAGGAAAAGAGCTGCGAGAGAGAGAAGGAGCTAAAATATAATAAACAATAGGTTTAGACTTATTATAGGACTTTTCATATTTTAAAAGAACAATAAAGTTACTGTAGCTCATATTTGAGTTGAAAAGTCTTTGACTAATTCAATGTGGGCAGTTATTGTTAAAATTAGTCAAATATAAAGATGAAAAGGCATTTGGCCAATTAAATGCCAATGCTCTAAGTTGCGGGACTTGGGAGACGAGAGATAAGAGTAATATCGGATATTTTACAATTAATTTTTACTATTAGAATTTAGATCTAACTATGAATTGGAATTTTTTTTAAGAGTTTGACCGAATTCTAGAATGAAAAAAAAAGACTTATGAAATAATTTTTATAACATCTATTAAATATTATTTTATCGTAATTATTAAATATTTAATACTATTTAAAGATTTAAAATAACACCAATAAAAAATACACAAATAATAAACAAACTTCATAATTATAAGATTAACAATAACATAACGAGGTGAAGTATCAAATTGTTTTTTTTAGAAAATAAAAACAGTCAAGCCATTCAGTTGTTGCGGAAAGAAGTAATGCTATATATAAGTTTTAAATATATATGTTTAGTTCAAGCTCTTTTTAAAAAAAGTAAATTTTACTAAAATATAATAGATTTTTTTGTACTTTTTGAGATAGGGTCCACTTTATTATAAAGAAATTATATAAAATTTATCTATTTAAAACATTTTTTAATAATTCCTAGTTGGATGTTTTCAAATATCTTGTAATCAGATGCAAGGTATCGGATTTTTTTTTTAAATAAAAAAAAGTAAAGAAAAAACGAAAGGTATAAATTGCATGTCGCAGTATTGGAGTCTGGAGAGAGTCTCGATTTCCTGAAAAACGAGGAAGGTGCAGTCCGTAATATAAAATAATGTTGGCCAAGATTCTTGAAACTTATCCCCTGACTTTCATAAATATAAAATAATGTCAGAAAAATTAAACTAAAGGAAAATTGTACATATATAGTAGTTTGACCAAGCGAGGCTTTTTTAATAAATACAACGGTATAAAAACTAAAAATGCAGCACTCTCTTTCTAACCAAATATAAGCGTATTGCTTTCTGGCGCCATTACAAATTTCAAAATCTATTAGAATTAGTTTAAAATATAATTCGTTTTTTTTATATCTATCTTACTACTTTTCTTATTATTTAATAAAATAATAATAATAAAAAGTTCATCTCTTAGACATTTATCTGTAGAGGTAGAGACATCTTTTTCAATAAAAGATGAGGTTAAGCTTCTGTTTAGGTAGAGTATTGTCTATTAGATGTTTATCTGTAAACAGTATCAACAAAAGTGAAGACCAGACTAATCACAAAGAAAAATAGTATATTAGCGGAGTTACAAATGCACTAATTGGTTTATGAGGTAATGGTTGATATGGAAATATCCCTGCATATACCCAATCGTAGATATAAGCTTTTTTTATGAATGAATGATGATAATTTCCCATAAAAAGAAAAAAGAAAAAAGAAAAAAGAAAAAAGAGAAAAAAAAAGATGATTGATAATACAGTGACATAGATATGCCAACAGAAGGAAAGAGGAAAAAAAATCAAGTTAGTGCCGCTCTTAACAATTGATTAAGTCATTCTCAATAAATCGGTCCAACACGTGTAATATTTAATTAAATGAGATAGAATATAGAGTCAGGATTTAAATTCAAAACTTTTACTTTGATATGTTGTGAAATCATCGCTTACATTAAAAATTTAAACAGATAGAAATAGGTTGATTTTCTTATTTATTTTATATTTCAACAAAATAAATCTTTAATCGAAGCTTTTTCCTTCTTTCATCAGCTTCTTTAATTAAGGAAAAACTCCACAATATAAGAGGGAATATTGGCCATGCATGCCTGTACATTGAATAATTTTTTTGATCATGTTTATGTTTTCTTCTTTCTTAAATTATTTTGAAGTTTTGTTGTTTTTTTTAGCCAAGTTGTTTTGGTAGAATTATGACATTGACTTCACAACTCCATGACAGTATTTAATTCCGTCACGATTCTGTCTCGATCACTTAACAACTCCCTCTATATTTCAACAACGCTTTATAAGTAGTTTAATCCCTCTACTCGATCCTGCAATCACTCTGTCTGATATGGTTTCCATTAAGCCCGAATTTCTCCACTACGGTTCCCATTTGGACGACCATTATATCGTATAATAACATTCAGCACATCACAAACCATATAGAACCTCCAGCTAACCTTCGACCAAACACCAAACTCATTACAGAAAAAACCAAGAACCTCAAACCCGAAACCAAATCAGGGAAAAAAAAAAAAAAAAAAAAAAAAAAAAACCCATAGACCGAAACGCACTGAACAAGCAAGTAGCAGAAGCAACCGTCGCATGTTAATTTTGTTGATATTTAATGATCTCCATTCATCACAGAACTAAACAAGACAACACTTTCCTGTTTTGTTCATGACTGCGAAGCATCAAATTACGCAACCGCATGGTTTTGAAGAATTAATGCCAACGTGTTTGTTCCACCCACGACTGCTCAATATTGATGGTGCTTTCTAAAAGTAATCCCAGACCAGTAGACTGTGGACGCATCATTCCATTTTATAATTGCCCCATTATTGCTGGTTTTTCCTGTTATCTTGGTATAAATACTAACAATTTTGCAGAATTGTCAGCTCTCAAGATCGAGCTTATTAAAAAAATAAAAAATAAAAAGATCGAGCTTACTTCATGCTACTCGCTTAGTATTCAGAACCTCATTGTCGAAATAGATTCTCTTGTTATTGTGAATTTGTTTAATAATAATTTCCAAACCCACTGAATTTATGATATTTTACATTTCAACAATATTTTTCCTTCTAGTATTAATAATGTCTACAAGGAAAGGAGTGCTTTAGTGAACAGTCTTGCTACTTCACCACAAATCATATATGATTTTTTTTTTATCAAATATATAGTATATGTATGATAAGTAGAAAATTTTCTTTAATTTAGCAAGAATAAAATGTATATAAAAAAAATCATGTATTGGTATAAAAAAATAAATAGTAGGCTCATGTTGTCATAACTCATAAAGAGGGTCAAATTTGGTGGGGGCATGGAATTACTGGCGGTACGCATACTAGTTTGCTACATCTACTGATTTTTTTTTTTTTTTTTCTTTTTTTGCAATTTGCTTAACCTACTTAGATTCTATTTTCTACATGTTTTCAGGATCATCCACCGCCGATTTTATTTGCATTATTTTATCTATCCTAAAGTCGGCTCAAAACGGGACAACATTATGAGCCACCAAAGTACTAGGAAGCAGCCGCCTGCTGACGAGAGGAAAGAAAAAACTATTTTTCCGTCTCAACGTTACCGTTTCATTTAACCGCTTACCAATTTTTTTTACTTAATAATTAAAATAGTAATTTTAATTATATTGAAGTATTTTTTTACAATATTTAAATATATTAAAAAAAATGAAAAAAATAAAAAAAAAACCAAAACGTGAGAGACGATAATTTTGAACGAACTATTCTAGACTACAGAGTAGCCCAACTCATGAGAGGAATGAAAGAATTGTAATACTTGTACGTGTACCATTCCTACGTACGGTCCTACTTAACCTTAGTTGCCGAAAATAATAATAATAATAATAATTAAAATATTTAAAGCCGTTATACATTTTGAATGATATATTTAATTTTTAAAATTTAATAAAATATTTTAATTCAAAATTTTTACCATTATTAATAATTAATTTTATTATTATTCATAAATTTCTCGCCTAATCTCAATATTTAAATGAGGCCATGATAATTGGCATTTACGTTCCCAGTTTTATTTAACCAATAATGATTCCCATTTTTTTCCTAATAAAAATGAAATGGCAGTACCGGTACGGTCGAGAAAATTGCCCATGGCCTTAAGGAAGTTTGCAAGCACACGAGCCCATGGCCCATTGCTTTATTGTCAGGGTCAGTTGACGGGGCCACCTTGGAATCAATGATCCCAATGAAGCAATGTAATGAATGCCAAAAGTCCACTAAGCACGTAGAGCTTCTGAAAGAGTACTATAGAGAGTTCGACGCGGACGGGTATCCACGCTAAACTAAAATATTGGGATCCAAGCCCATAGCCTAAAGACCAGTGTACCTAAAGAGAATAGGAGAGAGGTCTTACGTTGAAGAGCAATGTTAGATGTCAATTATATATATTTTACATAGATTTTTATAAAAAAAATTAGGTCTCACAAGAAAATAATAGTTTTTTATTATAATTTTTTTAAAGTGAGGTTTACTTTTCTACAAAGTCTTGTACAAAATTTATCTATTTAGAACTTATTTCACTAGGTTGAAACTCTCTGATCTACATGTTTTTCGGTAACTTTATACGTATACGGTATGTATAGCTATTAGTTTTATAGCATATATAAACTTAATTTATTATTTCTGGTCTTGAACCGTCGACAATAGTGCGCTATGTCAATTTGTAACGCTTGATCACGAAACACTCGCGTACATATTTTACGGCAAGGAATAAGGATTTATTTCATCTGATCAGTAAAAGAGAAAGAAGTGAAGCTGAAATTCGAAGTGCATGATCGATGTATATATGTGTTTGGTCCGAAGGAAACTAATTCCAAAGTGCGATTATATTAAATATAAATTAAAATCAGTCTCTGAGAACCGCTAGGTCATGAATTCAATATTTGATCATGACCCTGTAAATCTCCTCTAATATTGGAGATCTATCAGTCTTTGACATCCAAACTTACGGCATTCTCTCTCTCTCTCTATAGATCTCTATCTGAATGTGTCCTTCTCTCCCTTTGAGCCATCCACTTTTCCCATGCATGCATGCAAGCCTACTTGATCTGATTCAATTGATTGGACATTGATACGCAGCTCTCCCTTCATTTCCTCACTGCCGCTCCCCATCTTTCCATGGCGGAGCGGGCCCCATCTTCTGATCATTATCACGATCCACCTCCTTCGGAACAAAGTCATCAATTATCAGCCCAACCTGATGATCGACCTGCTTTCCGCCCCGGCACCTACGTCGTTCAGGTCCCTAAAGACCAAATCTACCGCATTCCACCTCCCGAGAATGCTGTTATAGCCGAACGCTATCGAAACCCGGCCCTCCGTAACAAGAAGAAGTGGCAATGTTCTTCTTGCTGCTTGTGGGTTTGTATCTCGGTCCTTCTTGTTGTACTTGTTCTTGGCGCGATAGTTGTCACATTCCAACTTGTCTTGATCAACCCTAAGAATCCTACGTTTGATGTCGAACGCGTTGCTGTGAAGAATAATTCGCATTCTCGCAATCAACTGCATTCCAATCCAGAGTATAACATCACGTTAAGAGCCAAAAATCCGAATGGAAACGTGGGCATTTTGTACAAGGAAGGTGGCGTTGCCTCCCTTTCTTTTAGACAACGAGAAATAGGTACGGGAAATTACCCCACATTTTTCCAAGACCATACGGATTCAACAGTATTTGGCATCATTTTTCACGGTTCTAACAACGTCGTGTTACCTACGGAGATTGAGAAAAGCATGAATAGCCAAATGCAGAAGGTTCAGGTCACATTCTCTATAAAGATGGATGTCCCGGCACGATTGGGCAATGTTGGCTCATTGAACAGGGGGAGCATCAAGTTCGTTGTTGCTTGCTATTTCACGGTGGATACATTGGCTAAGGATACCCATATCATTTCCCGGAAATGTCATACACAACGATGACTCTAAAGGGCATTGGTATATATATATATATATATATATATATAGGAATGAATTGACGGTGCGTACGGTGATGGCAGATCAAGTACTTCTGCTAATTCCAAGCACATTTTTATTATTGATACATCAACCATTTTTCCTTTTTCATCATTGGGAGGACTTCTCCTGATCTGGTTCGATTTCGAAATGAAAAATGAAAAATACACAATTCTTTATATAATATTTTACACAATAATATTTTAAGAGGATGAATATTTTTGTAAAATAAATTATAAAACTAATATCATTTTATAAAAATATCTTTATTTTATAATATGTATTGCGAAAAATATTATGTAAAATATTGTGTATTTATAATTATTCTTCGCAAATATACGCAGACAGCAGTTTGACAAGAAGTAGTACTGCCTCGGTCGGAGGAACTCATTTTAGTTTGTGGGGGTTTCGATATGTTAATTTGTTTTACTTTAATTTTCCACCGAGTCTAAAAATATTCTCTTGTCCATGTAGTACTTCTGAAATATATATCTTTCACCAGCCACATGCCTTTTGTCCATGGATTGGCTATTTGTGGTTTGAATTTGTACATATTTTTCTTGATTGGCTTTAAATCCTGCAGGGATCATTTTGTTTGTGCATGGCTAATAGTGAAGTACAGACGAATGAAGAGGAAAATTAATTCTAATAACCAAATGTGCGTGCAGATATATATATTTTTTTAAAAAGAAGTGGAAGTATCTGGCTAATTTTATTGATAGTCCTTATTTTTAATAAAAAAAAATCGTAATTACAGCCGGATAGTTGAAGGTTCATATATCTATAATAAAGGTTCTCCGTAAAAAGATAAACACTTTCATTACTCTAAAGTTGGTTTTAAATTAATTATGTGCTGGCATTTCTAAGTTCTAATTAAGGTTTTATTTGTTTTTACAAAAATTTTCAACTCATTTGATATGATCTAATTATTATAATTTTTTTAAATTTTTAAATAAAATAAAATAAACAATTCAATATTTTTAAATTTAAAAATAAAAATAATATTTTATTAAAATTTTAATTTCCACCTCAATTTATCTCATCAATAAAAACAAACGTTAAAGCTCGAAGGAATACGTTTGAAATTAAAGATCAGTAGATTCAGTACGTCGTATTTTCTGTCTTGCAAATCACTGTACTCGTTTTTTTTATTTCAGAAATAAAGCCGCGCTGATTTCACGGCAAATATAAGAACTTAATTCAGCGTATAACAAGAAAATTATTGAGGCCTGTTGAGCGGCTCCGTCATCCGGCCAGGCCACTTCATGCGAGCGAGCGGGCAGACTGCCCATTTCATGTTTTTATATGCGGGGCAGGGATTGGGTGGGTACTCCACTCGTCTTGCTCATCCAATAAAAGTAAAAAATCTTAAATTTCAGAACTAGAAGGGATGACGTGGCCATGGGGTCTGTGAGGAGAAGAGGAGGACAGAGAAGGAGATTAACCGGGCGGTGGGCGTGAAGGAGGAGAAAGAATTTGTGTTGGGCGACGACTGTAGTTTTGAAATTTAGGATTTCTTTTTTTATAGAAATAATAGAATGAAACGGATGGGCGGGTGTAGTACTCGCTCGGACCCCGCCCTGCATATAAAAACAAATGGGCCGCGGCTTCCATAATTCCTTGGACAGAGTTCCACTTAAGACTGTTTGTCCGGCTCCGGATTGGATATTCGGATATACCCGACCGAAATCAGGATTTTAAATCCGAATTGGGTTCCGGTTCATACACCCGTGTTATGACTCGGGCCTAAATCCGGATTTTAAAAATCCAAAAATTCGGATTTTGGGTTTTACCTTTTTTTTTAATATTATTATTATTATTTTTTATTTGCTAAAGGTTCATATTTAATTAAATTTAAAAACATAATTATGTTTGAATGCATAATTCTTTTTATGTAAAAGCCTATATTTATTTAAAAAATCTCAAAACAAAAAACTTCAAACCATAATTATTTTTTATACAAAAGCCTTTAGTTTATTAAAAAAAAATTAAAGAAGTCAAGTTGGAATACATAATGCCTTCTAAATACTAAATGCATAAATTCATCTATGCATGCATCACATGCAATCCATTACATATGATATTATTTGTTATTTATATATTATATTACAAAATACAAAATTACAATATATGAATTACAAAATCAGTAACATGTCCATCAATGATTTAATCTCCATACCAAATAGCAACTTCAAGTAATTAGATTGAGAGATCCTGCAAAACACACAAAGTTTTGAACAATGATTATATACAAGGATTAAGACAAATTCTACTTAATAAATTAAAGATTAAGATGAGAATGGATTTTTTTTTTTTTTTTCAAATACACCCACACTAACAAATATTTTGTAGAGTTTTCATTCAAATACATATCCCTTGCCTGTCTAGGCTAGACAACCACTTCTCTTAACAAAATTAATAAACAAGAATATAAAATAGAGTAGTACTCAACTATAAAAAAGCTATACATTCTCTCTATCCTCACTCTCTTAACAATATGAATATCAAAATGCTTAATACAGTAGTACTTGTGCTACTCAACTTTGTTTCATTGAACCATGCAACAAAACCCGACTGAAGCACATTCGTTTTGTTTCATTGAAGCATGCAATTTCAAACCTTTTTTTTTTCAAGTAATTTTATACAAACTATAGTTCAAATAGTTGGTGCCGCATCATGACTGAAGAAATTGTTGCTGATCCCCAAAGTTGGCCTTAAAGTGAATAAAGCACCACCACATGTCATATAGGATATGACCAATCATAGGTGAGTAGATCATGCTCCCACAGAAAAGAAAAAAAAAATCTTGCTCAACTTTCCAGTTTTTTATATTTGAGAAAACATATATGTACCTATCTTAATTAACCTAATAACAACATAGTACATGGTGACTTCGTATATATTAAGCATTAATCACTAATAGTGCATGCCAATATAAAACTGAAAGGCCATGCAAATCTCATCAACATTAATGTATTTATAGTTTCTTTAGCAAAGACGATGACTACTCCAATTCATAAACTCAAAAAGATTTAGATATTTAACAAGAAAAATAAATGCATGAGGTTGAAACTTGTAATAGATATTTATAATTAAATATGAGAAACATGATTAGAGGACTAGCTACTTCACCAAAGATAATAAGTCGGCTTGATGGAAACATGAAACTTTAAAAAATGTATATCAATATGGATTTTTCCACCTAAACAGAACTACCAGGTCAATGAACCAGAATATATCAATCGATATTGCACGGTTCATGACATTCAGGATATATATACGTATATATATATATATATATATATATATATATATATATATAAGATTACCGTTATTGACTATTACCTAACAATTTCTAGCAGTTTTGGCATTAATCCATGACTTATTTTGCATGACAACTCTGGAGATTAATTTGGCAATATCATCGTTGATAGGCCTGTGCAAAAAACCCGTCTGACCCGAGCAGATCCGTCCGACAAAATACGATTTTGCTTCAGTGTCGTGTTGAACCCAATAAATGACGGGGCAGACAGTCTTTTAACATTTTTAAGTGTTCAGACTAAAAACCTAGGGCAGCCAACTTCTCCTTTTGCACTAAAGACGATTGTGCAGAAACGCTAAAGACGATTGTGCAGAAACGAAAGTGTAGGCTGTGCAGCCACGAATCACGATCCACGCCAGGAATCTCGAGAAGCTCAGCCTCTCTCTCTTCCGCCGGGGCTTCAACTCCTCCAAATGGTGCTTCTGTCTTTCTCTTTCCCCTTCTGCTTATCTTTTTTGGCTTTCTTTCCCCTGTTGATCGCACTCTTTATGTTTGGTTATTATAGATAGATGACAAAAAAAAGTGAAAAGACTGGAAAGAACACAGATCCGTTTCTAAACATGAAAGAAGCTTTTATGATGGGAAGTTTGAAATCGTGAAAAGTAAATGCCAAAAATGGAAGATTCAGAAAGATCGTGTGAGGACTTTGCGTGACTAAAGTAGCTGAGCCAAACAACCCAAATCTGCTAAGTAACTCAAATGCTTTCTCTGCACTGAACCTCTCTTTTTCTTAATACTTTTCTTAACAAATAAATGAGTTTGAGCTTTTCTGATTTTGCATGTCCTTCTTGATTTCTCTCATCTTTTCACACTTTCTGGCCATGGTTTTGCAGTACTTTTCTCAGTAAATAAATGGTTTTGCAGTACTGGCCTCAGATTTCTCAGCAAGCAAGAAAAAATGACAACAATCACTGGACCACAAAATTTAATGGCTTGAAAGAAAGACAACCCAGAATTGCGAAAAGGGGATTTTGGGAGCTTATAAAGAAGAGCAACAGAGTGAATGAAGAAATTCAGGAGCTTTGACTTGTAAAATAAGACATTCAGCAACGGAGTTATTCACCACCTCCCTCCTCCGCCATTTCCCACGTTCCAAATCTCCTCTCTTCCCCAAAAACTCAACTTGATACTGCACATAAAACCCTTTGATCATCCTCATTCAATAGTAGGTTTGGCTCTTCTGCTAACAGAAGAGATTGAACTGATAAATAATATTATGAATAATTGGCTCATGAACAAGAAGGCCCATGCATGCATGCACCTTTATATTATAGGATATCGAATTGGTTTATTTTCGAGGAGTTGAACGAACGAGATCTGAGGAGAGGGTGAAATGTAGTCAGGAAGTGCCCACTTTACGACCAATCGTTGGAGTTTGGGGGGATAATTTATTTTTGTTTCAGGGCACCAAACCAATGATGGATTGACTCTAGTGGAACCTTTCTTTACACGTCTAAAGAAGGCAGGAATTTTCCAAGGATTTGAAGCATGTTCGATGTTCCAATTAAAAAAACCCTTGTCTACTTTAATTGAAGCACTTTAAGTGGATTCCAACTCCTACACAACCATGCATTACTCTTCACCCGGTAGTGGGTTTCTTTCTCTTTCACCAACCTAACCATCTGAAAAATCTTTACATTGATTCCTTTAAAAATTAGCAGCTCCATTTTTTAAATCCTTCAAAGTGGGCTCACTCAAATCCAGGTGCCCAATGGTGTAGCCTCTGTATCCGTTTGTGGGCAATGTTCTTATTCTCACTTAAACTCTTGAAGCTTTTTATTAATTTAAGGGATAATCTAGATCTGCCACTATTAAGTACGGCACTTGTATAAATCAATTTCCTCTGCACTCTATACAGGTCCCATCTCTCTTTCACACACACTGATCTATCTCTCTCTCTCTGAGCATTATTAATTGCAACCCACATGGCGGTGTCTCTATTCTAGTATTCTTGTCTGAGACTAGGGTGAAGATTTATGGTATGTAAAGAAGGAAGCAATAAGATGGGGCGCCTAGGAGTTTAAAAAAAAGTTAGGTCCGTTTATGGAAATATATGCAAATTGGTTACCAGATCAATCAGTTTGAAGATGTTCCTAATTTCAGCAATTATTTGAGCTGGAATCTGTGCTATAAAGTGAAAATGTCAGCTTATATAACCTGATCGAATAGGTTGGTAACCAATAATCAAGGATTCCATGCAATTACGTACGTATTTTTTTTTCAGTCCAAACCTCAAATGTATTTGATCACTCAGGAACTAGGATTTACCGTTTCAGATTGCGATTAAATAATGTATATGATGCATATTTGTTAAAAGTTGGCGAGAGTGTGCATGAACTACAGCAAACATATTTGGATTTTATGCATTCAGTTGGATTATACACGCCGCCAAGCATTCTTGCCAAATTTAGGTGAAGTGTTTATTTAGAGACAAGTGCCAAATTTAGGTGAGCTAGCTGCTTATTAAGAAAGACAAATGCACGCTGCATATTTTTTGTATTCGGAGAGGGTAACATCAGCAGTGTTTTTAGTAATTCAAAGTAGACAGGTTCCCTAGCCTGGCTTCTTTAATTGATGGACAGAGTCAAAAGCCTAGCCTTCATGTGAGTGCAGCAAGAAGAAGGAAAGGGCGGAGCCTGACCGAAGAAGAAGAGAAGGAAGAGGAGGAAGAACAGCAGAAGATCAGAGAATTGCACAATTAAATTAAATTATGCAAGCATAAAATAAATAGGCGGTTAGACCGTCCATATGCATGTATGTAGATGCACAAATAGTTGTAATAAACATATAAGCTTTATTAAAATAAACAAGCTTAAAGTAATTACAAGGCAGCAGTTGGTAGTGCAGATTTGCACTTACAGATATTGGGGTAGATAGGGAGAGTCTAGAACAAGGTTGAGAGGATTAAGGGTTTCTCTCAAGTGAGTTCTAAAATGAGCTCTGACTATCTCAGCAAGTGAGGTTCTCCTTTTATAACATAAGGAGTTCCTGTTTACAATCATTAAAGTAAAACCCGTGAGTGCACAGTGGGAACTGTTTAAGCACGGGGCACAGGGGTGTCATCATTCTGTCCTCCAGCTGTCATTGTGAACGGCTGCTTTGGGCATAAGACGACAAATAAGAATTCGGTCCACTCTGTGACGTCCAGCTGTCTCTAGGGGCGGCTGATTTTGGCGCAGAGTGTCAATTATCTTCAAAGAGGACTGTATTTGTCTTCTTTGAACTCAAGTAGTAGTCAATCATCTTCTAGCTTTGGGATGCCTTCCGAATCATGACCAAAAATATTACTGTATGAAGCCTCTGATGATGCTTCTGAGTTTTCTTCAGAATTATCACTTGTAGACTTCGACAGTTGTTGTTCCAGCAATTTCAATAAATCTTTTTTCCCGAGTCTGCTGAGGATATTATCTTTGACAGACTTAGAAGATTTCTTAGAGGATGAACTGGTAGCTTTTCCTCTTGATGAAACTGTTGGTGAATCAGGGGCCTGAATTACCAGGGGGTATTCAGGTATTACTATACCAGACGTGATTGCAGGAAATTCCTTTTTGTCCGCTAGATCAGGAGCGGCTTGGGGGAAGTCCTTAATCATCTGGTCAATTACTTTTTCAGTATAACCATACCTATCCCACCATTTTGTGAAATAAGCACGGTCCAGCAAGTTGGCATTTCTCTCATAAGTCCATTTAAAGATCCACGGTAGTTTGTAGGTCTTGCAGAAATGGAGCTCAGGAGGAAACATCTGATTATGCCGGTTCAGTTTTGTACCAGCAAATTTCTTATAAAATTCAAAAGCTCTGGCGAGCTGCTCAGGAAGATTCTCCGGAATTAGTCCAAATAGGTCCCACCATTGGAGAAACCAGTAAGGGAAAGTTCCTTTGAATCTTTTATCAAAATTAAAGAACCATGAATGGCTCATATCAGGTACCTGAAAGAACATGAAACGTCTCCAGGCAGTTATATAATCAAAATAATTATAACTCAGTGCGGAGTCATGGAGTTTTTTGAGGGTGGATGGGTTTGTGGCCCATTCGTCTTCTGTAATAACTCGCAGGATGTAGGCACTGTGATAAATCAATTTGGTGGAATCATTCTTATCATAAATTGGTTTGATGATAAGAGAGTTGGTGAGAATCAGGATACTGGAATAGAATTGAAGATTTTTGGAAGAATCTTCAGGTATCCAGTGGAAATTGATTGGGAAATAGGAAGAGGCTATTTTGAATGGATCTGTGATATTAGAACGACAGGGTTCTATATGAAACAGATGGGTCAAAATTGGCTTCTTCATGTACAAAGAATTTCCTTTTGGGAGGAAAAACTGAGGAGTAATTAAAGCAGGTCCTTTTGATGCAATTGCTTTCGCATAGGGATCAAAAGGGGTAGAAACCGTAGACGCGAAGGTCGACGGTTGCACAATTGTACCAAGAGGTGTGAACCTATTGGTAATATCCAATGCCGTTGAAGGGGCACTGGGCGCAGGAACAGTAGATGTCCTAGACTCATTCTTGATGAGTTTTATACTAGGTATTGGTGGTGGGGGGTTCACTCTCTGTTTTTCTTTTCCTTTCTTTTTGCTGACGCTCATGGTTGGGTGTCTGCAAGAATTCTCTGGTAAGAAAATCAGGGATAGAATTATCAGTGCCTTTGATGTATTCAATATCAAAATCAAAAACACTTAAAATACTTTGCCATCGTGCAAAAATATGTTTTGATGCAATGTTTTGAACATCTTGTTCTAAAACAAATTTAGCACTCATGCAATCAATGCGAAGTAAAAATTTTTTGTTTAATAAATCAGATTGAAATTTAGAAATACATAGTACTATGGATAATATTTCCTGTTTAATAGTACTATAATTTTCTTGTGCAGGGTTCCAGGTTCCAGAATGGAATCGAACAATTTGTTCAGATGAACCTGGTGAAACACATTGTTTCAGAATGCCGCCATAACCAATGTTTGAGGCATCTGTTTCAACGATTTTAAATGAATCAGAAGTGGGGATACCAAGGCACGGCAAAGTTTTGACATGTGCTTTGATTTTCCTCACTATTTTAGTATGTATTTCTGTCCAAGGAGGAGGATTGGAAAGAAGTCGTTTGAACAAAGGACGACATTGTTTCCTCATATCCTTGTAGAAATCAGCAATGTAGTTAAGAGATCCTAAGAATCTCTGTAACTGATTTTTGTCAAGAATGACATCAGGGAATTTATCAGCAAAATCAATGGCTCTTTGGATGGGCCTGATTTTGCCTTCAGTAATATCATAACCAAGGAATCTGATCTTGGTTTGGAACAATTTGATCTTTTTCGCAGAAACGACAAGACCATTGAATCTAATGATGTCAAGAAACGAATTTAAATGTTTCCAATGTTCATCAATAGATTTTGAAAAAACAAGAATGCTCCGAGAGCAGATGAGAAATAGCAAGAAAGCCAAATACGAAATGGGAACATTTTGTGAACAATTTGGACTTCTTTGTTGAACTTATTTTGTTTTTTGACAACCCTGAGACGAAGTTTCTACTTCGGTTGGTTCAGGATCATCTTTCGACAAGTAGGAGAGCTCATTTTAGAACTCACTTGAGAGAAACCCTTAATCCTCTCAACCTTGTTCTAGACTCTCCCTATCTACCCCAATATCTGTAAGTGCAAATCTGCACTAACAACTGCTGCCTTGTAATTACTTTAAGCTTGTTAATTTTAATAAAGCTTATATGTTTATTACAACTATTTGTGCATCTGCATACATGCATATGGACGGTCTAACCGCCTATATATATATATATTTATATATATATTAAAAACCAGTGTGTGCCATTGCATCTTATGCTTCAAAGTCCCTTGGCATAAACTATTAGAGATGCTTTCCCATTGGCTCAAGCAGGTCCTCCTGGAAGGTGACTCAAAACAAGTGGTTGAATTGTTGCAGAATCAGGTTTCTAATTGGAGCATGGGAGGTTTGCTGATTGAAGATGCCCGAAACCTGATGAATTCCTGCAGCCAATGGTCAGCTACTCACGCATACAGGGAGGCCAACAAGCAGCTCACTTACTAGCAAAGTCTGCTTTAAATTTATCAGAGGATTTATATGATATTGAAGAATGTCCACTCGGCATTCAATCCATTGTAAATATTGAGATGTTGTAAGCTCTTTTATTAATAGAATTAGTCTTTCTATTTCAAAAAAAAAAAGAGAGATGCTTTCTCATTATTGAGACTTTTAACAACAGTGCAGACAGAACATGTTCTTTGACTGCGAAACAGTCTATCCACGTTTTTAGAGCTGTAAGACTAACCAACAAAACAACAGAAACCATAGTAAGAAATGCACGAAAATATTGTCCTCATGACGTATGCGCATCGACATATTTCAGGAGATTTTTGGGGTACCCCAATATTGATTGTACGGGAAGAGAAGACTTTGGAGTACCATATGGAAATACTGTCACTCAATTAACCGATTGCTTGGCTAGCTAGCATATACCTGTATATGTCGATGCTTTTAGAGTAAATATGATTTTCTTTCATGGCAGATCTATGATCCTTCCCATCCCTATTTTATCCTACACGAACGAAGACAGTACTAGTTCTGGTTCATTGTTGGTTTTGCAACCTTTAATGGGAGAGAATGATTTCACAGGGACCCAATCAACAACGTACTTTTTCATGGTTGTTGAACTGTTGAACTCTCTCTCCAGAGAAATTGCTGCCAAAGAGGCAAAAATAAAGGTTGATGCTAGCTAGGTTATCCCCAGATGTGCCCCCAATTAAAGTGCTCCAGTGCATTTTGATTTTTTAAATGTTAAAAAACACGTACACACTTAAATTTATTAGTGATAACTTTTTTAAACATTAAAAACAAATTAAAATGCACTAATTTGTACGAGTTGTAGTTGTATGTGGTAAAAGTCATACCTGTAAGAACTATTAAACTGGCTGATTCTTTCATCTCAACAGATGTTGATCTGTGTCTCCCATCTTTTCCCTTTCAAAATTATCACTGCTAGTCTTGTCTTTTTCCCCTAAGCCAAGCCACAGCTTGTGAATTGACACGCATCTTTTCGTTGTCTGATCTTTGTTTTTGGCTACTTTTTTACGTACGCATGATTATCATGTTTGGAAGATGATTGGAGCAGCGTAAAGGAAGATCGAGTGCGTCTATTATCTCTTGCAAGATTTAAATAAGTTTGGTACTATTTCCCATTTTTTGTATTTTGTAATGAATAGTCCTAATCGAATATGATTTTCCCACTGATACCTAATTGATAGCGAACCTCATGAATAGCTTTTTTAGGTCCTTTAGGCATGGTTGATTTTCCCAGAAAGAAAGCAGAGTTCAGTGGTACATTGATTAGTTGATCACCTCCAGTTGTATCTCTTTCCAGAAACGAAAGCTATGAATAACTCTCATTGCATGTTCTGTTCTCTTGGAAAACAGACAATGCAATTCTAGATGTTTTCAGTCTATGCACGTGAGCTTGTCTTTTGGAAAAAAAAATCACACATTATTCTTTGTATAACATCTCACGTTATTTGATAAAAAGAAATTTTTATTCTTTATAATATTCTAATAAGAATTTAATTATATCATTGATTAATAAGATCACGTAGCTTGTGCCTTTCATTAGAACGTTATATTAGACGGAAGGAAGCATTCCTACATCCGTGTTATCACTAAAGTTTTATAAGCTGATAAGGTAAGAGTGCAACCAGTTACTACTAATAAAAGCATCTTCATTTGAAGAATGGCACTACTCGCAATGTTATTGTAAGAAAAATGTTACTTTACTTATTTAACTTGTCTCCTCATTTTGACACCTCATGTATTTTAAGTTTTTTTAATTTTTTGCTTACTTAATAGCTAAGAAAGTGACTATTAGTGTATTGATATTTTTTTATATTTTTTAAAAATGTTTTAAAATGATAAAAAAAATATAAATTAAAAAAATAAAAAAGTCAATTTAACCTAGCAGTCAGTTGGAGCGGTGCTACTCTACCGCCGGTGCTACTCAAGGGGCAGATCAGTAGCACTGCTCTTATTGTAAAATGATGTTTACAGTTCACGAGTTAAGAGTGCAAATATGCACATATGAAAAGGTGCAAATGCATAAGAAATGTGTTTCATTACTTCTATTTGTTTTTTTTTTTATAAATATTTTAGTAATAAAGTAATTTTATAAAAGTAATTTTATAATTTGACATGATATATTAAATTATAAAATTATTTTTATTATAAAATAAATATAACATATTACATGAAACGAATCATATTATTAATTTATTTTAGTAAGATTGAAATAAAACTTTTTTTTTAATTTTAATGAAAAAGAAAACATATTACTGATAACAGTGATCAAAGTACAAAAGGAGAAAGATGATCGAGAGAGCTTGCTCAATTAGGGCTGCTACCTGCATGGTGCGAGGCGGGGGATACCCTTCCCTGCACCCCGCCCCTCACCATGCGGGGGTGGGTTTTTTCCCCCGCCCCTGCCCCGGTGCCAGGGGGATGGAGAAAAAACCCCATACGCCCCGCCCCCCAGCCTAGGCCAATACATTAGGTCTAAAAAAAATTTTTTTAGTTCAAAAATATTTTTTCAAACCAAAATTATAATATAATTTAAATTTATAAATACAAAAGAACTTAAATTCATTACAGTTAGATTTTGGATTGTCTTGACCTCCTATATAAAAGTTGGCCTAGGAGGCCAATGCAATCCAATGACTTGAATACAATTTCAAGTTTTTAATAAATTGTATATATCTATATACAATATAGTTATATATATATATACACAATATATTTATATATATATATATCAATATAAAAAAAACTTAGGTATGTGAAGCAAAACGAGGGGCTGGCTAAGGCCTCGCTGGGGTCATCCCGCCCCCCGTCCCAGCTAGGCCTTCTACATGTGGGGCGGGGCGAGGCGAGGTACAGGGCCTCGCTGCCCACCCCTAAGCTCAATAATTGGTTTTCCTTTTTGAAGTGTCCTTTTGTTGGTAGTCACCGGTGAGAACAAAATAAATATAGACTCTAGATCGTAGTTGTCTTGTCTACTGATTTTTCTTTTTAATTGGCGCACAGAACATCAACTTTTATATAAAACGGACATTAGGACTGTCTAACTAGTTGTTAAGATTAATCAAGAGATCTGATTTTCATGTAAAAAATGACATATCATCTCGAGAGAGCTTGTAGAAAAACTCCTATTATTACCATTATCAGGTTGCTTTGCAAAAAACAAATGCACGCAAGAGGGCATGTGCAAATACGTGTTTTTAGTTTCTACCATAAAGCGTTTTCACAAAAATGGGCAAGACATATGCACCGGTGTGTATGCACTTAAAATATATATATTTTAAAGCTTCATTATTAAATAATAATGCTAAATATAATTCTAGTGTGTACAACTGTACAAGTTTTACGTATTCTATTTAAAAAAAGTAGGATCCACATCATTAAAAAAATAAAATTTTTATGTGGATCACAAACTTACTCAATTTTTACTAAAAAAATGTGTTGAATTTACACAAACTAAAACTACAAATATCATTTATCATTATTAAAATACCAAATGTATTGCTAAAATAGAAGTAACATCAACTAATATGTAAACTATAAAACATATACAACAATTATTGGTCCTATAGTTTTTGAATGGGATCTCAATTTTTGCTGTATGTTATTTTTTTGTCGATAGAATTATCTGTGTTTTCTTGGTTCTCCCTGTTTTGTAAATTGTTGAAGCAATATTCCGATCCCTCTCTCTATGTTTTGATGTAGAGTTCCACCGCCTATGAATTAACGTGTAAATGCATGATTTATTCCGAGATCCAATATAATTATAAATAAATTAAAATATAATTAATTAACATGTAAACGCGGAGCGGGGTAGCTTGCTCGCCCATGCGGGGGCGGGGTACAGGGCCCCGCTGCCCACCCTTAAGCTCAATAATTGGTTTTCCTTTTTGAAGTGACCTTTCGGTGGTAGCCACCAGTGAGAACAAAATGAGTCTAGACTCTAAACCGTAGTTGTCTTGTCTATTGATTCCTTTTTGAAGTGACCTTTCGGTGGTAGCCACCAGTGAGAACAAAATGAGTCTAGACTCTAAACCGTAGTTGTCTTGTTTATTGATTTTTCTTTTTAGTTGGCACACAAAACATCAGCTTATATTAAAAATGGACATTAGGACAATCTAACTGGTTGTTAAGATTAATCAAGAGATCTGTTTTCCATGTAAAAAATGACACATCATCCCGAGAGAGCTTGTAGAAAAATCCCTATTATTACTATTATCAAGTTGCTTTGCAGAAAACAAATGCACGCAAGCGGGTATGTGCAGATACGTGTTTCTAGTTTCTACAATAAAGCATTTTGAAAAAAATGAGCATGGCATATGTGTCGGTGTGTATGCACTTAAAATATATATATATTTTAAAGTTTTATTATTAAATAATAATGCAAATATAATTTTAGTGTGTACAACTGTATAAGTTTTACGTATTCTATTTGAAAAAAAGTAAGATCCACATCATTAAAAAAATAAAATTTTTATGTGGATCTCAAACTTACTCTTTTTTTTTTTCTAAAGCAATGTGTAGAATTTACACAATCTAAAATTATAAATATCATTTATCATTATTAAAATACCAAATGTATTGCTAAAATAGAAGTAACATCAACTAATATGTAAACTATAAAACATATACAACAATTATTGGTCCATTAGTTTTTTATTAGGATCTCAATTTTTGTTGTATGTTTGCTTTTGGCCGACAGAATTATCTATGTGTTTTCTTGGTTCTCCCTGTTTTGTAAATTGTTGAAGCAATATTCTAATCCCACTCTCTACGTTTTCAAGTAGAGTTCTACGGCCTACGAATTAACGTGTAAACTTGCTATTTATTATCCAATATAATTATAAATTGGTTAAAATCTAATTAATTAATGTGTAAACGAGGAGCAGGGTAGCTCGCCCACCCATGTGGGAGCGGGGGCGTACCAATGTAGGGTAGCGAGGTATGGGACCCCGCTGCCCACCCCTAAGCTCAATAATTAGTTTTCTTTTTGAAGTGTCCTTTTGGTGGTTGTCACCAGTGAGAACAAAATGAGTCTAGACTCTAGACCGTAGTTGTCTTGTCTAATGATTTTTCTTTTTAATTGGTGCATAGAACATCAGCTTTTATATAAAACAGATATTAAGACAGTCTAATTGGTTGTTAAGATTAATCAAGAGTTATGCTTTTCATCTAAAAAATGACACTTCATCTCAAGAGAGATGGTAGAAAACAAATGCACACAAGCGGGCATGTGTAGATACGTATTTCTAGTTTCTACCATAAAGTGTCTTCAAGAAAATGGGCATGGTATATGTGCCGGTGTGTATGCACTTAAAAAAAATATATTTTTTAAAGCTTCAAGATTAAATAATAATGCTAAATATAATTTTAGTGTGTACAACTGTACAAGTTTTACGTATTCTATTTGAAAAAAAGTAGGATCTAAATCATTAAAAAATAAATATTTATGTGGATCTAAAACTTACTCATTTAAAAAAAAAAAAAGGTGTAGAATTTACACACTCTAAAATTACAAATATAATTTATCATTATTAAAACACCAAATGTATTGCTAAAATAGAAGTAACATCAACTAATATGTAAACTATAAAACATATACAACAATTATTGGTCCTATAGTTTTTGAATGGGATCTCAATTTTTGTTGTATGTTATCTTTTTGTCGATAGAATTATCTATGTGTTTTCTTGGTTCTCCCTGTTTTGTAAATTGTTGAAGCAATATTCCGATCCCTCTCTCTATGTTTTGATGTAGAGTTCTACCAGCTATGAACTAACTTGTAAACGCGTTATTTATTCCGAGATCCAATATAATTATAAATAAATCAAAATATAATTAATTAACATGTAAACGCAGAGCGGGGTAACCAGCCCGCCCATTCGGGGGTGGGGGCGGGGGCCGACGGAGGCAGGAAAGCGGGGTACGGGACCCTGCTACCCACCCTTAGGCTCAATAATTGGTTTTCTTTTTTCAAGTATTCTTTTGGTAGTAGCCACCAGTGAGAACAAAATCCGTCTAGACTCTAGACCATAGTTGTCTTGTCTATTGAATTTTCTTTTTAGTTGATGCATAGAATATCAGCTTTTATATAAAACGTATATTAGGATAGTCTAACTGGTTGTTAAAATTAATCAAGAGATCTGCTTTTCATGTAAAAAATGACACTTCATCTCGAGAGAGCATGTAGAAAAACACCTATTATTACCATTATCAGGTTGTTTTGCAGAAAACAAATGCACACATGTGCAGATACGTATTTTTAGTTTCTAACATAAAGTGTCTTCAAAAAAATGGGCATGACATATGTGCCGGTGTGTATGCACTTAAATATATATATATTTTAAAGCTTCATTATTAAATAATAATGCTAGATATAATTTTATTGTGTACAACTTTATAAGTTTTACGTATTCTATTTGAAAAAAAAGTAGGATCCACATCATTAAAAATAATTTTTATGTGGCTTTCAAACTTACTCATTTTGTTTTTTACAGAAATGTGTAGAATTTACACACTCTAAAACTACAAATATCATTCATCATTATTAAAATACCAAATGTATTGCTAAAATAGAAGTAACATCAACTAATATAAAACTATAAAACATATACAACAATTATTGGTCCTCTAGGTTTTGAATGGGATCTCAATTTTTGTTGTATGTTATCTTCTTGCCGATAGAATTATCTATATGTTTTCTTGGTTCTCCCTATATTATAAATTGTTGAAGCAATATTCCGATCCCTCTCTTTATGTTTTGATGTAGAGTTCTACCGCCTATGAAATAATTATAAATAAATTAAAATATAATTAATTAACATGTAAACGCAGATTGGGGTAGCCCGCCCGCCCACCCACCCATGCGGCGGGGGGGGGGGGGGGGGGGCGAGGTATAGGGTCGTGCTGCCCACCCCTAAGCTCAATAATTGGTTTTCCTTTTTGAAGTGGCATTTTGGTGGTAGCAACCAGTGAGAACAAAATGAGTCTTGACTCTAAACTGTAGTTGTCTTGTCTATTGATTTTTCTTTTTAGTTGGCGTAAAGAACATCAACTTATATATAAAACGGACATTAGGACAGTCTAATTGATTGTTAAAATTAATCAACAAATTTACTTTCCATATAAAAAATGACACTTCATCGTAAGAGAGCTTGTAGAAAAATCTCTATTATTACCATTATCAGGTTGCTTTGCAGAAAACAAATGCATGCAGGCAGGCACGTGCAAATACGTGTTTCTAGTTTTTACAATAAAGCGTTTTCAAAAAAAGGGGCATGGCATATGTGCCGGTGTGTATGCACTTAAAATATATATTTTTTAAAGCTTCATTATTAAATAATAATGCTAAATATAACATTAGTGTGTAAAACTATACAAGTTTTACCTATTCTATTTGAAAAGAAGTAGGATCTACATCATTAAAAAAATAATTTTTTTATGTGGATCTCAAACTTACTCATTTCTTTTTCTAAAGAAATGTGCTGAATTTACACACTCTAAAATTATAAATATCATTTATCATTATTAAAATACCAAATGTATTGCAAAAATAGAAGTAACATCAACTAATATGTAAACTATAAAACATATACAACAATTATTGGTCCTATAGTTTTTTAATAGGACACCAATTTTTGCTGTATGTTATCTTTTGGCTGATAGAATTATCTGTGTTTTCTTGGTTCTCCATGTTTTGTAAATTGTTGAAGCAATATTCCGATCCCTCTCTCTATGTTTTGATGTAGAGTTCTACCGGCTACGAATTAACGTGTAAATGCATTGTTTATTATGAGATCCAATATAATTACAAATAAATTAAAATATAATTAATTAATGTGTAAATGTTGATCGGCGTATCCCGCCGCCATGCGGAGGCGTGGCGAACGGGAGTGGGGTACGGATCCCAGCTGCCCACCACTAAGCTCAATAACTGGTTTTCCTTTTTGAAGTGTCCTTTTGGTGGTAGCCACCAATGAGAACAAAATGAGTCTAGACTCTAGACCGTAGCTGTCTTGTCGACTGATTTTTCTTTTTAGTTGGTGCACAGAAAATAAGCTTTTATATAAAACAGACATTTGGATAGTCTAACTGGTTGTTAAGATTACTGATGAGATCTACTTTTCATGTAAAAAATGACACTACATCTGGATAGAGCTTGTAGAAAAGCCCCTATTATTACCATTATCAGTTTGCTTTGCAGAAAACAAATGCACGTAGGCGGGTATGTGCAGATACGTGTTTCTAGTTTCTACCATAAAGCGCCTTCAAAAAAATGGAAATGGCATATGTGCCGGTGTGTATGCACTTAAAAGTATATATATTTTAATGCTTCATTATTAAATAATAATGCTAAATATAAGTTTTACGTATTCTATTTGAGAAAAAGTAGGATCTACATCATTAAAAAAATAAATTTTTTTTGTAGATCTCAAACTTACTTATTTTTTCTAGAGAAATGTGTAGAATTTACACACTCTAAAACTATAAATATCATTTATCATTATTAAAATATCAAATGTATTGCTAAAATAGAAGTAACATCAACTAATATGTAAACTATAAAACATATACAACAATTATTGGTCCTATACTTTTCAAATGGGATCTCAATTTTTGTTGTATGTTATCTTTTTTCCAATAGAATTATCTACGTGTTTTCTTGGTTCTCCCTACTTTGTAAATTGATGAAGCAATATTCTGATCCCTCTCTCTATGTTTTGATGTAGAGTTCTATCGCCTATGAATTAACGTGTAAACCCGCTATTTATTTCGAGATCCTATATAATTATAAATAAATTAAAATGTAATTAATTAACATGTAAACGCGGAGTGGGATCGCCCATCCCCCATGCGGGGGCAGGCGTAGACAAAGGCAGGGTAGCGGGCCCACCCCTAATCTCAGTAATTGGTTTTCCTTTTTGAAGTGTCCTTTTGGTGGTAGCCACCAGTGAGAACAAAATGAGTCTAGACTCTAGACCGTAGTTGTCTTGTCTATTGATTTTTCTTTTCAATTGGCACACAGAACATCAGTCTTATATAAAACAGACATTAAGACAGTCTAACTGGTTGTTAAGATTAATTAAGAGATCTGCTTTTCCTGTAAAAAAAAACACTTCATCTCGAGAGAACATGTAGAAAAACTCCTATTATTACCATAATCGGGTTGTTTTGCAGAAAACAAATACACGGAGGCGGGCATGTGCAAATACGTGTTTCTAGTCTCTACCATAAGGTGTGTATGCACTTAAAAATATATATATTTTAAAGCTTCATTATTAAATAATAATGCTAAATATAATTTTAGTGTGTACAACTATACAAGTTTTACATATTCTATTTGAAAAAAAGTAAGATCCACGTCATTAAAAAATAAATTTTTTATGTGGATCTCAAACTTACTCATTTTTTTCTAAAGAAATGTGTAGAATTTACACACTCTAAAACTACAAATATCATTTATCATTATTAAATTACCAAATGTATTGCTAAAATAGAAGTAACATCAACTAATATGTAAACTATAAAACATATACAACAATTATTGGTCCTATAGTTTTTGAATGGGATCTCCATTTTTGTTGTATGTTATCTTTTTGGTGATAGAATTATCTATGTGTTTTTTTGGTTCTCCCTGTTTTGTAAATTGTTGAAGCAATATTTCGATCCCTCTCTCTATGTTTTGATGTAGAGTTCTATTGCCTATGAATTAACTAGTAATCGCGCATTTTATTCTGAGATCCAATATAATTATAAATAAATTAAAATATAATTAATTAGCATGTAAACGCGGAGCGGGGTAGGCCGCCAGCCCAAGCAGGGGTGTGGCGGACGGGGGCGGGGTACGGGGCCCCGCTGCCCACCCCTAAGCTCAATAATTGATTTTCCTTTCTGAAGTGTCATTTTGGTGGTAGCCACCATTGAGAACAAAATGAGTCTAGACTCTAAACCGTAGTTGTCTTGTCTATTGATTTTTCTTTTTAGTTAGTGCACAAAACATCAGCTTTTATATAAAACGGACATTAGGACAGTCTAACTGGTTGTTAAGATTAATCAAGAGATCTGCTTTTCATGTAAAAAATGACACTTCATCTCGAGAGAGCTTTTAGAGAAACCCCTATTATTACCATTATTAGGTTGCTTTACAGAAAACAAATGCACGCAAGCAGGCATGTGCATATACGTGTTTCTAGTTTTTACCATAAAGCGTCTTCAAAAAAATGGGCATGGAAAATATGCCAGAGTATGCACTTAAAAATATATATTTTAAAGCTTCATTATTAAATAATAATGCTCAATAAAATTTTAGTGTGTACAACAGTATAAGTTTTACGTATTTTATTTAAAAAAAAGTAAGATCCACATAATTAAAAAAATAAATTTTTTATGAGGATCTCAAACTTACTCATTTTTTTCTAAAAAATGTGTAGAATTTACACACTCTAAAACTACAAATATCATTTATCATTATTAAAATACCAAATGTATAGCTAAAATAGAAGTAACATCAACTAATATGTAAACTATAAAACATATACACCAATTATTGGTCCTATAGTTTTTTAATGCGATCTCAATTTTTGTTGTATGTTATGTTTTTGCCAATAAAATTATCTATGTGTTTTCTTGGTTCTCCCTATTATGTAAATTGTTGAAGCAATATTCCGATCCCTCTCTCTATGTTTTGATGCAGAGTTCTACCGCCTATGAATTAACATTTAAACGCGCTATTTATTCTGAGATCCAATATAATTAATTTATGTGTAAACGCGGAGCTGGGTAGCCTACTCGCCCATGCGGTGGCAGGGCGAACAGGGGCATGGTGGCGGGGTACGGGGCCCCGCTGCCCACCCCTAAGCTCAATAATTTGTTTTCCTTTTTGAAGTGTCCTTTTGGTGGTAGCCACTAGTGAGAACAAAATGAGTATAGACTCTAGATCGTAGTTGTCTTGTCGATTGATTTTTCTTTTTAATTGCGCACAGAACATCAGCTTTTATATACAATGGACATTAAAACAGTCTAACTAGTTGTTAAGATTAATCAAGAGATCTGCTTTTTATGTAAAAAATGACACTTCATCTCGAGAGAGCTTGTAGAAAAACCCCTCTTATTACCATTATCAGGTTGCTTTGCAGAAAACAAATGCACGCAGGCGGGCATGTGCAGATACGTGTTTGTAGTTTCTACCATAAAGCGTCTTCATAAAAATGGGCATGGCATATGTGACGGTGTGTATGTACTTAACAATATATATATATATATATATATATATTTTTTAAAGCTGCATTATTAAATAATCATGCTAAATATAATTTTAGTGTGTACAAGTGTACAAGTTTTACGTATTCTATTTTAAAAAAAGTAGGATGCAAATCATTAAAAAAATAGATTTTTTATGTGGATCTCAAACTTATTTTTTTTTCTAAAGAAATGTGTAGAATTTACACATTCTAAAGCTACAAATATCATTTTTCATTATTAAAAAACAAAATTTATTGCTAAAATAGAAGTAACATCAACCAATATGTAAACTATAAAACATATATAGCAATTATTGGTCCTATAGTTTTTGAATGGGATCTCAATTTTTGTTGTATGTTATCTTTTTGCCGATAGAATTTTCTATGTGTTTTCTTGGTTTTCCTTGTTTTGTAAATTGTTGAAACAATATTCCAATCCCTCTCTCTATGTTTTGATGTAGAGTTCTACCACTTATGAATTAACGTGTAAACGCGCTATTTATTCCGAGATTCAATATAATTATATGTAAATTAAAATATAATTAATTAACGTGTAAATATAGAGCGGGGTAGCTCGCCAGCCCATGAGGGGGCGGGGAGGACAGGGGCAGGGTAGCGGGGTACGGGGCCCCCCTGCCCACCCCTAAGCTCAATGATTGGTTTTCCTTTTTGAAGTGTCCTTTTGGTAGTTGCCACCAGTGAGAACAAAATGAGTCTAGACTCTAGACCGTAATTGTCTTGTCGATTGATTTTTCTTTTTAATTGCGCACAGAACATCAGCTTTTATATACAATGGACATTAAAACAGTCTAACTAGTTGTTAAGATTAATCAAGAGATCTGCTTTTCATGTAAAAAATGACACTTCATCTCGAGAGAGCTTGTAGAAAAACCCCTATTATTACCATTATCAGGTTGCTTTTGCAGAAAACAAATGCACGCAGGCGGGCATGTGCAGATACGTGTTTGTAGTTTCTACCATAAAGCGTCTTCATAAAAATGGGCATGGCATATGTGACGGCGTGTATGTACTTAACAATATATATATATATTTTAAAGCTGCATTATTAAATAATGATGCTAAATATAATTTTAGTGTGTATAAGTGTACAAGTTTTACGTATTCTATTTTAAAAAAAGTAGGATGCACATCATTAAAAAAATAGATTTTTTATGTGGATCTCAAACTTATTTTTTTTCTAAAGAAATGTGTAGAATTTACACATTCTAAAGCTACAAATATCATTTTTCATTATTAAAATACAAAATTTATTGCTAAAATAGAAGTAACATCAACCAATATGTAAACTATAAAACATATATAGCAATTATTGGTCCTATAGTTTTTGAATGGGATCTCAATTTTTGTTGTATGTTATCTTTTTGCCGATAGAATTTTCTATGTGTTTTCTTGGTTTTCCTTGTTTTGTAAATTGTTGAAACAATATTCCAATCCCTCTCTCTATGTTTTGATGTAGAGTTCTACCACTTATGAATTAACGTGTAAACGCGCTATTTATTCCGAGATTCAATATAATTATATGTAAATTAAAATATAATTAATTAACGTGTAAATACAGAGCGGGGTAGCCCGCCAGCCCATGAGGGGGCGGGGAGGACAGGGGCAGGGTAGCGGGGTACGAGGCCCCCTGCCCACCCCTAAGCTCAATGATTGGTTTTCCTTTTTGAAGTGTCCTTTTGATAGTTGCCACCAGTGAGAACAAAATGAGTCTAGACTCTAGACCGTAATTGTCTTGTCGATTGATTTTTCTTTTTAATTGCGCACAGAACATCAGCTTTTATATACAATGGACATTAAAACAGTCTAACTAGTTGTTAAGATTAATCAAGAGATCTGCTTCTCATGTAAAAAATGACACTTCATCTCGAGAGAGCTTGTAGAAAAACCCCTATTATTACCATTATCAGGTTGCTTTGCAGAAAACAAATGCACGCAGGCGGGCATGTGCAGATACGTGTTTGTAGTTTCTACCATAAAGCGTCTTCATAAAAATGGGCATGGCATATGTGACGGCGTGTATGTACTTAACAATATATATATATATATTTTAAAGCTGCATTATTAAATAATGATGCTAAATATAATTTTAGTGTGTATAAGTGTACAAGTTTTACGTATTCTATTTTAAAAAAAGTAGGATGCACATCATTAAAAAAATAGATTTTTTATGTGGATCTCAAACTTATTTTTTTTCTAAAGAAATGTGTAGAATTTACACATTCTAAAGCTACAAATATCATTTTTCATTATTAAAATACAAAATTTATTGCTAAAATAGAAGTAACATCAACCAATATGTAAACTATAAAACATATATAGCAATTATTGGTCCTATAGTTTTTGAATGGGATCTCAATTTTTGTTGTATGTTATCTTTTTGCCGATAGAATTTTCTATGTGTTTTCTTGGTTTTCCTTGTTTTGTAAATTGTTGAAACAATATTCCAATCCCTCTCTCTATGTTTTGATGTAGAGTTCTACCACTTATGAATTAACGTGTAAACGCGCTATTTATTCCGAGATTCAATATAATTATATGTAAATTAAAATATAATTAATTAACGTGTAAATACAGAGCGGGGTAGCCCGCCAGCTCATGAGGGGGCGGGGAGGACAGGGGCAGGGTAGCGAGGTACGGGGCCCCCCTGCCCACCCCTAAGCTCAATGATTAGTTTTCCTTTTTGAAGTGTCCTTTTGGTAGTTGCCACCAATGAGAACAAAATGAGTCTAGACTCTAGACCGTAATTGTCTTGTCGATTGATTTTTCTTTTTAATTGCGCACAGAACATCAGCTTTTATATACAATGGACATTAAAACAGTCTAACTAGTTGTTAAGATTAATCAAGAGATCTGCTTTTCATGTAAAAAATGATACTTCATCTCGAGAGAGCTTGTAGAAAAACCCATATTATTACCATTATCAGATTGCTTTGCAGAAAACAAATGCAAGCAGGCGAGCATGTGCAGATACGTGTTTCTAGTTTCTACAGTAAAGCGTCTTCAAAAAAATGGGCATGGCATATGTGCCGGTGTGTATGTACTTAAAAATATATATATTTTAAAGCTTCATTACTATATAATAATGCTAAGTATAATTTTAATGTGTACAACTGTACAAGTTTTATGTTTTCTATTTGAAAAAAAGTAGGATCCACATCATTAAAAAAATAAATTTTTTATGTGAATCTCAAATTTACTCATTTTTTTCTAAAGAAATGTGTAAAATTTACACACTTTAAAACTACAAATATCATTTATCATTATTAAAATACCAAATGTATTCCTAAAATAGAAGTAACATCAACTAGTACATAAAAGTGTTTATATTTTAATTTATTTTTAATTATATTGAATTTCGGAATAAATAGCGCGTTTATGTTAATTCATAGGCAGTAGAACTCTACATCAAAACATAGAGAGAGGGATCGGAATATTGCTTCAACAATTTACAAAACAGGAAGAATCAAGAAAACACATAGATAATTGTATCGGCAAAAAGATAACATACGGCAAAAAGATAACATAAAGCAAAAATTGAGATCCCATTCAAAAACTATAGGATCAATAATTGCTGTATATATTTTGTAATTTACATATTAACCCTGTCCTGTCCTCTTCCCTCCGGCTGTCCTGTCCTTTCGGTAACCCACTGTCCTGCTCCACCAAAAGCCGCAAAAATTCCTTAACCTGAAAACATGACGAAATCTATATTAACCTGGCATGTAAAATACAAACTAATTATGTTTATATATATATATATATATATATATAAATTTGAGTTAAAAGTCCTACCTCAGATGGTTCTTGCAAAGAATAAGATGCGCTTGTTTCCTTTGCAACTCTAGAGACAAGGATCCCAAATCCTTGTCCGTTATGGCGCAGAACCTAAATTATGACGTAACAAAATCGTTAAAATCTCGACTCCTAATTCGGAGAAATATTGGACAACTAATTATGAGGAGATCTAGATGATGCTAGCCAGTACTAAAGAAAATCAGCTAGCTACCTACCTTGAACGCATCCTCATCAGTCTGATCATCTCCAATATAGATCGGCAAAACATCATTAGAATTGGCATATCCTGATCAAGGAAGATATTATAAAAAGACGATAATCATTAGAAGTGAAAAATATGACCCTAATTATTTTATTGAGTCAACAAAGGAAAATTCCAGGCTGTTGTGAGCAGATCAGAAATTGCAGCAACACTTACCTAGTGATTCCAGCAAGAATTCAAGGGCTTTGCCCTTGTCCCATTTGATGGTTGGACGGATCTCCAAAACCTGTTTCAAACGACGCACGGGTCAAGCATATTAACACACTAAATAAATAAATAAAAGGACTTTGACCCATTACTAAAATACACAGAATCTTCTTGATATACGGAATTTCCTCTTCTTTCAGATATAGAAACATGAGAAGTAGATAGAAGATGTGGAGGTACCTTCCTCCCTTGTGTCAGTTTAAGTTTTGGATACGCACTGAGCACCACCCTAACTTGCTCTGCTAATGCAGCCCAACTCTGACCCACCAAAATACAACCGAAAAAACAAAATAAGCTTATATTAGTCTTCCATGTTATATACGAGCAAAAACAATCGAACAAATAAAGAGGTTTTGGTCACCTTTTCATCGACGCAGCGGAAGTGTACGGATAGGCAAAACTTGTTGTTTTCAACCTTTGCTCCTGGGATGGAACTGATTTCGTTTATCAAGGCTTTGTACACCTGAAAAGTAAAAACGTAAGAGTTCACTGTTTGTCCCTCCTACATGCATCTTTCCGATATTTGGCTTGACTTTTACTGCAATAAAAATGGGAAAAAAAAAAAAAGAAAACCTCAACGATCATGGGCAGAAACTCAGAAGCAGCTTCGAAGATGACTGCTTGATTTCCCTGAATCATCAGAAGAGTGAAGAAAAAATTCTAAGAACATGCAGCAAAACGAAGAATAAATTAACCAAGTGTTTGCTATTTTTCCTTTTTGTACATGCTAGGACTCACTTTGTCGCATTTTCGGTGTTTGGAAGGTCCCTTGATATCCATCCCGTGGCTGCCCGCATAGAATAGTTCTTCTAACCTTACAAAATTATAAACCTGCAAATTTGATAACAAAATAAAATATTAAAAAAAAAGGGTACTCGTCCAGTGTTACACAGAAAAATGTACGGTAGTAGACAACTAATGCAATTTTATGGTTCTGGGAATGCACCTTATCCCTGCACCTCCCACTCACTATGGCTGTGGGGAAGTATCTAGCCACATCCCTTACAGCTTCTCTCATCTGCTTTAAAGAAGCATGGAAGAAAAATGTGAATGACATTTAAGTTTACCAAAATCTGAAACCTAAGAGAAGATGCATGAATTTGGGGGAAAACAAAAAAGAAAAAAAACATTAATATAAAATTGTTGGAAACGAAGTTGGTGCAAAGGATAACGAACCTCTATGGACATGAATGCTTGATCTGGATCTTCGACAATAGGAGAGAGGGTGCCATCATAATCCAGAAACATCACAATCTGCTTGCCCTTGGAAGCTGATATAATCTGCTCGAAGTTTTCTAACGCCGATGGATGACGGAGCTGTTGTTCAAACAGTTAAGAACCAAAGAGATTATTCGTAAATAACATACCATTATTAATGAGAGAAAGTTAAGGAGCGTGTAGAGAGAGGCTGACACTTACAATCCAGGAGCTTTTTTCTTCTGTTTCAGGCAAAGAAGGCGTGGATTTGGTTCGGGTAGGCGAGGAGTCTCTCATGGAATCAACCCAGGTACTGACCCTGGCTCCTCTTCCAGTATCATGCCTCTTTATGAGTTTCTTTTTGGATATGGCAATGCGCCCACCAAGCGCAGCCAGAGTTTTTGGGATCGCGGGTGAGAACAGTGCTGAATTCGACGCGGCAAGTCTAACCTTTCCGATAGGCGACGTGCAATCAGAAACCACCACATTCTGCTTAGTCATTTTTCCTCTATCCTCAGCCCTGCATAAACACCAAAACACTCTTATCTTCAGATCACAATAAGAAGATAGAAATCAATGGAAAATCCCATTGAGGTTCGACGAAACCAAATGAAGAGTGATATGATAGATACCTCGAGGTTTTTAAAAGTTTCGCGAAAAACAGAGTTGGGAAGGAAAAGGGTAACAGAGAGAATGAAACAGAGGAAAAACAGAGATACCAATGTGTGAATTCTTGAGGTGAAACAGAGATCTTATATAGAGATCACCTCAGAAAGAAAAAGAAATCAATCAAAAAAGTTGAAATCCGCACGCGCACTCACGCTCACAAGTCACAACTTAAAGGCTAATCTAGTCAATATAGAACTGGGTTTCACGGCACTAACCGACTAGGGCCCCCACCCTTCCATTCCGTTCATTATGCAAACGTCGATCATGCATTCTTTTTAAAAATGAATAGAGTTTGTTATTAAAAATTTAATTTTTTTACGTAAATCTCATGTTTACTATTTTTTTTTTTTGTAAATATACGCAAGACTTGTAAATATATCTAACATTAAACATGATATAAACGGGAGACTGGGGACCAGAGTGATCTCACTGGACAGAATATTATCAGTGGCTATTGCCAATATGTTGTACTATGATCGAACTTATATGTTGTACTATGATCCAACCTACGCAATAAGCTTCCATAATTTAGTATACATCTGTCACTAATCCTTAATAGTTATAGGCATATTTTCAATCAATCTTAACCAATGACAAATTTCCCATTTGTAAAATATTCTGAATCCCACTCGCAATGTCCTTTCTCGTTTTCTTTTTAATTTTCCTTTTTTTGGCACTCAACGCATTTAATACGTGAAGCAATGCAAGAGGTGAAATGAAAAGGAGATCGCTTTTTGTGAGTCCGCCATTTTAAAAACAGAGTGCAGTATGCAATGGGAATAATAACTCTGATACAAGATCCCCCATTTCCCTACTACCCAAACCCAAGTGAATTTTCTGCATTGTTGGGGGAGTAAGATGTTCTGGTGCTTTTGGTGTTTTTGGTATATGTAAAGTGTCTAGAGTTTATATAGTCTCTTGGCCCAGGTTTCGGTTTTATGAATATATGTAACCTTCGAGTATTTGTTATCACAATTTTCTTTTGCAAAAAATAGGAATCTCAATAAGATGATAAAAAAATAAAAAAAATAAAAAATAAATAAAGGAAGAAGATGTTCTGGTGCTGTCATTCAAAGGGAGAATGGGAAAGGACTACTTGAACCCCACTCCTACATGTTTGGTTGTTGCAGGTTGTGCTAGGTAATTAATGTGTTGGGTTTATTCATTTTACCAATTGTCACAATTAACGATTCAATGACGTGTCAATTTAGTTATAATGTGGTTTTGAAGGTAAATGGCATCTATTATTCTGCAATTTTAGGCTATTTTTTCACTCTTAGGCTATTTTTTCAAGTTTATGGGTACTGTTCCACTTCAACGGGAAAAAAAAAAAAAAAAGTAAAGAAAAGAAAAGAAGAGAAAAAACTACTCTTTACCGATTTGCCGTACTTCACTGTCACTAATAACACTTCTTGGGGAAAAGAAAACGTTTAGAATTGTTTATGGTTTGTAGCTCAAATGCATTATACCAACTGTTTATTTTAGTGACTATCATTTGACGTGCAATTAAACTAACCACTCACATTTACGTGTAAATAGAAATAGAATATCATTGGTAAAGCCGGCATTAGGCAGCAGAGAGGCAAAATCATCTATCAGCCATCAAAATGAGGGGGAAAGAGCTTGAATTTGAGTGTTCAAAGAAGCCCTAAACATCCATTAGGCTTTTCTTTTTCTTTTTCTTTTTATTTTTGGTCCCTTTTTTGGGTCTAGATAGGTGTTAGAACATTCACAATGGTTAATTTATCTTATTATTTAAAATACATCACTAAACTTCACTTTTTCTATTTTACATATTGACTTTTACAATATATCATATATCAGCTTATTTATTTTTTCTCAATATCATTTAAATAATATTTTTTTTATTTTTTTAAACATTTCCTTTCTACCAATAAATTTGTAATATTCATATATTTTTTTATATTTGCAATATATTATTATATACAATGTAATATAATTCAGTCCTTTACACACAAAATAAAAATTAAAAATAAAATCAAAATATGAAAAAATTGGATAAATAATATTTCCAAGATATTTTGTAGAAAAAAATAAAATAGAGGTTTTCAATGATAAACAATAAAAAGAATTTGTATTGAAATATAAAAGTAAAAGGAAATGAGGGAGTAAATGAAATATAAATAATAAAAAAATTGTTTGAAGGATGAATAGTACTACCCGCTATGTATAGCGGGTTACTGTAGCAATTTGTATTTTACATGTTCTTTTACATAATCAAATGGAACTCATTTTATAATTAATTCTTTAAATAATTTACATTTTTTATATTATACATAAGCCATTGACAATGCTCTGTGTATTATATGGAGGAAGGTAGGTAGGAAGGTGTTTTAGGACAAGAAAGACTCGTTCACAAGCATGTGATCTTTAGAATTGAGGCCCTCATGCAATAAAAAAATTGGTATGCATGTAGTAAGCCAATCATGGCAAAATCTTCCCACACCGCCCCTTGTAAAGTTCAGTGAAACTAGCAGCTCCAACCTAACCCTTGCAACGTCTGCAACAAAACCAGGAGCGTTCGCTTTGTCTCATAGCTTTGTCATTAAACTTTCGTGGCTGCATTGTTTACTGAAAATTCTAGCCTTTTCCTCTTGGCATGCATGTCGAGCTTTTACCATTTATATATTAATGCCAGCAAATAGAGTATGTGTATGATTGAATCAAGTTTATACATAATCACATGAAAATAATAGATCCTCTAGAAGTATGATCTGCGTTCATATATTCAACGGTTTGGAATGATTTTATAATAAGAAGGGATTTTTTTTTTCTTTTTTATATATTGGGATGGGAGTTCGAACCTGCTCTTCCATTTGAACACCAGACCTTACGTCATATGGTCCAAATAACCTAATTGACATGCAGTACTGATTAATTCACTAAATCATGTCATTAAAGCAATAATTATTTACTGATTGATTCACTAAATCATGCTTGTTGTCGTTGTCGAAGTACTTTCTCGTGTAATATTACAGCTTTTGAACTATCTATATAAATAAATAAGGGCGAGTCGACATTGTTGAAATTACTTCTGGTTGAAAATTGAGAATAGTTTTTTTTGTTTTCGTTCCTCTTTCTTTCGCTTTGCACATGATTATGTTTATGGGGCTGGGCAAAAGTGTTTTAGGAGCTGCACGAAGAAAGATAGCCGAAGTTTCCATGCAATTTTTCTTTGAGGAAAGATAAAACAACAACTCCTTTAAAATATTTATTTTAATTTTGATGTATTTAAATTTTAAAAGTGTATTATTTTATTGATAAATTATAAATGAACTTTAAACCATGCATCTCTTTTCTTATTTGGTCAAAAGAACATCTTTCTTAGATTGCTCTTTTCAATTCCTACGAATAATTGGTTTCCCATATACAGTCGAAACCAGGGGCCTTGGAGATGCATCGATCGAATTAAGCCAACGCCACGTGATCAAGATGTATTTCAAAGTCGAGTTAGGCTGGCTAAAAATTGTCAAAAAAGAGAAGAGTTAGGATGGCTAAAAGGAAGATTATAGAACCCAACCCCACGAAAAAGGGAACAACTTTCTATATAGCAGCGCATACACTTTCTATATATATTTTCTCCATCGTTCTTCACCCAAGCAAAAAAATTTTGTGAAAGGAATCTGACCAGTTAGGTACTAGAAGCTGGTTTTGGGTATCGTATTAGGATGGTATTGTTCTCGAAAAGGAAAAAGCCGGGGGTTCTCTTTTAAGTACGTACATGCATTTGTTAAAGACTAATGTTATGTCACAAATAGATTACATAAAAGTAATATTATAGATTAACGTAATTTTATGTAATCTGTTAGATTTATTTTACAATTTGATTAACTATATCATATCACATTAATTTATAGATTTGCTTTTATTTTAATCTATTTATGATTAGAATATTTTTCTTTATTAAATCGCTACTTCCTTTCGTCATGTGAGGAAGAATCCGAACAAAGTGTTACTTGGAAGAAATCAAGAGGGAATTTTTCTTACATGAGATGGTTTTGTGTATCCAAACCGGACTCTTCCCAATAGAGATACTCGGAAGGCTAGAATGTAAATATAAAAAATAAAATTCAAAAATTAGGGTTTAATGACCGGGGGAACATTCTCTTTATAATACAGTAATACTCCAATATTCTTAATCAGTTTCAATTTTATGTTTTATTTTTTGCTTTTGAATTATACTTATATTTTAATTTTTGGCAGTCTTTTTTGGTGGTACGTAATTGGGTGAGTCTTTTCGACTTCTCGCATTTTAGTGTTTTAATATTAAAAAATATATGCACATAATCATTTTTATAACTTTTTATACAATCATATTTTAAATTAAAATCAATTTTTTATAAAATAATTTATAAAAAATAATATCAATGTACAAAAATACTTTAAATTTAAAACCATTCCTCGATATAAAATGCAGACATTGAAACATGGCAAAGCAAAAGCACTTCTTTTTCCATTCACTAATTCTTCTTTAATCTTTTTCCCGCAAATAAAAGCATATTTCTCAGGAAGTATATACTGAAAATGTGGAAGCGTACTGGCTTGTTGATCATGGGCCGGTGAAAAGAGTATATGATTCAGATAGCCACGTGTGTTTTCTTTGCTCCAATTAATTACCGACTGATTTTTTTTTTATTTTTTTTTTTCACTTTGTCGGCTGATTCTTGCACTTTTTGAAGCCGGTACGGTCAAATATTCTGCAATTTTCTATGAACCAAAATAATAAATTCACCAATTAATACCTAGATCATGTCAATAATTACGTAATCAGGTGAGGCAACTTTAGCATATTCATGGGGTAAAAAAAAAAAAAAAAAAGGTGCATGTGATCAGAAAATACACGAGTCGTTTAATTATTCTGATTTCAACAGATCCTTATGCTTCAACTTCCTCTTTTCGGTGATCCCCATCAGCTGTTTCCACCCTTTCACACCCTAAATGATCCCATAATTAAGCTACATTACTTTGAATGGTACCTAGATTTTGGCAACTGCTACAACTTTTATTTAATTCTAAAGTTGCCAAAATGCATGAACCCTATATATGTATATATATGGTCAAATTTAGCATCTAATCTGCCTCCTTTATCAATGTCTGTGGTAAAGAATTAACGTCCATGCATGTGGAGAAGTATATGGGATATCTACCAAACTCATGAAGGCCTGCATGGAGGGAGGGGGGAGGCTGGATGATAAATTAAGAATAAATTCTATATATATGGACCAACTTTATATATATAGCTTAATTAATGGAATATATATATAGTCATAGAACTCATAGAATACAAGGCCGACCTATAAAGTGGCAGGGGGCTCCCAAAGTTTGAAAAAAAATATATATATATATATATATTAATTTTTTATGATTTAATAGGATTATATTAATCTCATATTGTGTTGGTCTATTCTCTAAGAAAGTTATCTTGGCTCCCTCTATAAAATTATTTTGATTTAATAGATTATTTTGACTCGGAAATAGAATAAAAATATTTTATTATAGTTTTAGTTTTACTCGCCCCCTCCAACAAATTCATGTTCCGCCACTAAATACAAATAATCCATTTTTAAAAGAATATTCTCTCTCTCTCGTTTTTAATAGGATCACGCAAATCTTCATGGCAAAGATGGCCTAACCAAAAAAAAAAAAAAACTAAAGAGAATGGAGATCGGACTGCTGATCAATTGATGCGGATTTTTGTTCCTTTTTTTTTTTCTCATCATCAAGAGTCGCATATCTTCACCCAATCTTATTCAATTTGGTTAAACTTTGAGTTAGCTTTGCAATTATTGCAGTGTCAAAACAAATAAATAAGATCTTATGAGATATTTCTTTGGCGAATATATGCAGAGTCCTTTAATAATCTTGACATTTGTCCTGATTATTCTTATAAGCGGAATATTTAGGAATTAATATCGTACTTCCAATCACTTTTGTAATAATAATAATAATATTATTATTATTCAAATAATGATACGTGTATTAAAATATAATAACCTTCTAGAATTAAAGCACTACTATATATCAAGGTTTTGATTATTGAATTAAAATTCACCACGTAGCCGCCACTTTCTAGTTTCTACATCGCCAACTTTCCAATGAATCATTAACAGAAGACCAAGCAAGTACTGATGTCGTCCCCCTTAGTGCTATTAGCCTCTTAAGCTATTGAGTAAAGATCATATAGTAAACCTGACCCACTTCAAATCAAAGTATATATATATATATATATTAATTTGGTACAAATTAAATATATAGATCAAATTAAAACCAATCTTCCACATTATTGTTATTATACATATATACTAATTAATGGGTAAGCGAAGAAACAGCCACATTTCGGTTTACCAAAGTAATATATGGACCCCCCCATGCCCATGGGGGCCTTCTCTCTCTCTCTCTCTCTCTCAAAGCTTTTTGAGATATGACATGGCATGTTGCCATGACAATGATTCATCAGGGACCATCAAAATTATGCCATAGTGCTAAGCCCACTCTCATGGCCACCACCCGGCCGGCCCCACCAGCCTTAAATTCTGTATATATCCCACCCCGCCACCTTCTTCTAATATCAAGCTGGATATCCAGCCTCTTCCTCTGTTTCTTTTTCAAGATTTTGTTTTTAATTATTTTTTTGTTCTTTTGTGGAGTACTTGGCAAATATTGATCAGAACTTACAGATTATATATGTTAATGATCAAAAGTGGATTGTTGTTGTTGTGTGCTTGGCGAATCTGTTGGTAGGCCCTAGAATATTATGGTACGATTATTTATTGTTAACTTGGAATCTTGTACCAAATTATATTTGGGTATTCGAGTCATAATTATGAACATAGTAGATATAATCATTCTCATGATCTTATAATCGATCAGTATCTCTTATTCGAATCGTCAGTGTTCAAATTAATTTTTGGCAGCCCAATCTTTGTTGGCCGGTTGATATGGAGAATAACTAATTTCAACAATTTGTCACGATAAATAAACAATAAACAAAAAAGTTGATAAGTAATCCGTGAGGATCAATACCCGTGCATACATACCGATACGAAAGAAAGCAAAGTTAGAGACTAGGTGCATGTTTGGTATTACAGTAAAAAATATAGCTTATAATTTATAGCTTATATAATAAATTTTATTATTAAAAATTTATTTACTAGTGTTTGATAATCATATATTTAAAACACTTTTAAACATATTACATTTGTTTAGAAACAAATTTAAAAAATTACTTTCTGATGTAGAAATGACGATCATTTAATTTTTTAAAGATTATGATCATACTCTTAAAAGTTTGAAAATTGTAATTATCTAAAAGTTATATATTAACAATCTTTTCAAAATTTGAACTACATTACAGATTATCTGGAAAAGTACATTCGAGGAAAACTATCATTTTCATACTTTTTTTTAAACGTACATTTTAACTTATTTGAGATTAAAAAGTATTTTAATAAGTAACAACCAAACAACCTAATTTTTCTATTAAAGATATTTTAAAACTATTTAAATACTTTTTAAGATTCTTAACGCAATCCCAAACAGGCCCTAAGCTATATTAAAAAACAAAAACTTGAATTGTCACATTTTTAAAAGGTCAAAAACAAAAAAAAACAAAATTATCAACTGAATCCAAAAAAAAAAAAAAAAAAGTGAGTGGATCGGCCATTGTTCTCCATACCGCCACTGGATATATTTTGATATGATATTATATAATGTGAGCACTAAGAACAAGGCTCATACGCAAAGAAGATCTTCCCATGGGTGGAATACTTAAATCAAGCAAGATTATGCAAATAAAAAAAAGAGAGTAAATTATGCTTCTTCAATGATTGTTACTCCTCCAATCTCTTATGTTCTCTCCTTTAAAATATTTAATCTTACAAAACAAAACAAAACAATACAAAATCAAACTATACCTACTTATTTTTATAAGAGTAATATTACATACAATCGTATAGTATATAAGTACCGCACAATTATTTTAAAAAAAATAAAATTTATTATTAAAAAAATAAATTTTTTTATATAAATCTTATATTTACTTATTTTTTTCAAAAAAATTACATGACATTTATACAATCCATTCATTTCTCTTTTCATAATAATCTTTCCATGACTGATCATTTCTCTTTTCATAGTATGGTTGGGTGCGTGCGACATCGACGTGGTAGGTGTAGCATGCAAGCCCACGGTGCACGGGTTTCTGTAAGGACAAGTTGATGGGCCACGTACGTTACAATCATTAATCCACGAGTCCACTGATTACTGTGGATACAGATCCTTCCTAAATGATTGGATCCAAGCCCATTTATTGAAGACTACTGTAATAAACTCGAGATGGTGTTTTTTTTAAGGAAAAATCTTCTCACAAACAAGTTTGCACATTAAACCGCACACTGATCTGATATTGACATGTAAAGTATCCGTCTAATGAAATGGTACAAATTAAAAATGAAAATAATTTTCGTGAGATAGAAGATTTATTTTTCTCTCAAAATTTTTCTTCTTTTAATTTTCTTTTTAATAAAGAAATCCATGTAAATTTTGATATGCAATTTGGTGCGCGAACTCGCTTGTACCTAACAAAAATTTTTTTTTAATTCCTTTTTTCTTGTCTTTTATTCCCAGTAAACAAGTTAAACTAAGAAAATGCATGCCTAAGAAAAAAAAGTGCTACAAATTGTTTGTCATTTTTTTGTGCATAAGTTAATAGGAGGGGAAAATAATACAAGTAAAATATATAAATAAATGAAGAAAATAATTGTATTTTTCTTTCACTCTCAAGTTTAACCGAAGTCTTATATATATATATAATCGTGCATCCTCTAATTATAAAATAAATAAATAATATAATGACTCAATTATATATATAACGTTTTGAAAACTCAGATTTGATATTGAGTACGTATATGCAAGCTATAGAATGCATGCATGCCAACAGGCCTTCTCAATCCTTCATTGATCGATTGGGCATTAATGCACATGAGCTCTCCCTTTATTTCCTCACACCCCCTCTCCCCCTCCTTTTAACTTCCATAGCGTAACGAGCATCACCTTCACATGATCATGATCTGCCGTCATCGGATAACGGAGCCAATTATCGGCCCAACCTCAACCGCATTATTCTGGCCCCTGAGAATGACCTTGAGCGCGCTCTCCGCAACAACACGAACAGGCCGTACGTGTTGTTCTTTCTGCTTGAGTTTTTGTATGTTGGTTGTCCTCATCGTTGTCCTTTGTTCTTGATTTCACAGCAGGCATCTTCTCTGTCTCGCTCAAGCCCGATATTGATCCTGAGTTCTACGTTGAACGTGTGTTGTAAGACCCCTGCGTTCACATTCAGCCCGTAATCAGCTGCATGCATTCTTCCCATGCAGAGTACGACATCACGTTAATTAAGAGCCAATTATCATAATAGTACAATCGAACGAAGGCATGCATTAATTCTCGTTGTACCTAGGCCGGAAAATACCCAACTTTCTACCAATACCATATATAAGAATTGCGTTAGTGGAAGCATTGCGATGTGGGTGCGGTAAGCGGTTACCTGCCTGTATAAAAATACTTCAGGTATGCCTGTATATATGGGCGATATAGTCGCATAGAATTAAATTTGAGTGTTAGGTTTTAATTATTGGGAGATGATCATGTTAATTTGATATCCTCCAACGTTAAAGTAGCAGATAATTAATATCAATCAGCTCATGACATGCGTATCAATAGATTATATATATATATATGTATATATTTCAAGTTTCAAGACTTACCGGCACGGACTTCGACCTAATTAGTTCCAAAAATCATGGGTTTGGTAAAGTTTCACCTTAATGATGGACATTATCTAGATGCAACTCGCTGGGTTGTGGGACATTGTTATTGATCATGCTATGGATCATATATCAAGATTAATAGGTGTCACTTGTTTTCTTTTTTTTATCTTTTCTTTTTCGCCAGATTAATTTGTTTTCTACATTATTCTGATCAGTCGTGGCTAATTGCGAGCAAAAGATGTTCAACTGGTAACTAATATATTATCGATGAATTGCCTCAAAAAGGCCCACTTTAGAGGATATAATATATCTAATTTTTTATTTTCACACTTCTAAGTTATCAATAATGATTTCAACGAGATCTGTACTGAAGTGTGGAGAGGGTGAAATTTAGAGTTTACAGTCCTCAGGAAGTGCCCTTTTCCGCCAATCATTGGAGCTTGAAGAATAGTTTATTTTTCTTTCAGGCACCAATGATGGATTGAATCTAGTGGAACCTTTCTTTACACGTCTAAAGGAGGCAGGGGTTTTCCATGGATTTGAAGCATGTTCGATGTTCCTATTAAAAATCCCTTGTCTACTTCAATTCAAGCACTTTAAGTGGATTCCAACTCCTTCACAACCATGGATTCCTCTTCACCTAGTAGTGGGTTTCCCTTTCATCACCTAACCCTCTGAAATTACTCATTATCTTGAAAATTGGTACTTTCAAAAAGCAAATTGATTTTTTTTTTAGTCTTTGGAAGTGGGCTCTCTCGAATCTAGGTGTCCCAATGGTGTATAACTCTATCGATCCGTTTTGGGAGTAATGCTACTCTCTCAGTAGCTAGTCTAAATCTCATTCATTTAGGGGCCATCTTATACTTGTGGGTCTTTTGTTTATACTTGAGAGAATATTTCAATCACCATATTACCTAATCAGTTGATCATTTGCTTGTAATTAGTTCAAGAGTAATGTTATTGATCATTTTAATTTTTATCATCTTTTTATCATCTTATGATATTATATTAGATGATTGAAAATTATTTATTATATTTTATTTATGAATCTATTATTTAATATTATATTATAAAATGATAAAAATATGATAAAAATTAAAAATTAATAGATTTATTTTTTAATTCAAAAGCATAGGCTCTTTGTTTTAGTTCTCTAGCTTAATGCTGACAAGATCGAGCCCGGAAATGATTGAGAGTTGTTGCGCGTGAGATATAACTCTTCTTTTGGTGAAGGGACGTAAGTGTCTTTTTTGTTTGTGGGAAACTGGGAATGCAATTCGACTAGCACACATTTCAGCAGCCTGTTGTTGGAACAACTGTCATGTCACTTTTGTTTGGATATTGTGATGGAATAAGATCGTTATATATATATATAATAGTAAAATAGTTTATAAAAAATAATAAATTTATTTGAGTTAAAATATTTTATAAAATTTTGAAAAATAAAAAAATATTAAATAAAAAATATATTATAAAGTTAAAATATTATTATAATATTATAAATTTTTAATATTATTTTTATTTTAGTATTTGAAAAAATTCACTTATTTTTTATTTTTTTTTAAATTTAAAAAAGTTTTAATGCTCAGATGAAAATGTTAAGATTTGAGATTAAAAAATATTTGTATTTAAGTGATATTTAGATATTGAGATAGAGAAATGCTTTTTGTCCTTAATGACTTTTTTTTTTTACTTAGAGATTAAAGAAGTGTTTTTTAATGATGTTGTGAATTTTTTATTTTTTTTAAAAATGTTTATAATGACTAAAAAAATACATGAAAAAAAAAAGAAAAGAAAAATAAAAATGTAAAATAGCCTATTCAGGATATTTTTCTGTCAATATAGCAGTTCTCATTGAGATAATATAAGATGAGATGAAATGAGATTATATCATCATCCAAACGGGACCTTAATAAATTAGGTAAGTATTACTATTTATGTTCTTATACTTTATATTGGTCCCATCTCTCTCTCCATATATAGGATGGGTCTACGCCCATAGCTAGGAGCTCCAATTGGGGCTCCCGTTAATACATTATGTGTTTTTTTATTTTTTTGATATGATTTTTTTAATATCTTTAAATATTTTTTAAAAAATAAAAAAAATTCACAATATTATTAAAAAACATTTACTTAAACCCGAAGTAAAAAAAAAATAAAAATAAAAAATAAAAACAATCCTACAAGATCTCCAAGCGAGCGCCCCCAACGGTAAGCATAGCTTTTTCATCCATATATATATATATGTATGTGTCTGTTGCTAGGGTACTGTCCGAATCCCGTGACCCCAATATAATGTACTGATATAGGTTAGTTGCTTTATTTTTTTAAGCATTTATATTTTTTAATATATATATATATATATATATATATATATATAAACATACTAATGTAAAAAGCAAATCACTTATCAGTATACTTGGGAGCACGAAATTCAGGTTGCGTTTGAGGGATGATCTTAGATATTTTGTGAATAATAATAATAAAATATTAATAAAATATTAAATAATAGTGAGTAATAAATAATAATAAAAAGTAGATAAAAAATAATAATAAAATAATTAATAAGAATGGACTACCAAAACTAGCCCTGCAAAATAACATTATATATATATATATATTTACTAACACAGGCTAATTAATTATTTGCAGCGCGTGGCTCTGTATCCATATTCCTGCCCGAGACTAAAGCGTGATATGTTTGGAAGGAGCGAGAAGGATATCATGGGATTAAGAGTTAAGAGTTCATGAGTGGTAGAGATAAAATTAAATCAAACACTGATAAAGAATTTGGTAAGGATAATATTACATATATAATCAAATCTAATTCTTGATTTGATTTTATCTCTAACAATTCATGAGTCCATAAAATATTGAGTTTAATTAAATAAATATTGACTCAAATCTCCTAATCACGCCGGTTTTCAGAAGTTCTTTTCAACAATTATTTCAGTGGGATCGAATCCCTGCCATATACAATGGGCTGTACGTTGGTTAGGGTGAAAATTATTGTGAATAAGATGCTTAGGCATGCGAATAATCTATGTATTGCACGTGACTAACTACAATTTATCAGCCTAAAGATGTCAACATCCCGTGATCCAATAGGGCGCATGCAGCTGCCAACCAATAATTAATCAAGTATAATTATATTATTAAATTGTTGTGTAGAGTATACATAGTAAAGTATTTATATGATATAATTTAATTTGAAAGATACATTTTAAAATTTAAATCTTATAAATGAAATCTTACAATTTAAACGACGTAGATAGTGTGCTCTACACACGCCTGACAATATAATAACTCATTAATCAAAACTCCTCTCTTGGGTACTTACCCCAAAAAAGCCTAATATTTATACAATAAAGAATTCAAGATACTAATTAATTATGATGATTACAGAGACGACTCCATGCAATTAGGTACATATTTAAATCAGTAGCCAGCTTGCCACAAAATTGTACCATCTTATCAATAAGTATTGCACATACGTACTTGAATATATATATATATATATATATATATATTTATAGATCATCATGTATATCGGTCGGCAATAAGACAGCCTACATAGTAACATAAGACAGATATACTTGTCAAAAGTAGGCTAGATGTCATGTACATGCATTGCAATATATAGAGTTTGCTTTCCCGGTTTATATATACACGCCCAAGTGTGGACAAATTTATGTACGTACGTACGTAGGTAATTATGTTTCGGGGTCTCAGAAATATGTACGTAGTACAAATTAATAATGCATGCATGCATTCCTCAAGGGCGAGCATCGCTTTGGTAATTGATCAGTGTCACATGATTAAACATTTGTAGCATTCGGTCGGGAAGATAATAACAATATTAATTAATCAACTCACCAGTATACCTTAATTCAAATGGACAAGTTCCTGGGTTTCTAGAACTGATCGATAACAAAACTATATAAAAAAAAAAAAAAAAAAAACTTTGATAAGAGGGAATATACGTACGTACGTATATAGTTTAGTGTGTGCCATTCCGTCCCTGCATGCTCTGATTTAGGCCCTTTACAACTGTTAGAGATGCCATCCATTATTGAGATTTTAACCTTGTCCAGATCATTCATCATAGAACAAGGTGCATGGCCATTGGCCGCGCGCGCGGGTGAAACACTCGGTCCAAGAATGCACTTTTTTTCCCTTTTTTATATATGCAATTATATATATATATATATATATATATATATATATATATATATATATATATATATATAACATAAGCAAGTTCTAGAATTCACATAATTCTATTCGTTGACTGCGAAATAGTCTGATCCACGTACGTAGTTAATAGCTAAATAGCTGTAAAAACCAACTAATTAAGAAAATATATAAGGGGCCAATTATATACACTTGGCCTGGGAATGCACCAAAAAAGGATCATGTGGTCCTCATGATCAGTACTAGTAATGCATGCACATGATCACGAACTTAATAATTTCAGGAGTTTTTATGTAGTACTCCACTACTCATATGGGAAGGCTCCCGTTTGCAGATAGTGACCTGGTTTTGTTCCCCCCCCAAATTAAATAGACAAATGCTATTGACTGAATCAGAAAGAAACGGAATATAGTAATTCTTCCTTCCTCAATACCCTCCATGGTTTGGGGAATGTGATATATGGGACCATGCATGGATCTCTCTCCAAGTACTGTCTATATCATGTGCTTATGCATGAGTCATTAGTCATGTATTCAAAACTAGCTAACAGCAACTTGCTAAAACTATAAATAATTTTAAACTATAAAAAAAATTGTCTTCCACCTCGAGTACTTTTACCATTTTCATGGGTCGACTTAATTATGTATTTACATTTTTAGTAACTTTTTAAGCGGTTAACTCGTGACACCATTTAAAATGAATCAATTAATGACTAATTAAGTACATGTATATATGATAAAGGTAGTATTTATTAATACTGCTTGAAAAATGATAAGCACACAACTGATCTTTTATAATTATTTTACAACTTTTTAAGATATAAAATAAATAATAAAAATCTAGCTCTTCCTATTAGCTTAAGCTTTTGGGACAAATAGTAATTTCACATATAGTATCAGAATAGAAGTCTTGAATTCAAGTCCTGACTCTACACTCTATTATATTTAATTAAACATTCCACGTGTTGAGACACCCATTGATGAAGAGTCTGGCCTACACGTGAGAGAAAGTGTTAAGATATAAAATAAATAATAAAAATCTACCTCTTCCTATCAGTTTATGCCTTTGGAACAAGTGGTAATTTCATACAACTATCTATTACAAATGAGGTTACTATTGAAATTATGTGTGCGCGCGAGCGCGCATTGTTCAAATTAACATAATGTAAATATCTACAGTACTTCATATATTCATGGCGCAAAAATGCACACGGTTGATCGAAAATCTAACGTACTATATATATATATATATATATATATATATATATATATATATATATATAATCTGCTACTGCATGCATATATATATATATATATATATTTATATATAATATTATATATATACTGGCTAGCTAGTACTTGTTAAATATTGTCGTTTTAGTGGTTATAGTTTATAATCAGCTCTTAAATTAAATAACACTTTGTACGTCCCTCTGAAGGGGAAAGCAATTGACGGGTATGGTACGTATAGTACTGCCCTTTGAATGATCAAGAAATTAAGCAGCTTTTAACATGAGAAACCATGCATGGTTATTACCTTCTTCTCATGAATTAGTTGCTTTAATTTACTATAAAAAAATTATTTATTTATGATCAGTTAATTTTAATGAAATAACTATTTACAACTAAAATTAATTACAAATAATCTTTTGATTGTAATAAATTGATCACAAAAATTCGTTTTTCTTGTAGTGATTATTGCTGAAGATTCTGAATGTTAAATATTAGCTCATCATCACAAGTTGCAACATATTCTTTAATTTGAGACTTTGGTAGCCAGCTGATCATCTACGACGTCGATAGGTTTGTACGAGTACGCGATCCCATACATGCACGTACGTACGCAGGAAAATGGGCATGGCATATTTGCCAGTGCATCTATATATATCATGTATCAGAGAGAGAGTATTTGAACAATTTCCAAACTTACGAAAGATTCTTTTTCCTTTTAATTAATTTGATAATCACTTACAGTCTCTAAACAAGAAAATATAAACGTACGTACAGTTGCAATTTTTTTCTCAAGATGTACTTATAAAAGGTGTACATAAACATACAAGCACGCAGATAGCTAGCGAAAATTAATCCCACTCCAAAAATTATGCGATCAATAATATTTATAATTAATTAATTTACATATATATTGTCCTAGCCTTGCAGCGACAGTCTTTTCCACTCCACCACCAATTGCCGCAAAAATTCCTTGACCTGCAAATTAATTAGCAACGAAATTTATATATGTATGAAGCTTATTATAATTATAACATGCAAAATACAAACTAATTTATAATCTTTTATCTTGATCTTATTAAGTTTTAAATAACAATATCGATCGATCAAACACATGAAACTTTATCTTAATAGTTTCGATATATTAATCATGATCGTACGTACGTATATACCTCAGATGGCTCTTGCAAGGAATAAGTGGCATTTGTTTTCTTTGCAACTCTAGAAACAAGGATCCCAAACCCTTGACCTCTATCACGCAAAACCTAATTAGCATCCAATGTAAACAAAATATATAATAGGTTAGCATCCTGCTAGCTGCATGGCATAGTAAAAGAAATTAATAGATCACTCATCAGAATAGATCGTACTCGATAGAAATATACCTTAAATGCATCCTCGTCCGTTTGATCATCTCCAATATAGACCGGCAAAATGTCATTAGAATTTGCATATCCTAAAGATCAGAGGCATATATTGACCAGAACAATTAGAAATATTGGACAATAAACCAGCTTTATTATATATTTTTGGCCGGCTAGGTTATATATATATATATATATATATATATACACACACACTTCGTTAACCCCGAACTTTATTTTAAAATGCGCCATGCACCAAGCATACAATGAAAAGACAACATGATTACCATGAAAAGAAATAAAATTATCCAACACGCACGCACTTGTTTATTTATTTATCTATTTGCAATGCGATGTAGTGCGCGCAATTATAAATCTTGATCTCGTTTGTAAGTAACTTTGTTTTGATATATATCAGGATTTTTTTTTCTTTTTATATTATAGAGAAATTAATTAGTCATTTCATATACTTTTTTTTGCTCCAAATTAAGTACTTAAAGATGCAGATTGTCAGAATCGAAATCTAAATGTACTTCCAGTCATTTAAAATTCGACGATAGTGTATTTGATTAATTATATATAATGGAGTACTAGTACGGCCATTGTATATAATTTATAATCAAATACATCGATCATGAGAACTAGCAAGAATTATCGTTTTCTTTTTGTCATGGATTCCTGCGTTTTGCTCAAAGAAGTTGCTTCCATACTCACCCAATGACTCCAGCAAGAATTCAAGGGCTTTTCCCTTGTCCCATTTGATGGTTGGACGGATCTCTAAGACCTGTTTTAAACAGTCAGGCATATAAACATGCTATTAAAAACTTTGAACGTTACAAAAATTCACAGAATGTTTTTTGCGTCGATCATCATCATGTTCTGTTTCCTTTTGAAATAGAAACATCATGATCAGAACTAGCTACATAAAGAAACGAGGGGTACGTACCTTCCTCCCTTGAGTCAATTTAAGTTGTGGATACGCACTGAGCACCACCTTAACTTGCTCTGCTAATGCCGCCCATCTCTGACAAACACACACAAACTCATATTAGTCTTCTATTATAGATAGGTGGGTGGGGGGGGAAAATTGATCAAATGAAGAGATTTTCGGCTGTACCTTTTCTTCGACACAGCGGAAGTGTACGGATAGGCAAAACTTATTGTTTTCCACCTTTGCTCCTGGGATGGAACTTGTTTTGTTTACTAAGACTTTGTAAACCTGAAAAACATACACTTTTAGTCCTTCATATAGACATATATCCTTTTTTATGTGTGGTCTTTTAGTACTGATCATGAGGAAAGATCGGAGAAGTAAAAGGAAATAAACCTCGTCAATCATGGGTAGAAACTCGGTTCCAGCTTGGAAGATGACTTTCTTATTTCCCTGAATCATCTAAAAGTTGGGACAAAAAATTAGAAACAACGAATTAAAAGAGCAAGCTGGAAAAAAGTTACTGTTTTTCTTTTCTTTTAAAATTTTGATGGTAGAATGGTACAGATTACAACTCACTTTGTGGCATTTTGAGCGTTTGGATGGTGCCTTTATGTCCATCCCATGGCTACCCGCATAGTAAAGTTCTGCTAATCTTACAAAACTATAAACCTGAAAATTTGATTAACGAGAAACAAAATCGAAAAAGTCATATATCAAGAAGTTTCGCAGATAAAATGACCGCCTAGAAAACTAGGGCAATTTTGTAGTTCGGGAAAATGCACCTTATCCCTGCATCTCCCAGTCACTATGGCTGTGGGAAAGTATCTAGCAACATCCCTTACAACTTCTCTCATCTGCTTTAAAGAAAAATCGAAGAACACGTGAACGCAAGTTAATTAAGTTTACCAAATCTGGAACAATGACAAAATGTAGATTAAAAAAAAAAAAAAACTTTAGAAAACATCGGAAATGATTTTCTGGAACAGAGAACAAACCTCTCTCGACATGAATGCTCGATCTGGATCTTGGACAATCGGAGAAAGGGTACCATCGTAATCCAAAAACATAACAATCTGCTTCCCCCTGGAAGCTGATATTATCTGCTCCAGGTTACTTAACGCTGATGGATGACGGAGCTGTGCCCGAAGATTGAAGGAAAAAAACATATTGCATACCAACTTTAGAAACTTGTATGAAAATTAATAGCGCACCATTACCATTAGGGAAAGAAATATACAATCTGGAGAAAGCCTGACACTTACAATCCAAGAACTTCGCTCTTCTGTTTCAGGCAGAGAAGCTGTAGATTTGATTCGGGTAGGCGAAGAAGCTCTCATGGAATCAACCCAGGCAGTGACCCAGGCTCCTCCTCCAGTTTCAAGCCTCTTCAACAGCTTCTTTTGGGGCATGGAAATATGCCCACCAAGAGTAGCCAGCGTTTCCGGAATCGCTGGTGGGAGCAATGATGCCTTCCACCCGCCCAGTCCAACCATGCCAATACGCGATGTGCAATCAGAAACCAACACATTCTGTTTAGTCATTTTCTCTATATTCAACCCTGCATAAACACCGGAAAAAATACGATCAACTTCCGGTAGATATAGACTACTGCAAGAAGATGGAAATGGAAGGAAAGTCCAATTGAAAAGGTTTGAGAAAACCCATTGAAGAGTAATACGATACCTCAAGGTTTTCGAGAAGCTTAAGGAAGAACAGATTAGGGAGGTTAACAGCGAGAATGAAACAGAGAAAAAGCAGAGATGCCAATCTATGAGTTCTTGAGCAGAAACAGAGGTCTTATAGAAGCCTCGAAAGGAAGAGAGAGGAAATATTTCCTTTTTTTTTTTAAAAAAAAAAATGTTGAAATCCACACGCGCAGTCTCTCTCACATGTCACAAATAAGGCTGTCTAGTCAATATAGAACTGGGTTTCAAGGCACTATACGACTAAGACAACCACCCCTTTTTTTGGCCCCTGTACTTTGAGACCACAGTACTAAATACGAGAGTAGGGACCAAGATCTAGCGATCCTCACACCACGATGTATTATTTGCACCTGTTCTTAATTATATGTTTTATACTCAACCATCCTGTTGTGCAAACTTTCATAATTTCAATGACATTGTTGCTAATTAATTTGTAACACCAAACAAAATAATCAGTGTCATCCCAATGGTATTCTTTGAGTTTTTGTTTGTAAATTATTTGAATGACACTTTCAGTGTTATTTCTCTCTTTCTTTCTAGATTAATCATAGTACGAGTAATGCTATTCTTTATTTTAAATCTTATCATTATTTATTAAAATAATGAATTTTAAATGATTTCATAGTCTACCAACTTAAATAATAGCTCTTTAAATGTGCCACATATATAACATTTATGATAAATGATGACATCTTTTTCTAAGAGACTGCAACTTAATAACTGATCAGAGTAATTTAACGAGAGAGAGAGAGAGAGAGAGAGAGAGAGAGGCACAGGGGTAAACGCAGAACTAGTTAACTCTACGTACGAGATAAGTCCAACATTTGAAACGTAAAAAAAGTGTAGTACCATGCAGATGGGGAACAAGTAGTACTGAGGAGATTGATCTATTCTCTCTAGTCATGCAAGTGAGACTTTGATATATAAAAGATCCAGTACTCGAGGTCCGGACGCTCCCAGTCCAAGTGAATTTTTCTGCATTTGCCGGGAGAGCAAAAGTACTACGTTCTGGCAGTACTATGTTACAGCATTGGCCAGGATCGTGGGGAAAGACCACTTGAAGTACCCCTCTATTCTATATGTTTGGTTAATTTGTTTGGTCTACAATGAAATGGGGATAAGAATTGCCAAATGATAATTAATTATTAATGTTGCAACTTGTGATTTTGTCAGTTTGTTATTCAATTATTAGCCAGGACTTCTAGATTTCGTATCTCAAAGTACTATATATAAATATTGATATATTGTACTTCAAATTACGATTAGGTACAGTATCATCTATTAATTGATCTAGCTGTTAGGATGAATGAAAATAAGTCATGTCACATGTGTTACAATTTTGACCATTAAATCTTGATGTATAGTGGGCCTACATGAATATTATAATGTTTTAATAGTTTGAGGATATAATAATATCATGTCATTATTGATAATTTTATGAGCAAAGTATACATGATTATTTAAGAGGGTGGAAAACGTAATTTTCTTCATTTTATTAAATAAAAAAAAAAAAAAAAAAAAAAAAAAAAAAAGGTAGAAGAATTAGAATTCAAGAGTACGTTGATTTAAAAAATAAAAAATAAAAATTCAAGACTACTAGTTATACAAAGCCCTAGACACTCGTTAGGCTTTGACCCTTTTTTTCTTGGTCTATGAAGAACGGATATATAATAATGATATATCCATTATTATATATAATGGATATATATAATAAGAATGTATAAACATGGTTCTTCCCCCTCTAAGCTTAAACATCGATATCCGATCAGTAGACGTAAAGCTTTAGTTCCGTTGGACAAAAAGTTCGGTGAAACTAACGTACAGCGCCGGCCAACCTGGCCTGTAACCTGGCCTTACAGAGTTTGCAGCAAAAACCGGCCGGGAACGTCGTCGGCCGTACGTGTTTGTTTCTTAGATTTGACAATATTAAACATTCGTGCATGGCTAGCTGCTGCACTGTTTACAGAAAATCTGGCGTTTACTGATCTTTGCACGTCGAGCTTTTACCATTCATACTAATTCATACGTTGCTCTCAAATATATATAGTTTGTATACGATTAATTATTATTTTTTTACTGCATGCAGTCGAGAATGGTTTAACTTTTCCTTCGTCTTTCGACCTTCTTTTGCCCATGATTATGTTGTGAGCAAAAATGTCGTAGGCATCCGAATAAAGATGACCGAAAGTTTCTTTTCCTTCGTGTCATGTTTGGTCTAGATTGAAATAATCATCAGAAGCTGGCCTGCTTAATTACATGGAGAATCATGAACGCCTCCAAGATAGACCACATGCAGAGAGTCCCATAGAATCTAAAGACCGGCCAACCAATATTGCTAGTTCCATAATAGACTCATTTATTGTATCGATTCAATTATCTCTTTTTGTTAAACGGAATCTCTATCTTTTCTTAAAAAAATAGGTTTTTTAGGTCGCTCTTTTCAATTCTTGCTAATAATTTGTTTCTAATATACGACTGAAACCAGAGGCTTTAATTGGAGATGCTTTGACGCCAACCCCACGTGAGGTTTTTCAAAGTTGAGGTAGCTAACAATTGTCAAAAGGAGTAGTTAGGCTCGCTAAAAGCTAGCTAGGAAGAAGATTAATTACTGAGATGATCAAGTCTTTGAATCAGACACCCCAAGAAAAGGGAATAACTTTGTCATTAGGAAACTTAATTGCTTCATCTCTCTATTATTGTGACAACAAATCTCTGTCATTCTTCACCGACTAGTTTTCAGGTCGCCTAAACAACAATTATGAATGGAATCTGTGCCAATTAGCAGGCGGATGCAGCTAGAATCTGTTTTTGGTACTAGGATGGTATTGTTTCTAGCTAGATATCGTTTCTAACTCCTTAATTATAGTATTTCAAAAAAACAATAAAACTGAAACTACTTATAAATTATTATAATTAAACTCGAACAAATTAACAAGTTTTTGGTAATTCATTTTAAAACAAGTTTCAATTGTCTTTTCTTCTTCTTCTATAAGACCAGAAAATAAAAGTGTTTCCACATTTTCTATTTTGTTATTGTTGTTGGCGCTAGCTTATGCTGTGGTCTCTTCGAATAGGTTGGGGTTAAAACGTCATAGCTGCAGGAGATTGGAGGACGGCAAAAGAAGGAAGAGATCGATAGAAAATTGAGTAGGTTGCTGAGCTAGCTTATGAGTAATGTTTTCGTGAGTATTCAGACATGCATGTTGGTTTAGAATGTGTGACAACTAATCCTATAAATAATTAATATGCTTTAGCTACAAAAAGATTCTACAAATATAAATCTACAAATTGACTTGGTTTGATGTAGTAAATTAAATTGTAAAGTTACTTTTGTTATAAAAGAGATTTAACGTTATAGTACATATTATGACTTCTCCAAAAATATATATATATATATATATATTATGACTTTTCATATAAAGTCATGTAAGTTTGTAGATTTATTTTTATGAGATATTTTTGTAATTGTAATACTTTTGATTATTATAAAATAAAAATAGCTAAATAAAAGTAACGATTTTTTGCTTTCGTTGATTAAGAGCAAAAATGACTATAATTTCGACGAATGAGTAGCGAACTAAAAATTGACAGAAAAGATCAATTGCGACGATTTTGTCTACTTTTTGCAACGAATTAAGGCGCTACAAAAAGTATTTTTTCTTGTAGTGAAGAAATACTGAAAATTGCTAACAAATTTAATTTTTCTCTCTCTCTCTTTTATTTCATAGTATTTTTGGGCCGGTTAATAAAACGAAATACAATTTCTTAAAAAAATTATCAAAAATTATATATTATTAGTATTATCATTATTATAATTATTATTTGTGCTTGCATGGGAGTTACTCATGATAGGGATTCCCACGCTTCGATCCCTTTCGAGATTTGACAACTTGGCCACTTGCATATATATTTCAGTTTTCCGTTTTCGGTAATTTGTTGCTCCCACATAAAAAGAAAAAAAAAAAGGAAATTGCCAAATTTTCAGAGTTTTCTTCTTGGTTCAAGCTTATCATGATCATGGCAAAAGTTGAGCCTTAGTAATTATAATATGGTCCATTATATATACAACGTCGTAGTAGATTAGTTCTCAACTTCGGTGGAGTTCAGATTTCAAATTAATATCTTAAGATTGTTGAGCATCATTAATAATGCCACTTGCAATTTGCAAATTATCTTTGCGTTGCCAAATAAAAACAGAAGGTCGAATTATATACTATTTGATCATGGCAATCTGATCATGATGCGAGCTGATATTTTCTTTCTTTATTGTACAGGCGTACTTTGATATTATATATATATATATATATATATATATATATATATATATTCCTTATAATTATAATATTCCAAGTAGTTATAAGTACTTCTTCTTGATCTTTTCGGTGATCGATCCAAAACTGTTTCCACCATTTCACATCATAAATCCTTCATGCACGATCGATGCTCATATCTTTGAATCTCAAAGTTTTTGGGTAAGGTCATTAATTTATTCTGATCAAGTTGCCAAAATGCATGCACGAACCTGGCTATATGGGTCAAATATAGCATCTAATCTGCCGTAAACTATATTTTCCTGATCTAATGCCAATGGTCGAGATCGAACCATTTAATTGAGAATTACGTATCTGGAACTGGGATATCTGCCAAACTAAAACGTCCTTGAGGGCCTCCAATTAAGAGGCATAAATTAAAGAATAAAGTCCCGGTACTGGACCAACATGCATGCATCGAACATCCTTCGATGCATGTCATGATGTATATAATAATATAGAACTCCTCGAACACAAACATTAATTCGTATGCTCCATCGTTTGATACAAATAATTGGAGAAATTAAAAGAATGTACATGATTTGTTCTTGTTTTTTTAATTAGAAGAATCTTGAAATGATCTTCACGGCAAGTAATTATGAGTACCCATTAATATGATGAAATCATGATCAGGTCATGCATGATGCTATATTATATTTTCCTATAGTAACAAGAATAGAAAGTACTAGAATATATAGAAGGGAATATTGCATTAACCTAGATGTGTAATTAATATTGATAACTATATAGTTACGAGAAAAACGATTACTTTCTTTTTATTATAAAATTAACAAAATAAAAAAAATGTGATGATCGATCACAAAGATAAAATATCCTGTTTCGAATAAGCTGAGAGAAACCATTTACTTGAGTTTTGCTACTTATCAATTATATATATCATCTGATTCACACATGACCACACATCGCATTTTTTTTTATTTTTTTTTTCCTTCTTAAATTAATTAAATTTTTCTACTCATCATCCTGCATATACCACCACGCATTTGGTAAGAGGGAAAAAAACGTGGTTTGTGAGAATAATGAATATAATTTTTCATTAACTATATATTCAAGCCATGCACTTGATTAACTTTTAGAATAAGTAATAACTTTACATGATATTAAAGACGAATTCATCAACATGTTTAAGTTGAAAATTATGGACAAGGTTTAAAAATTCTCTACATGATTGGCTCCTGTTTTATTTCACAATCTTTGTCACCGTGATCGAGATGGGACGCCATCGCATGCATGAAGTGTCACACATCTACTGACCCTAATAATTCGTTTGATTAAGCTTGAAGTATTAATAGCAGTATCAAAACAAATCGATCCGTGAATTAAAGTTGTGTTTTATGATCAGATCATAATGTTTCTCTGGGCACAGCTAATATATATACGAGTAATTAATTAATTAATTAATTGAAGTACGCAAATATATATTTAAATAGTATAAGCTAATTAAGTCGGATTATCTAGAAACATATATAAAGGACGTTTGATTATTCGATTAAAAATCACCATTAATAGACGCTTCCAGCTTCTACACGATCCATCGCCAACTTTTCAATGAATCATCATTGCAGAACACCGAATAATATTTGTCGATCATGTCTCCATAATGCTGTGAGTACTTGTGAGCCTGATCGTCTTCATTGATTAAGTGGAGATCTTTAGCTGCTTAACCCCTGAAAAAGTCCGAGCCACTTTAACAGATTTGGCCCAAAATAGAAAAAACAATCCTGCCGGTTGCAGCTGAAAGAAACAACTAAAGAAACTGATCACACATTATATATTAATGATCAATATAATCTGGATTTTATGTTTGAAACCGATCGATTTCTGAGTTAATAGGATCAACAATTCATGTATATATTATCCGTCCAGACTTTACCTTATGTTTTGAAACAAGAAAATTCTTAACAGATCAATTGCTGTTCTAATTCTGACGTTATTCCCGCGGATCAGATCAATTAATCCGATGATTGGATTGGACGTTTGTACTATATAAACTTTTGATTTCCCTCGGCTGGCACCCAGATGGAAAAACCAGACGCAGCATAAGATGGATGTTTTTAGACGTGACGGCAGGGAAAATGTTGCCATGGCTATGACTCATCAGGGACCCACAAATTAAGCCATAGTGCTAAGCCCACTCGTGGCCACCACGCCCACTGGTCTCTATCCTCACTGGTCTCTAATTTTCTTTCCCCACTAGCTAACATGCACCTTCCAATAACCTGGATATTCCCGTTGCCATTTCTTTTCTAGATTTTTGTGGAGGCCGGGGCAATTTGAACTTAATTTCAGAGGTCGACCATCTTTCTCTGCATGCCAGCTTGCAGAGTTTGATCGAAAGCATGTATTATTGTTTTGTGTGTTTGGCAACTCCAATGGAGGGAGCTGGCTCATCATGTAAAGGTGCATGGGGTACGTACTATAAGAACCGTGGCACACTTTGCTTGTAATTGTATCATCTGGAAAGTGGAAACAACTCTTTCAACTTTCTATATGAATTGATCTAAAGTTTACACTGACGACTGAAGTGAATTTTATGACATGTATAATTAATCATGATCCACGTGAGTTTCAACGGTAATATATTAAATGTTTAATCTTAGCTAGTCTTCTTCAAGCAATTAAAATGCAGATCGAAGATGATATTTTGCAGTATAATATATATATATATATATATATATATATATATATATATGTTATCTTTATAATTATTGTGATGGGCCAGCTTGATCTGTAGTTTTGGCAGACGTTTTTGGTGATCAGTATAATTTGCAAGTTTTATGAAAAATGAAAGTCCATTAATCATGTTAGTAACATTCAAGTTAATAAGGCCTGCAAGGATGCTGGAAGTGGATTTATTCATTATAAATTTTGTTATCTTTAATTATATTTTTTGTGCTGACATATTTTAATATGAAAAGTAATAATTAACAAGATTTAAGATAAATGCTAATATATTTTAATTAAATAATATAAATAAATTATAATTATATATAAATAAAAATGGTGTACAATAATTCGGATGAAAATATTATTTCCTAGTTGATATATAATACTGTCATTGAAAGATAAACTCAAATCACGTATGGTATCTCCTTTTACATTTGTTTTATTTGAACAAATTAAAGCAAATGTACTTGGAGGGAACATGCCAAGAACATAATTATTGCAGTAATTTGTGCATCTTTGGAAGTCATGAAAAGATTGCTAATCGATTCCCTTTATTTGTCAAAATCAGAGTCCCCCCCCTCCCTTTTATTTTTGAGTGCCTATTGCACTAAAGTAGATGGTCCAAAATAGAATTGATTGTCTTGCAGTACTACCACAAAGGAACGTTATATCTTACAATGTGTCATTCCATTATCGAGGCTTCTTTAGCCGCCATTAATTATCACTCGAAGGTTCTTTAATTTTCACGTTTCTTTTTAGCCCTAATTACTTATACATTAATTGTAAAATTTAAGCAATTAAGTACAAATACCTCTTGAAATTTGTAAATATTTTTTAACCCAAAGCTTAATTTTCATTAATTTTGACATACCGTCCCTATCAAAACACACAAAAAACTGAAAAAAAAAAAAGTGTGATTTTCTTTGAAAATGCCCTAACAACGGTCTTCATCCGGCCGGGTTTTTTTCAGAGTTTACAACTTTAATTTTCTTTATTGTTTTTTTATTTGAATGTTTTGATATTTTTCTTTTTTTGTTCATTTCTAGCAACTAAATGAATAGAAACTCAAAAATAAAATGTATATTATATCCAATGAATCATCCATTTTATTTTTTTATTTTTTTTACTCTCTTCCCCATGTGGCTTTTTATTGGTGGTCAATGAACATGTAAGTCGCTTTGATTTAAAAAATTAAATATATAGAGTTTGAATGGCTTTGATTTAAAAAGTTAAATATATAGAGTTTGAATGTTACATCAATATTTTTTTAAGAAAAAATATTCATAATATGTAGGTTTTGATTTTTTTTTTTTTTTTCAAAAACATCCAAGTTTGACCCGGTCTAACCTGTTCTGAGTTTCAGCCCAGTTTTGAAACTCGGGTTCTCGAGCTAGAATTCAGATGAACAGTACTACTCAAATGATTTTTTGTATTGGGTCTAGTAAAATAAGGGATCATCTTGGCATGAGGTCCGAATCAAAACGATGTACACATTTCATGCGAAGAACTCAAAAGTTGGTGAATAACGTGAGAGGGAATCAATTTGGCAAATCATCGCTCAATTGAAAAAAAAAACTTCCATATATTCCTCCACGTTAGAGCAAGGGAAGCTTATTCGACATAATAAAGTCAATTTTTTATTTTTGATTTGATCACAGGCTTGCGCATGATATGATTAGATCTCTGCCCACTCAATGACATGACTGCAGTGTTAGAAAATACAAAAAAATATATATATATATATATATAAAGTGCGAAATTTATTCCAACTTTAGGCAATAGTCACGTGCTTATATATACCAAAACTGGTGGCTCATAAATAATAAATAAATAAAAACTTGGTATCTTTAGGGTACAAACTACAAGGACAGCCGCAAATGATTTAAAGCAGGTTTTCTTTGGGAATTTATACCTTTTTTTTTCAAAAAGAGAAATTCCATATTTATAATGAGAATTTTGACGTTTATTTTTTTTTAGATCAAATAACCTTTAAGCTATTAAATTTATCACTTAATATGACTCGAAATATTAATTACAGTCTAAATTGTCTAATCTGTATTCTAAATTAGAGAGTAAATGGTAATCTTAATATTCTGAATGCCATGTGACAAAATAGACAATGAAATTATGAAATTGAATTCAGAAATTGATCGGAATTGATCGGAAATTATGGTCACTTGGAAAAATGCAAAGAGTACTTTGACAACCGGCATTAACCCACTTTTTTGGAAACTGATTGGGCCTTTTCTTAATTCACGACTAGTCCAACCCAAACTTTACAGAGGCCCAAGGTTGGGCCTTAATGTTTTTGATTGCAGATCATCGCATTAAAATGTCCTCGCGGAGTGCACCCGAAATTTGCTTGATTGCCATGCCAGCCCATCTCCCCTCACGCCTCAATCTCCTGGCAACGTGGTGAACTAGTTGAGGTCGAGTAATGCTCTTTTTATCTTAATTTGTATCATTTTTAATTATAACAAGTCACAATGTTAGCATAGGTTTTATTCCTCCTTCTTTCTAAAATCTGTGTTTCAGATTAAACTCAAAGATCTTTATTTCAGAGATTCGAAAACCTCATCTTTCATTTTTTTTTGGGACTCGTGTATAGTATTGAGTTGTTTGGAATGGCCACAGTTGGGGCAAAAGTTGGTCAAGAGGGACGGCCGATGCTATGGTTGATTGCTTGTGCAGCGGAGCTCGTGCATAGGAGGGTCTTCTGCGCAGTGGAGGCTAGTGTTCATGCAAGCTGGGTGCTCGCCATCTGGGCTCGGGATGCCGATCCTTGCGGTGGACACGCTGTTCTAGGCTCACACCAATGCTCATGAAGGGTGGTGATAGCAGGGAGAGAGATGGGCTAAGGAGAGAGTAGCGAAGGGGGGAGACGAGCAACGTAAAATGCATAAGAATAAGGTAGAAAAAGGCAGTAAAAGGAAAATAATAAAATAATAAAAGGAAAGTATAAGGAGGCAGTAGGCTTGGAAAGAGATGAAACCCTAAACTCACTTGCTATGTGTTTTTGTATTTTTAATGTGTTTTCTTTTTGCAGTTTTTTATTTTTTAGTATTTAATAAAAAAGAAATAGGCTATTTGGACTTGTGTCTATAGTAGCAGAGTCCCGTATTCCTCTTGACTGGAAGGACGGAGGGAGCTAATGTTTCTCTTCTTTGGAAGATGGGTCATTTAGTTCTGTTTTTACAAAGCGTTCCCTCTGTTAAAAAAGAGTTTTATATAAGTTAATACAATATCCGTCATAAATGAATTTGTGTGCGGGGGTGCCCAGAGCAGATGCGTAGTTTAGCTTGCAGTTCAGGTTTTTCTTGTATTGATAAATCACAATTGCAATTTCAATTCATGGAATGAAATGAAGTCCGTTTCCATTAAAAAAAAAAAAGAGTTGTCTGAAACATGTATTATTTAAGGTGCCAACATTTATAATAAATTAAATTTTATTTGTAGTCCTAAGTGAGAGACTGCATGTGTAGTCTTATTGATGAATGAAGTAAAAAGAAAAAAAAATCATTTTATAAATGATATTATTGTAATTTAAATTTTTTTTAAACATAACTGTATGAGCTTGCATGAACAGTCTCCATTTGGGAATTGTATGTAGACTAACTATTTATAATAAGAGAAATCATATTTGCAGTTATAAAGTGTGTAAGTACCACGCACTCATTTAAAAAAACGAATAAATATGAGACCCATATAAAAAAAATTCATTTATTAATAGTGTATCTCACTCTTTTTAAAAAAGAGTGCGTGATGCTTGTAGAATCTATAACTGTCTCTAACATTATTCTTAAAATAAAGAGTAATATAAAAGAATTTGAAGCAGCCATACTTAAAAAGATAATGTTTATTAATTATATTTACTATAATATCAATCAAAGGATAAGGTAAAAAGCTCCTAATCCTTTATATCTTATCCAACAAGGATGAGGAGTCGAAACAATCTAAACTTCAAGATATTAAAAAAGAAAATAATCATATTAATTTACTAGATTTTCTTGGCCCATTTCTAGATGGCTTATTCATTTATATATTAATTGTTTGGATGTCCATTGTCAGATACTTTGTCACGAATATAGTTGTAGTTGTAAGTGATTTATATACTTATATTTTCATTATATATTTTAATCATATTAATCTGGCCTAAAAAGGTATTTGGATAAGTTACACTCATTTGTATGAAAATATGTCGAAACGAACCGTATTTAGGTTAACTCACTTTAGTTGACAATTACATGAGTTATATGGATTTTGTCGTTTTACTCGTTATCTATGTGAATTATGTCATTTTATGGTTTTAGGAGTTGATTCGTTCAATTAATTCCTAACTGAGTTGTGTTTAAATTTACCCATATAATCAAATGTTACATAAGAGTAATGTTAAAAACAGATATGAGTTGTGCAAAAATCGTGTGCTCAATAATGAAATATACAATTAAAAAATTAATTTTTCATGTAAATTTTATATTTACTTAATTTTTCAAACAAAATATGCAGCACTTGGGTACTCTATCCTTCACAAATAATTAGGCTTCGTTTGGATCATTAACCTATCTCAACTCATCATTACAATTTTTTCAAATCCAATACAAAATATAATAAACAATTCAATTTTTTCAAATCCTAAAATAATAATAATATTAAAAAATAATATTCTAACAATATTTTATCATCTCAACTCAACTCAACTCAACTCACTTCAACATCCAAACACAACATAATATTACATACAATTATCAATTATACAAGTACTATGCAACTTTTTTAAAGGAAATAATATTTATTATTAAAAAATTAATTTTACCTCATTTGTATTCAAAACTCATCTCAATCCACCTCAATTCATCTCATTTTATTATTGCAATTTTTTCAAATTTTTATACAAAATATAATAAATAATTCAACTTTTATTTTACTATTTAAAAATCATCTCAACTCATCTCTAAATTTAAATCACTCTTTATCTCATTTATGCTCTCTGTAATTATAAATATTATTTCTCAAATTTAAAAATACCACGTATGAAAAGGCTGGACAGGTTACCTACCTATAGGCTACGGTTTTTCAGGCCCGGAGCGGCATTGATAATTCGTTGATTGATAAGAGCCTGCGCGGTCTCCTGGGTCTTTCCCCCGTCCTCCTCACCCACAATCTTCAACGCCCCGTTAAGCTATTCCCGCGGCAAATCCGTCTCTAGGACTAGCGGGGCGTTCAAGCTCACCAACCCCCCCTTCGAGTTTTCATCCTTCATCAGTTTTATTCGATTCTTGATATTATCCATATACTTATAGAGAGAGAGAGAGAGAGAGAGAGAGATTAGATCGAGGAGTAGCGATGGACGGTATAATGAACAAGCTTCGGAACCTGGACGCGTACCCGAAAATTAACGAGGACTTCTACAGCCGCACGCTCTCCGGCGGCGTTATCACTCTCGCCTCCTCCTTTGTCATGATCTTGCTCTTCATCTCCGAGCTTCGTAACTCTCTTCCCCATTTCTAATTAGTCGCGCCCGTTTATGCACTATTTTATCTTACGAGGGTTTCAATTTTTGTTCTCTATATTTTGATCTAGTTCTATGCAAACGCTATACATACATAGATACAATTTCTTCGTGATCTGTTTAAATTGATTAATATAATACAGGCCTTGATATTGGTAATTGTTTTTCCTATGCTGTAACGGTCAAGAGGCTGAGTCATTGGATAGTCAATTAGGACCAGGAAAAATTCACCAGGCTTTGTTCCTGCCATATTTCTGATAAATTGGATTTAGTCTATTTTTTTGTGGAGAATATTTATTTCTTCGAATGATAAGAGTAAAACTAAAAAGTTTGAATGATAAATTGAGTAATTTTTGTTGTTCTTTTTAAATACGTCTGGCTGGGGAACAATGATCCGCAACATTACGTAGTCAGAAGGTTCTAATTCTGGTCTGTTCTAAACTTTCTCGCAATTCAAAATGGTTTGAGGACTTTATAAACTTTTTTTGGTGCAATGACATACATAGATTCACATCGTTTAGCCCTATTGCTGCATTCTTTGCGTCTCAATCATAAGTGACAAGGACAAAATCTCGGATGAATTAATACTTGGCTCTTAGGGTAATTAGTGTCTGATTTTTCAGAAGTCTAGTTGTGGTTACCCTTACAGCTTTGCTAGTTGTATGGCTGGTGTTGCTTCAATGTAGATAGATAACGTAGTGCTTTTGTTTCCTTCATCTATCTTTCAATTGACCGAGTACCATTGACTAAGTAGCATAATTTGTGTTATTCTTCTAAATTGCCAACTATGCCTTTTATTGTGCATTGGTTTCAGAATTGTATCTCCATGCTGTAACTGAAACAAAGCTCGTGGTAGATACTTCCAGAGGAGAAACACTACGCATCAATGTAATGTTTGTCTTTTCTGTTTAAAAATTCAATTTTTTTGTTATCTTTCTATAAACCCTAGAATCTTGCATAAACTTTCTTTGAGGTGCTGCTACAACCATTTTTTATGACACTGGGAGTTCCTTGTTGTTCTTGAGGGCTCCTGGTTCTCCTACTTAAAGCTCCTAATCTGCTTTATTTCCTATTCAAACAAGATCTTATTCAGAATATGGCATTGATCCTATAGTTTTTACCTATATTATTAGGGTTATGTGATATACTTCAATTGTCCACTTAAGTTATTGATTTCATGTTCCCCATGGTATTTTAAACTGCAGTTTGATGTTACCTTTCCTGCCCTCCCATGCTCTATACTCAGTCTCGATGCCATGGACATCAGTGGAGAGCAACATCTTGACGTGGTATGCCTTGCAAGAATATTTTTTTTCACTTTCTTCAATGGTTATGTGTTTACAATTCTGTTTATGAATTTGCCCACTTTCTTTCAAAAAATTAGTTGTAAATGCTGATGCTTCTGATTAAGTTTCCCTCCCTCTTGCCGTCTTTCTCACACCATCTCTCTCACACATACGAAGATGCAGAAAAGCACAAAAGACTCTTGTGATCCTCTCAGTTAGAGCATGAGTGGGATTGATTGTTTGACTTATTTTGCTTGCAGAGACATGACATAATCAAGAAAAGATTAGATGCTCATGGAAATGTTATAGAATCAAGACAAGATGGAATTGGTGCTCCTAAGGTTGGTAATGCAGTTTTCCTTGCAGTTTATTTCTTGGTACTAACACACACATGCCAGCACGTATGCATATGTGCGTGCACACACACACACACACACACACACATTAAAAATCGCTTCAAATTTTTACTGGATATACTGAGCTTTAAATTTGGAGCATCTTATCTCCAACCTAGTGTTGTTATGTTTGCTCAAGAAATTTGTGTTTTGCAACCCATGAGAGATGCAGAAAAATGAATTGGAGTGATAAAATGTTACATGAAATGAATATTTTGCATTAAAAAAATCTGAAAAGGAACAATGTTGGAGCTGTTCACCCATAATATCAATGAAAAGCCATTTAGATTATGAATATTAGCCTCGAACAACCTGGGCACTCTGATTCTTGTTCAATAAAATTTCTTGGTTTTGATCTTATGTGGCGTTATTTTGCAACTGGGATTACCTTAAAGTTATATCATGGAATTCAGTGACTTTTTCTCCTAATCAGTCCAGTAGTACATCGTCTTTGTTCTTTCTGCCAATTTAGTGATACTTTTCCTCTTTGTTTCTCTCTACTTATTTCCTTATCTGCTCGACTCAGATTGATAAGCCACTACAGAGACATGGTGGCAGGCTCGAGCACAATGAGACATACTGTGGCTCCTGTTATGGTGCAGAAACGGTATGCTTGTCTGTGCCCTGTGCAGGCCCTTTTAGTGATTCAAAATTTTTTAATTTAGTGTTGGAAGCTGTATGTAGCTTGTTGAACATAAAATGTTGAAAGTTGTTGGTGCAATATGGGTATCATCGATTCTGTTTCCGTCACTGCAGGCAGATGAAGATTGTTGTAACACCTGTGAAGATGTTCGTGAAGCATATCGAAAGAAAGGTTGGGGAATGTCGAACCCAGATCTGATTGACCAGGTTCGTCTTTCATGGAAGCTTGTTTATCCATCCTGAATCTGCAAATATTTTGTAACAAGCTTTCAAGACTGGAAAAGTAGCCTGATACTGGAAGAATAACATGCCTTTATATACTTCTATTGTACTAGACGTGTATCTTTAATTTTTACCTTATTGGAGAACTTTTATGTGCAGGTAGAGATATTTTTTTAATCTTTTGATTTTCCTCCACTATCTGATTAGTACACACAATACTATTTGCTTCTTTAGTATGATATCTTATAGTGCGGTATGCTTGAGACAAACAGATTTACCACCACCCCGCCCCCTTCCCCTTCCCCCCTCCCCCCTCCCTCTCCTCCACCCAAACACTATCCATCCAAATAAAGAAGTGATCGCTCCTAATTTTTCCCATTAGTTTGGTACTGGAAGCTGGAGGGGATATCAACTGGCTAACAATGACCGAGGTTGAATTAAACATTTTTCTCCTAATACTGGGTGGTTTATTTTTTTCAAAACGGAAGGAATAAAATGTTATATTTGGTGTCTAAATTCCCTCATGTCTGCATTATGCACACCTCATAAATATGGCCTTGAAAGTATAAAGTGAAATGGCTACTAGTTATAGCTGGCCTAATTTGGCGTGCTCAGTACTGTCATACATGATCAGAAAAAAAGCAGCTATTGCATCTCCAGAACACTTGTACTCATATGGATCTTTGTGTAGTTATGTCCAGTAGATTTATCATGGAGGAAAATGCCTCAATTAAATTATAGACAACGATTCCTGTTGCAAGTTTAATTGTTCACATGATTACTCTGAAAAGCTTAATGCTACCTTTTACCGTGTTTAGGTCCTAACTTATTCGAAACTTTCCATATACTTTGAAGCTTTTACCATTGTTGATTAGGTTAGAACCAGCAACTGATTAGATCAAACTAGATTTGAAATCCTGTTTTTAAACATCAAATTTCCTATTAAAACAGTTCTGTATGTTTTGATAAATTAAAATTGATTAGTATAGTTGTGGGCCAGTAACCCTTCAATAAAATAACAGGTGTGACAATCGTCCCTCCATTCCAGTTTAATTACCACTGTTTTTTTTTTATGAGATATATACTTAAATATTATTTTTGGGTCCTCCTCCCCAACCCCCCCCCCCCCCCCCCGGCGGGGGTGGCTCACACACATATAAGATTAATCTGGATCATATGAGACCACAAGTACATGGTGTAGCAGTTCTCTGCAACTATTACCTGTCCAACTATCTAATTGGGGCATTATAATTTTGATCAATGTAATATTTGCATTAGATAATGAATATGTATTTATAAAAAAGATAATGAATACTTTAGTGGTGATAGTGCAAGATGTATTATATATAATACCAATAACATGTGACAATCAGTGCAAAAGAGAAGGTTTTCTACAAAGGATTAAAGACGAAGAAGGTGAAGGATGCAATATATATGGATTCTTGGAAGTCAATAAGGTGGCAGGAAATTTTCATTTTGCACCTGGAAAAAGCTTCCATCAGTCGGGCGTTCATGTACATGATCTGCTAGCATTTCAAAAGGATAGTTTTAATGTAAGTTATGAGCCTGATCTTTTCATTGATATGCTATTGATCTTTTGACCTTTGTTTACTTTCTGATATGGCATCTGATAAATATGCTATATGTGATACAGATAAGTCACAAGATCAATAGATTAACTTTTGGAGACTATTTCCCTGGCGTTGTGAATCCTCTGGATGGGTAGGCAATTTTTTTTTTCCTTTCACCCTAGTCCAATGAGCCATCCCTTTTACAAAAAACATAATTCAATTTTTGTATATTTGTCACATTGTATATATTAAAATAAAAATTTTGTATTCTGTACAATTTTCAGGGTGCAATGGACACACGAAACACCAATTGGGATGTATCAGTATTTCATCAAGGTTAGTGTCTTGGATGATTGCCTCGTGTTCTCATATAATGGAAGCCAAGCATTTTGATGCCTCTCGATTTTATTTTGATTATTATACTCTCTAGGTTATTTGCCTTCTATAACCTCTTTATAAGTCACTTGATTTTTTTTTTTTAAGTCACTTGATTCTCTTGGAGCATTTGCACCAAACTCTATCTGGTTTTACAGATTTGCTTTATTTTGTAGGTTGTACCTACAGTATACTCAGATGTGAGTGGGCACACCATCCAGTCAAATCAGGTGCGGTTAAACTCACAGAAGCCATTAATTAATTATTTTTCTCTTGTATACAGAACATGACATAATACAAACTTGAATTTGATTTTGGCAGTTCTCGGTGACTGAACATTTTAGGAGTTCAGAACTAGGTCACTTTCAGTCCCTTCCAGGAGTATTTTTTTTTTATGATCTTTCTCCAATTAAGGTGGGTTTGCAATTCACAAGAAAAATCTCTCAATTTTACAAATATACTTGGTGATGCTGGAACACTATTGAGGAAACTTTTCCTGTGTGATTCTGGTGCGTGGACTTTTACTTTTGGGCACACTTTTATTGTATCTGGCTTGCATTCCGCAGGTAACTTTCACAGAGGGGCACATCTCATTTTTACACTTCCTAACAAATGTGTGCGCTATTGTTGGAGGTAATTCCAAAACATTCCCTTTCATTTCTCGATCCCAAATTTATTGAGAAAGAACGTTTCTTTTTTAATGTTTGTTTTGATGCATAACAATGATGTTTGGCTGTTGTGTTCAGGAGTTTTCACCGTTTCAGGAATATTGGATTCATTTATATATCATGGTCAAAGGGCGATTAAGAAGAAGATGGAAATTGGTAAATTTAGTTGATGATTGATCTGGTTGGCAATTGTCGCTGCTGTATTTGGATATTTGGTCGGTAGATGGCTTTATGGTGAGGAGGGCTAAATTAAGAGGAGGGAACTATCCAATTGACACTCCGTAATTTTGGCTGGGCCGCTTATGATCACAATTTACAGCTGAAAGTATTCTCATTATATCTGTTTGGTCACTGAAGGTTGAATTCCCACTTGACAGCTCCTTTTTGCCCAGTCTTACCAGTTTGTAACTGCTCTGTTAATCTGACTTATCGGGGGAGATTTCCTAGTGAGACATGTCGAGGATAAATCAGGCTTTTTCGAAAGATAATTGTGAATTATATATATATTACATGTTTTGCCCTTGCTGAAGGGGAAGAGTGTAATAGTCCTTTTTGCTTTGTCGACTTTTCCCCTACCTCCAACATTTTCAATATAGTTTACGTTATATTATTCATGGGCATTGCTACTAACTCTAAAAGAGTTTGGTTCAATTAGCCTCCCAATTCGAAAGATGGTTTAGTCTCGTGTTACTTTTTTTTTTTTTGGGAGAAGGGGATTTGTGGACCTTAAGATTAAATAGGTTACAGTATAATAATCTATACTCACTCCAGTTGCATTTTTCTGATCGTCGATCATTCAGAGTTGCTGGTTAATTGATGGTTAATGGGATGCATAAATGCATCAAATAAAGCCACACTCGAAATCAGGTATCAAGGGTTAAAAAAGTTATACTCCTGATGTACTACTGTAAAGAATTAAAAACTAATATTTTTTGCGAGGCCGACAGAAGTTGCCAAAAAGGGCAAAAAATCAAAACAAAAATAAACAGAGCCCAAGATACGGCCCAACTTGCCCGATACAGTTGGGCCAACGGATAATAAATTGACCGAAGAGAAACGGCGCTAGGGTTTTCGTCAGCTCGCCTCCCTACGTTACATATAAACCCGAGAAACCCTAACAAAGCTTCGTGCGGCCGAGCGAGCGATAAGACAGACAGATAGGCTTAGCTTCATTTCGTCGGCGACGCTGTAATTTCCCCCCACTTCATAACTTTCTTTCACATCATTTCGTTTTTATTGAATCTTCATCTTTCTCCAACTCTCTATTTGGTTGCTGAGAATACTGCATTTTGGTTAAGAAAATCCAAACTGGTTTTCTGCAAATTCCAAGGTATAAACGAATATCTTTTGCCTTTTAACCTTTTTGTTCTGCCCCTTTTCCAGATCTATGCGTTTTGCTGCTCCATAGTTATCATAGTCCGGTTTATGAATTGGTTAATGCTTTTTTAGATTTTTTCGGGGATGGAGTTTTTGATTGTATGTCTCGAGTAGCTTCTGTTTGGTTTCTGAGAAAAAAAAGTGGGGAAATAGAAGAAAAGGGAATTTTATTTTTAATCCAAGTGTAGTTTCATTTGCCCAAATAGTCGAATAACCTGGCTATTAAGGTGCTTCCTTCATGCCCATAAGAATAGCAAAAATGGTTTTGTTGTGTTGAACATCACGTGAGCATTCTACGGGGTTAAAACAGCGCCTGAAGAAGATAAAATATTGTATGCTGTATAAGCTGTATCACGTCCATTTTTTTGTAATAGCCCTGTTTTTACTGATGCATAATATTTGTTCTTTGAAACACTGATGTGAAAAAAGAACGTGGTTAGAAGAACATGGTTTATTGCACCGACCACAAAAAGCATGTCTGAACTTCCATTTGAGGGTGCATTTTAACGTATATATATGAAACAAATTCTGTTTGCATCTAACAGCATTTCTCAGTTTTAGTTTAGAAGGCGTCACTTGGACCCCCGTAACATACATTAATGTCCAAGCACAAGATAAAGATTATTTTTTAATCTTTCGTTGTGTGGATTGCACTTAGTTCAGAGCTTTTCTTTGCTCCATGTACCATATGCTCATGGTGTTAACCGTATGTTTATTATTTGAATGTATATCTCAGTCATTCCATGGCTTTACAGGTAAGAAATGGTTAAGCACAACAATGTTATCCCTAATGGGCACTTTAAGAAACAATGGCAGAATTCTGTAAAGACCTGGTTTAATCAACCAGCTCGGAAAAACAGAAGAAGAATTGGTGAGTTTTTTTCCCCTTTAGGGATGTTGTTCCCCATTTCTGGTACTGAAGTGCTACAATTTGAATGTTCACTCATAAAAACACCATGCATGCATCCTTCAAGGCAAACACTTTTGTTTGGAGACGGAAATTTTGACTGACTTTTGATCTGTTCTGTTCAATAATTATCAGCTCGCCAGAAGAAGGCTGTCAAAATTTTCCCCCGTCCAACTTCTGGACCTCTTCGCCCTATTGTACATGGGCAGACATTAAAGTATAACATGAAAGTAAGGGCTGGGAAGGGCTTTTCTCTTGAAGAACTGAAGGTGGGGTGTCCTGAATGTCAACTTTACTGTCTATTAAAGTTTGGTTTACCCTATACTAACTTGTTACTACACTGGTCAGTTTATTTGCAATATTTCCTTGTTTGCTGAACTCACAATCCTTGAAAATCAAGTTGTAGTCAGTAGGATGCATTCTGCTTCTGAATCTCCATAGATGTTTCTAGCGAATGGTTTTTTGAAGATAGTCTCTAAAGATAATGGTTGTTCTCTTGCAACCGAACAGAGGGTTGAATCCTAGTCTTCCCTTTCCTCTCGCAGTCATGCTTAGTATATGTCAGCTTTCTATTGTTCTTTATATTGTTTCGATATTGAGAGTTTTTTGTAATCCAGCAACTTTCTTTGATATAAACAGGCTGCTAACATTCCCAAGAAACTTGCCCCAACTATTGGGATAGCAATTGATCATCGCCGGAGGAATCGTTCCCTGGAGAGTCTTCAGGCGAATGTACAGAGGCTGAAGACATACAAGGCAAAGTTGGTTGTCTTCCCAAGGCGTGCTCGCAGCAAATCTAAGGTTGACTTATGGCTGAACTCCAACGGCTGGACAATAGTTATTTGCTTGTGTTGCATTACATCTAACTTTCGTACCTTTACTGCAGGCTGGTGATTCTGCACCAGAGGAGCTTGCAACTGCAACACAGGTCCAAGGCCCATACTTGCCGATAGTACGGGAGAGGCCATCTGTTGAGCTGGTGAAGATTACTGAAGAGATGAAATCATTCAAGGCATATGACAAGCTTCGCATTGAACGGACCAACACACGACATGTTGGTGTTAGGATGAAGAGAGCTGCAGAGGCTGAAAAGGAAGAGAAGAAATAGTTTTGGTTTAATGCCCCATCAAGAAGCAGCCTTTGGAACTTCTAATGTTGAAAGGCGTTTTGCATTTTTGGTTTTACACATTTATCTGGACTCTTGAGACTTTTTATTTTAGGTTGTTTAAGGTCCGTGGAATTCATGAATTTTCAGGGCTTGGTTATGTTGACCTCTATTTGGTAATGGTTCTGCTTCCCTTCTTGGTATGGTTACACTTTAGTGCCGTCGTTTATAGTGTTGGATGAGATTTTGGAGTTTGAAATAACTAAGCTATGCCTTAAGATGCACTTTGGTGGGGAATTTTAGCGAAGTTATGGTCTTCGTTTAGGGCATCTCACTTGTATCAGAAGTGTTATTAATTGATAAGTTGGAAATTGAGTTTGGGTCGTTGGCTCCCTGGGCTCCGCTCCAGTTTGATGTTGTGGTTGAACTCGTTTAATATGTGTGTAGAATTTAAAAAATGATGGAATTTGTGGGTTTTATCTATGGGGGAGCTTGGTAAAGGTTATTTTGTTTTTATTTGTTATGAATAGCCGTGAGCGTGAAAAAATATTAATGCAGTATATATGCATTTGCAGCATCCTAACTTGTTTATCTTTTTCCCTTTACCATTTTCAGTTTTTGGCATTATCAAAAAACGAAAACTTGAAAATAGTAAATACTGGTGTATGGTGGTCACCATCGCTAACTCGGTCTGCGTTCATATATTCAACGGTCTGCTGTTATTAACCCTCGTATTACTAACGCAATACTTGATGGATGCCAAAAGATTCACAGGGATGGGTGAAACTGAAAGTGATAACATTGATATATAGACCATGTTATGAGGTAATTACCAGTGCGTTTACAGTTCAAACTTGTACATTTTAAAGTGTATATGCGTAGCAAATTAATCAAATACGCCAAGTAAACCATTTTGGAGTCACAGGCTGCATATATGCGAATGAGATCTATCATTTCTGCAGCTTCTCATATTCTGGAAAGACCAAGATTAGTAAATTTTGTTTAATTAGTTTTTGTCATTACTGCATCAATTCCAGTTTTATGTCATTTTTGCATATTCTTTGTGCATTACACATTCCACTGATGTGATTGGTTAAAACAGTTATTTTATATTAAAAAAAATAATGCATCAAATCATATTAATAAAGTATGTAAAAAATATATAAAATGACTGCACATAGAATAATTTTTTATAGAAAACAAAATGTATATAACTAGACAAGTCAGAAACAGGGTAAAGCAACCACCACGTGTACACTTAATAGCCAAACAACCAGGGCATTTTTTTTTTTTTGTTCGAGCAGGCTGTACTAATTCACTAAGGCATCAGACGCACCCCTGGACGGAATATGATCAGCGACGGGTCTGAGGAAGGATACCAGCTCCCATTAACATGGTCAGAAGCCAGCTTTGATTAATCAGAGTACTTTAAGGCCTGAAAAGATTGTTCCAAGTTGGGTCAATCACAAGATTTGTTGTTCCTTTTCTTTTAGGCAAGTGGGATATTTGGTGAGAATTATATATCAAGAGCTGTCATTTGTGATAGTAATCAGTGTCATAATAAGAAATTGCAGCTTAAAAAGTAAAGAGTGCCAGAGCAGTTGAATCTATGGCATGCCATACGACTTTCTGGTTCCTCTGTCATTTGCTGTGTAGTAACTGCTGAACGCCATATTGGCAGGGTGATCTATAAGTTCATGTTGCCAAGAAATAAACGATTCTAATAAGCTTTTATTGATATAATGACTCACATTGACCTGGAGCACTTACAGGAGGATTCTTCTCCACGTGTTATTGATCAACCAAAAAACTTTTTGTCCGAATTACCAAAATTAAGCAGAACCTTTCAATTTTCTATTACCGTCCGGACTCCGGACAAGGAGAATTCCGTTTTTTTTTTAAACGTAGTTTAGCAACATTTACATGAGACTTTGGACGGAGGGAGAGAGTGGTCAATGGTAAGACTTTTAAAGGAATATATCCTAAAAGAAGAGAAAATCTATTTAGCAAGCTTCTTTTTTAACACATCCAACACATTATTGATGTGCAAGTTTTACACATCACTTATACCTGAGAAGCCCTGACCCAAGTTCCATCTATCCAATCTAGGCGGGGTCTTAAGGCAGAGTGCTGAAACTCCTCTTCGTCTTTCGTGCCCTTGAAGTAAACTTTGTACCTTGAGCCCTTGAGAACCTGGAAATCACACCCTCCCACCAACCATCATTGTAAAAAGCATCAACTTCTTCATTCAAATTGAAATCACAAGCCATGACACTTTCAGGAGGCCGCGGCCTTATGTGCTGTATATCAACCTCTTCTCTCAAAAAGTTTGTGCCATCTTCTGTTCTCAGGCTCCGGTACTCAATGAGGTATTTTTCCTGTCCGATAGCATCAAGAACTGTTGCAGCAAACCAAGCACCTTGAAATCCATCTTCGTCACTGCTTACCTCCACTGGTGTTCCTTTCTTAAACTTTTTCATCCTTGCCTTGCTTGAATTTGCGTCTTTCTTGATCGACCATTCCTGCAGTCTAGGATTTGAGAACATTGAACTAAACAAGAAAGAGGAACCCACAAAGATAAAACAAAAGTAACATAACAAAAAGGTAATTTGCCGTGACTATTACAGAACAATTAGGTCAGAAAGATTGTAGAGGCTCCGCATTCAAAATACTGACTTTTACAGGTTTTTCTCGATCCACTTTTGAAGTGTTGTTTGTTGTATTAAGGCATTCTTACGCACACATGAAGTCCCACGCCTGAAACAAGTGAGAGAATATTTTCTTGCGCACAAAATTATATGTTCTTCAATGCTTATTGACATTAAACAGTTACAAGATTAGCCAGGAGAGAGAGATTAGAGGCGCGCGCGCGCACACACAAGCAGGCGCATTATCACTTTGATTGTGCATGGTCAATAAGAAGAAAGCCATCAGCTAGTTCTTACAATTTGTTCATTTTTAATTTCGGATTGAGATGATCTCTCCGGCTCTTTACCTGAATTAGCATTCACATCCCATTCCTCATAAAATTTCCTATAATTTAGCTAAAAATACCTTTCTTAAAATTTTTCTCTAAATTTTATTTATCTTTCAAAAATCTCCTGCATCTCATTTTCTATCCTTTCTGTATTCTATTAAAATAATATTTCTCTATTATTTTTTTATTGCTTTTTTCTCTTACTTTCATTTACAAACTTAATTATTCAGTATTTTTTCTTATATTTTAAACTATTACTCCAGTAAATATTTAAAACAAAAATTTAATTTTTTTTTTGTGGATATGATAATATTTTTAAAATTAATTTTTTTATAATTTTGTAATTAATTAAATTATTTTTAAAATTATAAGAAATATGAGTATGAGAAAAAATTGTAGAAAATTGGAAGAAGAATTTATTTTATGTATTAGAATAAAATATTTATAAAAAATAGTTTAAGAGATGAATAGTGATTATTTATATTTAGAAAATCACTGTTCATCTCTAAAACATTTTTTCCTAGAATATGAATTAGGATGTAAGGAGTATTATGATCCAAACCCTAAAATAAATCTCAAATTATAGGGAAAGTGGTGCTTTTGGCATGGCATGAATGCTCTTAGATGGTCAAATTAGGGGAGAGAAGGATCGATATTCTTAAATATTAGTGAGTCCAAATTATCCGGAAAGCGAGGAAATGCATATGTTGGGTCTATGCAGAGAATCGAAGAAGATCCCGTTGAAGGCCAGCGCCTACTAGAGAAAAAGAGAGAAACAAGAACAATAAAGAAGACAACGAGAGTTCAGTCAATTAGAAGTTAATAACAACTAATATTTTATGTGGATGGAAACCCAATCTATCGGTGAGAGGACAATTGTTCTTTATAATTGGCTATATCTCGTGCGAGTCTAACCCAACTATGACTATGAGTCTCACAAACAGTCTCAAAACAATCAATCTTTTGATGAACAGATATTACTTCACAGATTTCCCTTCATTGGATGAGGAAAAGAAACCAACTTAGGTTGAAAAAATAAAAATAAAAAGGAATCTTACCCTAGGTGGAAGCCAATATCCCTCGACCCACTCCCGATGATGCCTTAGCTCCTCGGCCTGAAACGAAAACTGCTGCTGCGCAAACCTAAAGTAAACCCAGTACGTCGGACCCTCACCGACCTCAGTGATAACTCCTTCCCACCATCCGCCACTAAAAAACGCGTCGACCTCGTCCCCAAAATCGAAACTGTAATCGTGTTCTGGTGGAGGGAATGGCCTTAAGAGCGCCATATCAATCTCTTCCCTCAAGGATTCATCGTTTTCCAGTAGATTCTTGTATTCAACCACGAACTTGTTGCTTTCGGATGGCCCGGCGATTATCGTCGCGGGGAATAGCGTGCCTCGTAGGCCGGGGTCTACACTGGTGGCCTCGACCTCGGCTCCTATCTTAAGGTAAGACCGAGCCAGGTTTGCCTTACTGCTAGCCATCAAGGCTTCAGGATTTTCCTTCTCTTGTTCAACTTCTTTAGGGTTTCGGTGTCGGGGAAGGAGAAGTGAGAACCTTAACGTTCCGCCATGACAATAGGCCGTGCATGTATTCTAATTCCCATATCAGAATAAATATGGTACCGGAGGTCGGGTCCACAACTTTTTATTGGACACAATTACCCTCGTCTGGAAATATAGCGTTACCCTTGACTCGTTTGGCAGAATAATATAAAATGAGACGAAATAATTTTAAATGATTTGAATAAAATATTATTTTTTAAATATTATTATAATTTTAAAATTTTAAAAAATTGAATTTTTTATTATATTTTATGTAAAAATTTAAAAATATTATAATTATGAGATATAATAAGATGCAAAGAATTAATTTTTATATTCAAACAGACCTTATATTATTGTTGTTGTTATTTGTCGTACAGGTTATTGCTCAATTAAGCCACTTTATTTTTCAAATTAGAGAAAATCCTAAAAATATCTTTTATTTTGTAGTTTCAACCATTATTTCAAATTAAATAGGTGAAATATTGTGATGTCAACATTTTTATTCTCAACATAATATTTATGATTAAAATATTTATTATATTGTTGAAGATTGTATAAATCAAATTTCAAGCAATTGTTGAGATATTCGATTATAGATATATAAAAAGAGAAATTCTATTTATAATCTCCATTTGGAGACTGCATGTGTAAACTTTTCATTAAATAAAAAAAAATACCATTTTGATAAGGATATTATTATAATTTTAAAAAAAATTTAAAGACAAAATTAACTAAGCTTGCAATGCAATCTCCATTTGAAAACTGTACATAACATTGCTCTTTCTGAACACTGCTACAATTAGTAACAAGATTTATAGATAATTATGCCATTTGGTTATCTATTTAAAAGTCTTTACACTACACACCATCAATATAACATAATTTAATTTATAAGACTCAAACTTTAAAATCTATCATCTAAATTAAATGATGTCATATGTGATAATGTGTGGTGTAAAAAACTTCAAATAAAATTATTCTAACCAAATACCCATATTTCCCACAAAACTGAGATTATGTGGAAACTCGGGTTCCCATTACATTCATCTTGGGAAAACACATTCGATTAAGTTATAGCTAACAAAATAATACAACCAGAAGGGGGAATCTGTCATTGTACGGGATAGGTAGATCTGTGTTACAATGATTACGAAAAAACATAAAAAATAACAAAGATTACAAAATAAAAAATAAAAATAAAAACGACTTTTTAACTACCGTTCAAATGGATTACCTGTTAGAAGTGTTTCTCCACGAGCTACTATCAAATGTGAGATCTCTTTATCCTAAAATAAATATGCCCAAGAAGAAAATTGGAGCAGTCACCAAAACAAGTCCATGTTATAATTTCATGAAATGTCGCATCTTTAAGTTTCACTCATCATCATCTACATAACTGTCGCTTTCAAGAGCAGGAATTCTTCGGAAACGGGCCAAGTATCGAAAATATGATCCTTCACTTTTATTTGATGTTATTGATCTCTTCCGCTTGGCTGAAAATCCTTTTGCAGATAATGAGTCAAACAAATCTCCCATGTCCATATCCTTTGGGACCCCATTACTTTCATCAGCAAAACTATAACATCACCCACGACACAAAATATTAGCATAAAAAATAATCATTTTCTAATGTAGCATTACGGATACAGTTTAAGATATCAGTACATCTGATGATAGACATGGAGGAAAGTAAAATTATAAATCCTATAAAAGTCCCAGTTGTTTAGATGAAAATGTCTGATGAGTTTCCTACATCAATTGAGAAAGAAGGCCACTAGGAGGTAAGGGAAGGCATACCGCTCGCGAATTATTTTAAAAGCTTCTTTTGTTGCATAAGGTAGCCCTGTCTTAGGATCGCGGTACCTACAACATCAGATGACAATTAATTGCAAGGTGTGATGAGGTGAAATTATAAAAAAAAAACAAAACAAAAAATTTCTATATCAAGGGCCAATAGAAGTGAAAATAATCTAGTTTCCTAGGGCGTCAGATAATTATGTTCACCGAAAAAATATAATGTCAATGTAGAGCAGCTGAAACACTTGGTGGGGGGTCCAGTACCCCTTCAACTTTCCTCATCCTCTTCCCAACCGAATAATTAAAAATAAATCTAAACGGGGGGGACCCCTTCCCCATTCATTCCCTAGCCTCTCCCTCCATCAAATTAAGGGTTAGTTATTCCTAATAGAACATTGAGGTAAAAGCCACGCGTAAGCCAACTGTACTGGTATAGAAATGCAATCGTTTCCAACAGTAGTTTCTTTAACAAAATCATTAACTGCCAAACAAGAAATTGGATCTTACCTGGCAGGCAAACCAGTAACTGCACATACAGCTTTTTCCGGATCTGGAAAGAAATTTAAATAGAGTAAGTGAATCAATAGCACAGCCATAGAGTACAATCAAGAAGTCCCTAACAGCCACCAAAGAACGTGATCTGCATCTACATGTGCTTCTAAATGCAAAAACCTTTAGCATATATTTATTCTTTTTACACCCTATTCTACCTAAGCCCGGAATTAATACTTTGAAAAGGTCGATGAAAAGATTTACCGATAAAAATATATATATATATATATATATATATATATATATATATATATATGGATGAAAAGAAAAAATTGAAACAATGACAGATTGAAACCTTCAATCAATTTAAGCTTTTCTGTAAACCAGGATAAATATTAATTTTGGAAGTAACTGCATCACATGGTTAAGACCTATTCCTATCCTTCCTGGAGCTCCAGGTTTTATGGAACATTTAGGTGTCTAAAAGGCCATTTCAAACTGAATCTTTGCCACCATCATCTTAATAGGCCACTCACTTCAACTGCAGAAAGCAATACAAATTTGTTTCTATGAAACAGAGGCAGAGAAAATGGAATTTCCACAATGACAGCAAAGCCTTCAAATATAACCGGAGATACAAACTCTGAAATTATCATCAGACCGTTAAGATTATTTCAAAAGGCATTTGTAAGATTCCTACATTGTTAAGGCATGGGATCTAAAGGCTCATCTCAACTCCAACAGAATCTATGACTGAATTGTTTGGAGACTCTTCAGCAATTTCACCAAAATGATATAGTGCTCACAAGCATGTAAAGTGAAACTCACATGGAACAGACAATGTAGAAATCTCTGACTGAAATGACAATCCTTTACTGAATTCTAAATACGAAGAACCTGTACAAAAGTTAAAGATGAAGATTAAATTAATCGAAATTGAAATGATATTTCCAATAAAATAAAACCTCATATATCACTATGTTCTTTTCAAAACAATATGAACACCAGAGAATGAAAGAAAGCTTGCCATCTTTTGAATAATATCGTATCTGTGGACCACTGTAGACAGCTTTATGCACAATTGCTCTTTTCTTAACTTCTTCCTCCCTAGCTAAAACACGCTCCAAGTTCCTCAAGTTCATGATTTCTTCAAAGGTGTCATCAATGTCATTCAAGTTGAGAATCACAAAGAAACCACCGTCCTCACAACATCAGACATTTACTTACAAAGTTTCTGGCAATCTACAGATAATCTCCTAAATATTGAGATAAAAGTCAAAACCTGTTTGAGCTGCTTCCAAAAGCATCTCTTCTTGGGTCATCCTCTTCTCCTCACCTTCTTTTTTCCTTTTTATTGGCTAACAATGTTGAAATAGCATTACAATGATGATTTCACCAATAACAAAATCTACACAAATCAAATAAACCAAGGAACGCTGAAAATGAAACTAAGAATCGCAATCACATGTTCAGCAACATGGGCCAACTCATTTATGAGAATGTTAAAGAAATGCACGCGCATTTTGAAATAATTGGGGCCTTTAGCAAAGTGCAAAGCAAGATAAATGTGTATCTTTCATTTATTTTTTTATCGGTAATCAAGAAATTTTATTCATAGAAGTAGGCGAAGCCCAAGTACACAGAAGAAATGTGTATCTTTCATACCGGGACAGGCATTTGAGACAGTTAAAATAGTTCAATTCAAACAACTTCAAAGGGGATTGGCCTGAGACCTAAATCTATATATAACATCTTTCAACTTATTCTATCGTATGAGATGTTAATGATAGCATAAAAAGTTTGGTTTCTGTCAGCAACCTTTTGTTCCTCTATTTATTCTTTTTCTTTCTCTCTCTCTTTTTTTTTTTTTTTTTATAAGTAAAAAGAATTCTTTTTCTTTCTCTTAACAGAAAAAAACAACTGAAATTGCAGGACAAAGGAAACAAACAATAGGAACTCGAAATTTGAAAAAAAAAGAAAAAGAAAAAAGAAGGATAAGATATCTATGAACTTTATAAAAATTGAACTGAAAACATTGTTTCAGTATATGATACTTCAATAATCCCACAACCAAGTCGATTTGGATTCATCAAGTTAAAGTATCATCACAATCAAAGTGAATGGTTATTAACATCGATTCTCATTTCATCTAACCAACAAGCAGCACTTCAATCATGATTCAGAAGTATGTCCAACACGAAATGCAGTGAAACAACCCCAAACTGACCTTCATTGTTGCTTGCAGAGCTGCACGTATTGCATCTCTCTCAGCTTGCCTAACAATGACCGAAGTTCTAGTAGATTTCCTCACTGTTCTCTCTCCTTCGTTCTCATCAGGGACATCGTGGTGTTCAGGCGAGGCAGACTTTTGAGTTGGTTTTTCATCCTTGGTACCAGCCTCTAACTTCGAAAGGACTTTCTTTTTCTTTTTCTTTTTCGGTACAGGTCTCCCTGGGAAAATTAATCTCTTCTTTGTACGCGTCCTATAAGAAAACCAAACAATAAGAAACACAAACAAATTTTTTTTTTTATAAGTAATAAGATGTTTTCTTGATAGAATATGCATAACCCAAGTATACATGAAGTATACATGTGATTACACCTGATTAGGAACTAGCAACAGTTACAAGGAAATCATGAAAGTTGAGACCATTAAAGTCTATAACATTTGCCCACATAAATAGAGCCTTCCAGAAAAAACACTGAAACTCTTCCGAAAAGCGCTCTCGATCCTCAAAATTTTGGTCATTCCTTTCACTCAAGAAACATAAACAAATTATAGTACATAAAGTGTATCCTTGGCTTTAGCCAATAGAAGTTAAACCTGTCATCCGCATCGTTATCTACTTCTTCATCGGGCTCGGGCTCCTAAATAAGACGATAAAAGAATTTTGAGCAGGACTGGAAAAGTAAAATACGAAGCTTGATTGCATTACAGATATCATTGACATGAAATATCTTAACAGTGATAGAAATCTCACATCTTCATCAAAGTCGCTATCAAACTCGTCAGCAACCTCTGGCTCTGCTTCATAATTAATATCGTTCTCTTCCTGTAAAACATATAGTATACTTACAATTTTGTTGGCCATTCGAGATTTTCGTAAAATATAGACACGCACACAGAGAAGCTTAATGTGCAAATTTAGGCAAATAATCATAAAAATAGGCATATTTCTGACTAGATGAACGAAAAGGAAAAGAATCGTGAAGAATGAAACCAAAAAATTGAGACAAATAAATATCGAATCTACATCTTTAAGAGCATCCTGGTTCCAGAACAGCTCATCCTCCTCAACTTCCTCGTCCAGCAACCTGGTCATCCTCTTTCCTCGTGTCGCTCGAGAGCCGCGATCGAGGAAGATAGGGGCCTCTGAGTCTTTTGAGGTTTCCATGGTTCTACTTTTGCTCCTTCAACGCAAGCTCCGAAGGAATTTGAAATAGTTCTACAGCAAAACGGAGCTAGATATATATAAATATATATTCCGATCGAAACAATAATCTAAAAATCCGGAAGTAGCAGTTCTCGTCCGGGGTTTTATCCCGGCGAGGGACCGATGGGATTTGCAACAGCGGTGGGCCGACGGTTCACGGCGGGGACGTGGGTGAAGCGGAACCAAGTGCGTGTGGCTCGAGTTTTCGATTCAATGGGCTTCGCGACTCCAAAAGCCCTTCTAGATAAATCCAATATCATCGAAGTATTAGGATGCGGTTTTATTTTCGTTATTACTTTTTTTAAAAAAAGTTAATTTTTAATTGCACTCATTCCGCATGTTTTAAGTGACTTCTTTGATAATGACTTCACCTATTAAATAATTAAATATATATACATATTTAAAATATAACACCATGGACCAAAATATTTTTGATCAATTGACAATATTTTAATTTTTCATTAAAAGAATCAATGATCAAATCTCTCTCTATTTATCAAAAAAAATATATATATATATAACATCACAAGATATAACAAAACTTATAATAAAAAACGACACCGATAGATAGTATAAATAAAGATATGAGAATCTTATTATTATTCAATGATAATTTATTACTACCATTTCCTCCTATAAGATTTTAGGGTTAAAATAGTATATTTAAATTTGTATCTAATATTTTTTTTTATGCATGTGCATTTGGGTAATTTTTGTCCAGTTCGGTCCGAAACTCAAAAAACTTGATTCATTTGGAGGGTATTCGAATTTCGTATATGATCATATTCGAATGCGGGTACAATTATATAACATGGGTTATGAATTAATACCTGGTACTTGTTCACATTAAAAAAAATACTTTATACATAAAATGGTGTCGTTTTGTGTTTGTAATCCCCATCTTTAAATTTTATTTTTGTTTTACAAATCCAGATGTCCATTACAATTTAGATAATCGAATATCTTAAGTCTCGTTTGTTTTCAGAAAATATCTCATCTCATCTTACCTAATTATTACAACTTTCTTAAATTTCAATACAAAATAAAATAAATAATTAAAATTTTTTAAATCTCAAAATAAAAATAATATTAAAATATATATTCTAACAATATTTTATTCAACTTTTTAACTTTAATCTCAACTCATCTCTAAAAACAAACGAGTACTAAGTTTTTATAATTCAGAACCCACCCAGATTATAACCAAGTTAATCTGCTCGGGTATCCAAATCAGATTATAAATCCAAATGTGGACAAGTATAGTCGGGTACCTTGATTTGCATCCAAATTTACACCTCCACATCCTTGAATCTGCGACCCATTTTATAATCTAATATAGAAATTATTAATCTTTAAATTATGTATCATCTATTTATTAAAAAGTAATGGTGTGCAGTATGTACAAGTTCAGTTATGATTCAATTATCAAATCATTCTTATCATTTATTTTTTGTCTATTTTAAGGACGAAAAATAGATGAACCATGTAACTTGTAATTCGTCCAAGAATTTGTTATTTTCATTTACACTTGTTAAAACAGTATAATTTAAATAAATTTTGATGATAATTATTTAAATAAATAATTCTCAAAATGTGATCGAAAATAATAAATTTAAAATGCATCTCAATTTCAAACCGCCTTGCTGAAAGGAGAAATAAAAATAAAATAAAATAAATTCCCGTGAGTGATATAGGCCTATCATTTCGCTAAGGAAATTGACACGTTGGATCGGATCACTTGCGTGTTACGGGTTCGATTGTATGCCATGATTTCGCACTGCAAACATTCGTAAAGCTCAGCACCCGACCCAGAAAACCCACCCTCCCACTCCCAGCAAAAGTATTACCAATTTACTTGTGTCCTAATTTTTGTGGTAGGCTACGATCATGGCCACAACTCTGCCATGGCAACCCCCACTCCAGTTAAAGCCACGCCACCGTATCCCTATGCCCTACCGTATCCGCCAGGCCACTTCTGTCCGCCAATTGGCGCCCATCCGGGCCTTCAGGCGCAGTGACATCGACGGTTTCGCGAGGCGCATGGTCTCCGGTGAGGCCTGGAGGGACGCCTGGCGCAGCGCCAACGACGGATTCGAGCAGCTAGCCTTCGAGGCCAAGAAGGCCGCCGAGCGCCTCGATCGCCAATACTCCGTTTCACGCCGCCTTAGCTCCGTTGCCCGCTCCGCCTCCGAACGCGCCCGCGACATCGACAGGGAGTTCGAGATCGGCCTCCGATGGCGCACTTTCACCATGGACTTCAATAGAAACTTGCCGAGGGTTTGTTCTATCTCCCTTCCATCAACCTGTTACATTTCGTAAATTGTAAGGGGTTCGTTTGTTTGGTTGCTGAGGAGACATTGGAAATGAAATCGAAACTGGAGAATTATTCTGGTTTTTAATTGGGATTAGCTGTGAGAGTGTTTATGTAGGTCTTTCTTTGTACTGTGTTTCATCCAAATGCCATTATTTTTCTCAATTGTGCATTTTAATTGGTTCGAAAGTAGTGGAAACTAATAGTATGAAGTTCACGATTCTTCTTCCTAGTCAGGGAAAGAAAATCACTATTCCTTTGATTTTTTTTTTCAGTATTCAATATTCTTTTGATTGCCGCTTTTTAAACTCGTTTCAACCCCACTTCCTGTCCAGCTTGCATTTGTTGAGCTTGCCACCAGACGATCGAACCCTCCCTGAGATTCGTAGTTGCATTAATTATACCTTCATTAGTTGTTAACAAAGCGGATTCTGAATTTTCATTCATTCTTAGGCATAACTCGTATCCCTGCACTTCAGAAAACAGAGTAATACAAAATAGAAAAGATGAAGCTAGGGGGAAAGAGTTTTACCAATTATTCTATGCACACACCTTGACATATGTTTCGTATATACTACTACTTTTAGAATTTACAATGATTCAAAATGCATCTTTGTTTACAGATTTCAGATCATTTTCAGAATCTGTATTACCACTACAACAATACTTTGAACAGCTGAAGTACTCAAGTACACTGCAATTTCATCTACCTAGGATTTTTCAAAAGATATCTTTGAACAACAAAGAAGATAACTTTTTGGTTCATTGACATTTAAACTTCAGAATTTTTTTTTTTTTGATACGTCACATTTAAACTTCAGAATTGTAAGCTCTAAACCTAAAATATGCCTTCTTATCTTCAACAAAGAAGATAACAAAGAAGTTACCTTTCCTTATGATCCATGGTTTGAGAACTCATCTTTTCTTGAGATTTTTCATCTATATTACGAACTGCTAGAGTGCATAATGTAGTGCTAAGTTAGGATCCAATACAAAAACGGATGGAGGATGGATCGCTCTGCCAGAAACTTTGACGTGCGATCTTTTGAATTTAGCACTATATATTGGTACTTTGGGTTTTGGATTGAGTAGAAGGTGGTGAATGAGATCTCACATTACTTATGAGAGAGAAATTATTGTAGTTTATATTGATCTTAAATGGTTTCAATTGTACCATTGATTTATTCATTTGGAGTATAAGCCTAGATGTAAGTTGGGCTTTCTTGAGTTGACACATAAAAAACAAAAGAAAGCAATTTTTTTTCACCTTTTAAAGTTGCTTCTTCCAAGGCTTCTAGTTGGGGTGCCTTACATTTGTTTGTGTTCTGTATGAAATTGGCCCTGTCTTTGTCTTTAAGTATTGTTTTTGCCTAATTGGATCTTATGTTTTCAGATGTCAGTGTGATTACTCATAATTTTTCCTCATCATCCATGCAGTACAGGAAACAGCTCAGTGATTTTCTGGATACTCCACTGGGAAGAAGTTTTGCGGTATGTATACCTCAAAATTTTGCAGCATGTTACACTTAATAGTTAATGGTGTTTTCTATGAAAATTATTGTTGGTTACACTTTATATTATTTGACAGATGGCCCTGATTGAAATACATTCTTGTGATTATTCAGTTTTGATTGTGTTTTAGTTTTAGAGAAAACTGTTTCCTTGGAATTTTGTCTCAGCAGCTGATTAAGGTTTTGGAGGGAAACACAACAGGGAGAAATTATTGAACCTCTCTTTTGACCTTAAGATATCTTAGTAGTGATCGTTCTAGAAACTACCAAATACAAAGTTGAATCATATATATTTAATCTTGCCTATTCTTGTACCAATAAACAGTTATGCTATTGCACATATTTTGTTTGGTAGGTAAGTGAGGAAGAAAGAGAAAAAAAAAGGCAGGTTAGAACTCCTAGGGAATGACACTCATGGATCTGTTGGAATCAAAACTTTGCCTTTGAATGCCATATCCCTTCTGTCTGCTGCTGTCTTTGGTTTTAAATAGGGAAAAATCCAATTGTAAGCGATTCTGCGCACTAATACGCACATCCTTTCAATATGATTGTTCAGAAAGTAAATTTTATTGAAAACAGTACTAATTTGAATTTAGAATATAAAGGTAACAATATTAGTACGCAGATTGGTACGCAAACTTGCTTGTACATAGCAAAACTCTTTAAATAGACATGAGTGACTTGCACATATACAACCTTTGTGAAATTACTACTAGTCCCAAAAGCTTAAGTTAATGGAAGAAGTAGATTTTATTATTTATATTTTTGTTTTAAGACTCCCTCATGTGTGGGCCAAGCTCGTCAATAAGTGGGTCATCACATAGAATATTTAATTGATTGGGTGAACTATAGAGTTAGGGCTTGAATTCAAGACTCCTGCTTTGGTATCATGTAAAATCACCACTAGTCCCAAAAACATATGCTTATAGGAAAATGTAGATTTAATTATTAATATTTTTTCTTAACAACCTTTCTTTTATCTTGTTGCATTTTAAGGTTGAAATTAAGCATGGCGCCATGTGTTTTTCCCACGACAAACTAGTGAAGATTGCCGACTCACCTGTAAAATAAAATTAAAAAAAAAAAAAAAAACACTGTGATACGACTTTTCCTGCCAGATTGGATATGCACATGTTACAGGGTGCAGATACTAAATGTTTGCCAGCTCTATAGCTGTGATACAACTTGCTGGCACTTTTCTCACTTCTTTTCTCGATAATCAATCAAGGTTGGGTTTCTAATGGTGAAGCCTTCACCTAACACAAGACTCTTGTTTAAAATGACTTATTTACGGTGGCTTGTAAAATGACTTATTTACTCTAAGCACACAAGATTCCTATGTACTTGGGCTATGCTGACTTTTATATTATGAATAAAATCTTTTACTTATAAAAAAAAAAAAGTTTGAGGGTTGTATATTCTGTTTGTGAGTGGTGTAGAAAATCTCAAATATGAAATTGATAGATTTATTTCATACTTTGAACACTTGGGTAATTCTTCATAAGAATTTGTACGCTCGTTTCCTCTCCCTTTCACCATAGCCTTGGGGGAAGGAGGTGTTGGAAAGGGGTGGAAGTGGGGAGAGACATTGTATTAATAAGTATATTCAGGAAAAATATTCTTGAATATGCATTCATGTTTTCTCTTTGTGCATTCTGGATGTCAGCTCTGCAAATGTTTTCTTAGCTCACTTGATGTAGTTTTTCAACTTTCTTGTTTTCTTTTTGTAGACTATTCTCTTCCTCTGGCTTGCATTATCTGGATGGCTTTTTCGGTTCTTGATATTTGCGGTATGGATACTTCCATTTGCCGGTCCTCTTCTCATTGGGACTATTGCCAATAACCTTGTTATAAAGGTATGGCCAGTTCTTGTTCAACTTTTGCCTGCAATGTGCATGCATATGTGCTCATATAATTTTATTATTGCTCTCAGTTACTAGTTGCATTGTATACCATTATCAGGTTTGCTTTGTACCTCATAAACTCAAATGAATTTTAGGACAGAAATCAACCTGATGAGATGAGATAACCAAGTGACTCTCTTTGTTTGAACTTTCTAGCTGTTAGCATTCCACTGAAATTTTGGCATCTTGTCTGTATAGCTTTTGCAACTACTAAATGAAAAGGGAGACCCTTACTATAATTCTTTTTGTCTGTATTCAGGTTGAGTCCCTCGGACTCTCGCGATTATAATATCATTGCTTTTACTTATGCAAAAATCCTCCATTGGCATATGCACCTCTTTTTTATCAAATAATTCATTTGGTTTTGAAAATTGCTAAAGGGTGGAAATAGTTTCTGCTGATTTTGGGCCTTGTCATTTAAATAAATAATTTCTTAATTATTTTGGGTAGGAATTTAAATATTTTCATCCTACTTAATTATAACTTAGTTCAATAATTCTATTTGAACTATTTTGTATGTATAGCTTGTTCACACGTGTCAGGTATTGTCAAAGATAATCATGTTTCCTTAGCATGAAATAGTAGTGATCAATATAAGTCATTTTGGTTGTTAGCTTTTCTTGATGTGCCGTGTTGATAAATTTACCCATCTCTCTCTCTCTCTCTCTCTCTCTCTCTCTCTCATATATATGTATATATTTATATATATCGTAACATGTTATTCACTCCATTTTGCACTAAAATTGGACAGGGGGCTTGCCCAGCCTGTAAGAGGCAATTTGCTGGTTACAAGAACCAAATAATTCGTTGTACAAGCTGTGGAAACATCGTCTGGCAGCCAAAAGGGGACTTCTTTTCAAGAGGCAGCAGAGGCAACACTACTTCAAAGTCGGAGCCTGACATTATTGATGTGGACTTTGAGGAGAAATGACGGGATACCCAGGTAGTAGTGCCATGGCGGACATAGTATACAGAGAGCTATGAGAATGCAAGCCTTTTCGCTGTTCGTCTGTTCTGATATTTAGTCTCATATATTTTTCATGTTTGGTGTTAATTTTTCTTCCTGTAACTTGAAAGTGCTTGTAATTTTTGCTGGATAACGAGGATCTGTATATTTTTTTTAAAAAAGAAAATTAGGAATACCTCAATGTCTTGTTCAGCACAGAAATCTTCATATTGATGGTAGGCGGCCTTATCATCTTAAGAGAATCTGCTCACCTTAGCTTTTGCAAACATAATCTTTTCAGAGTAGGGTGAAGTTAGTTATTTAGTTATGTTTGTTGTTATCCTTTGGACCTTCGGTAGCACTAATATAGTGAAGTCTTGCTGTCATTTATTCTTTGAATTCTCAATATGAAGATGATCGTTTGATCTTAATGCATGAAGTTCATTGATTTATTCTATGCATGTTATATAGATCCGATTTATTGCTATTTTCAATTGTCTTATTACTTTTTGTTATTATTAGGGTGTTCACGGTATTTTCATCACCCCGGTTGCACCATTCTGGCAGAATTACCATTTTAGAAATGACTTATTGGAAGTGATTTCTACATTCTATTGTTAATTGTCAGAACAGTTTTCTTCATTTCTCTTCACGATTGCATATAAGACGGCGTTTCTGAGTATAATTTATCTATCTACCAGACGATTAGTGCACGCTGTGCATAATCGTGATTGTAGACTGAATTGGGACAAAAAGTCATGTATTTTGTTCCTCTAGCTAGCTAGCTAGCCAGTATCCTCAGAGTCTTGCAACCTATTTAATTACGGAGCATAGAATTATAGATTTCTACTTACTCATGTAATTATATTGTGCAGCATGCAATTAGGTGGGCCCTAGATGGCAAATGGCAAAATTTGATGTGTCACACAGAAAAAACTAGTTTAATGCATTAATGCCGTAAACCAGTGTGGATTAATACATAGTGAAAGAGATCTTTGGAACTAGCTTAACAAACGCCAGGAGAACCACCTGATTATTATTTTGATTGGTAGAGATTCTATGATAACATATATCAATAAGATTTATGCATCTGCAAGAGATTAGAAATCACTGATACCCAGAGTGACCATTGATTTTCATCTTCAAACCAGACCTTGATATCACCACTATGGCTTTTTAGGCTGATGGAGAAGTTGCCATGAGCTTCCTCAGTTTCCTCCGTCACATGAAAAATCTTGTCTGCACGATTTAGATTACACTTCATGATTTTACTTGAGTTAAATAAGGGGAGAAAAAAAAAGGTTTCTGGTATTATGAGGGCATGTGAATTTTGCTGTTGCTATATCCAGTTTGGCACTACCCTAATCCCAATATTCTACCTTGAATAATTATATTTGAAAGCCTCTACACCACACACTATCTAAGTGTCATAATTTGATTTAGAAGATAAATTTTAAAAATTTGAATATTACAAATCAAATTATATCATATGGATGGTGTGTGGTGTAAAAGTCTTCTACCTTATATCATTTCGAATCATTTCCAAGGGCATGCTAAAACTACTTAATTAAAAAAGAAGAAAAGTAAATCTTACACTTCTTTAATGCTGTCAAAACTCCCAAGAACTTCTTTTCAAGGCTCAAAATGAGCTGCTTACGTTTGAAATAAATGGAGACCCGCATATGTCTTTTATGCCCTGTGCATATGAACAAAAATTGTTTAGGATCATTTTACCAGCAATAGCAAAGTGTTGCATCTTTCATAAACTCTCATGTACTTTTGTGACAAAAAAATTATGGAAATTATGCAAGGGGACAGTAATTATACCAGAAGGTGTGACAACTACTAACTGGGCCCCTACTTCAAGCAGTTCTGGACACCTTGATAAAGAGTCGTATGCCATAGCTCTAGATTTGAGTATCGCAGCTCCTCTTAAACCTGGCCCAAATTTCCTCATACCATCAGTTTAATCCATTGGCAAGAAATGAAGTGGTCAACAGAAAGGGAAACTGTATAATCAGATCGTATTCTGAAACTAAGGTACTGAGTATAGGATGCATCACATGTTGCAGCAGTTGCTGTAAGTGTAATCATGTCAACAGGGGTTTGAGCGGCGAGGCCCGAGTTGACGGCCGAGGCGACATGGGCTCTGTTTGCGCCAATGGACTCTGCCGTTTCAGCACATACTGTGGCTATAAGAGCAGCAGCCGAAGCAACGATGTCGCCCATGTTCTTGTCCCATGCTACTTTGCCTCCATCTCCATTACTGATAGGGATGAAATCTTTTGCTGCCTCTTTGGTGCTGTTGGCAGCAATGCCAGCTATTGCGGCAGCCAAGCATGCCACAGAAAGGGTAGCATGAACATTGGCAGTACGAAGTCGGTCTTCCTCTTTTGTTTTCACTCTACGTCTTAACAAGCTGGCAAAGAACTTGGGCTTTTGAATAAAAGATGGAACAGACCTTTCAATTGTAAACAGTGCCTGCGGAAAGTGGCCTAAAATACGTTAAAATGTTTCTACTTCAGCTTTATGGTGGTAATGTTCAAGGAAATTTCCTTTTTCTTCAACGCAAAATAAGGTTTTAGTTTGGAAAACATCGATAAATTCGTAAGGAATGAGAGAGAGAGAGAGAGAGAGAGCCACCCGACTGAAAGTACTTCTGTTGCTTTGGGCTGCATACCCTTTGGTTTCTTTGGTTTTCTCCGTCTTTGCTTTTCCTCCTTGCTCTCCTATGGTATGATCGTCATGTAGCTTTTCCTCCTGCCGTCCTAGATAGCAACTGTCTTGTGAAGGAGACAACAGATTCTGCAAAAACGACAATCATTGCTCTCCTTTATCAGAGCAAGCAGAAACTATGCCATCTAATTGTTAGTACTCTTAAGAAACTATGAAAGATCGATCATCTTCAAATCAAGCAAGCTCGATACCATGTAGAGAGAGAGAGAGAGAGAGAGAGAGAGAGATTATCTCAACTCTCCATCTCCATCTTTATCTCAAAGATACTGTGAATAGTGAACGGCATTAGTGAAATTAGTAGTTGGACATCATTCATATCCCATAGCCAAGTAACAAATACCACTGATCAAGCATGTTAAAGCCAGGCTAGCTACACCCATGCTTACTGCTTCCCCGGCCCTTCTTTTCCCTTTTCAATATTATGCAGCCAAAATCATGGTAACACATTTCATCCATATAAGCATTATGTTAGAATCAAGTGAACTTGTCAAAGAATAAAGACATGACATCTGATTGTGGTTTCTCACGTACAGTACTTGATGAAATTATCTGCATGAAGTTAGTTGCAGAGGGGCTCCATGGGCGACACAGGAACTCCATGGCATGGACAGGGCCCTGCAGAATGTCCAAGGAGCGGCAGGAAGAAGAGCAGGATGGGTTTTCATTTGTAGTCAAGCATCCATGTGCTGATCTTGTCGAAGATTCGGACTTCCCCTCCTAACATTAATCATGTTTCAATGGACAGACAGAGGGAAAAGATATTCAAAGTACAAAAAAAAGAGAGAAGTAAATAGTAATGTTGCTTCAACCTGAACAAAATATTAATTCTAACGGAAAAGGAGTACTGTACTCATACTTACTAAATTATAAGCTGTTGATTGGTGCTCATTTTTAAAGGAGATTCTCCCTGCTCTAAATGCTCCTTGTGAATCCATGCAAGATTCAAGTTATGCCACCTGTGTGGAAGAAACAAAATCGTACAGGTCTTTTCTACCTGTGCCGAACACAAATCATGGTTTTTCCGATCTACATGTGCTTAAACTAGAAAAAGAGTCGAAAAGGTGTACAAGTTTATACTGATCATCTGGTTTTAAATACTAGCTAGCTGTATTGATCAAAGTAAGGAAGTACTTAGGGTTCATTGAAGATACAAATGGCCACCTCGAGTTGCTAGAGAGTGAGAAAAAAAAAAAGGAACGATCGACCAAAAATACAGACCATAATTGTAAACTGTAACCATTCTAATGGAGAAAACATAATATCGATGAAAGTTGGGGAAATTACTGTAATTTAGCATAAAGATGCATCTTGAATGGAAGACTTTCTCAAAGAGGAACATCAAGGCATGCCATCTATCTATGTTTGTAAAGGAATGATTAATCGAGAGAGAGAGAGTGAGTCCGCACTCATTACTTAAAGGTGGAATTCTGTTGGGACAAAAAAAGACACACTGCCCGCAGTAGTGTGTCCTGTATCTGGATTACCATACAAAGCTCCTGCATTCTTCTATTTATAATTAATAATAGGGTTCTTTTCTTTACATTCCACAAGTGGGAAGGGAGACTCCCAAAAATAATATTCCCGTGAAAGCATTTTAGATCCTCCTTCACAGATTAATTAGAGTTCACATATACCATTAATAACCAAACACTAATTAGAACTCCACAATAAACTAATAATTTTTTTAAAACTCAAACACTAAATCAAAGCAATTGTAAAAAACAAGTGACAACCATATTTTATTTTAAAAAAAATAGTATTTATACTTATAATTTTACTTATATAAGGGCAATGCTAGGGATCCCGTTCATATTCCCGATTATTTTTTTTCTTTTTTTTTTTTTTACTTAGTGATTAAAAAAATATTGTTTAATAATATTGTGAATTTTTTCTTTTTTTAAAAATATTTAAAAGTGTTAAAAAATTATGTGGAAAAAAAAATATTTAAAACTTTATTGTTTTACATCATTTTTTTAACACTTTTAAATATTTTTAAAAAAAGAAAAAATAATTCACAATATTATTAAACAAAATTTTCTTAATTACTATGTAAAAATACTAAAAAAAAAAAAAAAAAAGCAATCGGGAAAACGTACGGGATCTGCCAGCAGGATCCCTATAATTTTCCCTCATAATCAATCATATGTGCTTATGTGTGAGCTATTGAAAAAGGTAAAAATTTTAAATTTTAAATTAAAAAATAAAATATTGATAAAACAAGACTGTTACTCAATACATATAATATCATGTATAAAATTATACATACATGTAGCACTCGTATTTTATTTTATAGAATTATAATTATTGCAGCACATAGATGACAACATATTCTGACTGGTACTTCTGAATCTTGATTTTAACACCCATATTGTTCTTGATCAATGGGAGCAACTTAGATCGAGAAATAGAAATTAGAACTATATATATATATATATATATATATAATGTTGATTAATATTTAGGACTTAGCCTTGGGACCACGTTGACTCCAAGGAGATGGTATCGGGCTACATGTAACCCTCCTCTGTTTGAAATGCACTATATAAGGATATAAATCGGTTTGGTCTGGGGTGGCGATGGATCGAAATTTTTGGTCCATCATTTTTCTCAGGCCGAACTGAACCGAACATCCATAAGGACCTATCGGTCCGGTCCGGTCCGGTCCGGTCCGATAAATCCGGCCCAATTATTTCTTATTTTTTTCTTATTTTTTTTTTCAAATAAATTAAATAAAAATTTTATTTAAATTACTAAATTAAAATTAAATGAATTATTAATGTGGATTATGTAATTAACTCATTAAAAAAATATTTTATATAGTCAATGATAATAAATTAGATGAAAATTATATTATTAACTTATATAATTATTATATAAAAATAATATATTAAATTATTAAAAATATTTTAAAAATATATATAATAGTTCGGTCCAGTCCAGTTAAAAATTTATAAACCCTGATCGATATCAGACCAAATGGTTTCGGTCCACAATTTATAAGACCGAGACCGACCAAACTCCTTACACCCCTAGTACTATATACATGTACAATATTATGCATGTATTAGCTAGGCCCCCCTAAAATAAGAAAGAATAAACAAAAATCTCATGCCTTTTTAGGTAGTGCTAAATCTTTTGCGTAAAGAGCTGGACTACAATGGCAATTGCATAGGGATCCATGCATGCAATCCGCGTATATATTTATGTAATTGTTTAATCAACAATTTGTATGCACTTTAATTAGCATGTGCCACCTTTAGCCTAATGCTACTTCCCAAATCTAGGTTTTAATGGATCGCATTCTTCGACGTCGCTAAAAAATTTTGTTATTAGGTATTCACTTCTGCAATCGATGCTAGCCGTACCGTCAAATGGCATGCACTCAACGAAAAGATCATATGATCAACCATCGAAACGACCAAGCCATTACATCACAACCATTTGTTTTTAGGCAAATGCTAAGAAGTGGTTTTGTTTGGTCAACTCATCTCAATTCATCTCAACTCATCATTATAATTTTTTTAAATTTTAATATAAAATATAATAAATAATTTAATTTTTTCAAATCTTAAAATAATAATAATATTAAAAAATAATATTATAACAATATTTTATTATCTCAACTCAACTCAATTTAACTCAGTTCAACATCTAAACGCAACCTAAAATTACTTTAGTACGTATTAAAGGTAAGTGGATCATTTCCACTGAAAACCTAAAATCGGAGAATGCAACCCATTTTACCAAATCATATGTACTAGAATTTGCATTACCCGATTAAAGTATTCCGTTTTGTGTAGTACTCTTTGAGAATATTAATGACTATGATCTTTGTGGTGATGGGTACGGATTTACAATCGCTTAATGATGCTTGGGGAATGAAATGAGATAAGATTAGAGAGTTGTAAATAGTTGTATTGAAATTGTTTAAGTTATGATGTTGATTTTAGAAAAAGAGAGAAAAATTCGAATAAAAAGATTATAAATTTAAAATATTGTTAAAATATAAATTATAAACTTAGTCATTATCCGCGTGATAAAATATAGGGTACTACTTGAAAGAATGCAATTAATGACCCGCGATATTTTTTTGTGTTTTCTCACGTGGATAATTACTACTTAATTTTGTAAATATCGGGTACTACTTCTCTTCATTAAAGTTGAACTTAAATTAATTTTACATCCTGGCCTCCCCCCACCCAAAATAAAGAAGCTAGGAATCCATTGATGACATGTATCATGTAGTCCATCGTCTATATATTATTCATGAAATTAATATATCGAGTTCTTGATGTTAAAAATCCTCATTCAAAGACAATATTTAATCGGTTCGTTGACTCCAATGATCCAATTTCGAACCAAATTAAATAGAGATCATCAAATGGGTACGTTCCTCGTTTGAGTCTTACCACAATTAGTTAATTTTAATAATTATTAGCCCACATGCATGAGGCATATGTTAACTTTATCCCACAAAGAATGAATATTTGATATATAGCTCTTAATAATATTTTTAATTATCATGATTTATTGGAAAGCCCATGCAGGCTTTGATCATGAACATATCGATCAATCCCCGCCGCTTCCATCCATGGCTCATCGATCTTCATGTTGGTCACACGTACAGATTGCGATATCTGAATGACCCAACTGTCCAGCGTCTAGTTAATTAAGTCATGGTGGATGACAAACCCACGAGATCGAGGCAGCCCACCCCTCACAAAAAAAGAAAAAAAGAAAAAAAAAGAATTATTTAAATGTTTTATTAATATCATTATTTGGCTTGAATCAACAAGCATATATATATATCATGATGTAAGGAATCATTTTTAGTCTATATTTTCAGTCCAGCGCGCCTTGACCAGAGATGAGATACCGATCATCACTTAATTATAATTAGATGACTCTAATTAATCTTAACCTGGCCAACAACTTCGATCGATTTTACAGATCTTACCAGAATGATCAGCTTGATATTAATATTATTTATATGAATATAATTGATCAATGCTTGCTGGCTATATCTAAGTATACCATGCGGTAAACGCCAATTATATATGCTTTTAATTATGAGCTAGCTACATTAAAACGCACGTACGTAGTAGACCAAAGATTTTAGTTTCACATGGTTAATCTAAATCCCATACGCAACAGTACGCAGTACTCTTGATCATAGTTCTAAACTTGGTTTAATTTCTACTTAAGTAAGCAGTTTACATATCAATTGTTAGCAATGACCTTGGCATGACGATTATTGGCCGTCACAGGGCGGCCTGAGGCGGCATGACCGTTCACGGGCAACTATTTTTGAGCCGAGCCGTGATGCAAGGCTAGAGTACGTGGTTGGCCGCTCATGGGTGGCCCAATCTGGGCCATCTATCAGATAATTTGAACTTTCTGTTTTTATTTTAAATAATAATATTTAATTTTAAACTATATATAATATTTAAACAATATTATTTATTTTTATTATTCATTAAATATCTGAAAATCTGATTTTAAAACCTAATTTCAAACTCATCTTACAGTAATTCACAAAACATTTTTTTTTTACAGATTTCTCTGATCTCATCTTACGTCCAAACGTACCTTAGGTGGCTTGCTATAACAAGATAATTAAGAACTGTCTCGCGTGAGGAGATACGGATGATTTCCCACAAAACTCTACAAACGTAAACCCTTGCTTCACTACCACACAAGACCCTGTAGATTTCGGCCAGAGATCATCACTATCAAACCACATCTCTTGATCAGCAACAAGTATATCACATGGATAACTTCAACGATCGACTCTTCCGTACGGTCATATTCTGCCTTTTGTTAATCGGTTTACTCAATATTGTATTCATCGACACCCCCACCGGCTCAAAGCCAGTACTCTTTTCGTTACGATATCGCCTACGTCAACCCTCTCATGAGATAGTGAGCATCATCCTTTTAATTCCTTTGTGTCCCTTTTCTTTTTATAAATTCTTTTCCGAGAACAGCTACCAACATGGTTAATTTCTTTTTTTCATTTATAGATATATATATATATATATATATATATATATAATATGGATTAATTGTAAAGTTAACTTTGTGCGTGGTCTTATATACTTTATACGATGTAAGTGTTACAGTAGGAGTACCAGCCACAGAGATGAACTTGAAGCAGCTTTGTCTAAGGCTTCCATGGGGAAGAAGAGTACTACTGTAATAATCGCAATTGTCAACAAGGGTTACATAGATCAGGGCGAAAAGCCAATGCTTGACATGTTTTTGGATAGCTTTTGGGTCGGGGAAGGCACCAGGGAATTGATAAATCGTCTTTTGCTAGTTGCGGTTGATGAGAGGTCCTTTGAAAGGTGCAAGTTTCTTCGGCTTCATTGCTACAAGCTTGAATTAATATTGGACGAGGGCGCCATGGATTCTAATGGTGAGAAGCTGTACATGTCTAATGATTTTATCAAGATGATGTGGAGGAGAACCCTCTTTCTGGGAGACGTACTCAAGCGGGGTTACAGCTTCATATTCACAGTACGTACGTTAAACTTGATTCTCAAATTTCTTTTCACATTAATTTAATTAGCAATTTACTTCTCTTTCTTTTTTGTTTTTCTAAGCTGCATTAGCGGTACTTTTCGATCCTTATTTGGGTTTAAAGAAATATAACCTTGAACATGAGCTGTACGCTCGTTTGTACATGCGAGAATATGACTTTTTTGTATAGGACATTATGGCCAATAATAATAATAATAATTATTGAAGTTGTATTATTGAGCTATCCTCCACTGCTGCCAACAAAGCTGCTCCTGCCAATGACTCCTCCACCTCAGCTGATTCAAGAAGGACCACCACCACGTCAGATTCTTCACAAACAAATCCTTCTAGAATCACCTAGTGTAGGTTGGTGCCTACCCTCTTGGTATGGTTGCTAATCAGTGTACAGTGTTGTATTGTGGCCAACAACTTTTGTAACAAACTCTGCATTGTATTAATTTGTGTAGTGCACATCAGATGCTCGAGAATATTCCTAGGCAAGTTTACAGAGATAGGGGATGATTTGTGCACGCCAGAGTAGGTAGTTATTGGAACCAAGCTTTACAGAGACAATGTGAGAGAAATTACTAGGTATTTGGAAAGGATTGGGACTGGATATTTCTTTTTCAGAAAGTGGAGTTTCGATAGTCATTTGAGAGGATCAGTAAGGAGAAGAGAGGAGGAAAAAAAAAAAAGGGAAGACGATGCAAGTCAATTTCTTGGCTCTGATACCATGTAGAGAAATGGAGAAGGCAAAGAGAAATTTGAATATATTCACCGTTAATGAAAACCTGAGTACAAGTGTGTATATATATACAAGGCAATCCTAACAAACTTGCCTAGGAATATTCTCGAGCATCTGTTGTGCACTACACAAATGAATACAATGCAGAGTTTGTTACAAAAGTTGTCGGCCACAATACAACACTGTACACTGAATCAGCAGCCATACCTAGAAGGTAGGCACCAACCTACACTAGGTGATTCCAGAAGGATCTGTTTGTGAAGAATCTGACGTGGTGGTGGTCCTTCTTGAATCAGCTGAGGTGGAGGAGTCATTGGCAGGAGCAGCTTTGTTGGCAGCAGTGGAGGATAGCTCAATATGTATTATGTGAAATCACCATTTGCATGTCTCAAAAATTTAAATTGATGATAAAAAATAGATTTTATTATTTATTTTATATCTTAACAATGTCAATCCCTAGTTATCTACTAATTTATTCAAAGAAATGTTATTTTTTAATTTAAATATTATCATTTTCGATCATATTTAATTTAACATATATATCACTTAAATTTTTTATTTTAAAATTAATCTTTGAAGATTGCTTAAAAGATGCCACTCTTGCATGTCAATTAATATGATTAAGATCATAAAATATCGTTATTATGATATTATCTGCGCATCCTACTTCACATGAACCTCTCGGCCCTCTCCGGCCCGTCTTTCTAACTCTTCTAAACGAGGAGTGAATGACCTATCAACCGAACTAAAACAGGAGATAATCAGCTAAAGTACTGAGGGATGCATGACCCGAAAGTAGGGGTAATGCGGTACTATATATATATATATATGTTGGAATTTGACTTTTATTTCGACCCTAATTCATATGCATGCACTAAGTACGTACGTACGATTTCAAATGGCCAAATTAACTGAAAAGAAATTATTTTATTACAGGACACTGATGTAATGTGGCTAAGGAACCCATTTCCAAGGCTGAGCCAAAACGAAAGTATAGATCTTCAAATCAGCACCGATCGATTCAACGGAGATGAACAGTCGGAAGCCAACCAACAAATCAACACTGGCTTCTACATGATCAGATCCAACAACAAGACCATCTCTTTATTTGATGCATGGTACGCCAGGAAAAATAGCTCTGAGGGATTAAAAGAGCAAGATGTTTTATTAAACATGATGCGTGCCGGCGTCTTCAGAGAGCTCGGCCTTGAATTAAGGTTCTTGGACACCAACTATTTCAGTGGGTTCTGTGAAGATAGCAAGGACTTCCGAGCCGTTACCACCGTTCATGCCAATTGCTGCCGTACCATTGTTGCCAAGGTGGCAGATCTGATGGCTGTTGTTCATGATTGGAAAATGTTCAAGAGGTCATCATCTACCAATCAGACTTCGACACCTAGATCATGGACGAATCACAAAGCTTGTAGAGATTCGTGGAAATAAGAGGCAGTACCACTTGCTTGTCATCTCCACATATGTATGTATGTATGTATGGGTGTGTAGGGTTATTTTATATCAGAGAAATGTTATAGTTATAAAGAAAATTATAATGACAAAATTATAAATCAACGTGATTTCACGTATTACATGAAACCACAAACTAATATGGTTATTTTGTAAGTTTGTATATGTTAGATTTACCAAACAATAAAAATAAATTTTTATAATCTAACATAATATATTAAATCACATTAATAATTTGTGAGTTCACTTTTATAAAATCACTAATGATGTGGCTAAAGAATTTCTTTTCATATTAATTTAGAAAGGATTAGAGAAATTATAAAACGGTTATAATTATACTTTAGAACGTATACAGGCCATATATATTGGCTTATAAAATACAAAATTATCCAGCTAAAATAGTAGTAATTATTAAGTTCAAGATCATGCATATATGATGCTCATGATCGATAATTAATGTGAAGAATATTGTTCTGATATGTAAAATGACTTATATTTTACTCTTGAATACCATTAATTAGATATGAAAAAAGACAGCTTAATTTTGGGTTGATCATACTAATTAAGAGATCAGGTGTTGGATAATCTTGCAATTGAATAGGAGGTCTGTGCTTCAAAAAGGTTAAATGATCAGCAGCTTCCTGCTAGATCTACGTACGTGAATTTCCATTCTCTTTTAATTTGCTTGCGGGAACGTGTGTATATATATATATATATATATATATATATGCTAGCTAGCTTCTTGTTTTTAAATATATATTGCAACCAAACTCATGTTAAAGGATAATATATACATGATTCAGGATAAAATTACGACCAAACAGTTATCCCTTAATGATGTGAACTCGAGCATCGCAAGTTTATTTATTTATATGTTGTGATAGCAGGCCGCACGTAGGCTTGTATTCTATTTTCAGAAAGAAATTAGCGGAGGAGAACGAAATATATGATAACCTGATTTCTTAGCCCCATTTTACAAACCACCGACATTTAAGGCCTCCCAATAATAACGGAAACCACAACTGACAAACAAAAAAAGAGCGTGCATGGACTTCTCTACAAGTCTGACGTACATTGTTTCCGGTTCCCTGTCTGTCCCTGCTGCGGCTTAATTATAAATACGCCCTAGGCCTATCTAAACATTCATCCAAAAACCAGTAATATTCAAACACCCAAAAACACCAACATGGTCGGTAAAAGGACATCATGCGTCGCCGTCCATGCGGCTCTAATGACAGTTCTTCTCATTGCTATATCTGTCGTCTCGGATGATGCAACGCCAATACCTGCCGACAAGGCCCAACTAAATACCTGGTTCGACAACAATGTCAAGCCGTACACGCAAAGCAAGGGTACTCTAGATCCCGCACTGGTGAAGGCTGAAGAGGGTGTTCAAGTTATTAAGGTCAGGCGCAAGGGAGGAGCAAATTTCAAGACCATCACCGATGCCATTAACAGCATTCCGGCCGGGAATACCAGACGTGTCATTATTTATATTGGACATGGAGTCTACAAAGAGAAAATTACAATTGATCCGTCTAAGCCGTTTGTTACTTTATATGGTTCACCCAACTCAATGCCAACTTTGACTTATGACGGTACTGCAGCGCAGTATGGAACCGTAGATAGTGCCACCTTGATCGTGCAATCCGATTACTTTGTTGCCGCAAATATTATCATTGCGGTACAGATGCATGTGTCTAAAACATCGTCCACCTTCTATTTTTGGCATGCATACAATCGTTGGACCTTTTTTCTCTCTGTATGTGTGCGCATGATAACATCAATGATTTGTTCTTGCAGAATTCTTCGCCAAGGCCTGATGGGAGACGAAAGGGAGCTCAGGCATCTGCTCTGAGGATTTCTGGAGACAAGGCGGCCTTCCATAACTGCAAAATAAAAGGATTTCAGGACACCATCTGTGACGACAGGGGAAAGCATTTCTTTAAGGACTGCTACATTGAAGGCACAGTTGATTTCATTTTTGGAAGTGGCACATCCCTTTACATGGTACGTACGTCAAAATTAACTGGTCTCTCCGTGTCAAAGAGAGAAACAATGGCAAGGCTTTTGATATCTCCCTGCCATGAATGCCTTTTTTTAGTGAGGATGCTTCTTCTTTTTCTATCTTGAGATAAATAATAATAAATGTCGAATGCTTTTTGTACAGAACACTGCATTAAACGTACTTGGGGATGGTGGTTTCACGGTGATCACAGCACAAGCAAGGGAATCTGCAGACGAAACTGGATACTCGTTTGTACACTGCAGCGTAATTGGCACTGGAATCGGAACATATTTGGGAAGAGCGTGGATGAACAGGCCCAGAGTGATTTACGCCTACACCATCATGAGCGGCGTTGTCAGTCCCGTTGGATGGAGCGACAACTTCCACAAAGAACGTGACGGGTGAGCCTTCTTCTTCTTCTTCCCGTTTCTGTTGATCAATAACATATTTTGGGAATTAATTAAGCTGTGACGATTGACATTGCATGCATGCAGCACCGTTTTCTATGGAGAATACAAGAACTCCGGACCGGGTGCAAGTGTTTCTGGCCGAGCCGAGTATACCAAGCAATTGAATGAAGCTGAAGCCCAACCCTTCATCAGCCTTGGCTTTATTCAGGGTTCCTCATGGTTGCTTCCTCCTCCAAAGGCACTCGTGTGAATATTTCTATAATGGAATCGGAGTAACGAACTTTTGCTCGAAGTGAAAGTTGCAAATCGATCTCTGGAAGCTAGCTAGACTCAAACAAATGCAAATGGAAATTCCAATCACATCCCTCGTGGGTGTCACAGCATGCAGTACTGCACATTTTGTACATAGAATCAGGCCTTCTACTGATCATGAGAGTACTGTTGATTTACAAGAAAGATGTATTATAAATTTTAAATTTGAAGGATGGTTAGTGACGTATTATTATGGTCAAAACTAAATTACTTTTTATTGAACAAGAAAATGCCAACAATTATTTTTATAAAAAATGATTAAAAATGCAATTAGTTTACAACTATTTTATAATTCTATTTAAAATAAAATAAAATTTTATAAAATTAAAATTAATTTCCTTCGAAAGTTCAGATATTTAAACTTCTGCATCTTCCAATACGTGTCTTCCCTTCCAATCTCCAAAGTCCAATCACTTCCAAATGCGTTATCACAACTTTACAATTCTCTCTTCTTTCTTCTTCTTCTTCTTCTTATTTTTTGGATAATATATATATATATATATATATATATATATATATATAATTCTCTTCTTCTTGTGATTTCCATAAAATCTTTCGCTCGGCTCAGAAAAGGGATTGTATTATCGTTATAATCATTTCGTTAATGCTTGTAGACTATGATCGCAGGATATGATCTTAATTTGTAATAGTTACGATTTTTAAAGGTATCGACGTTAACATATATTATTCGGATAAATGATATTTGTAATTTTAGGATGTAGAAATGATAGTTTTTCAATTGAGTAGGATATGAAGAAATAATATAATCCATCCTTTCAATGCCATATAAAGATATGTGCACATTATAAAGAGGTCTGATTTGGGTTATGTTTCAGTATCAGTTACAGTTCAATCCAACAGGTCAAAAATTAGTAATCATCTTATTGCAGAATGACTAGAATAGGTCTAAATTTTTGTGCATCTCCCATCTCATTTACAATACCCAATGAAATTTTTCTGTTCATCTACAAAGGAACTAAAAGATACCTATGCTCTTTTGTACAATAACTTAATGTATATGACAAGGATAAGGAACCAAGCCTGGGAAAACCTGGTATTTCTGTTCCCATCATCTTAGGGGTGATGTCTTCAGAGACAAAAGGCTGTTCAGCTCCGAGATGGGGAAATTTTCATTACTAGGGGGTCCAAAAATCTCCCAAAAGCGAAGAGTCTCGTCTGCCCCAGCTGATACCACAGTCAAACCATCAGGGCTCTGCAACAAATCAATCATATGAACTTAGTTCAAACTCTGAAAGACATACTCTGTAGTCTAGCTGCCAGTTTGGCTGTTCCATGAAATCAAATGACCTCATTTATACCTTTACAACGTCTAATGCACAAATTAGTCAACTTAAATGGGGACATACAAAGAGTTTGGAGTCTTCACTACAATAGATGGACTAGAGTCACCTTAAGGATTTCATTACGTGCGTTGAATTAAACTTTCTAATGTACAAGTTTGGATTTTGAACATTAATGGATGCAAAACTCAAATGGAGCTAATCAAATTAACTTTCAACTTAAGCTGTATAGAGACAAACCTGGGAAAGTTGGAGGACTCTGGATGCATGGCTCTTAATTTCTCCTGCTTTAGTCATGGACGGATACCTCCATAAGCATAGCATGTTCTGATTCTCGCTCCCGCTGAAGCCATGACCACTCATGATCTCTTTGTGATGCCTGTTCCACTCCAGTCCACAAATCTGGATACATAATACCAAGACTGCACGCAATGAGAATACAAAGTAAAGGGGTATATTCGTAAATGCACACTGTTGTTTTATTGAGAGACTGGTTAACCAATGGCAATTAACAAATCTGTACAGTGCATTAGTTTTTACGCAAAATGGATATTTTTTTAACGAGTTAGAAGTATAAGAACTATGGAAACTTGGGAAAAAAAAAAGGGAAGATAAATTCTATATAACTAACCTGGGCTTTGGTATCTATGCTGTTGATGCAGATGCCCCTTTGTATATTCCATATCTTAATACAACCATCTGCTGTGCCTCCTCCGGAGGCAAGTATATCAAACTGATATGGGCACCATGCAAGAGCCTTGACTGCAGCGGTATGGTCATTGAAACGAAACAAGAATTTCGAAGAGCTCATTTTGGAAGATTCCCATATGTATATGAGATTTTCGTTACCGCCACTTGCCAATATATTGCCCGTTCTTGACCATCTCAAACCGCACACTTCTTCGGTGTGTACTTGTATACGTGAGATCATATTATTTGACGCTCGAACTGCCAGAGAAAACATGCATGCCGAAAACAACTATTTATCATCCTCAGAATAGAATGGAAGGCACTGATTTACGATTAAATTACCATCATGATTGATAATGGATTTGTCCCGGCTTCCAGATGTTAGAATGTGACCATTCCATCCAGTGGCTGCTATCCTGCCATTATGACCTTTTAGGCTTCTAATCTGTGGGTTAAACCATAAGTGTAATCCCAAAACCTTCAGTCCAGAACTATTGATTCGTCTTTACAATTTACAAAGGAAAAAAAAAAAAAGCAGAAACACACACAGACACAGAGGTTTACAAGTTTGGAAGTCTCGGCATCCCAGAGTTGAAGTTTGGAATGCATGCACCCAACCGCCACCTTTTTGGCATCCCCAGACCAGGCCACGCTTGTAGGATAGTCACCGGCACCAACTTGCAACAACTTTTGTACACGTCCGTTCTCTGAATTCCACAGAAAAGTTTCTGAGCCCAAAGCTACGGCAAGAATGTTGTTTCTCCCCCAATCCATGATGTTCAGGTAGTAGTCATTTATTATGTTTGGAGCATCCAGAATCCTAGATTCTTTCTGTAGACACAACTAAGTTATAATCTGAGCACTGAACAGCATAAATAATGAATGGAGAAAAGCTCCCCGCCTCTACATACTAGGGAAAGAAAATATACATGAATAAATATGCATTTACGTATTAATTACCAAACTTTGGTTCGCAGCTCAGTTTGTATTCGCAACTTATCTCAACCCATTTCAACTCATCTCAACTCATCTCACTACTATTCATTATTATTCATCAACTTTAACTCACAAATCTCAATACTATTCACAACTCATCTCATTACTATTCACAACCCATCTCAACTCATCTCAACTCATCTTCGAAACAACGAGAGACTTGAAATAAAACTAAAAGAGAACGCTGTGACGAGTACCTTGGGCAAATGCCGAAATTTATTGTCCTTTGTACAATTATCCAATGCCTCTTCCTCCTCCCGTCGCGTCTCGTCAATAAGACGAATCGATTTTCTACTTGATTTTGGGCTTCCTCTAAAAACCAACATTCTGAATGGTCTCCCCTCGGAATCCAGAGTCAGCTTCTCCTCCAATCTCTGTCTGTACAGTTCCTGCCGCAAATAAAAGAACAGAGAGCACAAAGAAGGTTATTATTTCCTTAATTGTAACAAGTTCATCAATTCATAACCAAGAAAATCCGAACTCCCAAGAACTTATATGCCCATTTGAAGCTCTCAATATATGTTTTACACAACAGCCAAATCGTATTATCCATCTATAAATTTTGGGGAAGAAAAAGAAAAAAACACAAGAATCTAATCAGTATTGCCTCAAAGTCAAGACATAGAAATTTCAAATAAAAAGTGAGCATCCGGGAGTGTAAATAAACCATTAACGATTTACAAGAAAATAATGCCCAAGAAACATTTTGGCCCACAACCCCACAAAATTTCGAAAAAAACGATAAAGCAATGAGAAGAATGTCAAGCGTACACTAAAACCGGGATTGTGATAAGCTTTATTAATCCTACTTGTCAACAGACTGCGGGCTTGATCAAGATCCATCAAACTCCTATTCGGTATAAACCGGTCACCCTGACAAAATACCAAACATCAAAACAACAAAACCATCACTAACCAAGCGGCAAAAAAGAAGAAGTTCTTGATGAAGAAAACTAGTCGTACCGGAAAGTCGTACTGGGTGGCGGGGTCGCTGAGGATGCGAGTGGGAGAGTACCGATCTGATGGAAGTTTCAACATTTTTTTATTTCCCTTAACACTTCACTTTGATTTCCCTATTGGGTCTTGGGAGTCCTTCCGAAGTAGAAGAAGTTAAGAAAGTAGAGAGAGAGAAAGAGAAAGGATCAAGGCCGTTCTCATTTGAGTCATTTCTGTCTACACAGTATCTCCCGCCAAATTCATCTTTCGCGTTTTATCAAGGGGATGCCTCCCTGAACCGTTATTACCGTTCGGATAATTTGGACCGGGTCCGATCTGTTGAGAAGTGGGTTTCAAACTTTTCGAATTGGAAAGCCTTTCTTGCAAGCGATTTGCGCCTAAACCGTATACCAATATTAAATATAAGACATTCGTTTAATAAAACAGTATAAATTGAAAATAAAAATAATTTTCATAAGATAGGGAACATTCTTCTTCTCTCAAAATTTTTTCTTTTATTTTTTTCAATAAAAAAAAAACTATGTGAATGTTGATATGCGGTTTGGTACGTCAAATCGCTTATACCTAACAAGCCTCTTTGGAATTTGGCTAATTTGGCTCGGGTTAGAGGTGCTAAGGATGTGTTGATTAGATTTATTTGTATTGCTTGAGGCATACAAGATGAATAAATTTATCTATGAGCAGACTACTTTGCAAACTAGAGTCATGGTTAATCATGCACTATCATTACACATCGAGTATAAATAACTACAAGTTTGGATGCTTCTCATTGTGATAAAACTAAACATATGTGTTGAAAACCACCCCAACAGATTTCTTGAAGCTAAATGTGGGGGCTACTTTTTTTTATCATCGATCAATTGGAGCAGGGGTGATTCTTAGAGATTATAAAGGTGATGTGCTAGTAGCTTTTAGCAAGGTGGAGTGGAAAGTTTCTTCTGCAAAATTTATTAAGGCAACATCTTTGTTAAGGGCACTTTAATTGTGTGCACAATGGGGAGTTCCAAAATTATTGTTAGAAACTAATTGTTTAATTCTTGTTAATGCTTTAAACAATTTATCTGAGTTTCTAACAGATTTTGAATTCCTACTTTAAGATATTCGAAAAATGATGAGACTTTTTCAAGAAATTCAAATCTTGCATATGCATAGACTGGAAAATATGGCTGCACATTAGTTGGCAAGACATGCATGTGATGTTAATGATATAGAGATGTGGTGGGATTTCTGTCTTTCTTTTCTAAGTCAAGCTATTTGGCTTGATAAAAATAATATTTGTAAATACTCTACTTGACTTCAATGAATGAATGTTTGGTTATAAAATTAAATTAAAAAAAAAAGTTAGTTCAAAATTTTTGAATTTTGAATTTTTAATCTATACATGTTAGTAATTTTTAATTTTTAATGATTTCTAAGTTTCCGCTCTGGTCTTAATACTTTTCTGCTAAATTAGTTTCCAATGGAAGTTTTGCAATTATATATGCAAATTAAATATGTCTAAATAGAAATATTTGTTTCACAAAAATATCTCATAAAAATAAATCTTTAAATAGAATAACATAATATGGTTGAAGTTGATATCAATGTCTTGTAATCAAATGATATATATAATAAATTATATTTGCAATCATCACGTGTGTACTCCATTTAAAAAAATGTATAAATCTAGAATATGCCTAATAAAAATTAATTTTTTAATAATATACTTTACTTTTTTTCTAAAAAAATCAGTTTCAAGATTTATATATTCTAAAACTATATATCTAGCATTACTATATATATATATATATGAACAACCACTAGTATATATATTTTTTTTTCTTGAAGGTAAGATAGTTGTATTGTCTTAAACTAAACAAAGAGAATTCCTGTTAGACAAAGCTACCTTAGAAGATTACTAAGATTAGTCCCCAACCGCTATCTTCAATTCTTTTAATAATTTATAGCTTGGTCGTACGTTTCGGGAATCAATGGAAGTTCGTCCAGGGCAGAAGGCAATACTATAATGTTGATTTCCACGGGAAATTCCCTTCCATCTTTGAATTTTGAGGACATGCATTTTTCGTCGATTGTAGTGGCTATGGGCCCACGGGTACTGCATGCAGCATTGGAACTAATTATTATAATTATGTATTCTGATGGGTTGATCATTTAATTAGGATCACCAAGTTTTCTGTGATAATTGATCTAATCAGTGCTAATCATGTTTAATTAGGATCATGTTTTTTTCTTGTACCATGGTATATATGTGTATATATATTGAGGTGAAAAATCCAAATCATCTTATTTGATAAGGAAAATGATACTTTCATATCACTTGTTCTTACCGCTCAGTATTATAATTAGAATTTTTAAATTTTTTTACTTAATAATTAAGGAATTATTTTTTAATAATATTGTGATTTTTTATTTTTTAAAAAAATATTAAAAAATACATATAAATAAAAAAATAAAAGATCAATTGTGCCTAGGTACATAGCTCTGCCACCTAGGCTTTTTTTTTTTTTTTTGCTTTTTTCTTTTCACATTTTTTTAATATATTTAAATATTTAAAAAAAACTAATACACTTAAAATTATTTTCTTAATTATTAAGTAAAAAATAATAATAATAAAAAATTTAACCAGCGACGAACTAGAGGATCAATATGAGTGAGCAAAGAAGTTTTTTCCCAACTGTAATTAAGATATCATCAGTTTGACAGGGATGATGGCTTTGGAAGATATATCGTCAATGCTTTAAAAGCTGATATATAGAAATCAACCGAAAGTGACTAAACATCTCCCAACTCTCCCATTACTCTTTTACCTTTATTTACAAAACATTGATTTGAACAAATTGTCTCGTTTGCTTACACAGATATAAAATCATATCATTTTATTTTATTATGATAATTTTTTTAAAATTTTTATATAAAATATAATAAATAATTTAAAATTTTTAAATTATAAAATAAAAATAATATTTTATTCAACTTTTAATTTTTATCTCGTCCTATCTCATTTTATCTGTGTAACTAAACAAGACTTAATGTGCTTTGCTTTTTTCTTTAAAAAAATAAAAGGAAAAAATAATTCCCTTTATCCAGTCTCTGTGCCGTGGAATTCGCCAATGTTCTAGTTAATTTATATTTTTCATTAATTCATGGGATGCACTTCCTCTCTAGGCCGGGTTTTATTTTTGTTTCATATATTAGCTTTAATTTGTGATGCAAATGGGGTTAGGATTAACCAAATAGGGTTTGCTTTTTCCCACCTCAAGTTCAACAAATATAGTGAAATGCAATTAAAGAAGTAAAAAAGCTAATTAAAGTAATTACTATAATATATCACTATATATTGAGACCTCTCGAAGGCCATAAATTTGGTCACTGATGCAGAAAACCCTAACTATCTAGCAAGCAATAATAAACGGCATTAAGAATTTCAGGCAAGAAGAGGAAGGAGTAGTGCTATATAATATGTTTATAGCTTCACTCACTTGCTCTCTCTTTAATTTCCTTCGTATCAGGAGAGATCGCTTTGTGAATGATAGCAGTACTCTCTGATATCGATCGGAAGGACTAGCTCCGATATTCCGATAATACTTGCAAGATTAATGAGTGCTGCATGCAAAACAATGTGGAGGCCGGCCAGGGCCAGCTAGGACTTGACATTTCGAAGAAGAGAACGGCCCAGCATGAGAAAGAAGAGACTGCTAGATTAGCCAAGGAGATTGCCTAGGAACCATACAAGAGCTTCTAGCTACAGCTAGGCTGCAAAAATACATGACTCGATCGATCGTCAATATGGTTGGTTGCATGAAGAAGAAGCCTCTTGGAGGTGCAGGCAAGTCATCCTTGGCTACCAAACAAAACTCTTATCCTCAGGCTAGATCTCTCTTCTCTCATATGATTTTGCTTCCTTATCCGAAAGCTGGATGATGGTGAGAAATACTACGTTTTGGAGTCTCTATTTATAGGCCTAGCTAGGGCTGGGAATGAGAAAAAAAGAATCGTATTTGGACCGCTACACATGTAATCTTACGTCCCTTCTCTAACCAAATTGCATGCCCAGTCCTTGTCTTGCATTTTCCTTTCCATTTGTCAACTGCATCAATTAGACGACCATATATGATAGAATATATTCAATATTACAATAAAAAAGAAAAAAGGAAAGCTCGTGAATCGGCTTCAACCTTGCACTTAATTCGGTTGGACAACTTGCACCAAATCAATTTGCTTGCATCTTTATTAATTTGAGAGGAAAAGTTGAAAGTTGAATAAAATATTGTTATAATATTATTTTTTAATATTATTATTATTTTAAAATTTAAAAAATTAAAATTATTTATTATATTTTATGTTAGAATTTAAAAAAATTATAATAATTAAAGAAAATAAATTGAGAAAACTTAAGATACAAACTGGCCCAAGACTGTTTCTAAGACTGTTTCTGAATCTTGGGCCTCATTTTGTTGGAATTCGCCCCCTTTAAAGTCCAAGTTAGTTTAATTGGATGTGATAATGAAGTCAGTCAATTTTGAAAGCATTAATATGCATGCCATGAGATAGAAAAACAGCTAGGGAAAATAAAATGGTTTTTATGTGCCCAGATTTCTTTGCTTTGCACAACAGACTTCCTGTACATAGCTTTTCTCCGGTTGAGATGTCCTCATACGGAATGCAACAACTAGCTTCGTCACGATATATCACTATAAGAAATTATTTATTTGTAATTAGATATTTCTAACGAAATAATTATTTTTTATTAAAATAAATTTATTTTCACCTCAAATAATCATTTTCGTCGTAAATAATTGATCGCAAATACTATTTTTTTTTTTAGGGTATATGAAATTGACCTACCGCACACATATGAGAAGCCATGCTTTTATGAAAAATATTGGGTAAATGTAATGTCTCGACTTTGTTCGATCACCACTTTTTCTTCAGCTAGTTTCTCATGCGTTGAAGCGACGGGGTGGGTATCTCTCAACGTGTACTTGGTCCTGATCCCAGCTTGATGCAGGATATTTCTATCTCATGGGATGGTAGCTAGGCCTGTTGTCACAAAACCAACACCATGCTAGCTGGATAATTTGCTTCTCTCTCTCTTTTTTTTCTTTTTTAGTCGGATAGGGTAATTCCATATATAGTCAAATTGCATTTCTTTTGTCCTCTTCTGAGCTCACAGTCAAAATAATGCATGATGATAAGTTGTAGTTGCGACATCAACGTCTTATACTTCAACATACACTACTTCAGTGCTGGAAAGTATCCTGATGGTACGTTTCTTTAATGTACTTCAACAACGACTAGATTAATTTTCAGAAGATAAATCTTATTTGCAAGTTAGCGCGGAGAACATACCCTTCACACAACTAACATGACACAACTTAATTTGTACGAGAAATTTAAAAATCAAATTTCTTACGATTCTAAGGAGATGTTTGGATATAGAAATAAGACATAGAATTATTGAAATTTTAATAAATTCTCATAATTTCGTTCTCAAATATTATTTAACTACAAAACACTTTTCAATTTCAAATATTCAACTTTTTTATTTAATAATTATTTAATCATTACAATTTTTACAAACTTTTTAAAAAAAACGTAAAAATTAATACAACTTTTACAAATTTTAAAAAAATAATAATATTAAAAAATTTATATTCAAATAATTTTCTAACTTTATCATATTTTTATTCAATTTTTCTCTCTTATTTTTTAAAATCTAATAAAACATCTTAACTCAAATCGTTTCATTACTTATTTATAGAATTTAGAGATATTCCAACTATCCAGACATAACTCTATCATGTCAGCTATGTAAATGATATCCTTTTCATGTCAACTTGCAAGTATAAGTATTATTTAAAATTAATAATAAAATTATAATTATTTTATAAAAATTGTTGATTGGATTCAGGTCTATATTCGGGAAAAAATTAATACACATAATGAGCAATGGCAATCGGAAATTCAGATATGTTAATAACAAAAGAATGTTATTTACAAGTACTAAATGTATAAATTTTGTATTATTTCTTTGTAAAAATGTGGGCATTATTAAAAAAAAAAAGAAACTTTTTCTATTTTTTCATGAAAAGATTAACTTTTTTATAAAGAATTGGCGTCATATTTTTGTATTTGAAATTTATATACGTCATTTCTCTGATAATAATCGAACCGTCAGCAGTAGGATGTAGTAGAATCCCATATATACCCCTATCTAATCACAAAATTTCTAGTTTCAGCTTTGGCCCCAAATCCACAAACAATGTCCATCGGCCGCCCGATCCCAAACTCAGACCCATTGAAATACGGAGGATTGGAGCTGGAAGCCATCTCATATTGGTAAATTGAACTGAGACTGGGAGCGAGAGTAGAGTAGAGAGAGAGGGAGATGGATCGGCAGCACGAAGAGCAAGAGCACGAAGTGTATGGAGGAGAGATCCCGGACGAGGGTGAGATGGAGGCTGACGTTGAGATGTCCTCTAGAGCTGACGACGAGGAGCTTCAAGATCCTAACTCCAAGGTTTCCTTCCCCTTCCCTACAATCAGTCTCTCGCGTTCTCTCTCTGTCGCTGTCAGTCAATATTTTATATGAGTAACTTTGCTTTCGTGATAGGACTTGGAGGACATGAAGAAGAGGCTTAAGGAGATCGAAGAAGAAGCCGGCGCTCTTCGCGAAATGCAGGCCAAGGTCGAGAAGGAGATGGGCGCTGTTCAAGGTCTCTCTCTCTGTCTCTCGTGTGTGTGTGTGTGTGTGTGTATATTTGGGTGTGTGTGATTCCTCGAAACTGCATTTAGTATTGTCGGGGTGCTCTAGGTTCTGTTTGGTTTTCAGTAAATGGTTGGGTAAAGTAAAAAAACCGTGTAGCCACTTGTTTCTGTATGGGACATCTAATATAGTCGTTGGTGAGATTTGTTCTTTCTTGTTTATATTTAAAGCTTGTTCCTAGTGAATCAGTTAGGGGAAAGAAATTGAAATATTATCCCGTTCTGGGACGGGTGTCGAACAGCAGTGTTGGGTTATGTGGAGCCTAGTGAGCTGAGAAGACGTCAAACCGAGAGTTCGCTTGACTCTTGCTTGACATGGCACTCAAGTGAAGCGCAGGTAGAGAGTTTGCTAGAGTAGCGCCCGACATTGGGCTCGAAGGTCAACTTGAGAGTTTGCTTGAGGTTCACTCGATGGTTGGCTCGAGCGAACGTTGGATAGAGAGTTCACTCGAGCCGCACTTGACACTCTGCTCGAGCAAATAACCCAAAAGTTGTTGCCTTATGGTTTCTCACATCGTTTGCTATATATATATATATATCTTATTAAATAGAATGGAAAGGGACAATATTGACCATATTGAATCCAAAGAGGAGAGTAACAGCGTTTGAGCTTTCTAGAGAGAGAGAGTCGAGATTGTGAGGAGAGAGAAGCTCTTGTAACTCACTGTGTGTTGTAAATCTCCTCTGAATAAAATCCCCTGCAACTCCGTGGACGTAAGCACGTTGTAGAACCATGTAAATTTTATGTCGTGTGATTGATTCTTGTGTTTCCGTATTTATCGTTTCATTGTCTTTCTCGTTATCGTTGTTTGTGGGTGTGGTGATGATTCCCCAACAAACAGTGCAAATTTTTAGTTAATGATTGCAGACTTTCATTGCGTCTGGATTGTGCTATATAATCTGGCATTGCTACATATTTTTTGGATAACGTAATATCCATTGATAAGCACAGACAAAAGGTTGCAACTCTTGTATGCATGATGTATATGAGAGAAACACATCTCAGTCAATCAAAGAAGTAATAGTAAAGCAATCAGTGGTAGCTGGGTTCAGTCATTTTGAACCATATGTGGCTTGTATGCTATACTGCACGTTTCCTCTCATTTTCTGGTGCTCAATTTAGTTTTTGTTTGAAGGTTTGACTCTTTAACTAATGATACATAGGATTTGGTTCATTAGTAATGTTATTTTTGAATATGTATGAAGATTCATCCAGTGCTACTGCAACTCAGGCTGAAAAAGAGGAGGTGGATGCTCGATCCATATATGTTGGTAATGTGAGGTTCTAACCATCCATTTCTTGCTCCATCTCCGTTTCTTTTCTTTCAAATGATATTATACACTGAACTTACTATTATATATGTTTTTGCATATTCTTATCCATTATTTAAAGTTTGTACAGGCTATCCTTTGTATGGGAAAATTTCAATCGTGAATGATGACTGATAGTTTTTTTTTTTTGTGCTGTACCAAGTTGAAAGAAGGAATTATTGATTGAGAATTTTTTTAATGAGTGCTTATTGATTGAGAATATTATTTTCTTTTAACCAAGCATATATATATAGATATAGATATATATCAACTATCCATTTCTCGTTCCTAACCTGTAACTAGGTGTTATCCATGTATAGTTTCTGGGTACTTGGGCTTTGCCTATTTACTTGGTTAATAAAATCCTATTTTACCTATTAAAAAAAAAAAATTCTGGTTCATTTTGTTCTCTTTTGAGTGATTGGAAGTGAATACTTGCCCAACAAAGCTCCCAGGCCGATGCACTTTGCTTGCCAAAAGCAAAGCACATTTATAAAAGTGTGTTCTATGATCAGTAAAAAAGTGATAATAAAAGGAAACTGAGTGGAAGAGGAAGAGGATGAGGATGAGAGGGTTGGAGGAGTTTGGGAACTCAGCCGAATCATTGAAGTAATTTGCAGGCTGGTTTGTTTGGCTCTGATGAAAGACCTTTTTCCTTTGAGTGGCTGTTTGTGCGGGATTTTATCTAGGAGGGAATAAAGGAGGTCGAAAGGCTTATTGGGTAAGTTTCTTGTGATTTAATCCTAACTGTACATGGAAGCAGCAAGCCAAAAAACTCGAACACCCTGACCAATTATACTCAAATGAAAACTCTGTTAATTAACAGTTCAAGGGTTTATTGTCATCATTTACTCAAGTCATCTATCAATTTAAGTTGTTGCATGCATAGAGACTCTTCTTCAGTGACCAATGCAATTTGTCTTCCCAAGTTTTCAGTTGTGGTTTGGACCCAAAGTGAAATTTTGGGTTGCATGCAAGTGTTTGAAAGAAACCACATATCAGGGATTGGCACCATGTACATCTGTACTTCCTCTGGTGCATATTTAATTTGTTTAGGAATGCTTTGGACTTCAGTAAATACTTGAGGAATAGTTCCACTTCTAAATTTTATGATGCTGCATGCATGTGAAGCCCTTGGAAAATTATGAGACTTAGAGTTCTCATAATTTTGATCTTGTATTTTTTTTCTATAAGTAATAATTTTGATCTTGTATTATCAATCTCAGGTTGACTATGCATGTACTCCTGAAGAGGTCCAGCAGCACTTTCAATCTTGTGGAACAGTAAACAGAGTGACAATTTTGACAGACAAGTTTGGGCAACCAAAAGGATTTGCTTATGTTGAGTTTGTTGAAGTTGACGCTATTCAGAATGCTCTTCTGTTAAATGAATCCGAATTGCATGGTCGTCAATTGAAGGTATTGAAAATCTATTTGTGTCATTAATTACTTTTTGAACTTAATTAATTACAGGAGCGGGCTTGGGCTTTTTATAGGTCTCTGCCAAGCGAACAAACATTCCTGGAATGAAACAATATAGAGGAAGGCGACCTAACCCATATTTAGGTTTTCCACCCCGAAGGCCCTTCATGCCTGTTTATCCTCCATATGGTTATGGGTAAGTGTTAGAATTTTTACTCAATTTGGTTGCTAGAAGGGAAAGAAAAGAAATGAACTTGGGAACTGGACATTTTCTCTGAAATCAGCCTTTACTTCACTATCTTTTAGATTGCAATGTGTTTGAAGTTTTAGATACCTTACAGGATATAAGGGATTCATTGTATGTTTTCCTAGTTCATTTATTTCATTTGTGTGTGTGGCGGGGGGTGGATAAAGGGGTTGTTAAGCTTCGGGCCAATCTAATTTCTGTTCAAGCTGTTACTGGATTAACTGTCATGGATAATGATCATTTTCATGAGTTGTGGTCCATCCATCATTTATATATATATATATATATATATATATATGTATATATATATTTTCAAGAAAGTACTCGACAATTAAATTGGTTTTAACTAGATGCCAGCAAGCACGCACATAGAGATATAATCATTTAAATTTCTTTTACAATGTTTTATCCTAGTCTGTACCTTGGTTTTCGATATGTTTTTGAATCTAAGTACTCATGTTTTCTCAGCCTCAAATTCCAAACTTACGGTCGAGACATTATGTATATATTTAATGTCTGTTGTTGCATTGTTGGAATGACTACCTTTGCAAATACTCTGTTCCAATCTTGTCTTCACGCACACCACCTTACCCTATTGCTCAGACTATTCATTTGTCCTTAAATGCAGAAGGGTTCCAAGGTTCAGAAGACCAATGAGGTACAGGCCATACTAATGGTTAAATTGTGGACGTGAATTTTTCCCCCCAAGTTGGAGCTTGTAGTTGTATTACGTTTATCATATTATGCATTTACCTGCTTTGGAGGAGACGACAAAAGGGGGCGAGTATGCAGATGTTAGTTGTGTAGTAATAACTATTAATTATCTTTAGGCCTCTATAAGTTCCTCCTCCAGATTGGTAATTTTCAATTCAGTTTGGGTAAGCTCAGACATTGTAGAATTCAAATTGATCCAGTATTTGCATTGATTTTGTACGCTAATTGTGAATTATGGATAACTATTTTGCTAGTTTCAATATTGTCGTGAGATTATTTAGGTGGAGAATGTCCCATGAGACATTGAGATTGGTGTTTAATATTATCAGAACAGATTTGATTTTTGTTAAAAGTAGGATTAACATAGATAGTCCCTCTGTTTCTAATACTTTAGGTTGCGTTTGAATGTTGAACTGAGTTTAGTTAAGTTGAGATGAAAGTTGAAAGTTGAATAAAATATTATTAGAATATTATTTTTTAATAATATTATTATTATTTTGAGATTTGAAAAAGTTGAATTATTTATTATATTTTGTGTTAAAATTTGATAAAGTTGTAATGATTAATTGAGATGAGTTTGAGATTCAAACTGGCCATTGGTGTGAGTATAATTTAGCCTCAGGTCTCGGGTGCAGAAAATCTTGCAAAAATAAAATTCTCAAATCTTACAAATCACATAAGTCTGGATATAAATTTACAACATCTCTTTGTAAATCAAATATATATTAAAAACTAAACCTATAACTTTCAAACACAACCTTTGGAAGTACGCATGTCATAATGTGAGCAAGAAGATGGTACATCACTACATCATCCAACAAAATTAATCCTATGAAGTCATTATTTTTTATCACATGGAAAATGAAATACAACTATTTGTACAAAGGACAGAAATAAAATTAGAAAATAATCATCAATATTCCAATCATCAAATGTTTCCCGTTCCAAAAAGAAAACAAGCTATTTCTTTATATGTTTTGGATCTGGTAATACCATTATGGGCTTTTCCTGGTCCTGGGCCTGGGCCTGGGCCTGGGCCTGTCTGGCCCCTTTTGCATAGATTGGTTATGCCATGAAGACACGGGGTAGCGCTCTCTCTCTCTCTCTCCTTCTCTGACTAATTGTTCACTTTTTCTTGCTGCAGTTCCAAGTAAGGATCTCTTCCTCCCACGCATGTATATATATATATATATATTTTTTTTTTTTTTCGCAAGTTTTTATTGCAAAGAAATTTGTTTATTGATTCGTGTTTCCCTTTAGTGGAGGAGGGTTCAATGGCCTCTATTGAAGAAGAAGTCGACGATGTAGCCAGTACTCCTTCCTCGTAAGCACCCAACGCTTTCTTCTTCTCGATTTTAAGTTACATGATTCCGACCATTATATCTCTTTCTGTACTCCATATTTGATTTCTGGGAAATTCGAGGAAAGGATGGGAAGGATGAAGGGGGGCGGGGGGGAGGGGGTGAGGCTCAGTCTTTTTCTGTTTTTGGACGAGTCTTCGAAGAAGTAGATAAACAAAATCATCCAAGTCTTAATAGTTGCGTTAGTCTTAGTTTAGTGGGCTCTTTTACTGTCTCAGGCAGATAAAAGATTATCTTCAAAATTCTTTTGACTTTTTTTTGTTCTAAAACTGTTCTCGCCATGTAAAAATAGGGTATTCTCTCAATTACGTAACTTTGGTTTTATTTTTGTCCTTGTGATTGCAGTGATATGTTAAGGAATATAGGATTCAAGGTTCTTTCCCTTTGTTGAGTGACTTCTCTCTTTTTTTTTTCCAGGCCAGAGAACACATATAAAGATCCGGATGATGGAAGGCAACGGTTTTTGCTTGAATTGGAATTTGTACAATGTCTAGCTAATCCCACCTACATCCACTGTAGGTTTCAAAATTTCAGTTTCCTTCTTGGCAATCAAATGGAGAATTTGTTATTATGATGCAACTATGTTTGTTTGGGGGGGGGGGGGGGGGGGGGGGGGGGGGGGGGGGTGGTGGCGGCGTGGGTGGTGGGGAGGGAGAAGAAAGCCCCCAATTCCACTAAAGCTGCCTAATGGGTCTCTTGTTAGATTTTTTTTGGTAGATTCTTAGTTTCATAAAACTCGAGGTTTTTTTATTTATTTATCATATATTCATCCATGGTTATTCAATGCTTCCGTTAGTGTTACAGAACATATTTGAAATGTAAGGATTAGGTCTGGTTGTGTTTGCGTGAATGATTTGTAGGTGGAAAAAATTGGAAATATCCACTGATACATTTCTAATTTTGTGCTTTCAACATCTTGAATGCTGGTGACTCCTTTAATTCTGATTGCATTGCAGTTGCCTCGTGCCCAGTTGACTAAGCTTTTGTTTTGTGGAATATTTTTTTATTGGCACCGGGTGTCCGGAAACAACGTCCCAACTAATCCTGGGGTAATTCAAGCAGATTTCCCGCAAGTGCACCTCGGGTAATTCAAGGGATCCCCCAATCTGATGGTCCCTAGAGATTGTTTGCACTCAAGGGATTTGAACCTTAGACTGGGGGGAGCATACCTCAAGCCCAAGGCCTTTACCACTTGAGCCAACCCCTAGGGTTTTTGGAATATATAATTACCATATCAGTGGTTCTTGAGCTCCCATGGTAAATATGCTGGGAATTAGAATAGGTCATTAAGGTTCATTTTAACATTCAAACCATCATTTTTGTTTTTGTTTTTGTTTTTTCCCTCAGTCAATGGTATGAATCCAACCGTTGGTCCCAACCCCACCGTTTTATGTCACCCATAGAAAATTTTCCTCCTTTTTACAAGGCTTTCCTGAATAAAATTGAGGAGCAATGCTTTGAGAGTGTCGACTTAGAGGGAGGGAGGGAGGGATCAGAAGGATGAGGTTGCGAGCAGCAGTTCCATGTGAAATATTAGGGTTATGAAAGTTATTGAAGCTTCACCAAATTAGCATCAATGTTTTTAACAAATGAACTAATCTCAAATGTGCACAAAGACATCCTAGAGGATGTTAGCAGTGGCAATGATCACTTCTGTTAACATTGGATATGTTTTCTTTGTTGGTCTTTATTTTTCTGAAGTGTCTAGAGATCTAAGGATTGGATGCTAGTGTCTCCAGTGTGTGAGCTTATGTGTGCTTTCGTGTGTTGTTTTATTCCTAATACTTGGTTCCTTAATCTCTAATGGCAGATTTGGCTCAGAATCGCTATCTTGAAGATGAAGCTTTCATTGGCTACCTTAAGTACCTTCAATATTGGCAACAGCCTGAGTACATAAAATATATAATGTGAGCTAATCTCTCAGTATCATGCCATGACTTTGCCTCTGGTCTTTTTTCTGGATGGGGGTGAGAGTGGGAACTGAGTTTAGCTTTTCTTTAGGGTTTGATGTTCTGCCATTTTCTATCATTTTTTCCTCACATAATTGCAGGTATCCTCATTGCTTATTTTTTCTTGAACTTCTCCAAAACGCAAATTTCCGCAACGCCATGGCACATCCTGGCAACAAGGTCAAAATCTTTTATTCTTATATTTCTCTTGAGCAAAATCATGTATTTCTCCATTAAAATTTCCTTGATGCCTCAAAAATCTATTTGAGAACAGTAACATGATCAGTTTAAACTTCTTGGACTTTGCAGGAACTGGCGCACAGGCAGCAATTTTACTTTTGGAAGAATTATAGGAATAATCGGTTGAAACATATTTTACCAAGACAGCTTCCTGAGCCCATTGCTCCACTCCCTGCTCCTGTTCCATCCCAGCCACCTGTTCCACCTGTTCCAGCTACATCTATTGCTGTTACAGCACCCTCTGCTCCAGCTCTTTCTCCAATGCAGTATGCTATTCCCCATGGATCTGCTCTTGGAAAAAATGATATGCGGACCAGTGGGGTTGATCGAAGAAAAAGAAAGTATGTAAAATTTTGTCTAGTATGGAAGTTAGGAAAATTATAGATTTTTTTTTTTAATTTTTTTTTTTCAGTTCAAATGTATGTATTATCTAGAACATCAGTTTATTGCCCAAAAGACCTTGCTAGACCAAGATTCTGATAAGTATATATATTTGATTATTTCAGGAAAGAAGGATAGACCCTCTGTTATAAAAGGAAAGAGAATACTGGGGCGGGATGCCTGCTAAGGTAGTTAATGTTTTCTTGTCCTCCTGGTTTATGAGATTGAAGAGGGATTGACACCAATTCTCTACTAAAAAATGTTGACACTATGATTACCACCTTTGTAACAACATAGAGCCTTGATGTTTCCTAGGTTACAATTAATTGCTTAATCTAGATTTAGCATCTTGACATTTCCTTAATATGAACACATTTACTTCATCGTTCTTATGCTTTTTGAATGATGATCTGAGTACTTCATGAAAGTCGTTCTGCTCCAAGCACTTCCCCGTATGTCAATGAATTGCAGTGTCGAAGGTCCTTAAAGAGTTATGTATCCACGCTTTGGGTAAAACCAGAATTCAGGATTCCAAACAATTACATTTTTTAGATTCAAACAATGATAGCCAGCTTTCTCCCTGTAAATTTCAACCTACAGCAATTCCATCCTGATGTTGTGTAATAGGCATCACCTACTTGATAGGTTACAGATGGAGGAAAATCTTGAATTTGTCACATCGTTGCATGCCCTTTTGCCCTCCCTCCCTCGGTTCATTGAAGTGCGTACCAAGTATTCTTCTTTTTCATTTACTTGAGAAAATAGGTCTCTCTTAAGTTGTCGTTTGGATTCGAAGATGAGTTGAAATGAATTGAGATGAGTTGTGAATAGTAGTGAGATGGGTTATGAATAGTAGTGAGATTTGTGAGTTAAAATTGCTGAATAGTAGTGAGATGAGTTGAGATGAATTGAGATGGATTGTGAATACAAACCGGGCCTAATGGATACTATACATTCCATGTGAAATGGGGATCTGTTGGAGGTGACCACCAGAAGCTCTTTTTCTCTGCTAGATTGGACTTACCAGGATGTAATGTCTCCAATTACGTGTTAAAAATTAAAAGAAAAATGTTAAATGTATTTAAAAAAAATTTACAAAAAACTTACATCTCCACATGTCAGTAATTGATATGTTGAAAATCATGAAATTTGAACTTCAAAAGAAAACGAACAAAATAAGTCTTACAAGTAAAATTGTGTAGCACTACTCAAATTAAAAATGCATACCTCTCTACTTAACTATAGCTCAATACATGCATTTAGTGGCGAAAAACAAACTTTCATCATGTTGTGGATTCCTATCAAACTTGCACGCTAACAACATGCTCTCCACACACCCCTTCTGCGTGGTCGTCTGTCTTGTATTCTTACCCTTCGATATTTTAGATTTATTTTATGAATTTCAGTCTATATTCTGTACCTATAAAAGTTAAAATGTTAGGCTATATTATGCGATTTAAAACCGCGTGTTATTAATAAAAATGAATTGATTTCTATGAGATATCAATAACGTGTTGAAATTCAGCTTAGTACCTCTAAAATAACACCCTTTTCTGCTATGATTCTTCTGATATTCAGTTTTCAAAACCCTTGCAAGAAATTATCCGTATCATCTAGTAGAATATTTAGTAAAATATATTTGAAATTTGGATACATATTTTAAATAGACAGAGATAGACGTGCCCACAAAATCCACCCAAATGATCCCTACCATAACAGTCGACACCCAAATCAATAAGACAAGTGTCAGGCGTGTACCACTTGGTTAGAACTTCTTTTGGAGGGCGATTTGAAATATTTTAATCAGATATATATATACACACACACAATAATTGTGATATTTATTTCTCCAAGAAGATCGTCAACACGAATGCACGACCGTGCCATTTTTCCAAGGATTGAATGCCTGTAGCCAAAAAGAAAAAAGAAAAAACAAAACAAAATTGAGTCAATCTAAGTGGGCTGGCCGTGTACGAAGCTGGATATAGTTCAATGTCTCGTCCGAAGCATTTCGCCTTAATTTGATAATGGATTGTCATGTTGCCCACGTTTATTGGATGTCATTCATCCTAGTAGTTCATCTTCTTCTTCTTCAGAAATTGATATATTTCTTTAGGCTCTATTTTGCGTGTTGCAATGTGATATATTTTCTGTTAGGGTAGCACTTAGAGCAGGTCGGGTGGGAAGTAAATTTTTACACCAGCCAATCGAAGGCTATCACATAAGTGTCTCTACATATTTCTATTTGCACCCTAACACAAGTGATAAAAACAGTTTATTTGAATCATTCTCCATCTATTGACCTACTCTCTTCACTCTCCTCCCATCTCTCTCTCTCTCTCTCTCTCTATACAATACGATCTGGTTTCCAAAGATTTGTAGAGCTCTCTATTTGGTTTTCAAGATTTGTGAAGCTCACGTGTCTGGTAAAACTTTCTAAAAGGTAAAACTTTTCAAGTTGATCCATCAAAACAAACAGTAAACAAACACACGATATATATATATATAAGAGTTTATATCCAAGGTGCACAATTTTATATTCAACCGACCTTGAGTTTTTCTCATTTACAAACTTGCTGTAAAAATCAAAAGTCAAAAGCCACAACCATAAGGTCATCCTCATCATATAAAAGACAACAACCACAACAAAATATGCACACAATTGTAACATTAAAGTCTGGACCCACCTTGATGTTATTCAACACACACATATATATATATATATATAAGACCATTTGACCTCGTATATTTTATATCAATGAACTTCACGAGAGAGGGAGGGGGTGAGAAAATTGACTGTATGAGATGAGTTGATCTCTTTGAAATCATGTTGGATGACGAATGAAAGGGGGTTGGAAAGGGAAGAAGGCTAAGAAATGTGGCTGGGGCTGCAAATGGAATGGGAGAGAAATGATTCTAAATGGTTGGGTGTAGGTGTTTGGAGGCTATACCTCCTACGTGGTCAATAGTTATTGATTGATGTGAAAATGAATTTTATACCCAACGACCTTGAGTTTTTACCTTTGTGTTATTGGCATGGAGTTTAGCTCATTTACACGACAAGTGTAAGGTACATTACGACCCAAAAAAATATGTCTAGAAGGTGGGAGCCACGTCGTAGTTTTTATGTTTCTTAGACTTAAAGTAGTAACGTTCTTGCTTTTTCCTCTGGGTAGTAACCGTTCTTTTTATATTGTCAAAGAGAAATTTTAGGTTTACAAAAATCTTAAATTCATAATATGATATAAATTAATTTGATATGTCATATATATTTTATAAAAAAAATATTTTACAATTTAATATACTATATCAAACTACATTAACTTTTAATTTATTTTTATAAAATTTATTTATAAATCATAGAGAAATTCTTTTTATCCGAATACGTGTTTATTTTAATATGAATACTCCTATTGGACTATTTAAAACTTACCAGTTAGATGACCATTTTGTTGAGACACATGTTACATGGTTTACTAAAAAAATATAATAAAAAAATCAAATAAAAAACATCTAGAAATACAAAAACAGGAAGATTAATTTTTTTATTTTTTTTACCTTTATATGTTTATATTTTTAATTTTTATAACAAATCACCTAACATCATCACGTGATGATACCACGTGAAGGGAATCAATCATCGCAACGGTAATTTTTGGCCAAATACCATTATTCTGTCCAAAAAACAGTCGAAAAGTCCCTTAACTCTGGCTATAGATAAGAACGTAAGACCCAACGTGGCGATACGAGGCATGCGGCATGCCACCTACTTTCTTGGTTGTCTGTGTTTATTTTATTTTCTGGTGTTTTTACTGGTTGGTCCGACTAAGCTGGCAAACTTATCTAAATGTCCACGTCATCAAACGCGGCGAAACAACGAAGACCCTGAGAGTGCCCAGGAGCGCCTCGTCACGACCAAGCTGTGTTTAGGACTTGTTTGAACTAAAAAGGTTTAGGCCGACCACGTGGAATGAGTTAATTGGGAACAGTTAGGAAGATCAAGACCTTTCCAGGTTGCCTTTCCGGGTTTTGAACGGTCGAGAACTTCCCAAGTACGTGGGAATTGACAGTACTTCTCGAAACCATGCACCGTCCCACATCTCGATGGATTTGATATATCTTCGATGGATTTGATATATCTTCAAAAAAATAAGAGAAGTTGGTTTTTAGAGAGAGAGAGAGAGAGAGAGGGAGAGGATGTTATAGAATGGGTAATGATATACAGCACTTTTCATAACATTTTTTACAATACATAACATAAAATAATATTATTTTTATATGATATTTTATAATAATATCATTATTTTAAAATATTATTGTAAAATATATTGATTTTTATCATTTTTATTATGGAATTATCCCATCTTAATTAGTTTTGACACGTTGAGCTTCCCAATCCGACTCTGCCCTTGAAAACCTTAAAGAAGGAAAATCTACCAACTCAATGCACAACCAAAAGTGTATAGCCCATTCCTCTCTCTAAATGACTATATATATTGTGCTACCCATCGACCCTAAACCGCCATTCACTCGTTTCTTGTTCTCTGCCATATTTCCTTAACTCAAACCAACATTCTTTCTTTCCTGGGTTTTCCAAATTTTTCCTTCCCTTTCTTTTCAATCCAGTTTCTTTTTCCATCCTATCAAACTATCCAGCCGTCTTACCATGAATGCTCTCGCCGCAACGAACCGTAATTTCCGCCATGCGGCACGTTTACTCGGGTTGGACTCAAAGATAGAAAAGAGCCTCTTGATTCCCTTCAGGGAGATCAAGGTTGGGAAATTCTTAATTTTTCGGTTCATGGATGTTTTTAGAACATTTTTTCCTGGAAAATCTGATCTGTGGTGGTGTTGTTGTTTGGTTAGGTGGAGTGCACGATTCCCAAGGATGACGGCAGTCTGGTATCGTACATCGGGTTCAGAGTACAACATGACAATGCACGTGGGCCCATGAAGGGTGGCATCAGATATCATCCTGAGGTGTGGGTTGCCTTTTTCGGTTCCTTAGAAGCTTGAAAATTGTCATTTTGTCTCAGTTCTAAAGTTTTGTTTGTTTCCCTGGAAATTGCAGTTGGATTTCCTTTTTTTGTGCCGTCAGAACATTTTGTTTTAGAAAAAAGAAATTTAGCGGTCCTTAAAATATACCAATTAATGAGGATAATAGGATTTTATATAGAAAAAGTACCAGTACAATCTTAAATAAAAAAAAGAGCGTCTTTGGATGCACTTTGCAATATCGTGCTGTAGTGGAGAGGGGAGTTATTTTAGAATTTTATGTTCAGAAGGAATGCGCGCACTGATCTTGTGGATTTACATGAACACCAGGAGGATAAAAAAATGCCAGGGATAAGACCCCGCTTTATGCGAACATTCCACATATCGTTCAATGTGGATTTCCACTTGCAAACAGTTTGCCTGCTATCTATCTTGATGAAAACTTGAACGTATTTTTTTTTTCTGTGGATTTATGATATGTTTGTTTTGAAAAGGTTGACCCTGATGAGGTGAATGCTCTGGCTCAACTAATGACTTGGAAGACGGCTGTCGCAGACATTCCATATGGAGGAGCAAAGGGTGGGATAGGATGCAATCCAAAGGACTTGAGTAAGAGCGAGTTGGAGCGTCTCACTCGCGTCTTTACCCAGAAAATCCATGATCTTATTGGAATTCATACTGATGTTCCTGCACCAGACATGGGCACTAATGCTCAGGTTTTTTGCCCCCCTCTAATTATTTTTCTTTATGAATCCAGAATTACCCTTCTCTTACACGTCTAAAAACTATTTGGACAGACTATGGCATGGATTTTGGATGAGTACTCAAAATTTCATGGTCACTCACCAGCTATTGTGACAGGAAAGCCCATAGTAAGTACTTGAGACTATAAAACTATAAAACATCAAGAATATCTTTGTTGGATTCTCTCACTTTCTCTATATCACATGTGGTTATACTTCCGGTTTTAGGATCTTGGTGGATCACTCGGTAGGGATGCTGCTACTGGGCGGGGTGTTGTATATGGAACAGAGGCTTTACTTGCTGAGCATGGGAAGTCAATTAAGGATCTGACATTTATTGTTCAGGTAGATTTGTAATTTGGTGTGTTGATTATTGATCCACATAATAATGAAAATCTCCTTTGTATTAAAAAATCCTTCACCATCTTCTAAACTTGTACTTTTTTGAATAAATTCTCTAGGGATTTGGAAACGTGGGTTCTTGGGCAGCTAGGCTAATTCATGAGAGAGGCGGTAGAATCGTTGCAGTGAGTGACATCACTGGTGCTGTTAAGAACCCAAAAGGAATTGATATAACAGAATTGCTTAATCATAAAGAAAGCACTGGAAGTTTAAAAGATTTCCATGGTGGAGAGACAATGGATCCAAATCAACTGCTTGTTCATGAATGTGACGTTCTCATCCCATGTGCTTTAGGTGGAGTTCTGAACAGGTTTGAACATTTGTCAATAAATTTTCTCCCCCACCTTTTAATTTCCAGAGTGCTTGCTAATTGTTTTTTAAGGCGATCCTATTACTCTCACGATCTTTTCCTTCTCCATTCAGTTCTTTTTTTGGTCACTGCAGTTATGTATTTTCTTGTAGTTAATAACACCTAACATGGTTCCATTCAGCTTTAGCCTAGTGGTAATTCTTGTAAATGTAGCCTGAGGTTCAATGTGGGTACACAAGAATTTCTGAATTAAGGGTTCTTGTGTTTGTGAAAAACTTGTGCTCAGAACCATATCCATTTGCAACTCAGATTTCTTATATGCCATGAGGCATGTGGTGCCAAACCAGATTTTGTATTATGTGAAATGGAAATTATATTGTCTTCCTATTTTAGTTGAAGAAACAGAAGATTAGTAGAGCGATATACCTGATCAGTTATCATATTCTCCATCAGAAATTATTTTATAGTTGAGATTGTTTCGTGGGTTGAAAACTTGTAGCTGGTTAGACTGATCGATATTAGCTTTTGCCATCTGTGTGCGGAAAAGTAAACAAAGATAAGTTGTGTTAGCTGAATTTTCCCAAAGTATCACACGATTCACACCCTAGCTCATTTGGTCTAAATTCCTTCATTTCTGCTGTGAAGGGAAAATGCTGCAGATGTGAAAGCCAAATTTATAATTGAGGCAGCAAACCATCCTACTGATCCTGAAGCAGATGAGGTATAGTTGTCATTCCATTTTTTTTACATTTATATGTGATTAAAAGTTAGATTCTGATATATGATATTATATTGATGCAGATCCTATCAAAGAAAGGAGTTATAATACTCCCCGATATATATGCCAATGCCGGAGGTGTGACCGTTAGCTACTTTGAGTGGGTTCAGGTAACAGAGCAAATGTGTTCTCTGTAAAACTTCTGATATAGGAGTGGTCATATGCACAAATAGATTCATCATATTTTAAGGAGAATGCTGTTAATTGTGGCAATTTGATTGAATTTGCAGAATATTCAAGGTTTTATGTGGGATGAAGAGAAGGTAAATAAGGAGCTTAGGAGGTACATGACTCGAGCTTTTCAAAACGTGAAGAACATGTGCAAGTCACATGACTGCAATCTCCGAATGGGTGCCTTCACACTAGGAGTAAACCGGGTTGCGCGTGCCACCCTCCTAAGGGGTTGGGAAGCGTAAATAGCTTCCTTTTCAGTCTTCTGATTCCATTTTTACTGCTTAAATGTTGGGGGAGGGATTTGTTTTTATCAAGCAACTGATATTTCTTACTAGCAATTTGTTTGGAAGAGTCAGTCTTCGTTATTCTTGTTACTACTTTCATTCATGTTTAAGATAAATTCCATCTTTCATGTACTTCTGGAATCAATGAGAACATTTAAGCTTCGGTCTTCAAGTTCAGCCACTATTCATGGTCCTCAGTTTCCCAAAAGAATCTCAATCAGCATCTTATGGTGGATATTATGTGTTTTCATTAAATCGATTGTCAAGCTTTCTATTTGATGGATTGATTGAATCAATTGGCTTATATTTTCAGAGTAATGCGATTCAAACTGAACTTGTCCTCAATTTTCAATGATCTGAAATCCATCCGAGTTCCTTGTTCAAAGATGTTGCACCAAAATTGTAGCCAGTTTGTGTAACTAGTAACAGTAAGCAAGGAAATATTAAGAGTAACTCCACAATCAAAGATCAGCCTGGCCAGGGAAGTTGTATGCTTAAAGTGAGGAGGCAGCTTTAATTGGCATCTCTACTGACAATGCCAATTCTGTAGAGATATAAGTTTAATACTTGCCCATAACTTTACTGACAAAAGCAGGGGAGCAAAGACAAGTTTTTCTATTTTAAAGCATGGGCTTCTTCCCTACTTTCTATCCATAAGACCATTTAGACTCTAAAGAGCAATAAAATAGAAAGGAAAGATACCAGGAAAGAAGACAAAGGCCGAAACAAGAGCGAGAGGAAGAGCTACTTTCTTAGTACAGCCATGGCTTCCATTACCATTATTGGCCCATTCAATATAACTTGCAGTTCACATCATGTCACCAAGAAACAGCAGCCTCAATCAGCACGGGCGCGCTCTTTGGGGCCAAAGCATGCGACTTATGTTGTTACTCCGGATCTTGAGGGCCAAAAAGGTTTTAACATGGCAGAACAGCATTTGAAGTCTCCTTTGCACATTGATAAATCAAAGAATGCGAAAGATGAAGTGGAGAATGGAATAGAACTAGAACATTCTGCACCGAGATTTACAGATGAGCGATGGAAGCATCGGACATGGGATCTAAACATGTTTGTTAAGGATGGGAAGATGGACTGGGGTGAAGTGATTGTTGCAGGTAACTCGCTCTCTCTCTCTCTCTCTCTCTCTCGGAGACCTTTTCTATTGTTCCCTTAGTTAGTCTTAGCTCTAAAAGGTACAGTAGCCTAAAAAAAGTATTTTGTGTAACTATAGGGACCCGTGGATAAAATCAAAGAAGTACCTGCATCGATTTGGAATCCTGTCAAATTACCATATTATTGTACGTTTAGGCTTTAGAGTGTGAAACAATATGTTTCAAAGCAAATTACCACAGGCTAGCTTCTAGCTTCTCATCTCTAAACATTCCATATATCCTTTAATGTTCCAAATATGTTGGCATTGCAGAAGCAAGGAGAAGGAAGTTTCTTGAATTGTATCCAGAAGCATCAACAAACGAAGAACCAGTGCTATTCCGGACTTCTATCATTCCTTGGTGGGCATGGCTGAGTAGATCTCATCTCCCAGAATCCGAGCTCCTCAATGGTTATAACCAAAACCTTTAGGCTTTAGCACTTCACATTCCCATTATTCAAGTCTCTGAAATTGCAATATTGCCACTCACTCGCATCCTTGTTGTAGGTCGAGCTGCAATGGTAGGGTTCTTCATTGCATACTTAGTAGATGCATTGACAGGGCTCGATGTAGTAGGCCAAACGGAAAATTTCATATGCAAGGCCGGACTCTTAGTGACGGTCATCGGCGTGATGCTCTTCAGGCGAACCCAAGACTTTGAGAATCTGAAAAGGCTAGCCGATGAGGCCACCTTCTATGACAAGCAATGGCCAGCATCGTGGCAAGACAACAAAAGTGCAGCCACCGGTGCTTCGAAGCAAACTGGAAAGAACTCTTAGATTGCCTTCCCAAGTATGAAACTGTTCATTTGTTGTTAGAGATGAAAACAGGCGTCGGATTTTGTATGTGAAAGACAGACATGAGATAAACTGGGCTCAATTTTGTTATATTCTGTATGCATAGCTAGGTCTGTTTTAAGTTTTATTTTTCTTTCATAAGCAAATCTTTCTTTTTGAGCAAAAGGTCTCGATGACGGCTAGAAGGCATTTGAGTGAAGAGAGCGATCACGCAGAGTCGTTGGATATTTTTCCCCTACGGAACGGAACCGCCATGTGTGGAAGCGCCATCGAGCTTTCCTTTTCATCGTTTTCATCATCTTCATGATCTCTGCACGCAAACACAAGGAACTAATTAGCAACTCTCTCTTGTACATGACATTGCCTTTATTATCTGTAGCGCTGTCCCCGGCCATCATCAGCATCTTGTAACAAATATCCACAAATATCCTAATTAATTTACCGTTTCTTCTGCTGAGAGTGCATATTTATCACCTGCAATTTAAAAGCTATTGGAGATCAGAAATGTGGAGGAACTCCCAGCTAATTAGCTACTAGTTAGATTACGTACGGAAGATGAGTAGCTAGGAGCTAGCATGTGGTTTATATATATAAATTTAAATAAAATGGATTCAAGAAGGTAGACAGTATTTAATATGAATAATGATATACATACAACATATTTTTACATCATATTTTATAATAATATTATAAAAGGAGAGTATTTTTATAAAATAATGTTACTTTTATAAAATATTTTACAAAATTATCCTTCATTTAAAAAATAATTATATAAAATATTGTGAAAAATATCTTGTATAAATCATTTTCAATTTAATATTTAAACAGCCAAGTCAACTGATAAAAAAGGACAAAATCATCACTTGGTGATTTTAATAAAAAATAATAAAGATAAGTAACTTTTTACAACACTTGATATAATAATATTTTAAAAGAAATAATATTTTTATAGAATATTTTATAAAATGTATTTTATTTATATCATTACTCCATTTTAGAGACGGAAAATGCTAGATCTACTGTTGAGGTCTAGCAAGTATATTTTTATGTGTATTTTTTATATAAATTTTTTTAATAATTTTAAATATTTAAAAAAATAAAAAAATCATAATATTATTAAAAAATATTTTTTAATCACGAAGTATTTTTTAATCATTAAGAAAGTATTTTTTAATATTTTTTTTACTTTTTGATTAAAAAATTATTTTTTTAATGATATTCTAAATTTATTTTATTTTTTAAAAAATAACATTAAAAAATACATGTAAAATAATACAACACCCCAACGGGGGCCGTAGCATTGTCCTTTGGAGAGTAAGATAAATCGTGAGGGCTCCTTGGCAAAGGCAACGACGCCATGTACCCGGATCTTCCAAATATGATTTGGATGTGACGCTCTTCAAATGTACAATGCTAGAGTATTGGCAATGGCCATTGCCAAGTCTAAATTTTAGCTAGAATTTTAAGTTTTAGCTATAATATTAACATTTGGCTAGGTGAATTCATATTAGACTAGTTATTTTAAAGTCAAAATAATAATATAATATCATATATTTTAATAATATTTTACAAATTTTTTTTTTTTTATATTTTGCAAATACACTTTATATATTAATTAATAATTTATATTTTACTTAAAATTATTATTTTCTAACTATTTGTTTCCTCAACCTAATATTAACATTTTATACTAATATTAACCGAGGTATTTAACCATATCCATTAGAATACTATAATGCTAATATACAAACAGATGCATGGCTGAACCACCCATATTACTATATAATATCACTTCTAATAAAATTGTAAGTGTAATCAAATCTCACAATGAATCATGCAGATATGGACATCAAAATTGTGTGAGAGAAAGATAGAGACCTGAGCATAAAGAACAAATCAGAAACTATATTCTCATTCATGAAAAGGAATAAAAAATACAAATGTTATCTTCTACCTAGCACTCGACTGTACTGTCCACTACACTAAAAATCAGACCTACTAAAAATACTAAGAAGGACACTAACAAAAATTTATTTACAAGAAACAAGCCAAAACAGAGTGGTCCTTTGGTAAGGAATGATCTCTGCTGCATCATGCATTCCCTGGTGGTTGTTGTGCATCACTTGGTGGCTGCACCTTCATGTCAGGATCATTGAGAGCCTCAACCTGATGGTGAGCATGATCATCATGCTTCAATATATATAGAGGGTTAACAAGAACAATAGAAAAGTGCTTGTTAACAAGGCCTAGTTGTTAAACCTTTGAAAGAACTTTCTTAATCAAGACAAGAAGCTCAAATGAGAAGTTGGCGGGTAAATATTTAATAGAATGAGAAGGTGGTTATGGATTAGTACAGTGGCAGTGGAGGATTATGGAGGGATATAGAGTATACTTCAGAATGGAAGCAATACCATGTCTTTGATTTTTTTAAATGGGTAATAGATAATTTATTAAAGCTGTGGCCACTGTACACAGGTGGCAAATCTACAAGTAGTAAGCTAAGGTTATCATATGCCACTGTCCAAACATAGAGAGACTAAAGCATAATGGAATCATTCACCACACAGCTAGGCAACAGAGATTACTACTTTTCCTTTTAGCTCCACCCTTCCCAACGGCATAACCCAAACTATCCCAAGACATTTGAAAATTCTGACCAAAGTGTTCTGGCAATGAATTAATTAGAAATATGAAAACGACAACGACATAACAGTGGCTGAAAGCTATCAAGAATCAATAGAATCAATTTGCTTTACCTCGCTCATCCTTGGGGGGCTTTAGCCTAAAGGAATTCTATCTGTTTTGTTTTGTTTTGTTTTGTTGATCTAGTATGCAAAGAAATAAAAGTCATCACAAAAAAGTCATCCAAAAAAAAAAACCATATGCAGATGCCAGCAACAAAATTCAGACCTACTAAAAATACTAAGAAGGACACTATAATAGAAATTTATTTACAAACAACAAGCCAAAACTGAGTCCACAGTCCACAATCCACAAACCATATATATATATATATATATATATATATATATATAGACCAAATCAGACCAGACCATATATTCATTAATGACTTTCAAGACACAGACCATATATATATAGAGACCAAATCAGTATCATTTTATATGCAAGTCCACTTGGACTTTATTCACATGTTCATTAATGACTTTATTCACATGAAAGTCCACGAGTTTGGTACTGGAGTTCCATTATCCTTTACATGCATTCTAAAACATCTTTTCACAAAATGTTGACTCAAGATAATGAATTATTATAAATAGAATACCTTTCACACAAAACTCCCACCATTGGCTGATGTATTTAGTAAAATTGTTCAGACAGGGGAGGCTCTAGTGGTGCTTTCACTAGTGGTTGGAACAAGGGAACCGTATCAACAAATGAAGCTGGTGGAAGTAGGGGAAATAATTGGGGATCAACAGATGCTTCTGGTGGGAACCAGTGGGGAAAATTGACCATAACCACGGAAATTAAAGAAACTAATCAGCAAGGGGAACTGTATGGGTACTACAAAAATTAAAGAAACTAATCAACAAATTGACCATAACCAATGTGAGAAATACGAGAAAGAAACCAACTTTAATTTCTGGTGTATCGGTACTACTTTAATAGGAAAACTGTATCGGTACTACTTTCTGGTGTACACGGGAAGGTTCTAAGTGAACTGTATGGAAGGTTCTAGTTTACCCGTCCCCAAAGACACCAATTTTGCACCAACAATCACAACCCATAAATCCAATATCTCAAAAATCAATCAAAATTTACACCAATACGAGCATGAATGCAGACATGGGTCAATTGAAATTGCACAAACAAACATACAAATGGTTAGGTTAGGATACTTGTAGATAGATGAGAAATACGAGAAAGAAAGAAAGAGAAAGTGAACCGAAGACAAACGGAGAGAGAGAGAGAGAGAGAAGCATACAAATACCGAATCGTTGGAGTTGTGGGATGGGTTGAAGAAGATGCAGGTAGTGCTGTGGGCTTTCGGGAAATTGTATGGAAAGAACGAGGGAAACGTTTGGGATGAAGAAAGAGAAAAGAACGAGGGAAAGAGAGAGGGAGGTGGATGAAATAATAAAATATATTTAGCCAGTATGAAAGTAACTCGCTAAGTTTGGAGAGCATCTAAGAATTACTGTAGATAAAATCTTAAACTTTGGACAATTGGCTAGTCCGATGTGAAAACTTTTTCTCACATCTAGCTAAAGTTTGAACTTACATTGACATTTAGCTAGTCCATTACCAATGCTCTAAATGGCAAACTCATGAATGTTAGTTGTCTAGGAATGTTATATATTAGTTATTATTTATTTTTGTATTTTATATTTATAATATATTTTTTTTATAAAATGTAAATATTTTTTGTAAAATATGAGATATAAGATAGTAAATAGTAATTGATGAGAATAATTTTTCAAGTTATCCCGAATATGATCTTTATCAATAATGATTTTTCATACAATTGTTTTTATTTAATGATTAAAGAAATATTTTTAATAATATTATACAAATTTTTTAAATGTTTAAAAATATAAAAAATATATATAAAAACAAAGATCACGATAATTTGTCGGACTACGTCGGTGGATGTAGCACGACTCCAAAGTCCAGACACGATTGGAGTACTAGGTTCTGGTCATTTGATTGATTGAAGACGTACATATGGCAACAGTTATTTTATTTTATTTTTTGGGGTCAATTCAACCTCCACGATTGTTTTATTTTTAATAATTTCATTTAAACAAATTCTATTAGACCACGTCTAATAAAGTAATTAAATATTATAAATTAATTTTAAATATATATTTAAAAATTTTGAATTTTATTAATTAAATTTTATGAATGGTGTATTTTACACATATCAACGAATAGAATATATCTTTAATTTATATACTACTTAATTAGACACCATTTAAATATATATTTTAAATATAATTAAAAATAATAAAATCTAGAATCCATTACACTGATAGCTCTTTTTTTTAATGGATATTAAGGTTTGTAGCTGCATGTATTTAAGCCACGCTCGATTTAGCTAGTAAAAATTTTTATTTTATCTCATTATATTATTATAGTTTTTTAAATTTTTATATAAAATATAATAAATAATTTAATTTTTATAAATTTATAAATAATAATAATATTAAAAAATAATATTTTATTGAACTTGGCGTCCAATCATCGCTCATTCGGTGAAAGAACAAACGCTAGGTGTAGCAGAAGGTCCTCTTTTAGAGCCTTCCCTCTCTCCTGCGAGAAAAAACAAAATCAAATGAAAAGCCCCTCTCTCTCTCTCTCTCTCTCTCTCTCTCTCTCTGAGTCAGTGCTGAATAAAAAATAAAATAAATAACGAGTGTACTACAAAAGAAACCAACCTGTGTTTCTTCTTCTCTCTCTCTCTCGGACCAAAATGGCATCTGCGTCTCCGCCATCGCCACCTCTGCAGGATAACGTTGACGCAGAACGCCGGCTCCGGGAGGCTGAGGACCGCCTCCGTGAGGCTATCGAGGAGCTCCAGCGCCGCCAGCGCAAGGCCGGGGCCGCGCGTGGTGCCCACCAGCACCAGCACCATCAGCATTGCCCTCCCTGCGACCACGCCGTAGACGAGCCGTCGTGCGTGGCTAACGCCATCGGCAACCTATGCCAGAGCTTCCTCCTCTCCTACGGCGTACGCGTCGGCATCGGGATCCTCCTCCGCGCTTTCAAGCTTGCCCGTCGCCAGTCGTACTCCTCCCTCCTCGATCTCAAGGTCAGAGCTCCCGCTTTGAATCTTCCGTAATCATCGGCATTCTCTGCGTCATTTCGTTATTGTTGTTGTGTACTGGATTGGCTGCTAGTGATTCGTGATGAAGTTGATTTCAATTAGGGATTTGAAAACATAGCCAAAACACGTTCAAAGTTTGAAATCAAGACGTTGATCGTTTTGTTTTCTGTAAAAAAAAGAAAACATAAAATCTAGTTAATGCTTTTTACAGTGTTTTCTTCAAGTATTTGGGACTGCGTGATGAAATACATATTATAACTTGTCTTCTTATTCATTGATTTGTTAAAAAATTACGCAATAGAAGCGCAATCAATAAATAATTAATGTGTATCGGTGAGGGTATTCGTTGAGAATGTTCTCAAGGACGATTTGTGATAATGCTATTTTGTTTGCAGCAACTTGTCTCAGAAAAAGATCTAATAGTAAGAGAGGAAGCTTGCCGTATCGGATTATTTTTTGGTGGATTCACTGGATCTTATCATGCCCTTAGATGTTTGTTGAGAAAGTTGAGAAAGAAAGAGACGCCATTCCATGCGTAAGTTTGCACATTCAATCCCGCTATTTGATTATTTCCATCTTGAGTCACTCTTGATACTTCTTTTGTTTTACTTTGTGATGCCTTGAAGTCATATTCCTTATTTATGACTTTGTTTAAGGTGATGATGGAGCAGCATTTTAGCAGGTTCAGTTGCTGGCCTGTCTATTTTAGCCCTAGAGGATTCTAACCGGAGGCGTACACTTGCTTTATATCTTCTGGCTAGGGTAGCTCAGGCATGTGAATAAATGCCATGTAACCTAATTAATTTCCATTTGTTATCTGAAGCAATCATTATTATTTTTGTTTTGATTTGCTTTTATGCTTGCTTGTGCTTGTGTGGATGCAAGCCTGTCTAATGATTTTTTTTCCCTTATCTTGTCAGTGTGCTTATAATTCTGCAAAGTCTAAGAACAAGTTTCACCTTTGGGGAAGCCATTGGAGGCATGGAGATTCTTTGCTGTTTGCTTTGGCTTGTGCACAGGTACCATAAAGTTCATTTTGACTTGTAAAGCTGTAATTAACTTGAGAAAATTTTTAAAACCGGTTTCATGTTCTCAATATACAATGGCTAGTGAAATGGCTTCCAAATAGAAGTATGGAAGTAGTTATGATTGATGACCAAGTCCTGCTGGATAGTCACCGTCGTTGTTGCTTTGAGTGTAATGTACCTAAGTGGTATAGGATTGATGTTTCCCTTTGAAGTAGATTGAAGTAGTTTGCAATGGGTGAAATACTCTAATGCTGTGTGATCAACCACACTATCATACTGGAGGGCTAATTTAATAGACAGGTATTCGTTTGGCCATGCTGTCATGGAATCACTTGTTGGGTGGCTTAGCTGAAACTTGTCTCTGAGTTAAGCCTAAGTTGTATGCAAATGTTACTTGTCAAAAAAAAAAAGTTGTATGCAAACGTTACTTGTCAAAAAAAAAAGTTGTATGCAAATGTTACTTATAAAAAAAAAGTTGTATGCAAATGTTGAGACTTGAGATAAGTTATAAACTGAGGAAGTGCAAAGTTAGTTCATATATTGTATTCTTCTGAAGTTGGGGGCATCAAGAAGTTGGTGAAGATTTTCCATCTGAGTGAGAAGTATGGTAACTATTCCAGAAAGAACTTCAGACTCCTGTTATGATGCAAACTAGTAAATTCTTTCTTCAAAATCTGTTCTCTCTCTCTCTCCATTCTTGATTGATTAGCTACATACGTGCATAGTGGCTCTTGAATTCATAACTATTTCTGGCACGATATTCTTGTGGGTAGGAGATACCATTTGAGCTACAGCTCATTGGCTAGCTCAATTGACTTGTTCTATTGTATTTTTTACTCACTTTTAAGTTGGTGCATGTCGGCAAGCTCATTCACCTTTGTAAACATATTGCAATTCTGCTTCTTTTGACATGCTAACACAATGATAATATGATTTGAATTTCTTAACTCTTCTATGCTCCTCTCAAAATTTATTTTCATGAGTTGCCTTTCTTTTGCATATCAGGTTATGTATGTCTTTGTAATGCGTCCTGAGAGTTTGCCAAAAGCATATCAAGACTTCATCCAGAAGACCGGTCCTGTTGCGCAGCCTGTATACAAGGCAGTGAGGGACAGCTGTAGAGGTTACCCTGTGGATGTGGTCTCACTTTCTGCATACTTATCTGACAGAAGGAATTCCAACTGTGTAAAGTTGGAAGAGTTTCCCTCCATTGTTCCTTGTTCTGTTATTCACCCAGACACAAACTCCTGTTTAGCTCACAATGCAAATGCAACATCAGCCACGTTCAGGAAAACATTTCCACTTTACTTCTCTTTGACCTTTGTACCATTTGTTGTTTTGCATCTACAAAAGGTACATTCTTCACTCCCAAGTTTATTTTACCTCTACTTTCAATCTCTAGTAGCACAACCACAATCTGTTTTTTCATTGACAGCCCTATTGCTGCCATCTCCTCCTTAGGGATTTTGCCACTTCCTGTCAATACTTCAATTGACAGTACCATCTTCTCTGCCTTCTCCATCTTCATCAACACTACCAGTCTCTTACTTTTGCTCATAACTATGTTCGTAGACATTATTGGTCTATAAGTAAAACTTCACCACAGCTATCTCCATTCATTTCAAGTTGTACTGCTAGTGATAAAGATACTTTTATGTTACATGGACAAAGATCATTCTTATGTTTTGTTCTTTCCGAACACACTGATATAGAGCAATTCACCTTTCTCTATGTAATAATTGAAATGAGATTTATCCTGACTGCTGGAATCTTAGTTTGTGCACTGCTGCTGCATGATTTTTTTTTTTTCTGTTTTTATAAGTAAGAATCTTTATTGATCGAATGGAACTAGACGAAAAAATGTTGCTATTAGTGATGTCGTTTGAAATGTAATTGGAAAAAATGAAGTCCTGTATTCTCAATCTTATTTGGAATTGGCATATTTCCTAGACCTTAGAACTTCTCATTCAAAGGAAAAGGGGGAAAAGAAAAGAGAATAACTCCCCATTCCTAATTTTCTACTGTTATTCCATACATCTGCTGTGCGAGGCTTGGCATTTCCTTTCCCAAGCTCATGCACAAGTGAATATGCATGCACTTTGTTGTCCAAGTACAGTAAAATGATTCTCATTGTGATATCATCTCTGAGAATAGAAACACAGCAATTCTGATAGTCTTGCTAATGTGAACTTCCCTGTTCCTTATGTTTAATTCGTTTTGCACATGTTATGTGGCATGATCTACTGGTAACTGATTTAGATGTACTAGATTTCAATGATTGGAACCAGGACAAAGTAAAACATCATTTCAAGGCAATGAACATAAACATTTTGCCTTTTCTTGAAATTGAGACGGATTTTTCTTTATTTATACTAGCCATGGATGACAGATTATGTCTCTGGAAATATCATTCATATTTGCCTAATGCCTTTGTAGTTCTTGGATGCTCCTGCTCGTACCTGCGGGCTTGCTGTTAAGGGGGCTGTTCGCTCAACAGCATTCCTTTCAGCTTTTGTTGGAATTTTTCAGGTACCTGTCTCTTAATCTTTCTCCACATGTCGATTAAATCTGCTTGACCATGTTTTAAATCATGTGATGCTTGGGCAATGCAAGGGAGTTATATGTATGCATAGAAAAGTCTCATCAAAAGACCACAAGCTTGTATATTGGATCGCAGGTGGTATGGCTGCTCTTTCCGTACTGTTGGAGAAAAAAGCTAGACGGAGTGAACTTGCTTTATATGTTCTTCCCCGAGCTGGAGCCTCATTGTGGTATATCTTAGTGAACCGCCACCTGCTTCCAGATATTAGGAATGCTGAGGTATTGCCTCTTTTCTTGCGTAACCAAAACATATTGCCATCCAAGACTTCTGTGACTGAAACCTTTTGTTTTCTTTCATACCAGGCACTTACTTAACGTTGACACGTTTTCAACTGTGACAGGTGTTTTTATTTTGTATCTGTATGGGAGGAATTATGTACTATTTGGAATATGAACCAGACACCATGGCTCCATTCCTGAGGGGCTTGATTCGCCGATTCCTTGCCAGCAGAATTAGCAGTCCTGGCATTGCATCAAATCGTAATGCTTCCTACACATATTTGGAAACTCTTGATGCCATGAAAAAGCCAAAATTGCAAGATGGTCGGCCAGATGAAGCTTCCCCTTCTCAAAAATACAATCTTGAATCCATTCCAGGACTATAGGAGGGGGGGGACTCACGTTGGTGGTGGAAAGTACCCTGATTTTTTGAAAAAAAAAATAAAAAAATCGAACGGTTAATTCAAAACTGTCGTAGTGAGTAATATTCAATTACTCTCAGTTCCATAGCAATTTTTTATTTTTTAAAAACTATGAAGGACGATTCCTGTCTGTCTCTATTGAGCTATTGGAATCTTTAATGGTTTGAAATAAAAGAAAGAATTTACAGCAAACACAATGATGGAAGACAGCTGTTGAAATTTTGATTGTCATATTTCAGAATTTATCAAATTATAGGACGCGTGTATCCTGTTCAAAATTCTGAGAACCGATAAGCCATCTGTTCAAAATTCTCAGAAATGAACCTACGCCCAACCCACTTTACCCGGGATCCTTAGGCCTTTTCTGTTTTTACAGTTCATTTCAACTCATTTTTATCTAATCTAAATATTATAATTTTTTTAAATAATAAAACAAAAATATTATTAAAAATATATATTTTAATAATATTTTATTCAATTTTTATATCAGTTTAATTTTTAAAAAAACAAACGAGGACTTAAGAGGTGCAGGAGCCATTGGTACAAGAGATAGTAACAAAATGCCCAACCTCTCTGCTTCCTCTCAATCTTCCTATCAAACCCCATTAACCAGCCTCAAAGCATCTCTTAATACCCATTGCAGATCGAGGAAGGCTCCACTTAATTATATTTACATCAGTTTTACCTTTTATGGTAGGAGTTCCAGTCAAGGGTGTAAGACATCTGTGGAAGCTAGAGGTGCTTCTGATTTTGGATACCTTTTCCAGGTCATATCATTACCAGTATGACTCCATTTTTACTCTTACTAGTGCGTCCGCCATCCGATAGGATTGGGCACAAGGTACGAAACAATTTTATAAATATTAAAAGCAGCCAATAATCAAAACCAAGTACAATCCATCATATACAAGTAAACACAGCATCATCAACCTCAGTTTAGAAACGTTTACAAATATGGTGATGACCTTAACCAGGCACGGCAAGAATTATAATGAACCAATAATCACAATGATTTGTACTGCTCAATCAAATGAGAAGCATGGAGACGTGACGTAGGGGTGATAGTGCATCCCAAATTTTGCAAATAAGAGATCTGCCATTGACAACGTAACAAAAGAACGATGAATTTCACGGCCATAGACAATCACACAGGACGATATTTAGGCTAGGAATTTTACAGCCTTACGGTCCGAGCCTAAACTTTACTAGAATGGGAACCAAAACTAAATGGTATCATATGAACGCAAGACACTTCTCGAAGTGCTAAAAACAAAGGACTTATTTGGAAAATAAGATCATCTCATCTTATCCCCCATTTCAAAATTTCTTATAATTTTAAATTTTCTTTCTAAATATCATTCAAACACAAATACTTCGCAATTTCAAATCATTTTTTCATCTAATCATTACAACTTTTCTGAACAAAACACAAAAAAAATATAACTTTTTCAGATTTCAAAAAATAAATATTATATTTTAACAATATTTTAATTCAACTTTCTCTCTATTTTCACAAAACCCAATAAAACATCTTAACTCATTATTTCATTACTATTCACAAATCATTTCACTACTTAGAATTCTCATCTCATCTCATTATCCAAACATCCCCAATCATGATTATTTCAATCTTTTGCACAACTTAAAAATAAGAAAAAATTAGTTACTGATACCTGTTTACATGTTGGTGCGGACGTACCCATCGACTTCTCAATCCTTAGTTTTTGGAAGTGCTCCTGAAAGGGAAAAATATATATATTTCATAGATTGATAACGACGACAGGTACATAATGGATTTTAAACATAGTTCTTTAATGGTTTTTAGTACAAGATGGTTTATCTGTAACACACCTCAAGTTACTTAGGAATAAAATATATTGAAATTACTCACTTCGAGAGGAGCACCTCCATAGAAAGAAAATGAAGAAGAAGATAAGAGAAGGAAAGTAGAATTTTCACTAAGTTTTTGGATCATGAATCCTAGAGCCCTTGGCTTGTACATAAAGGAAATGACCCCTACATGGGCCCAGACTAACACACTAAAAGCATACTAAAAAATAAAACCAAGGCTCAAGGCCCACTAGCTATATTGTAGTCCAAATAACAAGTAGCATCAAAGTAGATGAAATTAAATTGACTCAAGGCCCATGTATTCCATTCGTGGACCGTGACAAACCATCCCCCATAGAAGCACCTTAGTGCTAGTTTCCTTGCCCACAACTGTCCCACCACCTAGGTCAAAAACAAGAATTTTCTTCGTACCAACAGCCACTTCATGTATCATAATAGTAACACCATGAAGGAATGTTGCTGCATACACCAGTCTCATAGTTCCGTTAGCTTTATCGAAGCTAAACTAAATCAGCCTGAACTAAATCAGATATGATGAGGAGCCCTAAATAGGCAGTCTATCCTGTAGAAAATATGCTAAAAGATTCTGGATCACTTTTTAGAATCATTGACTAAATCAGACAGTTAATTGAGTGAGAAAAAGGAAAAAAAACCAAAACCAAACAAAAAAAGTGACTTTGCAGCCAAAGGTGGAGAATACAGCAGATTATAAGTGAAATATCAAACCTGCTTTTCCCTCATTAAATGGGCACGTTTATCAGCAGGGATTTGCTCCCATCTCAAAACCTAATGAAAAAAGAACCAAGCCTACATATATTAACAATATATAAAACTTTAACAAGAAGGGCAATTAAAGCATTCTTTTTCAGTTCAACAAGTGCTGCTATGAATAGTGAACATTGTATATGTTGAAGCCTCCCATTATTATCCTAAATTATAGGCCACAGCATACTTCTGAGAACCAGCAAATGTACTTACATATTCTGCATATTGAAATGCTTCATCACAGCTCAGGCACAATTTCAGCGCACTCAGAACATCCTGACATATACATACATATATATACATAATATAAGTAACAAGAACTACCAAAGGTGCAATCCAAGTACACATGATGTATATAAGAAAAACACCTATCTAAAAATGTTCTAACAAAGAAAACAGGATGAAAATACTTAATAAACTCTTAACTGAATTCTACCCCGATAGAACTTAATAAACAGGATGTAAAAAGAAATGGGAACCATAATCGACATAAATATATATGAAAAGAATACTCTCATAGAACTTAAACATTGAAAAATGTCAACATTGCAGCAGGATAAGGCCAACAAAGGTTTGTTGTAAACAGAAGGATCACCCTGATAGAGTTAGTCATGACTTTTACTGGTTCCTAATTAAAGCTTTAGTTTCCAAATCATGCTGCACATAAAAAATATGTCACAGCATTAAAGTCAATTCAGTCACTCCAAAGGACAGCACAAAAGATAAAGAGCAAAGTGAAATTTCTTGAAAACCTTAGGACCAATTTGACAGCGAAGTTTTCCAGCCACGAACATAATTGCGTATTTTTTCAAAGAAGAAATATTTACTTCAGCCAAACTTAATTATACATTGCAAATATGCCAATTTATTGCTCAAGTATAAACATGATGTATTTAAATAGGCTTCTCTAGCCCTGCTCTTCAATTGTTCATCCGTAAAATGGCCTATAGCAAACACTTTGTATAGTTTCATAACTTAAAACAAATAAAAAACATTGCAAGATTTAGACATTTCAGTTATCTCCTTAAATACAGTGTTCAGTCTTATGCTACTAGAAAATAATTTTAGAGAAAATGCGGTTAGCGTAGCTAGGGTTGAGCCATTCAGGTAAGTAAAGAAATTGTAGCGCTATATTTTCCCATGAATGGTATGTGTAAACTAAAAGTGCAGAACGCAATGCAAGATTCTTATTGCATAGAAGGGGAGCATAGTAAAGAACAGACAAATAATAACTTGTATTAAAATATAATTGGGCAGCTGAGAAAAAATATAATCAGAGAAACTATATGACCTTGTGTTTGTTTTTCTTGGCTCTTAGGCGTTCATCAATTACAAAGCCCACCTATAAATACCACAAAGTGACATAAGTCAGTAGTCACACTTCCATTTTGTATGCATTTCAATGATCACTGATTGAAATTATGAATTTTAGAAGTGCCAAGCACATGCTCGTTTCCTAGCTAACTAATACAAACATTATCAACCACTTATATTAAAACTAGAACAATAAATCAAACTAGTGTGTTGAATTCGGATGGGAAGAAATAATAGATATGTAGAAGACCATGAGTGGATGATGAAAGGGATTAAAACTTTCCTCTTTCAATACTCCTTCTTTGGACAGCTGTTATAGATTTTAATAGACTGAGGGCTCACTAGGACACTTAGGGGATGCTTGGGTAATGAGATGAGAATTCTGTAAATAGTAGTAAAATGATTTGTGAATTATAGTGAAATGGTTGGAGTTGAGATATTTTATTTGGTTTTGGGAAATGATAAAGAAAAAGTAGAATAAAGTTAAAAATTTGTTTGAATATAATTTTTTAATATTATTTTTGTTTTGAAATTTGAAAATGTTATATTATCTTTTGTGTTTTGTTTGGGAGTATGAGAAAGTTGTAATAATTAGATAATGATTAGATGAAAAAGTTGAAGGTTTGAAATTGAAAAGTGTGTGAGTTTTCATGAGTTCCTTGCATCTTTTTTTTTTTTTTTTTTTAATTTCTGATTAGGTGTTCCTCTTGTATGTGTCTTGTGTACTTGGGCTATGCATTTTAATAAATTATTTGGTTACTTGCAAAAAAAGTAACACTAGAACAAAAATAAGCAGAAGTCAACGTTATACCCAAAATTCATCTACTTATCAGTATTATGCATGAGACTCCATACTCCTATAGATATAGATAATTTTACAAATCAGACCATATCTCTTCTAATTCACAGTGACAACCAATCTCTACAAATTTATAAATTTAACTAAAAGTCAAGAACATCTTCATCTGGAACGACAATACCATCATCATATACCTTCAGCATTAGTATCAAACATCCTATGTTACCTTAACCACCATCAAAACTACTTGATTCCATGCATATCAATCTTCCTAACTACATCACTGAAACCTGTTAATAACATGCCAATCTAAAGGACTTATATAATTATGTTATTTAAATGAATTAATATGGCATGATAGAGAAAAAGGTGTAAATAAATGGTCAAGTTTCTTCCTATATTGAGCTCGTTATTAAGAGCATGTTATCTAACCTACCTACGTACTTCTTTTCATTATTCCCAATCCCAGATGCTGTGGCTAAGAGGATGGAAAGAAGTTTCCGTGCTTTCTTGTGGGGCGGATTGGGGGACGAGAAAAAATTCCACTTGATTAAATGGGACAAGATTTGAACTGCTCTAGCTTGTGGAGGTCTGTGGATTAGAAAGCTAAGTATTTTCAATAAGACCTTACTTGGGAAATGGTTGTGGCAGTACCATCAAGAAAGCGAGGCTTTATGGAGGACCGTGGTTGATGCCAAATTTGGAAGTACTTGAGGAGGCTGGATTTCTAATGAAGGGCGAGGATCGTATGGTGTAGGTGTATGGAAATTTATTAGGAAGGGCTGGGAGGATTTCATTCGTAATTTTAGATTTGTGGTGGGACGTGGAAATAGAGTTAGATTCTGGGTTGATGTTTGGTGTGGTGATGCTGCTTTAAAGGAGGTTTTTCCTTCTCTTTTCAGAATTGCATTGCATAAGGAAGCCTCTATTGCTGAATTACATGGAGGACAAACTGCTGTGGACAAGAAATTCTCAGTTAGTTCTTTATATAAGGCTATGTATACCCACTCTTCTCAGAATTTCTCTTGGAAGCGCATTTGGAAGAGCAAAGTGCCCCTAAAAGTTGCTTTCTTTGGTTGGCTGGCCCCTCATGGTAAAATTCTGACCATAGACAAGTTGAGGAAGTGTGGTTTCTTCATAATGGATTCGTGCTTCATGTGCAAAAGGAATGACGAATCGACGGACCATCTTTTTCTCCATTACGATGTGTCAAAGGCTCTATGGGATGAAGTCTTCTCAAGGCTGGACATTGCTTGGGTGACGCCCAAAAAGGTGGTGGACCGATTGGCTTGTTGGAGCGAAACACAGGGAAATTGTCAAGTAGCGGATGTTTGGAAGATCGTGCCCTTATGTTTTATGTGGTGTATATGGAATGAGAGGAATGGAAGATGTTTTGAAAATAGTGAACATTCATTGGAGGGGATTAGAGACTCATTTTTCCAAACTGTGTTACTTTGGGCTAAGACTATCTTATTAGATGGGGGTAATTTTAGTGACTTGTATGTGTCTTTTTTTTTTTGTTCGTAGACTATAATTAGGCATTTCTCTCTTGTATACCACCTGTATACTCGGGCTATGCCTAATTTTGAAGATCAATAAACTTTATTAATTATAAAAATAAAAATAAATAAATAAAAAATTTGGACACAAAATGACAAAAAGAATGACTGAATTTTTTGATTTAGATGTATATTTTACTTCAGATACCATATAAAACAAAATTTACTACACTACCCAGTACTTGCAAAACAAAATTCGAGAAACAAGAAGTCAGTCACCTTGTCAAGCAACCTCTTGGGATTCTGAAATGCTTGCTTCTTGGCCCATTGATGGAATAAGTGGGAAATAACTGATCTGTCCTCCACACTGAATCTGAAACGGTAACAACAAATCAAGTTCAGTTACAAAATACTTTTTTTTATTGGTACCGGGTGTTTGAGAACAAAGTCTCGACTAATCCTGGGAATACACAGGCCCTCAGCAAGGAGTATCCTGAAAGTGCACTTCGGATAATTCAAGGGAAAGTTCCCCCAGTCTGATGGCCCCTAGAAATTATTTGCCCCTTAGAGGATTTGAAAACTTTAAAACAATGTTAAATAACCCATCATAAATGGTAGGAGAACCTTCGTAAGAAACTGCTTCCATTGCTTGCCTCAACTGTTTCATTTAAATCCTCATGAAGACAAGTATTTAGCAAATCATTTGGCACCATGTCCACTTCAGAAATTTCCTTTTCTCTTGGCATATTAACAGAAAATTGTGTAGTTCCATTTGGAATGTGTTCCTGTTTTGTTTGTAAATCTTGCACTCTGAGTTCAGCCTGGGTAAACAAGTCATCCATCAAGAACAATGCAAAGAAAGTACTACTGCAGTTGATTCATATATGATGTGAATAGCCAATGTGAACAAACCAAATTCCAAAGTGTTTCTCCTTATATCTAGGATTCAAAAAATAAATAAGTTACATGGTTCATTATAAGAAAATTTTGCTTAATCATAAGACATCATAATTAACAGCCAATCATCCATCTCAACACAACACATGTTCCCAGATCAACTTCTTTTGAAACAATATAAATGAAATGCCGGAAGACATCATAACCATGAAATTCTTTATATGGTAATACTATTATGAGGTGAAAACCTTTCTATTATTGCTACAAAAACAATAACTTATGAGCAGGATCAGCATGACAAACCTGAACCTCACAGAGATGATCTGGAATTTCTTTGAGAAATCTTGATGGTTGAATCATCTAAAAAAAGAAGACTTTATTACTCAAATGGAAAGCAATATTAACATACTAAAAATCATAAGAAACACATATCAATATTTTCAACATTAAATATGACTACGAGTTAAATTTTTTTTCCAGCAAGTTTCAAAATTTTACCAATTACTGACTTAAAGAAATAATCATTGTTTGAAATGGTATAAAGTCAGCTTCTTGAAATTTTAAAAACTAGCGAGTAGTAAGTTCCAGAAATGTTGAAAATTTGAGGATCAACTCTGTAGATGTTTCATGCCAAAAACCTGCCAATTGGAATTCATCATAACATAGAGGATGAAGAGTTTTTTCCGAGCACGAGTCATTGCAACATATAATAGCCGCCTTTCCTCCTAAAAATACAAAAAACAAGCGTACTTGACTACCCCACTAAAAAAATATACATAAAAGAAAAAAACAAATCAATGTTGCAAGAACAAATTTACCTCAATTGAGGTGCCATTTTCCTTTGCCATACCATTAAATTCGTGCAACAAAGGAATTTCTGATTCATTTGCCTGCGCTATTGGTTTGAGCATTAATGCAAGGGGAAATGGCGTCAACTATATTATAATATCTTCATGGGTTAGGAAGGAAAAATAACCAGTCACAATAAGATAAATCATGATGTACAAGGAATCCATTTGTTAAAAGAAGCTAGTAAATCAATGAAGTCAAGTACCTTAACTATGAAAACAACATCCCATTCTAAGCCTTTTGACTACACAAGAAAGAAGAGATGGATTAAAAACAGGTTGAGCCAAGGATATTGTCAAACTCCACAATAAGACCAACAGAACAGTACTAGCAAATAAGAATAGACCTGATGAATGGTAGTCAATGTGATAGAATTTTTATTATCTTGTCTCCGGGATTGAAAATTTTCTTGCTCACGCTCAGATATGAACTCAATAAAAGCTTTGAGCACACTAACACAACCTTTCTCTTTTGATACAATTTTGCTATCCCCTTCTACAGCAACAAATTTAGTTGATATAAATTCAGAGACATCATCCAGTAAGTAATGAAGAACCTGCAGGGACATGTGACCAAATTCCAACTGCATATATGAACAACATTAACTGAGGACAAATTAATTTGAAACTTCAAGATGAAAACTCCATACTTACCGATCTTATGTCATTGTCTTCATTCAGCAATTTCCCCCCATCAACATCAATAATTGCTCGTTGCTCAAGCAGGTATTTCTTGAAAATGAAAGCATGACAAATAGATAAAACATTGATGCAAGTACAGTGTCAAAACAATGGTGTCAAATGTTTGAATATAAAAGGCATGCCTATTGTTAAAAGTTTCATTCAGATGCTAAGTACCACTCATAAAAAGAACAAGAATAGTAGAAAGTAATTCGTTGAAGCTCACAAGAAGATTACTCAGCAAACATATTCATGTAAATAGAATACTCATAACATTCTCCACATTAAAATAGAACTGTTTTTTGTAAACACATCAAAATATAATAGTTGCAGCTAACATTAAATATCTAAGGGTAAGAAAAATGTGAAAGATGGTAAAAGATGCTATAATGCCAGGAATAAAAGAAAAGCGGATAAGGAAGACCAAGAAAATTTGACCTCCACATCCTTTATTAAAAAATCAGCTCATAAAATCCAATATAAGGGAAGACCACTGGTAACAACCAATTTGAAGGTTAGATACTTTTATGGGAAAAGCAAATGTAGTTTAAAGTAACACATAAAAATGAAAAAAAAAAAATAACACATAATAAAACAAATAAAATGTTTCTACTTCATAGAAAAATGGGTTAAAGACTTAAAAGGGAGGACAAACCTGGGGTACCATGTTCGCTACTGAGGTTACAACAGCTGAAATTGATTGTTCCTGTAAGCATTGATATGCGGCGTTAATTTACTTGAAATTAAGTAAAACAAATTGACTGCTAGAATGGAACTATACCGATAACAGGCCAGATTACACCATTATAAAGCGAAAAATATCGCAAGCATCAAACCTTATCTTTAAAGAAGGAGATGGATCCTTGGAGATTCTTTACAAATTAAGGAAAGAAAAAGTAAAGGAGAAAAAAACTTGGAAAATTTAAGAATTGTCTATTAACCGCACAAGATTGAAATAATATGATAGTTAAACAACTATTGGATTAGAATTAACTAAAAAATTAGTTTATTTCATTTATTGCCACCAAATAAAAAACACTACTCATAACTGATAATAAAAATCAAGTCAAGGATTCTGCAGTGAAGCCAAGTCTATTTACCCTGTGAACAAGTTTTGATAACATCTCGAGTGTTGACAACACCTTGCGTCCTTGGGTAAGCTGACTCCTATAATCAATTGCACTCATCTTTCAGGATATATAAAGAGGATGTACATGGTATATAGTCAAACAACATAGACACAAAAAGCTGATACACGTGTTTATGAGAGAGAGAAAGAGAGATCCTGCAGTTTAAGAGAGTTGTGGAACTTCCGGATTAACTACCATGCTTCTCAAAAGAGGCACACTGCTATGGTAACATTCTGGTGCATGCAACAACTGGCATAGAAATTTCTTCAAATCATGGAAACCTAGAGTAAAAGTTCAAATCCTGGAAGATTTAGGGCTCGTTTGGACACAGAGATAAGACACAAAATTATCAAAACTTCTCATAATTTTATTCCCAAACATCACTCAAACACCAAACACTTTTCAATTTCAAATCTATAACTTTTTCATCTAATCATTACCAAATCATTATCCAAACACAAAAACCAATACAACTTTTACAAAACTTTCAAATCAAAACACAAAAACCAATACAATATTTACAAAACTTGAAAACAAAACACAAAAATTAATACAACTTTTACAAACTTCAAAACAAAAATAATATTCAAACAATTTTTTAACTTTATAATATTTTTATTCAACTTTTTCTCTCTCCTTTTTCAATACCCAATAAAATAGGAAAATACTACTTTCCCCCTCCAAGTGGCCCCCCACTTTGCCCCAAGTGCAAAAGTGTTTTTTTTTTTTTGGAAAATGCTATTCCCCCCCCCCCCCCAAAAAAAAAAGTGTCCCCACTTTGAAGTGTGTTTCTTTTTTTGTTTTATTATTTACAAAAAAAAAAAAAAAAAAAAAAAAAAAAAATTGCACCAAGGGGCAAAGTGGGGGCAGAGTAGCACCACCCAATAAAATACCTTAATTCAAATCATTTCACTATTATTCACAAAATTTTCCAAGTGTCCAAACAAGCCCTTATTAATTTTAATATCATCACAAGCAAGGAAAACGACCTTATACATCAAAATAGACTAGCAATGGGCAAGGATTTTTAGGTTTGGATCAGGCCATTCACCTCCCTTGCCCACTGTTATTGTAAATGCCAATTTCCATAAACGGTAACCATATTCAACTACATAGAAATTTTCTAATAGTGAATCTTCAAGCAGCAGACAGCATCAATGACGCTTATAATAATCTGCACACACATCCATAATAAAAACAATGAGCTACCATCTAAGGTAAGAAAATTGAGAGAAATTTGTTTAACATAACCTCTTGAAGGTACCAGAAATCTTTGCACTGAAAATGTCAGTGGCAGCTGATATAAAGCTGCACTTTCTAATAGTTGATATTTTGTCAATATGGTCGATTACCTGCAGGAAAGAAAGACAAGACTCGGATATTTCAGCCCCATGGACAACGAACACATCTACGACAAGAAAGAAAGACAAATAGCACGCATACTGCACACACAGTCACAAGAGTTAAGAGAAAATCTAATGTATAATATTTAATCCGAAATAATATCCACTCATGGATGATAAAACAAAACATGTACCCTCTTCTTTTCCTCTTTCTCAAAAGGAAGTAAAGCCTTGAAGACCCGACGATATGGGCCATCATCACATGCGGGCAACGTTGTTCTAAGCATAGAAATAATGGCTCTGACTACCTATCACAAGACGAGCTAAATCAACAACCAAATTACAATAGTAAATCTGTTGGCCCGCATGTCAGAACAATGATGAGATAATGGTAATGATTTCTACAGATCAGATAAATAAAACGACACGAGCATATGGAACATAATCATTAGCACCTAAAAAGGCAGGAAAGCTGTACAAAGAGACCAAGAATTAGGTCCCACGTACACTAAATGTACAGGTGTTAAAAACTCGAAGTAAGCAAACTTGATGACAAACCAGAGGCTTGTTTCCTAGAAAAAATAATGGAAGTAAATCACATTATAGAGTTCCCATAAAACGCAAGTCGATATTTTCGGTCAAACATTAACAAGAAACAGTCAGTGTCAAGTATTCACACATATGCACACAATTTTTTGTATATATGTGTCAGTATATATATGTATGTCAAGACTTCTTTCAACTGTACAGGAGCCTAGCTGTAATTTCTAGTCTTAAACCACTCGAGATCACTGCAATATAGTTGATGGTTACCAACAGAAACTAATCACATCCAATCTATAAGTAAAATAACAAAATGATTTCTCAGAGGCTTAAAAATTTATATAACATTTCTTTAAATTTTCAGTGTATGGATAGATCTGCTCTTTTCTTTTTATTAGCAGTAAAAAATTAATAAAAGACAAATTAAAACCATATAAGAAAATAATTAATCCAGCTTATTCAATATCCTATGAAAGCTAAGAACATATTTTCTCCCATCAGATTAAGGAGCCTCCTGGGCAGGGATAGTATCATGGCATCATACAACTATTAGATATCATGCCTTTAAATAGTTGTGCATGTTTTAAGCCCCCTTAAAAATTCAAAATTAGTGCGATACATATTATATGTGGGAGTTTTCTTCATTTTCACATTTTGACAGCTTCCATGGGGGTAATGACAATACCTAAATATAGATCAACATAACAACATGAAAACATTTCTGACAGCGATTTCCAGTACATGCATCACATCTTTGTAACCCAGGAAGGTATCCATGTGAAAGAAATTAAACTTCCAAATCTTATTTCCCATAACCTAGTCATTATGGAAGCTAAAGAAATTACAAAAGGTAAGAATGCCTCCTCAAGACATGTAACGGCACCAAGCATCACACAACAATAGAGATTATATCAATACAATTAACAAACATCATAGTAGAGAAAACACTAGACCCCACATGCATAACATCCTCAGTATAATCAACCAGAATAAATGATACAGAAGAAAACCTTTGTGAACTAAAAAAATGTCAAAACCTTTTTCCTATAGAATGCGACGCCATGAATATTAAAAGGTATTTTCCTCTCACGGAAAGCCATTTGGAAGACTTTTCCTGATACCTGTAGCATAAAACATTAGAACATAATCAGTCAGTGGATATCAAAATGTTCTGTATCATGAAAACTTTTACTGTGGCAGCTAAGTGTTACCTGCCTCCGGTAAAGGATTGCAATGTTTTCATAAGAGCAGTTAGAAGCAGAACCATTGGAAGCAGTTTCCAAGATTTTGTCAACAACAAATGAACATTGTGCATCTTCAGTGTGACATTCTTTGATAGTTATCTGTGCATTATGGGCCACATAATTAAACAACCAGCTACAAAATAAATACCAAATTGCATCAAAAATATTTTTCTGATATGATGAATAAAACAAATAAATTACCTTAGATCCAGAAGAATTATCAGTAAGAACGTCTTTTAGCTGGCATCGCTTCCTATTATTCCGTATAAGAGACGAGGCAGCCTCAATGATACACCGTGTGGATCGATAGTTTTTATTAAGTCTGACCTGAATTATAATGGTATAACAAAGTTTAAAAATAATAATCAACCACCGCCTTTAATCTCCTTCTTAAAAATCCAACTCTAGTTTTTTTTATATAATTAAAAATATTATATATATATATATCAAAATGAGTAACCAAGTACACTGAATGTATACAAGAGAACACCTTGCCCATAATAGAAAATCCCTAATAACCCAAAAAAGCTCGTGAAAAACAACCCAAAATACACCAAGCCCGACCCCAACCCCTTGCTTCCCGTAGAACTAAAACTCTACCCAAAAACCCATCCCAACTCTAGTTATACAAACTTTCAGAGATGTCAATACAATCAAGGAATAAGCATGAGTGAAAGAACAAGGCAAACCTCTTTGTAGTTTGGAAAATCTTTGCGATAGGAGTCAAATCCAGAAATGTCAGCTCCATTAAAACTAAAAATGGACTGCAGTAGGACAGGTTTTATTGCACTTTAGAACTAATAAGAAATAAAGAAATAAAATCAATTAGCAAACAAACAACAAACCAGAACAGAAGTAACACATAACAAAAACTTCGGTTGTAAAAGAAATAGCACGCACACCTGATCATCATCACCAACAATGGTTATGTGGTTATGAGATGCAAGAAGCTGTAGAAGATTGTATTGCATGGAACTCGTATCTTGAAACTCATCTATTACAATGGCTTTCCAGGAGTCCTGACACTCCTTGAAAACTTATGATTGGAAAAAAAGAGCAAGCCATCATCAAAACATAAGTAACTTCTGAAGTTGCAGACGTTGGTTAAATTTGGTTCAGATAATATCAACCTTGGGGAAAATTGGTAAGCAGCTTTACAGAGCAGCTGATAAGGTCATGGTAATCTAGAGCATTACAAGACCTTAGAATGTCGTTGTAGTTCCCAAGAATTGCAGCCTGAATTGAATCCAGAGCTTAGAAACACAAAACTGTAAGCATAAGTACAAAAAAAACCACAACGGTCATCTGACAGCTTACTCCTATTTCATCACCCATTTCACGGCATTGTTCAGGAGTCTTTCCAGAAGCTTTAGCCTGAAATTGGAGTAAATTAAATGCATTGTAACACCCACTCACGCCACACACACACACACACACACAATATATATATATATATATATAGAGAGAGAGAGAGAGAGAGAGAGAGAGAGCTTCCAGTGGATGTCAATTTTGACCCACTCCCACAGACTTCCTCTCCTAGCCCTTTTTAGCTGTTTGTTGGCAGTTTTGTTGCAAAATACCTTGGTCGAAAATTGCATATACAAATTTCCAAATGTTGATCTAATTATTAAAAAAATAAATAAAGCAATAAAGGAAAAAGGAACAGCTAGTTACATAAAAACCTTGGTCAAATGTTGCATATACAAATTTCCGTGCAAAATATTTCATACCCACCCCCAAATGAAAAAGGAACAGCTAGTTACATAAAAACAGAAGAAGCATTTGAACCTCTAAGGGCATTGGTTTTGACAAGATAATTAAATGGAAGGAAAGGAAAAAAAGAGTTAACAAATTTGGCAATAATAATAGCAATCAAGGCCACATTTGTTTTCACAACTCCTCTCAATTCATCTTATCTCATATCATATAAACATTACAACTTTCCCAAATTCCCATACAAAATAAAATAAATAATTCAACTTTTTCAAATCTCAAAACAAAAATAATATTAAAAAATATATTCTAACAATATTTTATTCAACTTTTAACTTTAATATCAACTCATCTCATATGCAAAAACAAACGAGGCCTAAATTGAAAAACATAGCCACGCCTTATGAATAACATTGATTGAACAACAACCTTAGTCACGAACTTCAGCCATGTCTTTGACTTATCCTTAAAATATTGTGGAGATGTTATACCGCTAGACTCTTCACCAAGTATGCAGGCATTATGGCTTTGTCTACTCTTCTCATTTTCTGATAATCTCAAAGCCTCAATAATTGCTCTTCTTTGTTGCCCATGTCCATATATTAGGAATTCTGGTGTGCGCCCTAACCTATAACATCAGCAACATCTTAGTCCTCAGACAGTCTCAATGACCACATAAAAAGGGGGCGAAAGGGAGGGAAAGAAACAATGGATGCCAAACAAGTTCATGGATTGGCATTTTAGAGTTAAAATAGAAGGACGATTAGAATCATGATGCAAACAAGCCATTATACATCAAAAGCGAGAAATATATATGGTACTTCGTGTGAGTCAAACCACACTTTCAATTATGCCTTTTCCCTTTCCTAATTTTTTTAAAACAAAATGGATACGTCCAATGTATATCATTATAGAGTGTTCAATAGAAAAAGATTCTGGTGATGGTGATTATCCATATTCATTTGCATGCTATGTAGCAAAGATTTAATATAGAATATGGCTTTAATGTAGAGAACCTTGGATAACAAAATGGGAGGTTTACTGAGCCAGCTGCTCAATTTTGAATAAATTTCATTTAGGCTAAGAGTGTGCATACTTCTCCGCATGTGATCGACAAAGTTGCAAGGAAAATGAGTGGAACGTGCTGATTGTAAGCTCCTTAGCTGTTGCCTTTCCAGCCACTGCTCCTATGCGATCTCTCATCTCAGAAGCTGCTGCTGTAGTAAAAGTCATTGCCAGAATGTTTGACGGACTAATTCCCTAGACGTAGTTTTTAATGCATAAGAAATTAAAGCAAAAGAGGGTAATCAATTCGATTAGAATACTAATTTAGAAGGACAGAGAGAATAGAAAAGAAAAAAAAAATCCCAAGTTAAGGAGACAAAGAACACAGAAACAGATGTATCAGAGAAGAAAATAGGCTATACCTCATTAATCAGCATTAACACACGCCCAACTATTGTGGAAGTCTGAAATTAAAAGCAAGAAATTCATCTCAAACAATGGAAGAAACATTATGGTATTAATGAAGTATACCAAATATATCAAGAAAAGCATTGTGCTATGTTGGAGAAAGACAGAGAGATGGGGAGGAACCTTTCCACTTCCTGGACCAGCAACGATCATCAGAGGGATTGAAATATCACTACAAGCTGCTTCTCGTTGCCTGTCATTCAGAGACTGCAAATATTTCCCGCACTCCTCGGGCATGTCCCCAGTCCGTGTAGGCTGAGAAGTATCTGAATCATTTTCTCTAGGGTCCAAACCGCTCCCAGAGACTGGTGTGCCTTCCTTTACAACACCGTCATGTACAGTGGTAGAATCCAAACTGGCGCCCGGATCACGAGTACGATTACTGTTATGCTGCGTACCTGCAAGAATGTCACCACTTGGAACTGACCTTTCAACTTTTGCTGCAAATTTCTGCACGCAGAAACCGTCTATTTCTTCCAAAATGGACTCATCAAATTCATCATCTTGAATGCAATCCATCCTATTTGAACATTCTGGTTGTTCCATAGGAGTTTTACAAGAGTCTAACACGACGTCATTCTCTAGAAGAGCAGAAGTTGTCCTTGAATCGGAACTATGATCAATCGATTCCCTCCTATTGATAGTTAAGCCCCCGGAACATGAACTGCTGCTATTTCCACAACCTGTTGATTTGAACCCCATCACAAGAGAGGGGGACGGTGTGTTTGTTGATATCTCTGCGAGAGGAATTCTGTTGATGCTGTCAACACAAGCCGGAGTTGCAATTCCATTTATATCCCTGATTCAGATATTGAAAAGATCAGCATTATCAGAAATATCGCATTTAATCAATTAATTTTCTCACAATGAACAAACAAGAGAAGATATATCAACTAATAGAATCGCTAATTAACATATGCGTCTTCATCCTAAAACTCCGTAGATCCCTCAGACCCGATGGTTTTGAAGCTTGGGACTTGATCGGATGCCTAGCGCTAACTTCCGGAAACCAACAGGAAATGTGAAAAGAAAAGGAAAGGTTGTCGTAGAAAAGCGTTTACTTATGAGGAGAAGATAGATGAGGGAAAAGAGCGGTAGCGTCGAGGCGAGGCCGTTTGCTAGCAAGCAGTGCCTTTGCGGCTCTGAAATTCCGAGCTATTCGAGCTCTCTGTTCATTGGAGATTTCTCCACAAGTCGATTGAGGCACGGTAGGATGAGCATTTTCCTTATACATCAATAAAAGTTTCTCAAAAGCTGAACCCTAACGGTGGTGGAGGAGGAGGAACTTTTGTTTGGTTTCTTGAATCTTTCCTGTTTTTGTTGCTTTTCCCCCTTCTTGTTAAATTCAAATTAAGAGGGCTTTCGCTGTGAGCAACTTAAATGGGCTTTGGAGATCAAATATTAAAAAAAAACCTTAAATGGGCTTTGGTTAGGAAAATATATAGTGGGCTTTGAAAAGCGTACGCGTCACGCTTTGTTTTTTTTTTTTTTTTGTTAAAAGTGGAAAGGAGAATAATGTAAGGGGCAGAGGGAGAGAAAGAGAGAGAGGGTGATGGAGGCACTTGCCGCACTGCAAGCCTCATATGGAGGAGACGCTTCCTCCGATTCGGACACTGATGACGCAACTCCAGTCCCTACCAACTCCAAGGAATCCCCAAGCCCTTTGCCCCCACCTCCTCTCTTCCTTAACCCTTCCAATTCCACTCCCGTCGGTAACTTACCCACCAATGTTCTCTATTTTCTCGATTTCATTGTTTGTTACTGAGGGAACCCCACAAAAGTAGAAACCCTTTTTTTTCTTTCTTGAAGCCCTTCATTTAAAAAAAAAAAAGAGCAAACGTTTTTATCAGCAGCCAAACAGAGCTGAAGAAGATTCTTGATGGTTTTATAATTTATGAAATTATTATAAAACTTTGCTCACTAAGCGTTTGATATTTTGATTGTTATAAGGGACAATGGACTGCCTGCAAGCTGGACAGGCCGCTAGAGTTAGGAGCTTTCCCCATGTAGAAGGGAACTACGCTTTACATGTGTACATTCCTGGTAATTCAGTTTCTTAATTCTAGTTAGCACGCTACTTTCTTGGCTTTTATTTATAAAAAAATATATCAATCTTCCTGTCAATATCACTAATCTTGAGAAAGTGGAACTTCTTCTTTGGGTTGCTTTCTTTATGCAAACTGAAAAATGGACAACCTTTGTCTGCATGTTGATAACTAAATGTGGTTTCTGATGTTGACGCTATCTCGTGCTGCCAGTCTTTGAATTCGACTGTCCGGTACTTGAAAGGGAAAAGGTTGTACAGACTATGTTAGTTTTTTTCCAGATCCAGTTTATGAGTTTTTTCCTGACTGAAGGCTCAGCTGAAAGGTTGATGCCTCTCTAGATTCTTTTTGGCTATGACTAGTTCTTGAGTGCATTAGTGACAAATATTTGTGATCTTTGTCATCATTCTGCCCTTGTTATCAGTAAGGGGGAACATACAAGTGCACTTATTTCTTACCGTGTTCTTTTTATTTCTGATTGGCTTGAAAATGTCCATTAGACTTTTGTGAGCTTATATTCTGTTTAATGTGCTTCAGTTTACATACCATCTGTACCAAAGAAGGAGCTGACCTTGTTTTTGAAGAAGCTAGCATCTCTTGTACCTGGCCTTCATGTTGTTGATGTTGATGTTCCCCTTAACAGTCTCTATAAGGATGATCACAAGCTTGAACAAGTTGCCCTAGGAAGGGAATTCCACATTAGTTTGGGAAGAACTGTTCCCATTCGGGCGCACCAGATTGATTCAGTGGTGGCAATGCTTCGGCAGAAGCTTCAATTCCAGAAGCGGTCAGATTGTATTTTCTAGCATGTGAATTTTAGTTTAATTCTAGAGCATGATATTATGTGCTTTCACATCAATGCATAATTTTCTTGTGAAACAGGTATTGGATTGATTTTAGTAAGTGGCAAGTTTTTGTTAACGATGATCATACACGTACCTTTTTATCAATGGAAGTTATTACAGGAGGATTAGCTGAGGTATCCTGCGCATTCTTTTATTTTCTTTTTCCTTTTCCCTCTCTCATTACTTTCGCGTTTTCTTTCTTTTTTTGTTGTTAAAGTAGAACTTCCAAGTTTGAATTTGTCATTGAGATGCTGATTTGCTGCCTTCTTTCTTCTTATTCCCCTCCCTGCAAGTCTTTGGTCTAGCTTTGTCATATTTTTCTCTGCACTGTAGTCCATACCTACTAGGGGTCTGGTTTTGTTGTTGTATATTCTGCAGTTATTGTTTCTTAAGAAGCATGCTTGTTTCCTATAATACTAAATAGATGTGGTATTCATTTCGGCTTCAATTTGGTTCAGATAAGAAAGCAAATTCACTCTGTTAATGAAGTTTATAAGCTTCACAACCTTCCTGAGTTCTATAAGGTAGGTGTATTTACCCCTCTTGTTTATGGTTATTTAATTATCAAAGTTTTAGGCTCCGTTTGGATTCAGAAAGTGTTTCATCTCATCATTACAATTTTTTCAAATTTTCAGACAAAATATAATAAACAATTCAACTTTTTCAAATCTCAATTTAACTTTTTCAAATCTCAAAATAATAATAATATTAAAAAATAATATTCTAACAATATTTTTTTCAACTTTCATCTTTTATCTAAAATCATCTCATCTCATCTCATCTCATCTCATCTCATCTCTGAATCCAAACCAGTCCTAACTGGCACTTTCTTGAATTTACGGCAGAGAGATAACTAGGAAGATTTTCTTGCAGCAAATGATTATGGTTGCCAATGTTGGTTTTGATAACAGGATCCGCGGCCACATATATCCTTAACTTGGGCATTGGGTGACATCAGCGATTCCCTAGAGAGGGTGGTTGAAGAAGAAATTAGGAGATTCAATGTTGGGAGCTCATTACATAAACGCATTTTTACCAGTAAGTTTGGTGGTATCGAGTGTAAGATTGGTAATAAAACATATAAGATATGTAAATTTCAAGATGAATAACTAAGCCTCGTGATTGAATAGTGTCTATGCTGAAGAATTTCACTTCTGATGGTGTATTTGACGATCGACGTTGCTTACTCCCACATCCACATTATGAATTTTATGATAGAAGCTGGACGGGTAAAGGATCAGGCTAAAACGTATCCAAAAAATAACAGATTATTGCCCAGCGTGAAATTCCGCTGGCTTTTCAACAAAAAATATGGCTTCTGTCTCATATGATAAACACTCATTTCCTTTATTTTGTAGAGTTAAGTCTGTAGAGGTTATTTTATTGAATAACAATACTTCAGAGTGCATTATCTAAGCCGAGGAAAAGGCTGAAATAAATTGTGGTGATCACCGATTGCCCATCAGCACCTCTTTTTTGCACCGGCTTACGTTGCACTGACGCTATCAGAGATTCAGACACATTAAATTTTTTTTTTTTTCTCCAATAGATATTTTATTTAAACAAAATGGAAGAGGGTAAAACATTATATTTAAAAATTACGGCTATACTAATGAATAACATTATTTTTACTTATTTTATTTTACCGTAAAATGTAGTAAACTGGGTAATTTTCAGAAGGCTCAAAATGATAGTGAAACTGTAATACGTTTGAAGGATATTGTCGTTTACGGTTTCTTATTCTTCTTTGTTTACGAATGAAAATATGATATAAGATAGACTTGGCATTAGGAAGTTATACCTAATGCATTAAGATAGACTTGTAGATTTGTGATACACATGTAAATGCAGATTTTAAGATATATGGTATTCACGACATTGATCCAGACTTAAAGGGAACATTGCCTCTAATATATATCATTACCCATCTCTCAACGTGTTGAAAAGCTCTATCGTTTGCTAATGATAATAAAAATAAAAGGTAGAACACTGGTGTTGTTTGATATAAGGGAAGCAGAAAAGAAGAAACAACGAAAGAGTACAAATCTATTTTATAATTATTATTATTATTATTTTGATAAACTAACAATGAGAAATACAAATCTATTATTTGTTGCGGGTTGAAAAAAGTTTTCCTCTCCTTTCGTTTACGTATACTTTCACAGAGAAGAAAATGCTAAACACCTCCGCTGTTTGTATCTACAAAAATAGACGTGTTATCAACAAATACAGTTACGGTAATGCTTCTGAACATCAATTGGAGACTACAATTCGTTGCTACACAGATGTTCATGTGTTCCTTACGCTGTTTGTATATACAGAAATATTTACGATGTGTTGTATGGTACAAGAGAGGCAGCCCATGACGATGCAGGCTGCAGTTCTTAGTCAAAGGGATCAATCCGAGGGTCATGTTCACTAGCCATAGCCATTCCGGTACAAAGGCACGTGGGGCACATAACCTGACGAATTAAAAACAAGTGCTAAAATGGAAATGGTGGTTTGAAACTTGCATCTGTTCTCTAGATTTAAAGCTTAAAACAGAGGAAAAACTGGGGAATGTAGAAACTTCCAACTTCTAAGTCGTTTGATTCCGTTCATTAGTGGGGCCATCTAACGAGGTTTCTTTTATGCTAAATGCCCAGCATCATAAACTTGATACCTATACAAAATATAGTGCTGAAATTCTACGTCTTGAATTCAAGAAGGAGCTGTTCCCCCCATATGCATATGAGCCATGAACACTGAAGTGTTAGGGAGAAATGACAATCAAATATCCACGTATATTGAATTTCTCATTCAATAGACGCCAAAAATATTAGAACCAGTTGTTAGATGTCCAACCTTTCCAGATCCTGAACAATTCGAGCATCTTTCTGTTTTAGATGGTGATACAGGCTGATCTCCACCATTGGTTGTTGATATTGGTTCGATAAGAACTAGTGCTCCACTGCTTAAACAGCGAGCACAAGAAAGATATCCTGCATCCACCAATTAGAAAAGATCAAAAGCATATTTCCTGAACAGGTACATATCCTCTTCTCGGGCATGAAACCCAAGCAATTGCTCTATTCAATACAAAGTGTCACCAAACAATTTAATCAATCGTACGGTTTGGTTAACAGGAAGAGAAAACGAATGTTCAGTTAATTTCAATTTTATCTTTTATTCAAATAAGAAGCCATAATTTGATACCTTATTTTAAGTGGGCACAATCAGATTAATGCCCTAAAATTTTCTAAATTTTGCAATAATCCAAATTTCTTTAAAAGTTTCGAATTTCGATGGGAGACCTGCCCCCAAACAAATGTATGAGGCTCCACACCTGCTCAAGTATAATTTAGTAAAACCATCTCAAATATGGATATTAAAAACAAGACAAAAAAACAAGAGATTCCAACATTGATACCAGTTCCAAGACAATATTTGCATCTTTTATGCTCCTGCTGTTTTACATTGTTTATTTCAACCACCATTAATGCTGAGATGACCCCAACTGCTCCTCCAGAGAATGATGCCACAATGGGATCAACCTGACTGCAGTTATGTGACAGGAAAGCTGATTAATAAAGAAACCACAGAAAAAGCAGTGTATGGCCATCGTTTACAATATATTCAAATAAACATGGATTACATGGGGTTCATTTTGACTGAACGTCGACAATTTCCAGATCTCTGTAAATTACAGTTGTTTCAGTTTCAAATTCGGCCCATGCCTACCAGATGACTGAAATCCAATTTTACAAAGTTTGAAGTTTTGACTTAAAAATAAATTAGGTGCACCACATTGTGTCATACACAAAACAGGTGGTACTTAGTATTCTCAGAGTCCCCAATCTAGGTAAGAATTTTGGGCAAAGGATTAGCTTAGAATAATAACCAACAAACACTCTCTACTATTAACAATAAATAATTTTCCCCCTATCCGAATAATGCGTAAAGGATAATGGAAAACACGTAATATGCTTAACTCTCTAGTTTTATCGCCTCCAATAAACTTCTCTCAAATTGAAAATATATTCCAAAAATATGCAAGTTCATGAATGTCAGATTTTTGTTACGGTAGCAATTGGTAAGTAATGTAATTTCATTCATTTCCCAAGTTAGATAAAGATATAGTGAGTGCATCACCAAGAAAAACTTAAAAGGGAGCTAACTAGAAGTTCAAAACTTCAATCCGCTGAACAAGACAGCTGCTCGCAACTACATCTAGCAGAGAGGTGACTCCTTCCTTCACATATTGACATTATAGGGGTACAAATGATCCGGTCCGGTCGGTCCATTCGGTCCAGCCTAATTTTTTTTTTTAAAATAATTAATAAAAAAACTATTTAAAATATTAAATTAAATTAAGTGATTTATTAATGTGAATTATGTAACAAACTCAATAAAAAAAATATTTTATTTGGTCAATGATAATAAATTAGATGAAAATTATATTATTAATTTATATAATTACTATATAGTTAACTAATTGATATTATATATTAGTTAATTCATAGAATATTAACAAATATTAATAACATATTTAAAATTTTATATTGTTAATTGCACAATTATTATATAAATAATATATATAAAATATTTTTTTAATTTTATTTTTCATTCGGTCCAGTCCACGCGGTCCGGTCTAGAAAAATCTTGGACCGTGGACTGGACCGAAACTTTTCGATCCTCTAAAACGTGGACCAAGACTGACCGGTCTCAATCTTGGTCCGGACAGAAACGGTCGGTCCATTCGGTCTGACCGGACCATTTATCACCCCTAACCGACATATTGTTTGTAAGGTCTTCAGTTTGGATATTCCAATATATTGTCCACTTTTTTTTTTTTTTTTTTTTTTTTTTTTTGGTGTCAAGGAACCTCCCCAAGGCAAGGACCAAATGGCCCTTCGGACCCACTCCTACAGAGTAAACCTCGATCTCGTGCACCGCACCCTCAAAAATTTTCCTACACGGAACTGGTTAAATCACTGTTTTTAATTTCGTACCGTACCGGCCTGTACGGCTGGTATTTGCCGTACCGGCCACCAGCCGTACCGACCCAGTGGCCGGTACAGGTATGATATATGTTTCGTACCGACCTATATTTCTGCCTGTACTAGCCAATATTTCGGCCTTTAATTTAATTTAATTTTTTATTTTTTCAAACTACAAGCTTATTTTTTTATCCCAATTCAGACTAGACTATTTATAATTTATATATATATGTATTTATATATAATTTATTCATATATAGACTATTATTTTAGAATATAATTTATATATATATTTATATATATAATTTATTCATATATCGATTATCTCGAAACGGTACACAAAACAGTACCGGTACCGAAATATTTCGTTTCAATGCCTTGACCGATACGGTATTCAAAACATTGGGTTAAATCGCTGATTTTTCACCATGAGGTGTGGCCCCAACTTTTAAAGTCAATAGGCACAATTTCAATAATTTTCCCTACTTATACTTTTTCAAAAAACTACTCTCTTTTCTAAGGTAGACAAACAGTTTGGGATCAAGGTAGTTTCAAATTTTGGTTCAAAGAAAAAAAATTCAACTGGAAAATAAGTTTGTTTTCAGAAAATATTTCATCTCATCTCATCTAATCATTACAACTTTCCTAACTTCCAATACAAAATAAAATAAATAATTTAACTTTTTCAAATCCCAAAACAAAAATAATATTAAAAAATATATTCTAACAATATTTTATTCAACTTTTTAACCTTAATCTCAACTCATCTCATCTTATTTGCGAAAACAAACGAGCTCTCATCTTATCTGCGAAAACAAACGAGCCCTAAATTGATTTGTAGGATGGAGAGTCTAGTTTCTAAACCAAAATATGTGGCCTTGAGGCGGTAGTTCTGGGTTCTTGAACATTTTCATGGAAAAAATTCCCATATTTCAACAGGCAGTTGCAAATCAAAACAGGAAATTGTCTGGCAAGAGAGAACAAGATATGTACCTCAACTGCAACGGAAGATGCAGACTTCGGATAAAATCTTCATATGATGTGCCTCCGAGCCCCAATTTAAGCTCCAACTGAAAGATGTTGGGAAGCATTAGGAGATTATAAAATTAAGAAACCAAAGCATGTTTCCCAAAGAACCACGACTTTTCGATATGGGTCCTAATTTTCTCTTGATAATATTCTCTCAGATTTTCTTGGAAGCCCTGTCCTCTCTTTATGATAAATACATATATAATGGCCTACATAAGAATTAAGCCCAGCCAGTATAATTTACTTGAGAAATATAGCAGCCAGGCATTTAACATAAAATATCCTATTAACACTAAAAATAAAATGAAGCATTGGTTAAATCAGTCATAAGATTTAGTGCACAGATAACTTACAGCGGGTGCTAGAAGGCCCCCAAAAAGGATAATCCCGGCAATAAGAGAAAAACAGGTGGCATAATACAGCTTAAGGTTTGCTGAACTCTGCAGGCAATATATTGATTACCTATATGACATGATCAACATCTTGAAGGAGAACATAGCTCTAATTGTCTATAAATCAAGAAAAAAAATTAAAAATGGGGTAAAATAGGTTTAAATTTATTGGAAAATGTATTCACCATAAGAATGTTACCCTGTGAAAAAGCTCACCAAAGGAGGCAAAAATGGAATGAATGATGGAAAATTAGGAAGTTCATTCTCTTGTGCTTCCTTTAAAATCCCAACTTCTGCACTTTTAATCCTCTGTTGTATTCTCAGCCTACGAACCTACGAATTGTAGAAGGATTTCAACAGAAATTAAATCTCATTGGATAACAATGAAAGTAGAAAACATGAAATTTATTCTCAGTCATTATTTGGAGTTTATCGAGCTAAATAAATAGGATGCTGCACTGTGTTAATTATGGTTGGAAAGGTAGAGCTAAACATGGAGCTAGCTATATCGAGCAGAAGGGTATGGCAGACAACAAATAAACGTATTATACAACGAAATAGCCTGATAAAAAAAAAAAAAAAAAAATAGCCTGATCATACAATACAGACAAGTGGTGGTAAACGTAAATGTTAAGGCAGGCTAGAGAGCGGGGGGGAAGGGATAATAAACAGCAGGCCTTTGGACATCTAAAGAGCACGATGAATCTCAGAACGACAAAAAATGAAAATGAATAAATACAACGCTTTTTAAAGACACGAACAAAAAACGTTAAAAATAAAATAAAAAGAAAATGAGAAAGCTAAAGAAGCACTTAGAAAGGCTGAATCAATGACTTAAGATAATCAATCTTAGGTAAATAAGAATGATGTGTGTCAACTTAATACAATTTTGGGAAATACGACGCAGAGGGAGGGTACGCGAGAGTGACTCGTGGAATTTTGGTCCTACTCTTGTTTAATTTTTTAAAAAAAAAAAAATCTGGAAATGGGATGGGACCAAACATCCAAAGGGAAAATACATTTCCCTTCCATTTCTACCCTCCCCGTCCTTTCTAAGGCTTCAAGTCTACCCAGTATAAAGTCGGTTGGATCGAATAGATTACTTAACCAGTACACAAGGAACAGGAATATTATCCAAGAAATTTGCTGCTGTGCGAAATTGAGAGCTCAAACAACAATTCAAGCTTATGTGTCAAACCAGTAAGCCATGGGAGAGGGAAAGAGAGTATCCGTTGGATTCTCACTCACCTCCTCCATATGCAAGAAAATTTTGTTCCGACGACTCCGAATACAATCCTGGATCTCCTGTAATTCCATTGCGACAAAGTCTTGCTCTGTTTCCGGCCCTTCTATTATACAGAATCTGAATCCAAGTAATCAGTCGATATATTTTGCCCAAACCCATAAAAATATGCATCTCGAGTGGTGAGGGAAACAAATAGAGTACCCGGCGGTTTTTTTCTCAGTAGGATCGGAATCGATGGAGGCATTAAAAGAAGATGAAGATGACGAGGCGGGATCGGCGACCCTGGATCGCCATCTCCAGTCGAGCCCGTGCTTTACATGTCGAAACTTCGCGCTCCGGCGAGGGAAGCTGTACGGAAATGGCGGGTTTATATGGTGCGAGACCGCCAACACTCGACCCGAACAGAGCATCCTCTCAATTTGTTCTATGCCCGAACTTCGGTAATGGAGTGCAGTGGAGCGGGGAGTTAAGAATATTGGGGTATATTTTTGTTTGTCTTTTTACGAGAAATTTTTAAGGAACGCATGCATGTTCTGTTTTGAGAAAAATAAAATAAAATATATCTTGAATTATTTTAGCATAAACATATTTTTCATGGCGCATGTATTTTATTATAAAATCAAAAAAAAAAAACTTGTCAACAAAATTTATAAAGCATGGATATTTTGCCACGTGCAACGAGGTTGTTGGTTGGTTTTTATTATGTTTTTTGTTTTTTTTACCATTCAAAACGATTATTAATATTTTTATTTTTTTAATTATAATAAATTTTACTACAAGTAGATACAATTTATGAGTAGCAAAACTCAACCGCATAATAATGTCTCTATCTTTCGTTTTGGTAAGTATTCTCTTTTTCTTTTGGATAATATCGACGTCGTTCTTTTTGTCTTTCATTTGGATAATGTATTAATATGATATATTCGTTTTTAATGTCTCTGCTGTAAATGACAAAACATATCCTTTCAGATTCCTACCCGCGCTTGTGATCTTTGTTTTTGTTTTTTTCCTTTTGATTTTTTTCATTTTAAGACCACACATATATTATAAATTTGTAATAATATTCTTTAATTTTCGTTGAGACGCAAGAAATAAAATAAATCATTCTCTGAATGTATTATTGTAGTAGGTACCAAATTCTTGCAGAATTATATTAATTATTATTCACAATTTTAATTTGTATAAATAAGATGTTGAGATATATGTCTTGTTTGGATACTAAGAATATCTATTAATTATAAAGAAATAGTTTGTTAATGGAATATAAATAGTTTGAATTGAGATATTTTATTGAATTTTAGAAAATAATAAATAAAAAGTTGAATAAAAATAATAAAAAATTTATTTTAATATACTTTTTTAATATAATTTTATTTTATTATTTTTGTGCTTTGTTTGGAAGTTTGAGAATATTGTAATGATTAAGTAATGATTAGACGAAAAAATTAAATATTTGAAATTGAAATATGTTTTAAGTTTTAGTGATATTTGAAGATGAAATATTTGTGAATACATAAGTATAATTGTATTCAATTTCAAGATATCACTCACGGAGGAGAATGAATACCATTAGTGGAAAGGACATTTCTCTCTATCAGTACAGTGTGGGTCTGGGCTTTCACATATTCATGATTTGAGTCTCGATACCAAATAGGCCCATTAAATTTGAAAAGGCCCAACCCACTTCTTATTGCCGATTAAATAACCACCTAGCGGCAATAAAGGATAAGAGCAATTACAATAACAATCCATTAAAGTCTGAACCCTCATCCCAAGTCTGAATTTGAATAATAGATATATCTATTATCACTTAAGTAACATAATAGTTCAAAAGCTTTATATAAGAGGATAACACAGGTACGTAAAATGGATCAGATTCTTGGAGATTAAAGATTATTCTAGTATTGTTACTGACTTAAGCATCGGAGGTTTCCATCGAAGCCCGAAGCCATCTACTATTTGGTTGCAGGTGATTGCGAGGTGGCGGCGATGAAACACGTCCATAACAATTAGATTGAAATGAATACCTCAAGTTCAAGACAACGTTATCCATATATGTTATGGTATAAACTCGTGAAGTTGTCCAAATATACCTCAAGTTTGAAATGAATGTTCCCATGTAGGCATCTAAATAAATAAATATATATATATATATATATATCATTAAGAATAATGCTAGTATGCCTCTTCATTTTGTCTCCTCATTTTGATCGCTCATATATTTAATTTTATTTTTTAATTTTGTTTCTTAATGGTTAAGGAAGTGACTATTAGTGTATTAGTGTTTTTTATTTTTTAAAAATATTTAAAAATACTTGAAATAAAAAAAAATAGCATTTTGCACTTGGCGATTCATCGAGTGTGCACATAGAGGTGGCATAGTAGCACCACTCATATCGTTTAAGAGAAGGAAGTGTTGCCCAAACTCGACTTTGTATAGTAACCGATCATTAAAAAAAAATTTGAGACAATTTTTAAATATGCACCATAGAAAAATATTTTCATCTCTCTCTAGTTTTACTTAAAAAACAAGTAGACATTTTTTACATCGATATAGATCAAAAATAGAAAATGATTTATACAGCTTTAGGATGTGCAATTCTGTGTAATATTAAAAAATGATGTAAAATCAGTGTTGAGATTAATATGAAAAAACTCGATTTGTTACGATGACTTTACTTTTAAAAAAACTGTATAAGAATTGCACATATTAGAATTATATTTAGTATTATTATTTTGAAAATTTATATTTATAAACTGGTGTGTATAATACACATTGTTAGCATTGTATTTCGTTTACCTTTGGATTAAGTTCTAACAATTCAGGTTTTCAAAACCAGGCCCGCGAAAATGAAGAAGAAAGCAGCTGGGAGAGGACGGCCTTAAGGCTGGGAAGTTTCTTATGCCAAAGGCAGTAGAGGATTTTAGAAGTTTGTAAATAATGAGAGAGTCTAGAAATCAGAGAGCGGAGAGAGCTTTTTTGTACCCGAAAATTGTTATTTATACCTGGAGTTTAGGGAGAATAGATCACGCTTGCCTTCATGGAGCCCTTGTCCTTTTTACTGTTTCTTTTATTAGAGTACTTTAAATACGGCGTGCCTTTGTTACGATGTCATTAATATAACGTGTTACTCGGATAGTAGTGTTATTATTACGGCATGGTTCTCCAATTTGTTTTATTTTGTTGGTGCATTCGGTTGTTCGTCGATATTACCTTGTCAGATCAAAGGTTCTCCGTCTTTCCTATTCTGCCATGTATGAGTCCCCATGAGCAAGGTGCAATTAAGCAGCGTTAGGTATTGTAACAACCCTGCCCTGGGAAGGGTGGAATCGCTACTTACATACCTGTCATTTTTTTTTTTTGTAATATGCGATCAACATAAACATAATACTCGTGTACTCGAAATTTATAATTTAATAAAAGGGAATACCTGATTGACATTTTATTGAAACATTCATCTATAAAAGACTCTCAGAGTCCATCATATATTCATAAAAACATAACTAGTTCTAATTAGAAATTGACTAACATACATACAAAAATGTACTAAGTTAATGTATAAGGGGTTGCCATCACCCCACCATAACGGTTACTTTATACCAAAAGATACATTATTTTAAAGTCAAACCCGACAAAACCTCCCGGCAAGAGACCCATCCCAACATAAAACAACATCCATAACATAACTCATCATCCATGTAAGGTCGAACCAACAGGAAAAACACTAAGTGTTTGCCTCTCCCTCTACAGTAATGCCCTGGCCCCAGCCTCTTTGTCATCACCTGGACGTTTAAAACATAAACATAAAATGAGTCGAATACTCAATAAGTAGTACACCCTGCAGTAAACATACTAGGCATTTATTTATTTTTTCTTTTCTTTTGAAACATGCATACATAAGCATCTTGAGAATTTGACAATGCTTTCATGCAGAAACATTTGAAGGAATAAACAATATTTTCATGCATAAATGTTTTTTTGAAAAATAACTATTCTTTCATGTTTCACTTCCCTTTGAATCAGTACATACTTTATGCCCTGTGTACAGGATTAGCGGTCTTCTTTTGGATCTGGATTTCTGCCCGTGGTTAGGGATTAAGAATCCCTTATTTTGGATGGTGTCACTAGGTGCACTACCAATGGGACCAATCCAGCATTGCAACATGTCTATTTCCTTTCTTTCCTTGATCATTCGTTCATGGTGGCCATTAGCATTTGTGTTCATAAAACTTTCTTTTATTTCTTCTTTGAAATTATGCATTTACATCATTATTTCTTAATAAATACATATGCAGTTTAATGAACAAGATACATTTTCATACTATACTACATATAAGAATAATCAATAAGTTTCTTGAGAAGGCATGCATGATAAGAGTTCATGATTTTAAAATGTGAATGCGAATGCACTACTTTAGACTTTACAACCAATCATAATTTATAGGATGTATAACAGGGGCTATCATGAAAGGGCTTATACATACTATATTCATTTACTATTTTATTTAGAGGAACATTTGCAATAAGAGAGAGATACATCTTTCATAAAGAGAACTTGATGTAAGTGTGTTAATACTTACATAATAGCTATTTACCTCTATAGTACAGTATATAGGTAATATAAGTGTGTTAATACTTGCATGATCATAGCTATTTACCTCTATACTCCTCGTAACTTCCAACGTCAATATAGGTCCTATTCCAATAAATAATATAAGTGTGTTAATACTCATTTAATATTCTTTAGCCCTCCATTTAAAAGAGAAAGCCACGATACTACAATCTAACGTCCATTCTATATTTAGCATTAACCCGATGACTACTCCTCACCTCAACTTACAAGAGAAAGAAATTAAATATTAAGACATGCTAGCTATATAAAAGGCTATTTAAAAAGCTTACATAAAAAGTAATTAAGAATTTATAGGCTTCAAGCAAGATTTAGTAAGATTCAAGCTCACTTTGAGTTATGGACATTATGAGATCAAATTTGGAAATGCTCAACAATGAGCTTTAAAATAGATTTAGACATCTCAAGTAGGCCAAACAAGCTTAGGAAACATGCCATTTATATCAACTCGTGGTTCCTCATTATAAAACGATTAGCTTATCAATATTTTGAACTATTGAGTTAGGTAGAATTTAACCAAAAGAAAGATAACATAAATGGGCTAGTTTTACATTAAGACGTGGTATGACATGAGCTTAGGGATACTTGGATAGCTTTACATATAATAATATATCATGCACAATTAATCTCTTATACCTAAATCAACTATACTATAATCTAACCACACAAGCAATATTAAACAGTTTAAATAGCATATCCCATTAAATTAAACATATCATAAAATATAAGAAGGTTACCCATTTAATAAACTTTAAAACTTTTAAACACCCAAGATTATGCTTTACCCACTTAATACATTTTAAAAGCAAGTTACAAAAATTACAAGGAACCAACAAAAACCTCTAAGCCAAACCTCAACACAAGACACATGGTTCCTACATATACACACTAAAATCACACTAATCAACACCTATGATTAAACTAACTTTAATTGCAACACACCATTTTAGAAATACAAGAAAATATGTGGTGAAATAATCATACTACCATTCGGTTTGGGCTAAAAACAAGGCATATATACTTATTGCAACCTATGAAACTAACCACGCCAAATCACAAGCTAAAACAACTTAGTTGACTTATAAAATCATATTAAATCAAATAAGTCAAGTTAGAGTTTTTACCTTAAACTCTTAACTTCTTTCAAGAGGCAAGATAGAGGACCAATTAGTAGTATGACTGTGTAAATGAAGAGCAAAACGATGGAACTGTTTTAACCCCCAAAATCGAACATTATTGGTGAAGTAAATAGTGAAACTCGAAACCCATATGGAAATCATGCTAGGAAGTGAACCAAAAGTTTATTACCTTTAAGATTTTCCAATTTGGAAGATGAAAACAAGCTTTGGATTCAAGCTTTGAACAAAACTTGAAAATGGGTATGGATGGAATATGCTCGTACGGCTTGGTATGGGTGATAAACGATCGGTTTAGATCGGAGAAACTGACCTGACTGAGATTGAGACCGGTCGGTCTCGGTCCATATTTTAGAGGACTGAAAAGTTTCTGTCCGGTCTAAGTTTAGGGTTCTTCCACCCTGGATCGGATTGAACCGAATGAAAAATAAAAATATATTTTATATATATTATTTATATAATAATTGTACAATTTATTATGTAATTTTCATCTAACCTATCATCATTAACAATATAAAACTTTAAATATGTTATTAACACCTGTTAATATTCTATCAATTAACTAATATATAATATCAATTAGCTAATTATATAGTAATTATATAAATTAATAATGTAATTTTAATTAAATTTATTATCATTGATCATACAAAATATTTTTTTATTGAGTTAGTTATATAATTCACATTAATAAGTCACTTAATTTTAATTAATATTTTAAATAATTTTTTTATTAATTGATTTTAAAAAATAAAAAAAATAAAAAAAATAAAAAATAAATAGTCCAGCCTAATTATTTTTTTATTAGGCTGAGAAAATGATCGGTCCCTATAGGTGTTCGGTCTGGAAAAATGATGGATCCATCACCGAACCGAACTTACCAATTTGCACCCTTACGGCTTTGAGAGGATGAGGGGAAAATGTTTTTCTTTTTTCTTTACTATAGAGTCACAAAGTTTAAAAGAGATGAGAAGAATTTCATTTCATGAAGATGAGAAGATAGGAGAATAAGAGAGGAAAGTGAGCGTCGGCTATGGCTTTCTTGGAGAGGGAGAGAGAGATTAAGTTTTCTCTTTCTTTCTTGGGCGAGACGGACGACTATGGGGGACTTAGTCACTTTGCTTTTGTTTTTTTCCCTTTTTTATAATTGAACGACGCCTTGGAGAAGGGGTAAGAACTTGTTGCTTTTTGTTCCCTTGTTACATCACAAGAAAGCAAATAAATAGTGAAGATTTATTTATCTTAGATATATTTTTCTTTACTTATCAATTTAATGTTAGAGGATAATTAGATTATTTTTTAAATAAATAAAATTAGAGAACTTAAGTAAAATATTGTAAAGTCTTAAAATCATGCCATTCATTTATTTTAATAAATCACATTTAAAATAAAAACATAATTATTTTAAAATAAAATAATTAAAAATCTTTATTTTAAAATGAATAGAAGAATATTTTACTTAAAAGAATTAATAAAATTATATAAAAGTCTACGCAGTAAGACTCGGGTATTACAGGTATGTTCGTCCCACCAGCCATCATTGTTTACTTTTTCTTGTAGGCAAATTGCTTCATGAGTAAATTTGGACCTAGGGTTTAGTATCGGGGCAAAACTCATTACTCTCGGCCGAATGTCTAGTGGACTTATGAGTGAAGAGGAAATCCTTTTACACATAGTAAAATATTTATATAATATAATTTCATTTGAAAGAGAAGTTTTAAAATTTTAATATTACAAATTAAATATTATTATTTAAATCATGCGAATTGTGTACTTTACATTCAAACAGATTTGAGAATTATGAGAATATAATAACTCTTTTATTTTTTTAATAAGCTGAAAAATATAAACTTGAAATTGGTAAAATGCTACTACGAAAAAAAAAAGACAAACGGGCCACTCGTTCACGTATCGTTTTGCAAATCGGCAAGGCTCAATCCCTATAAATTCACAACCTATCGCGCTGACCGTTCTCCTCTGCACAAGACGTTCACAGCGTCTCTTCCCATGTCCTCCGTATGTGCTTTTGCGAGTGGTTAAAACGAAGATCAACATACAGAAACGCGGAGTTTTCTCTTGCTTTAATTGGGAGAAAGCCTTGCGTGTAGACCACCACGCTCACTGGTGGAGCGATCTCACTCAACACTTTTCTGTCTCTATTTTTTCTTCACTTGAAATAATTGTCTGTTTGGTTAACCGGAATACGACGGAGCATTGACAGTGCTTTATAGGTTTTCATATTCATCTTTATATTTGTATAATACCTCTTTAAATTTGTATACATTGGATGATGCATTTTTAAAATTTTGCATTACTATTCATTCTTTAAATATTATTTTACTCTTTTTTTTTTCTCTCGTACATATGAAAATCAACTTTTTATAATTTGTATTAAAATGATTTTGATATATAAAATTTGTATTAAGTTGATAATACAAAATATTTTTAGTACATATTAATATTTATTGATAAAACTAATTATTTTGATATATGAAATTAGTAATATTTAACTATATGAAATTTATATTTTTTAGCACATGGTGCTAACTGTAAAATATATAAAAATAATAATTTTAAGCAAATAATAATATTTTATTATTATTTAGTTTAAATATACATAATCCAATGTGAGAGTTTTTTTTTTTATATGCAAAATTAATTTTAAAAAAATATGAATTTGAAGATGCATAAAGAAAAATCAATACTAGTGCTCAAAACAATAGGAAATTAAAATTCTTGGAATCAATAGGACGACAAACTGCGTTACATCTTTTGTTATATTTTTATGTTCTGATGCGGATGAATGGTAATAGCCTTCAAGAACGTGACAATATTTTCAGAGCAGTGATAAATATACAATATTTTTTATAATACTTTTTATAATACATTATAAAATAAGGATATTTTTATAAAATGATCTTAATTTTATAAAATATTTTATAAAAATACCATTCTTTTTAAAATATTGTTGTATAAATATTATAAAATATGCTGTGCGTTTATCATTTTTCTCTTTCTTAATTGTTGGCTTTGTTCTGAAAGGTATAAATACTATTTTACTTATCAAAAAAGGTATAAATATTAGAAAAAAACTACTTTGACAAGATACTTCATATATTTTAATTTCTAAATTTTTTTTTTTTTTTTACTTGATAGTTAAAGATGTAACTGTTAGTCTGTATTTATTATATTTTTATATTTTCTAAAAATATTTTAAAATAATAAAAAAAAAATTATTTTTTTTTTAAATAAATGGTAAGTGTGCTAGGGGGCAGCGGTCAATGATGGCCAGCAGCCTAACACTATTCAATTATCATTTTGCTTTCTCCTATATTTAAGGGGGGCGGCTACTGTGCCGCCCCATTTTGACCGCTGAGCGGTATTTTTTTTTTTTTTTTTCATATTTTTTTAACATATTTAAATATATTTAAAAAATAAAAAAAATATATTAATACACTTAAAATCACTTCTTTAATCACTAAGTAAAAAAATAAAATAAAAAAATAAATTTTAATTAAAAATTAAATAAAAATGTCAAATTAAGTCTTTCTCATATTTAAGTTGAGGCCGATGATGACGAATGGTTTTTGCCGACATCGCATGATTATCTGGACAAAGATAGTGATATATTTATATTTTCCGAGGCCTTTCAGGGCGTAATTTCTGGTTGTCACATGGCTTTTGTTTTATTTTTTAAATAAATATAGATAAAAATTATTATTAAAAATATCTATTTTATATACATAATATGGTATTATTTAAATCATATATTTCTTCAAGTGAATATTAAGAATAATTAACTAAAAATAATTATACAGTGAGTATAAAGTATACACTGTTACGATGATTTCTCTATTTATTTTTTATTTTTCTAAAAGCAAAACGCACGTTTTACCCTCCCTCATCTCTATCACGGCTCCAGTGGACCAGTACTCCCATTTCAAATTTCTTTCCCCTCCCCCGCGTTGTGCCTCTGCTCGACGAATTTTTTTCCCCTCCCCCGCTTTGTGCCCGTCTTCACCCCTCGTACCACCGTCTGGCGCCGCAGACGAAGTCGACCGACCGAACAAACTCACATCCAGGTTTTACTCTTCGTCCTCTTCTTTCTTTTCGCCATTTCTCTCTCTAGAAAATCTCTCTCTTTGTACACCAAGATTTTGCAATCATCTTTCAGTGCTCTCTCTCGCTGTACATCGCGGGATCCAAATGTTGATTATGCACAATTTATAGGTCTTCTTTTATTTATTTTACTGTATGTTTTCTTGTATATATATATGCACAATTTCTGGAGTAGAAAAGAAACAACCCATCTTGGATAGAAGGGAACGACGGTTTGAGGAGAGACTCCTTAGAAATCATTCCCGAGTTATTTTCTCTTGGTATCGCCTCTTTTTCCTTCTTCTTCATTGCTCTTGTATGATGTTTTCAGTAAAGCAAATTGGATGATTAAAAAAAATAGTAGTACAAATTACGAAGCTTCGTATGTGGTAATTCTTCATTTGCTTTGCTGGACGAGTTCATGATTTTATTGTTCTCCTTCCTTGCGTGATTCGTGATTATGGATGTCTCAGTGATAAAGTTGGATGCTTTTGGACCTGGCTATAAACTGGAATATTTTATAGACTACATGTTATTCTTTTTGCCTTTTGTTTTTTACCTCTTCATCTGATTCTCCAATTGAGCTCTCACATGTAAATTCTGCTTATGTCAAATTTTATAGAAGTGATGAGTTAAATGTATATTGAATCATCATCCCCTGAGAACACTCCTCATATGAGAGAAACCAAAGAAAAAAAAAATACCTGATGAGTTAAATATATGTTCAATTTTTCTGTAACAAACTAGTGCTGGCATTTGGAGCTTTTTTATCCTACAAAGACACTCAGGCAGTAATGATGTTGTGCATCACAGCCAAAATATCAGAAAACAATGTTTCCCTTTGTGTAAATAGGCTGCGTTTGAATGTTGAACTGAGTTGAGTTGAGATAAAATATTATTTGAATGTTATTTTTTAATATTATTATTATTTTGAGATTTGAAAAAATTAAATTATTTATTATATTTTGTGTTGGAATTTGAAAAAATTGTAATGATGAGTTGAGTTTGGTTTAGTTTCCAAACACACCAAGCTACCATTTGTTAGAAGATAATCTAAATGCATCTGACCATGCCTCAGTATTAGTATTATTCAAAAAAACTTATGGGACTTTGTCCTCTTAAAAAAGTATTGCTTTTCTCCATATTTATTGAACTGTTTAACTGTCAAAATTTTTTAAGCGTACATATTATAAATGTAGTCGTGGTGAGATAATAGGAAATATTTGATAATAAGTTTTAAATATTTGATAATAAGTTTTAATAGGAAATATTTTAAATGGATAACTTGCATTGAAGATGTGATTAAAATAGGTATAACAATCCAGAAAAACCTCTATGCGATGGAGCCTATCTGTTTCATGTGTAAATGATTTATGCCTTCCTGTTTGGTAACTTCATTCTCAAAACTCAATTGATATTGTGTGATGGACAAAGAGGAAGATGAAAAGCCACCTAGACCTTCTACATCGATTTCACCAACTCATGTATGATACACATTGATAATTTAGAAATGTCATTGTTTTTTATATATCCATTAAGTTAACGTATTTTTAGTTGTGTATTATAGGGATATTATGGTCCAGGCTCTTCGTAATACCTGCCATTTATGATGCATCCAAATATATATCTAAATCCATATATATACGCATGCAGGAACCAGGTAGATTCCTTTCAGCGATGCTTTTAAAATTCTTTTGTTACGTGCATTTGAGCGGTTCTACCAATGATATGCCAATTTACAATCTCCGTCAATGCCCTATTTTGGATCAATGATTATCTACCTTCCGTTGACTAATGTAGAGGAGTTGGGACGAGTTCAACATCCGAACCAGGTAGATGCCTTTCTACTTTTTAAAATTATTTTCTTACGCACATTTAAGCGGTTCTAACAGCAGTATGCCTATTTACAGCCTCCATCAATGCCCTCTTTTGGACTAACGATTATCTACTCTACGTCAACTAATGTGGAGGAGTCGGGACAAGTTTAACATTCGATCCAGGATGTTTTGAAAATCATGTTGACAATGTTATGGTGTTGTGCCACTTCAAGATTCTATTCACTTCTGTTGTGTTTTAATAAGATTTTTCTTCACTACTAATATTCTAAAGTTCATTGATCAGTGGTTGTTAGAGCTATCTCTCTTTCTAAATTTCAAATAGCTTGAAACATATATATGAAAAATCAGCTATTTAATAGTGATATAATTATTGAGCTTATTTATTTATTTTTGGCAGACAACGTGAGAACTTAGTATCATGGTAAGGGGGATTTTGTATGATTTTTTTGGAGACTTCCTTCAATATGATGTCTCCCTTTTCATTGTGGTTTCTTTTCAACGACAGAGCAGCACTTCAATTAGGATACAGGTGCTATGAACCTTGCTTGAGATTTGCGACCATGCTTTAGAGAACATTTTGGTGGGTGATCTTATAAGTTCTTTTCATTTTTTTGTTTACGTGTAATCGAGTTAATTGCAGCCCACGTTGTACCATTTCAATTTGATATAACCAACTGAGTCATGTTCGAGAGAAGTTACTGTAGTAGTGCACACTTTGCACTCACTACATGGTTGCTTTTAGTTCTTTACTTTTTTATTTCAGACTTAGGAGATATGTGGTTTAGATGATGCCACATCATGTATATAAAATAGTTGCTCCTAACAGAGACTTCTATCTATATTTATTCTAACCAATAAGAGCTTAAAAAATTGTAATCATACAAGATGGAGCTACGCTGTGGACACCTTCTTGTCCCATTAAAATCCTATATAAACTAACTACATAATCAAATTAGTAATGTCTATTAGAAACATAGTCCAAATCATCATCCATTTACAATTAACAGTAACACATATATCTATAGGCTCCACTAACCAAAAGCTTTTACAACTAAGGTCCGTTTGGAATCAGAAATGTGATGAATTCAGATGATTTGTAAATAGTAATGAGATTTATGAATTGAAATTTATAAATAGTAGTGAGAGAGATGATCTAACGATCTCTCAATCCAAACCGGCTCTAAAAGTCACCATTGCTGCAAATCGGGAACTTCTGTTTTCACGGCCGTTCTAAACAAATTAGAATTGTTTGTATTCGGAGTCCACTTACTGAGTTTGGTCCCACGTTATGCCCAATTCCAGCAAAATCTAGCTTTGCATGAACAATTTCTCCTGGATCTGGAACATCAAAGAGTAGTTTTTTTAAGATTGGGATAAAGAACTTCGGTCAATCTCTTCGACAAACAACAAAAAAATGCCTCACTTTTTTTCCAATTTGGCCAGTTCCAAACTGTTGACAGTTATGCAAGTATAAATTCTTACCTGGATCAGCGAAGATGAGAGATTCGCCTTGGTAATTAGGTTCGGCCAGATCGGTCCCTGACGGTGATATAATAACACTACCTCTAGCACATACGATTTTGTCCTGGGATGCATCGCCATTTGAACCTTCAGAAACACATTCTGTCGAAAGAAAATAGCCTTTCCTTCGGCAGAATTGGTTTCCAGATAGAACAAAGCAGCCGCCTTCTAGGGCTATATGGGTCATTGATGACCTCCATATCTCTCTTGCTTTGGCTGTCGGTGCACAAAATATTTCAATGCCTATAGAGTGGAAAGAAGGATTAAACAGATTGTGATCGGCACAACCATTGATTACACAATGTATGAAATTCAAACATTAACTGGACACAATCAAAACAATCCTTCAAACAGCTGATGGGCCAACCAAAACAATCCAAACATTCAACCAACGCACTCGTTAAAAGATCTATGGTTAAATCCAAACATCCAAATATTCAAATATGGACGCAGAGTGATTAAATCTCAAATGTTAAACACAACAGAGTGAGTAAATGTAAAATATACAAATTTATTGAGATGTAGGGAACGCGGATCTGGATGCAGGCACAGATCTATGGTTGAGCAAAATAATCGTTTGATAAAAGTCCAATGAATTATAAAATTGCAATGAGAGTAGAGATAATGACTGAGGAGGTTTGAGAGATGAAATTAAATTTTCAAAACTTCTAATAATTTTATAATTTTCAAAACACACTGAGCTCGCTGCATTGAGGTGTTCGTTGCACCTCTAGGTGCAGCCGTCATGGGCACTGCCTGTAGAGGTTTCTGTCAACTGCAATGGCATGCTACTTTACACTGCAGAGACTGGCGCTAGTATGGGTGCGCGGCTCTAAACCTTGCGACATCGGCTTGGTCCGCCGTGCTTCTCTGCGCGCAGTAGATCTCGCAGCGCCACCATGGTGTGCGCTGCTCTGCGCACAACAAAGGATAGTGCCTTCGTCGACTTACCGCTTTGCTTGCAGCAAAGCGCACCGCTTTACATGGTGCACACCATGGCAGCGCTGCCTTGGGCGAAGCAGATCTGGCCCACAGCTTCATGTGCGGTACTGCTCATCACGAAGCACCACGTACGACATTACTCCAACACCGTGCCGATGGGCTCTCTTCCTTGAGGCAGTGTTTTATCAGCACTGCACCGTGGCAGCGTTGCACTGACGCTGGCTGCGCAACACCTTCGTCAGTGTAGCGCCATGAGTGGGGCAACATCGATGAGCGACGCAGCAGCGACGCACCTTGTGCCACTTTTATCACACAGCACAAGGGCGATACACCTGTGTGTATTGCCGTAGCAGCGGCAACGCCTTGGGCACGCAATAATCAAACAGTGATCGCAGCACTGTAGGCTACATTGTTCATGGTCGGAGCGCGATGCACCCAAGGTTTGCACAATGCGCAACACCCATGCGGTGCGCTATGGTGTCTCTAGCGACCTATTTCCGAGATACACAACCACCTCTCAAACAACCATGGTTTCCGAGAGAAAAATAAAAATTTTCTCATTGTGCTGTAAAAATTCAGTGAATGAAATCATAACATACTCGTCAAACTGGGAACAACCAATTTTTGCTCTGATATAAATGTTAAAAATATTATATCAAATATACAGCAGAAACAATATTACCTCGTTGATAAATTATAAATTTAGTGTAGTTGTTTTACAGATTTTTCAACGTTATTATTCGTCTATAATCTTCACATCGATAATAAAATATGCTACATTGTAATATCAGAATAATACTTACAAATTCTACAATTTAGATGTCGTGACTAGAAAGAATACTCTTGAGATAGATAGTTTGTGATGCAAGTATCTCATCAAATCAAAGAGGGGAGGGCTATGTAAATAATAGTCCCTCTAAGTATAATCCCGGCTGGCCATTAAAGTTTATAAAGTGACTCTTAAGCCATTTCATAATCTCCAAGAGAGGGGGAAGAGATGTCTATTATGGGTGCCCCTTTCGTACAGTTTAAAAATTTTAAAATATTGTAATGATTGGATAAAAAAATTAAATATTTGAAATATACTTTAAGTTTTACCACGTAGTGATATTTAAAAATAAAATATTTGAGAATATTTATGAATACTTAAGAATAATTGTATTCTTAAACAGATCCATAATCATATAGGGATTAAATTTCGAGATGTCACTCACGTAGGAGAATGAATACCATTAGATTGAAATGAACGTTCCGATGTAGGCTTCTAAATATATGTGTGTAGATCGTTAAAGAGAAGGAACTGCTACCCAAACTCGGCTTTGTACAGTAACGAAGCATAAAAAAATAAATTTTGAGACAACTTTTAAATATGCACCGCGGAAAAATATTTTCATCTCTCTCTAATTTTACTACAAAAAAAAAGTATACAGTTTTGACACCAATATAGATCCAAAATAGAAAATGATTTATACACCAATCTAGTTTTTAGAAAAATAAGGTACAATCGGTGCTAAGATTAATATGAAAAAACTCATTTTGTTACAATGACTTTACTTTAAAAAAAAAAAAAAAACTACACAAGAATTGCACATATTAGAACTATATTTAGTATTATTATTTTGAAAATTTATATTTATAAATTGGTGTGTATAATACACATAATAAAATGTTTATATAGTATAATTTGATTTGGAAGAGAAGTTTCAAAATTTTAACATTACAAATCAAATTTTATTATTTAAGTAATGTGAATTGTGTATTTTACATTCAGACAAATTTGAGAATATAATAACTCTATTATTTTTTTTTAATAAGCAGAAAAATATAAACTTGAAATTGATAAAATGCTACTATCAATAAAAAAAAAAAAAAAAAAAAAAAAAAAAAAAAAAAAAAAAAAAAAAAAAAAAAACAACGGGCCATCACTCGTGCACGTATCATTTTGCAATTCGGCAAGGCCCAATGGAACCCTAGGTATGCTTCCCCTATAAATTCACAACCTTTCGCGCTGCCCGATCTCCTCTGCACAATATGTTCACAGCGTCTCTTCCTATCTCCTTCGTATGTGCTTTTGCGAGTGGTTAAAACGAAGATCAACATGCAGAAACGCGGAGTTTTCTCTTGCTTTAATTGGGAGAAAGCCTTGCGTGTAGACCACCACGCTCACTGGTGGAGCGATCTCACTCGTCACTTTTCTGTCTCTATTTTTTTCTTCACTTGAAATAATTGTCTGTTTGGTTTCCCGGAATACAACTAATCAATAGGAAATTAAAATTCTTGGAATCATCTTCTATTCTTGAAGTTAATTAGCATTTGCCCTTTGGTTTAGTCACTCCAAAACAACAGATCAGTACGTTCTTTTAATTTCCTGACTTTTTAAGTCGTTTGTTGTTCGGGTTTATATTTAATTTCACATATATTTTGGGGAAAGCAGAGTTTGCAATGAGGATGACAGAAGCTCCCTCTTCTGAGGTTTTAAGGTGAGGAATTCTGCTGGCAGAATCGAACCTACAACTTTAAACGCCACAACTGAGTAACCTCTCTTCCCTTTTTTCCTTTTTCAATATATCTACAAACTGCGTTAAATCTTTTGTTATATTTTTATGTTCTGATGCGGAGGAATGGTAATAGACTTCAAGAATGTGACAATATTTATTAATAGTTGGCTTTGTTCTGAAAGGTACAAATACTATTTTGCTTTCTCCTATATTTAAGTTGAGGCCGATGATGATCTACAAATGATTTTTGCCTACATTGCATGATTATCTGGACTAAGATAGTGATATATCTGAATTTTCTGAGGCCTTTAGATCGTAATTTCTTCGAGTCATGGGATGGGCAGGATATGTTTCGATGCATGTTAGATCTGCAGCTTGCCCACTATGCTGTTTTTAGTGTGCATTATAATTTCTGTATTTATAAATTTGGCAGCTTTGTTTTATCAGTTTTCTCTCTGTTTATTTCTTTCCATCAAATGCTGGAACTGTTTCATGTTTTGCTCAACCTGCTATCAAAGTCTACAATCTATGTAATCTCTTGTTCCTCACAGGGAACTGGTGACGTAGTTTCTTGAGGTATTTGGGTGACTTGAAATTTTTTTTTTTTTTTTTTTTTTTTTTTTTTAAGAATCTAAAGTCAACATCTTCCTAAGAGTACTGGCATAGGCCAATGTCAGTGACCAGCTAAATGTATATTTGTGAAATTTTGAAGTACAGTAATTTAGGGCCCAATCATATTTGTAGTCACTTAAGAAGTGCCAAATCAATATTTTATGATTTTTCCATCCAACTAACTTTCTCTTTTAACATTAAATTTTAGTATTTATACAAAATATTAAATATTAAATATAAGTGTATTTAAAAAATATTAAATTTTAATATTAATATAAGTGTATTTAAAAATTATTAATTTTTTTTAAATATTATTCAAATATATAGTATTATATTATTATTTTGACTTTAGGATGACTAGTCCAATATAGATTAGCCTCTTTAAAAGTTTTGGCTATAGCCAAAACTTCAAATTCTAGTCAAAATTTAGACATTGCTAATGCTCTTAGAACATTGGCAATGCCAAATCTAAAATTTGACTAAAACTTGAGGTTTTTGGTAAAGTCAAAATTATTGAAGAGGTTAATACACATTGGACTATCCATTCAAAAGTCAAAATAATAATATAATATTAGATATTTAATAATATATTTTTTTAATTTTTTTTTATATTTTGCAAATATTCTATATATTAATTAATAATTTAATTTTTACTTAAAATTATTGTTGTCCAAATTTTTTTTCTCAACGTAATTATCCAATAATAGCCATTGAGAATATTTTACGAGTAAAATATTATTTTGGAGATGAATAGTGACTGGTCAAATTTGGAGAAAGGGATTTACTGGAGCTCAAAAGTAGAGCATTGGAGTTTTGACTACTCCAATGCAGACCACTTTTGAGTTACTTAGCCAAACTTTGGCTAGGCATTGACATTTGGCTAGAAGTGCTGTTAAAGTGATCTGCATTGGAGTAGTTAAAACTTCAATGCTCCACTTTTAAGCTACAAGTCAAACAATTTTTCAAGTTTGGCAAGCTATTGTTCATTTCTAAAATAATATTTGACTTTAAAAATATTCACAAAGTTGGCAAAATGTGTTTGTTGGATAATTAAGTTGAGGGAAAAAAAATAGGAAATAATAATTTAAAATAAAAATTAAATTATTAATTAATATATAGAATTTATTTACAAAATATAAAAAATAAAAATAAAAATTATTATTAAATATATAATATTATATTATTATTTGGACTTTGAGATAGATAGTTCAGCGTGGATTAATATCTCCAATGGTTTTGGCAACCTCAACTTTTAGTCAAATTTTAGACTACCATTGCCATTACTCTTATAGATCGATTTATAGGAAGAGACATGAAAAAATGCCACTCTTTTCAAGTTCCCTTTAGATTAAGCATACAAATTGATGGCCTTTTTATTTCTTTTGAAGTGAATAAACAATTTGTAAAATTGCGTTGATGTGTTTGTACAATCTCTTGGCTGCCCTCCCAATTCACCTCTCGAAATATGTTCTCACTCGCTGAGGATATGGATGGTCTCCATGTATATGAAGCTATAGCAAATAAACCATCATACTGCAATGCAACTAATCAAAACATACAAAGAAGAAAAGGAGGATGTTAGATTTTCATGGATTATCAATCTTGATTCGAGTGATTTCCGCAAGTGGTGCATGTCTCTATAGAGAAATTTATGGGCGAGCTCATGGCTTGTAATCTAAGTTCTAACAATATGTTCTTCGTTTTATAGCAAAAGGTGATATTTGAGATCAAGGCGATATCTCACTTTTTAGTAAAAAAGTTGGATATTGGATCGTTGGTTACCTTATTCAGTGTTGTAGAAGGAAGATGAACAACATGTTATGTAAAAGAAAGGAGAACGTATTACAGTAGAAAGCAATCGATTGATAAAAAAGTCCAATGAATTATAAAATTGCAATGAGAATAAAGAAAATGACTGAGGAAGTTTGAGAGATGAAATTTTCAGAACTTCTAATAATTTTTTATTTTATTAACAAATATCGCTTAAATAACAAATATTTTTTAATTTCAAATTTTAACTTTTTTATTAAATCATTATTTTAACACATAATTTTTTATAAATTTTAAAACAAAAGTAATTTTAAAAAATTATATATGCAAATGGTTTTTTAATTAATAATATTTTATTTGGTTTTTTTCTCTCTTTTTTCGAAATTTCGATAAAGCATCTTATTTCAAACGGAAAACAATACCTCAGCATTTCAACGTCCTGTGGCCCCAAAAAAACAGCCTCGATCCGCTGATAGCCTCTTATCACACTGTTTTGTGGGGTCTTTTCCCAGTTTTCAACAATTTTTTCATGTTACCTACCATCTGCAATTGAACTACATATCCGTATAATTTATCAAAAATATTTATAATTCTGTAAAGAGAAATACTTTAGGTAAAACGATTTAAACAAAATAATACTACAAATTAATGTAATTTGATGTAGTTTATTAAATTATAAAGTTATTTTTTTTTATAAAATAGATTTAACGTGTAATATCAGATAGATTGTTAATTTATTTTTATGAAATATATTTGTATTTTAGCACTGTTCTTCCAAAAGAAATGTCAAAATGATTGATTATATACACACGTTAGTTGAATCACAACAAAACCACACTATCATCCGTCTTGCATTGACGGTTTCCATACTTCATATGGGAAGGACGCAACTGATCATCTACTCACAAAACAACGTTTTTTTTTTTGCACAACTCAAGCTAATCAATTAAGTTTTAGGGACTCACGGGAAATATCCTCGTTTGAGATGGCGTTGGCCTAACTATGTACTGGTTTAAATGGGTACATATCTTGTTATAATAAGAAATAAGTACTATTTCTCATTCTTATTGAGTTCTTTTTTCTAAGCCATTCTTATCGATTTCACCGAAGTGTTTACTTGTTCTCGGAGCTTTTGGGCCTAGGTCTACTTATTTCTCAATAAAACTTAACTTGCCCCGAACAGAAAATTCTCGCACCAAAAAAAGAAAAAAAGAAAGCTCTTTGACTAGTCAGACAGTTCAGCTTCAATTGGGCAGTCGGATGTTTCAGAAGTTTTTGGTGAACATACAATAGTACGTCTGGAGAAGCACAGCGCGAAATGCCATCGATCGTGTTTTGTGACTCTCGTTTATAATTGGAACGTAATGCAAAGTCTTCCTGCTGGCTGCAGCTTCCGTATTCATGACTCTCGATATATATCCATATATATATATATATATATTCCAAAACTTTATTGAGGCGATAAATCAGACTCTCTCTTTAATGAAAATCATTTCCTTATTTCAAGTATCTGATGTTTATATCATGAAGCCCTCGAAAACACGCCATTAATATAGTTCTTGTTTCCATTGATGTTTCATATATAAATCCTTTTAAAGTTTTCTTTTTGCTTCCATAATATTTTCCTTTTTAAACGTCAGTACTCAGCTGTCAGAAATGTTTGGTCAACTTAATTAGATAGTTTATGATCGGCTGTGGCCATTCAAACTAACCCTTCCGGACCGAATTTTAGCGAACAAATTAAAACCATAAGGTCTAGCTAGCTGAATAGTAAGTACCCAAGGAGCTAAATATATTCTTATCCACAAACTTGCAAAAAGACCTAGCTAACTCGCTAGAACAACATCCTTTGAAGCATTTTCCTAGCATGGAAACTATACGAGATACAGACAGTTAAAATAGACACAGATCAAGAGCTTAATCGTAATGGAAAATCCATAATACGATATTAACATAATAATACTGCCAAGGCTTACAGATAATTAACAATAATGTAAACGATACTCTTTTTATAACTCATGATAACATTGATCATGATATATATTTTTCTTCTCGAGAACATGCTATTCCATCAGTTGTACCAAACCAGTGCATCATTCAGCCATGCTTCTTTTTCCCACCCGAGCCGCCACTTCCTCCACCAGCACCTGCACCAGCACTGCTGCCACCACCTCCTGACCCGTAGCCAAACCCTGAACCTGAGCCTGAGCCTGAGCCTGAGCCTGAACCAGAACCAGAACCAAAGCCAAAGCCTCTTCCAAAGCCGTTGGGAGATCGGCCAGACCCCGAACCATAACCCCATCCGCTTCCGGGGCTCGAGCCCCATCCCCAACTGTAGTCCCAGTTGGGGCCATGGCCCGAGCCACTATCACCCGTACTTGGGGTCCCGGAAGGCGTTTCCGAGGATCCACTACTCATTTTCCCACCGCCACCATTACCAGGCTTGGCATGTGCTATGGAAGTTCCAATGATCAAGAAGAGAAGAAAGAGAGTGAATAGCAAAGAATTTGGCTGCATTTCCTTCTCTGTTTTTCTTTTTCCTTTCTCTTGTGCTTGTGAGTTTTGCAGGGAAAGTTAGTTCGCCACTTTCGTTAGCACTTGAGGGTGTAATGCATGAAAGTCGTATTTATAATGGTTTCTGACTCTTTGGGAATGGGGGATATGGACGGCCGTCATGAAAGTTGTCGATCCTATAGTGTGCATTATAGAATAACTACAGGGTAGATCAGATTTTAGCCACAACAAATAACTACACGCCAGATTCGCACCACCGCCTCTCAACTAATTAATGTTGTACAGTGAAAGTGTTTTATTTTAAATTTTATTTATAATTATTTTAAATTTTTATATAAAATATAATAAATAATTCAATTTTTTTAAATTTTTAAATAATATTAATATTAAAAAATAATATATTAATAATATTTTATATAACTTTTAATTTTTATCTAAAATTATATTATCTAATCTCACCGTCGCAGACTCGCACTGACTCAACGTAACTTTTTCCTTATCCATCTCCTTCTAAATTGTGATAGCTCTTATTTATTTCGTTTTCGGTCGAATACGATGGGGTTTTAGTTGGTGGTTGAAAAAAAAAAAAAAAAAAGTGCTTTTTGCTTGTGCTATCGTGCTGTGTGGCGAGTAATTGCTCTGACTTCTTCCACGTTCCATATGCTGGACGGATCGGATCATTTAAGAAAGTGACCCGATCCTGACACGTGTGCGATGTTTTTGTGATATCATTATTAGTGGGAATTTCAGGGTGCAAGTAGATAACAGGTTGTGGCATTGTGCAGTTGGGCTGTTTGCACTTGAAAAAATATCTGCAGTTTTCAGGCTCAGTGCAGCATTCTTTGGACCACATATTCATTTACACTTGTAATAGGTAAAGAACCATAATTCTCAAGGAAAATGTCATTAAACTAATCGAACTAGCAAGTTGGAGTAGAGAAAAACTTATTATTGATTGTTGAACTCATCTCAACTTAATTATTAATGAGATTCGTTATTTTGTCAACTTATCATAAAAAAATTAAATTCGTCTCAATTTATTTTATACATTTAAACATATAACTCAACTTATTCAGTGTGTTTGGTTGTTAAAACCAACTCAACTCATTTCAAATAAATTATTGATGAGATCTATTATTTTTTTAACTTTTCATAAAAAAATTAAACTCGTATCAACCTAATTCGTACATTTAAAACATATTTTAACTATTTACATTCAAACACATATCAATAAGATCCACAAAATATTACTATTCATAGATTAACTTAGATTATCTCAACGGCCAAACGCAACCTGAACATATTTCAATAGGATTCACAAAATATTGCTATTCATAAATCAACTCGATCATCTCAATATCCAAACGTAGCCAAACAATCATCCTAACCTTTCAAAAAAGCTTTATTAATCGGACTCAATGTATCATCTCACTCTTAACCATTAATGTTTTACTGTTTAAAGCCAAGTGCTGGTCATCAGATAAATGATTTAGCCACAAATAAATTTTATAAAAATAAGTTTATAAACTAACATAACTTGATATAATATATTAGATTATAAAAATATTTTTACTATAAAATAAATCAAATTAAACCACATTAATTATAGATTTAATTTTTTAAAATCTCTTTATATATCTAACATTTCTCTAAATCATTAACTAGGTGTTAGTCTAGCCTAGAAGCAAGCAAAGAACGGATTATCTATGTTTCAACTGGGAGAGGAAAACTATAAACAAAAGGAATAAGGCTTGGAAGTTGGATCCATGACGTAGGAGCTGTATGGAATCCAGGACACAGTGTGGATGGGTGCACACGTTTTAAAAGCTCATTGTATGGAGCCCTCTGTAAAGAAGTAAAATAGCCCTGCTCCGCAGGCTGGCTAATGGGCAATCCGCGTTTCAGCCATTTTGAAACCTCATGTGGACCTCTTGTCCAAGCTTGCCTTGGGATCCAGTTTTATATAAATATGTATATGTATATAAATACACGCTCAACGACTAAGCTACTTCAACTTGTACATCATGGCCATGTGTACTAGTACTACTGTCAGAATACTTTTGCTTTCGGAAATGCTTGGGGACCGAAAGGATGAGTTACTACTTCGATTACTATAGCACCGCTCTTTTGCCTTTGGTCCACATTGCAGAAAAATTCTACTCTTCCAATCATATAGATCGAACCCAATTAATCGACCGAATGCATTTGAGGGTGCATACATCTACCATAGCTGTACGCCTGTAGGCAGTGGCGGACGTTATGTCTATTACAGGGGTAGCGGATATGATAATGAGTAAAGCTAGCGTGCCGCTCTCAGCTTATCATGTTGCAAGTTATCGCTAGTGTAAAGTTATTTTTTTTTTTTTTATCTAATTTTTATTCATATTTTTTTTATCATTTTTAAATATTTTTTAAAAATATAAAAAATATATCAATATATTAAAAATCACTTCCTTAATCATTAAATAAAAAAAATATTATTATTAATTTTTTTTCACTGAACGGTTAAATAGAGCGGTAAACTTTATGCGGCAAATTTAATTTTTCCTATGATAATTGAACTTTTAAAGCCAAAATTTTGAAGAAATTTGGTAAAAGCCGAAATGAATGTAAAAATTTTAGGATTTTTTTTAGCATTTCCAATTACTTTTTTATCTTATCTTTTAAAATATATCATCAAAATCTACTTTCTCTATTTTATATATTAATTTTTACAATACGTCATATCAACTTATCTATTTTTTTTATATTATTTAAATATTATATTTTTTAATTTTTTTTATTTATTTCAAATATTATATTCTCTACTCATCATATATTTTAAATATTTCTTTATACATCATATATTTGCAATATTTCATTATATATAATGTAATATTTTAAATTACTTTAAAAAAATAGTAAAACGATAAAAAAAAATACATGTCTTTATTATTAAATTGAAAAGGAATAAATTGAAAATAAGATAAAAAGGAAAGATGATGAAATGAGAGAAAATAAAAAATTGTTTAGAGAAATGTATACCTCTACATGTAGAAGATTTACTGTAGCTAAATATATAATAAAAATAGAATAAATGATCAAATAAAAGTGACTTTTGATCATCTTTTTTTATATTTTACAGAAATTTATATTTTACAAAATTCATTATAAACACTCTAAGGCTTCGCTTGCTTCCTAAACTCCTCTTAACTAATCTCAACTCATCATTATAACTTTTTTAAATTATAATACAAAATATAATAAATAATTCAACTTTTTCAAATTTTAAAATAATAATAATATTAAAAAATAATATTCTAACAATATTTTATCATCTAAACTCAACTCAACTCAGTTCAACATCCAAACACAGCTTAAGTTGCATCCAATTTTGAGTATTGTATGTATATGTAATTTTATCGTGTACCAATTTCGCACAATTATTTAAAAAATAAATAAATATTATTATTAAAAAATAATTTTTAAATATAAATCTTAAATTTTCTCACTTTTTAAAAAAAATTATCTGAAACTTATACAACTGTAAATATCATTTATAGCATATTTTATAACACCCTTTGAGGAAATTATCTTTTGTAAATACATCCAAAACAATATGGGAATAATAAGTTATTGATCCGCTTGTCATTTCGATAAAATCAAAAGTGTTGAAATAAAATCTAAATCAAACCTCTTCTTCTGGAAATAATTTTTACTTTTCTCCAGAGAATCGTAAAGAATTATTTGTTGAAATAAAATCTCGTGAAAAATAAAGAATTAAATAAATTTATTTCTTAATTATTTCGATTAAATTATAAAGCAAAACCTTGTCTTGACTACTGTTTGTACAGGTAAGTACGAGGGTAATATCTTGACAGCTACAGCCTACCGAGCCAAGATACGAACTCCAACCATGCAAAATACCGCCAATCTTATCAACTAACCTTGAAATTCACATACGATGCGAATCCATCACAATAACGTAAACATCAGCACATGTAAAGTTACGCCGTGTTTCTAGAAATTTACCGGCAAAGAACAATTTCCGTGCAAAACAACTCAACTTGGGGCCGATGATCGAACAAGACTTGTAACCGCGATACATGGAAGAACATAACACTTTCTTCGACTTACATCATCATACCCCCGTTTCATAAGTAAAAAGGAACTCAGCAGTCTTAAACTAAATACGATTAACCAAAAAGCACACATACAATCATATACCAAAAACGGCGCTAGAACAATTATTCAAGTGGTCAAACGAACAATACTATTATAAAAGAACGTTCCATTAGAATTGTAAAATAATTATAAGATAATTGTAAACTTTACATTTTCAGACCCAAAAATATCAGATTGGTTTCGGCGAGCCAGCTCAACCGGTACATCCCTCTACCACCCATCACTTTGGATGGAGACTGTAAACATTGTGTCTGCTTTTCGGGTGACTTCAACACGCCTTTGATGCAAGGAAAATGCAAAAGCCCTGTTGCCACTAATCGGAGAATCAAAATTGTAATTCAATTTCAACCCTATTATAGCTTACACGAGGACAACTACCGTGCTCATATGCCAAAAATCTGATGAAAGCCACAAGTTCTCTAATTGAAGAATGTCCTCAGACCAAAATATTTGAAGATGCAAGCAATATAAAGCTTTTCGAACAAGTATTCCAACTATTGCATCACTCATAGTTACGATGTTCAACAGTGCCTACAACACTTCATAAGTCAACATCCCAACCATATCAAAACCTTTTTGATACGGAGGTGGGAGGGTTAAAACTTGTTTCTTCCCTTTAGAGACCAGATCTTGCGCCATCCTGTCTAAGGTAGTTGGTTTAAAAATCTCGAGTGGCTTACAAATGATTAAAAATTGATTTTTTAAATTTCGATGCAATGATAATGTAGGAACAAGCCTAAACAGCATATACCCAAAACAGCAGCAATAAAAAGGAACGAATATGTGAATTGAAAACAACTTTATGAGTCATGGTTCGATATAGGAGATGTAAAACTTCGTAAATAAAACATCCATCTCAGGCCGATTTCAATTTCTACGCGGTAATGAATATTCCATTGCATTCAAGAAACGGAATGCCAAAAAGTGATGTCTTTAAAGAAAAAAGCACCGGAATTTCAAGCAAAAAGGAAAAAATGTAGTCAATTGTGCATATGCAAGCCTAATATGATGAAGCAAGTCAGTTTGTAGGCGCAAATGTGGATAAGACGTCATCATCATCAGAATGGAATTTCTATTCTCATCCACAGCTAATAAATACTGTGTAGGAAGGTGTCCTAAGATTTTTTAACTTTCATCATATGATGATTCAGATTATAATTAAAAGAAAAATATAATGAATCACAAGTTTAATTTTTCTCCAACGGATGCAAGAAAATCTTTTATCCTGATTTCAATATGAATGGCATGATTAACAATATTTAAGTATTTGGCTAACATAAAGCATTGCAATACAGGGACCTTCATTGATAGAACAACACAGAAATAACAATTATTGTGGCATCAATGTTTCTATTGAAATCTCACAATGAAAGGAACTCAATTGATTATTGAAGTCCCTCCAATCTAAATCTTACTAAGGACCCATCGTTTGATAAACTGAAGTGCGTCCCTCGTATCAACCAAAAGTCATATGACAGACACTTCCAATGAATCAAAATTATTTTTTGAAACTTATAAATAAATCGAACGAGAAATAGAAGGGACAAACGAGGGCATTGAAAAAACAATGAGATGAGCAGATTCAGAAGCCATATATTTATAATCACTCGACAATGAATATCTCAGATCAAGTGTTGGATTATGTTATTTTGCTTCATCCCAATCTTGCATAGATAATAAATTAATAATTTAATAAACTCAAAATAAATTCACACAAAAATAGCATGCCATTGTAACATATCCTAGAAAAATGCTGAGTATATGAAGTGGGAAAATAGATTACTCAGTGGTGGCGATAAAGTCATAGGTTCGATTCTGCCAGCCATCTCTCTTCAAACTTAGACTTCAGAAGAGGGAGCTAAGAATCCTCATCGTAACCTTAGATTTCCCACAACATAAACATATAAAAAACAAAAATAAACAGCACACGCAATGTCCGTTTGGCTTCTGAGAAAAAACAGAACTTAATAAATAAATACTAAAATTTGAAATCTGAGACTTGAAAGTGTTTGCAAAACCACAAGAATGAAAAAAAGGGGAGAACGGGGAAGATCGCTCAGTTCAGCGGGGTTGTCGACACGCAAAATTCTCCAGAAAGAGAAACCTGCATTCCGGTCTGTTGAGCTTGAATTTCTTGGAGTCATCACTGCGATCTCTCTCCCATTTTAAGCAAAAACAAAAACCAATAACATACAGACAGAGAGGTTCATAAAAAGTCTAAAAGAAACAAAAGCGAAGTCAGATAAACAAAATTCAGGACAGAACGAACGAAAGGAAGAAATAGTGGCGAAAGGAAAACCTAAACGATAGAGAATGGTGCGCGGGACTGTGGTGCTGAATGGCTGTGTAAAAGCCTTAATTTATAGTGGTTGATTTAGGGTTTGTGAGGATTCGGGCCGAACGGGTGTGTTGTCATGTCTAAGACGGGCCGGGCCGACCATTTCCCTTTCAATATGAATAATGATAGCTTACTATGATACTATCTCCTCTCTTGATATCTATTTATTATTGTTTTTATTATTTTTTTACTTAATAGTATAAATAACTATTAATGAAGTTACATATATTTTTAAAAAAATAAAAATAAAAATAAAGGATGTTAAAAGAGAATAATTTTAGTCACACCTATCCCAGCTTCCGGTGGGAGCTACTTTTGACATTTTTTTTTTTACTTCTTGATTAAATAAGTGTTTTTTAATGAAATTGTGATTTTTTTTAAAAATATATTTAAAAGTGTAAAAAGAATGTGTTAAAAAACAAAAAAATAAAAAATACACCAAAATAACTAGCAGTAGCTCCCAGTGAGGTTGCAGTGCCACCTATTAAAAAAATACTTAAAATAAAATAATAAAAAAATAAAATTTCAAATTCACTATAGAGTAGTAATTAAGTGATAAGAAGAAATAAGCCTATTATCCTTTCAATAATCATAATGAATGAATTTGTAATTACAGTGTGCATGCACATATTTTTATAAAAAAAAATACTAGTTTTTTAATAATAAATCTCATTATTTTGTGTGGTTGCTTGCACAATTCATAACTGTATCTAACATTGTTCTATACAAAATATAATAAAATTAAAAATATATTTTTTTCTATTCTCATATGCAACTCTGATAGAGATACATTGGAATTGTTTGGCAGCTTGAGTAGCACCAGTAGTTCAATTCACTTTTATGTGATAAGTAACTGGTAATGTGCTTTGCAACCTGCTGAACAATGACTAGAGTTTTGCATAATTTCGATTTTATTTTATTTTTTTTGTAAATAAAAGAGATATAAATATAATGTAAGGATCACACAGTATTTTATTTTGTCTATGAATAATGTAATGCTAATTGCTATAGATATCCGCATTAAATATTGTGAAATTCATATCTGTATCTCTTTTAATGGGATGAAATACTTGGAGCAAACAGTTGCCCATTTCTATACCATGAAGAGGAGACGAGTCAAAGCGTAATGCTAAAAATGCTAAAGTACTACTTGCATTACTCGACGTGCAGGCAATGGCTGGCTATGCTCCTCCACCTTGACCACGCTAGCATGGTCCACAAAACAATGTGTGTTTGGTTTATTCCAGCAGCACTCTCGTGTAAGTTCGATTATGCCAAGATGATGGGCAAAACAATTGCCGTACAATCACCTTCGTCGACTGAAAATGCCATCCCCATGCCGGCACTCGTAGAAGAATGCCCCCATCAGCTATGTCTCAAAAGAAAACTTTCTTTCTGACCCCAAAATATTCTTACAAACCTAATGCGGCAAAAGAATTTTAAGGTGCTTTATTTACCATGCCATTTAGGAATGTTCCATGCATTGCAAAGCTTAGAACTTATTTGTTATGCCCAACACCAAAAAACTCCACTGTCATTTGAGCACTACACTCCAGAGAGGCAAACACCACTAGGACAGAAAAGCTTTTCATATATACCAACTAGTCAAACTAGCATAGTGAACCTCCGACCAAAAGAAAAAACATGCCGCCGGTGTAGATACAAATGTTGATGCTGGTTGGAAAACTCTGTAACTAATTTACAGATCCATGTCTAAAAGGTAAATACACCGGCATTCTTATTGCAGCAGAGTATCATAACCACACAGGCATATGAATATGGTAGGCAAAAGGACAAACCTATAGACAAACAGTCTCAGGACTCTAACTAGAATATAACCCTTTGGCTTGGGCTCGCCATTGAAAGAGACTTAGCCATAGCATCGGATCGGATCATTGCAGCCTTTGGCAGTAGACTGTTTAAAGCCAAAGCGGCCACCTTTCTCAAGGTACTGCTGATGGTATTCCTCTGCTTGGTAGAACTTTTTGGCAGGCAGAATCTCAGTCACAATCTTCCTGTTCAAGAGCTTCTGCTGACGCTCCAGAGACTCTCTCGCTGCCTTCTCTTGCTCAGGCGTGTAGAAGTATATACCGGATCTGTACTGTGTCCCCACATCATTCCCCTGCACATGAAGGATTTCTAAGCTATTAGGATCTGTGAAGTGGTCTGGTTCCGAGACAAATGAGTCTAATGTTGATGGATAGAGAAGATTGAACATCATGTTACATGCTAGGAACTTTTTTTACAAGTGATTGTTATGTAATAGGAATTTCTTCAGTATAAGCTCTTTGTAACCAACTAGTTTTTTCCTACAATTAAGAATTTTGCAATTCCAAACCAGGATTATCTAGAATCCCATGTAAGTATTCCCAACCAGGTCTACCAAAGGAAAAAAAAACTCCTAGATCACAAATGTAGTTCTAGTACAGCACTTGCCAACCAACGAAAGACATAGAAGATGCTCTAATGCTAACATATTTCTGGTAAAACTAGTGCCTCTTATCTAATTTGCCAGAAAAGCAACCTATTGAAGAGTGGGAGCCATTTTCAAGATGCTTCCAGATATCTCAAACCACACTACAGATTCAGATTAATGAACACCATAACTAAAAAAAGATTGTTCATATGAGTTTCACTGTCTCCATATAATTCAATGTCCATCTCCCCAAGCACAATTCTAATAGGCCATTAAAGTTAATGGTTAAAGCAATATGGCCTTCCTCACATTCATCGATAGCTTGTTGCCTTTTGGTAACTCAGATCAAAATACACTTTCCTAATCTCAAGCATGCCAATGAGTCCTAAAAAAAGCCAATGAGTAGCCAACATGTCAAATAAAATCCAGAACATGCCATCCCAATTATTACCATCAGCATTAATTGATTATCATCTATCAATATCACTAGAAAGATAAAAGTACAAATTAACAGACTGAAGATAATAGGTGCTAACCAGAGTCCAGAGTCTAATGTCATTACTCAGAATTGAAGACACCCAGAAAAAATCTCAATCAGAAATCGTCATGAAGAAAAATAAAAGGAAAAAAGTGAACATTTCTGTATAGCTGATATTCATCTTCAATAATTCACCACATAACACCTGACAAGATTCAGAAGTTACAGTTCACCCAACGGGAAGATTGTAAGTTGCTAGCTGTGGATAGCATAACAATAAGGGAAAAATAGGAACAAGCACATCCTTCGGTTCTAGTGAAGATAACAGCTAAGGGAAACGTCAAATAAAAGTCAAAGTGGTTCCCATATGGTCAGATAAGTTTTAGGTGGCTACGTTTGGATGTTGAGATGAGTTGAGTTGTGAATAGTAATATTTTGTGGGTTTCATTGATATGGGTTTAACTTTTTAGGCTGAAATGTATGAAGTAAGTTGAAATGAGTTAACTTTTTTATGGGAAATTGAAAAAATAGTGTGTCCCATGAATGATTTGTTTGAGATGAGTTCAGTCAGTTCCCAAACACAACCTAAGAGAGCAATACATACCATAGTTTTAAATTATGTTCCGTTTCGGCCGGAATTTTCATTCCAGTGTAGTATCTGGTACACTATGCATTAACCTCCTCGTTCCATTTTGCTCCAAATTCCAGCTCGTTTCTGCCATTTTGGGCCCTATTCCGTTTCGTACTGTTTTTGTCATTTTCTTGTGCTTGGATGACATTTTTGTAAATTTTAAATCTAGATGGTATTTAATTAATTCTAGAATATAAAATGTATTTATATAATCTTAATTTTTTTGTAACTTTAAATATGTCTCCTCATTCTCTCTTTTTTAAAATATCATTATTTTTAATCATTTTTCTGTATTCTTTTATTTTTTTATTTTTTATTTTTTTGTGACTCAACTCAAGTTTGTGATTTTTTCAATGTATGTTCATTTTATAAATCTTCAGTTCTTCCATATATATACAGATATACATGATACACAATTACATATATATGTATTTATTCTATTAATTGTTAGTTTATATATAATATATAATTAATCCCAAAATGGTATACTGGAATGCATTGGCACCGAAATATTATGTTCTAGTACTTAAACCGGAATGATGACAAGAATGGAATTTAAAACATTAATACAGACACATCCTTAAAAATTAGATGGTTCTGAAGTCTATTCTCTTCACAAGTCAACAGCACGATTTAAATTAAAGAAAAAAAGAATAGAATATTTAACCAGAAGATCAAGCAACAAGTTGACAGACAAATATAGATATATTGCGCTGCATGGCTATTCATTCCCTTTCAGATAGAAAATACATAAGCTAAAGCCAGGCAAATCCCAAACGAGTATTGGTTCACAAATATTGGAGAGAAAAAGAATAACGATATTTCTTTTAAAAAAAATAAAAATAAAAAAATCACTGAACATTACAAAGTAACCAAAACGCAAAGATTCATCTACAGAGCTACCCAACCATAATTCATTAAAATTATGGTGAAAATAACAATCAACCCTGCTTCCTCTAATAGAAAAGCACTACACTGCAAAGCTTATGAACGAGGAAAAGAACCAGGACCTAGCGAGAATCAATTTCAGTACAATTCAATCAAAACTGAAGAATTATTCGTCAAATCACAGCCAAAGCAACCATCAACCCCAAAATGATCAACCAAATCACCGTAATTAAAACATCCATAAAAATTTAGACCAGACATACATCATAAATCAATCATGGGCCTCAAAAGAAGCGAAACCCAAATCATATTTCTTCAGAATTAAACAAAAAAAAAAAAAACCCCAAATTAGATTTCTTCAGAATTAAACGAAAAAACAAACCCAAGAAACCAACCTGCCGATTGAGCGTGGTTGGGTCATGCCTGGCCCAGAACGCGTCAAGCAGAGAATCGAAGCTGCACTCCTTGGGGTCGAACTGGACTCTGACGACCTCGGAGTGGTTGGTGGTTCCCGAGCACACGTCCTCGTAGCTGGGATTGTGCAGGAAGCCCTGGCTATACCCGACCTCAGTCTTGGTGACGCCAGAAACTCTCTGGAAGGCCAGCTCAACGCCCCAGAAGCAACCCGCCCCGAACTGCGCGAACTGCTGGCCCGGTGCCGGAGCTTCTTCGTCCAGGCCCTGCGGAATCGACGCATCTGCTGTGGATTGAGTGGCCCTCGGGGAGCCGGAGCCGAAGCCGAGCTTGTTCAAGATGTTCATGGTGGTGAGAGATATTTCTTTGTATTTGGAGAGAGGATTCAAGAAGGATCTGTTGACTGAGGGTGAAAAGTGAAGGAGATGTGAGGTGATGGCGGTGGTGGTGGTGGTGACGGCTGGTGAGGGTGGGAGAGGCGTTTAGTTTTAGGTAACTTTTTAGCTTGATGTCGTACATGGAATTGGAATTGGTAATTCAGAAAAGAAAATATATGGAATAGGAATAGAAATTTTTTAAAAAAAAAATGCATTTTACATAGAAATTATAATTTTTTTCCTAATTTATTATAAGTTCTTTTATAATTTACATAGCCAATTTAATATTTTTTTTTATAAGAATAGAAGGTTCGAACCAGATATTTGTTAGTCAATTGCTCAAAAAAAAAAAAAATCTTATCTATATGATTATAAATAATATTTTACATCAAAACTTGGGGAAAAAGGGGGCAGTTGTGGTGGTAGTTTATCCACATCGTCATTTTTTATTATTATAGTAAGCTTTTATGGTAGAATATTATTATTTATAAGTCTCACACATTATATATTATATATTATTTTATTTTTTTAATTTTTTTTAAATTTTATTTTTCTTAAAACAATTAAATTATTCTATTTATCATTTATATATCACACATTTTATTAAAGAAAAAATTAAAAAAAAATAACAAAAAATATTATGTGTAGTGTGTGAAATTTATGAATAAAATTTTTCAAAAAATAAACCTACGACCAATATAAGTTTTGGAGTCAAATTTAACAAACTCAAATCTTAAATTATTAAATAAATCAATAGGGAACTCAAATTTTGAAGAATGGAAATATAATTTACTACTTCTGAAAACGATAAACAATCTCCCTCTCTTAATCAAAGGCCTTGTGATTTTTTACTGCGATCATGAATATTATTTACGAAAAAATGATTATTTATAATAAAAATATATTTATTTTGACAAAAAATAGTTATTTTTATCACAAATTACATATAAACATTTCTCTTGTAACATGCTCTTAAAATGAATCAAAAACTTATTAATCTTGACAGTTTATTTATTTATTTTTATTTAAGATTTTCGCTCCTCGCAGGATATAATAGGAAGGGAGCATTAGTACCAAGTAATGATCTTTTTTTCCCAGGAAAAACGAAATAAATGCATCTGCAATTAAAATAATAAATAAATAAAAACCGCTGGGATTAACCTATTTATTTATTCAAAGTCCTTTTTATTTAGTAAAAACTATGCAAAACGAAATTAAAGAACTAGCTTGTAAAAGAGATTCGTAGAGACTAACGTGGCGGCCAGCACCTTCCTGGCCGGTCTGCAAGTTGATATTATTCTGGTTCGAGGCTCTCCTGGCAATTCGCAGCTCGATCGATCTTTGTGTATATATGATCGATCGATATGTACTAATAATATTATGTATGGCAACGTTAATTAACGTTATAGTACCTAGAATATCTGAATTTGTGCGTGCTGGATGCAGCTTGACAATCCATTCAAGAGGAATATGTAATTATGCTTTAATTTATGTACGGTTTAGAATACATTTGCTAGTCTTGTACATCCAATGTCAAAAGATCATACCGTACGTACTCATGGGTTATTCACGGAGAGATCATGATGTTTTTAGGATGATATTGAACTGAATTGAATTAAGAGATAAAATATTGTTAGAATATTATTTTTTAATATTATTATTATTTTAAGATTTGAAAAGGTTGAATTGTTTATTATATTTTGTGTTGAAATTTAAAAAAGTTATAATAATGAATTGAGATGAGTTTGAGATCCAAACTAACCCTTAATCAATTCTCAGGACATCTTACTTCCAAATGCCGTTGGTTTTGACCCCCTATTTTAGATTTTCATGCATTCATAGGGATAATGCCCAATGAAGAAATTCACCACTTGTCTCAAAAATCTAAACTAATGGGAAATGTAGATTTTATTATTTATTTTATATCTTTTCCACACATGTGTGGGCCATACTCTCCCACAATTGGTAGCCTAACACGTGAAATATTTAATTAGATGGAATAGAGTATAAAGTTAGGGTTCGAATTTAGGACCTCTGCTCTGATACCATGAAGAAATTCATGGGCCAAATTTATCTCATAAAACCGATTTTACAAGAGATGATTATTCATTCCTTATAAACATGTCAAAGATTTTGTCCATAGGCAATGAATCATTCCTTAATATCTATGAATTTCTTTATGGTATCAGAGCCTGACATAGGACGAATGGGGGCTCACACTACTTATCTCGTGTCAAAAAAAATATTGACATGCACGTGAGGGAGGGTGTTGAGAAATAATCTCATATTATCTGTGAATATAATCTTAAACATATTTATAAAAATAATTTTAAGAAATGAACCAGGCCCATAAATTTATTTTCTATAAGGTTCTATTTTTGTCCGAAGAATCATTTAGATAACATTTCCCTAGAGAAACCACGTGCCGCAGGCCCGCAATATTACAATTTGGGCTAGCTCTAGGTCGGCCATGCATGGTATCAGGTTGTCAACATCCAAGTAATTATACGATTCCAAACCATCTGATTTAGAGGATTTGGCACTTAATAATAAGTACTGTACGCACGTACAAGATATATAATATCATTGGAAACAAAAAATATAGCCCGAGAAGTACTACAAGTTTCATTAAAACTCCTCATTACACGATGGTAATTAATTAAGCAAATAATCACTTAAAGCTAGGAAAGTTGATAGATAATATTCAAAGTCCAAATAATTAAGAAAAACCTTAAACTTATAATAAATCTATATATGTTTCTGAAAATGATAAACTTTAGATCATTTGCACCACCCATAACACAGTAACCATAAAACCTAGACAAACTGACACAAGGGCATGCCATCCGCCATGCACAACTCCGCTTGAAATTGGCACGTTGCTCTTTGTAGAAGGCCGTGGAAGAGCATCACCCCCCTGGTTTGAACCATCTGCCGGTAGAGGTGCACCGGCTGGAGAATATTCTTGATTGTTGTCTTTTACATTTAGCTGGAGCTTCATCCCTCCAAGGCAATATAATTTGTTTCCAGATATGAAATACCTGGGACCAGGTTTTGACAATGTAACGGTTGTGTTCCCGTTTGTATAGGATTTCAATACATTGGTCGTGTTGCAGTTGTTGAAATTTTCTTTCGTCACTTCCTCTAGACTATTAGATGAAGAAAACTGGAACACTGCAAACAAATACAAAAGCACATCAATATAGCAAAATTTTCATTCGACCACTTCTCCAATATTTCATGTGTTGGGAGGAATTAATTAATATATCCGTAGGAGGATTTATGAACGAGAAGGCAAAAAAAAAAAAAAAAAAAAAACTCAACATATGCTAATTTATAAGAAAGAACAAACAAAAACGAAAAGAACAGTACTTACGTAGAACGTCGCCAACGAAAAATGTCTTGCCCTTGGCCCACGAATCAAGGTCAGTGCTTATGTCCCAGCCAGAGTTATCCCCCACCACGTACGTCGTGGCTGTGCATGTCAAAGCCAGGCTGAGCGCGACAAGAACAAAAACCTGAAGCTGCTTCGCCATGAATTATGAACAAAATGTGACGAAATTATACGAGGAGCGGAACGAGTAACTTATAAGCGTACAGAACTCCGAATTTATATATATATGTATGAAAAGTTGCGTAGCATTAGATAACCTAACTTTGGAATTCACAAATGACTTGTGCTTGTGGAGGATTGTTTTTACACGCTGAGCCTGTGTGCGCGCGCGCATGCATGTGTGTCGTTGTATATTCTATCAAAAATTCGTTTCAGGAAAGCGGGACGAGATTCCGTACCAACCCCTTTTTTTAATCCACAAATTCTTTTAATTAGTATATTATATGGTATTTTAGTGATTTACAAGATAGGAGGGGTAAGAAGATATTGATTATTCATGATCTCTCTCAAACATAATGTGATTTAGAAACCGTTTTATAAGTACAAGTTTCCATTCAAACCGTGTTGAAATTTAAGTTTTACACGTACGTTTTAAAATTTAAGTGGGTGGGGTTGTTGAATGGAGAGTTCGTTGGTAGGCAGTTAAACACCTCCCACCTATTTAGATGGTCGAATCACCTAATCGGGAGCTGGGTAATAATTTACAGAATGATCAAAATAATTAAGGGGATAATTAATTACCGGAATAATTAATTACCATAACTTTAAGGATTCATTTGGATAGTGAGATGAGATGATATGATTTTAGATGAGTTGAATAAAATATTATTATGATATTATTTTTTAATATTATTATAGTTTTGGGATTTGATAAAAAAGTTAAATTGTTTATTATATTTTGTGTAAAAATTTAGAAATTATAATGATGAAATGAGATGAGATCGTTTCTCCATCCAAACAAGCCCTACATCTTTAGATTCAAGTTTTTTTTAATAAAAACAAGATGAGAATGTTATCAATAATTTTTTTTTCTTTTTCACTCTCGACAACAAAGAGAATGTTCAAATTAAGCATAATGGTCGCATATGATTCGACTTTCAAAGTTGGAAGTACCACTACTTTATAAATGAGTGGTTTCACCAGCCGTTTCGTTTACAATTATTATCTATAAATATATGTAAGATTGTTCATCCGGGCTGGATTTTTTTTCGAACCGATCCAGAACTCGGGTTACCAAAATCCGGACCTGCCCGGTTCAAGTACGAGTTTGAAACTTAGGTACGGGGTTTAAAACCGGGTACTCGGATCTTTTTTATTTGGAATTCAGCTTTTGGTTTCTTTGATAACAGACCGTGTCTATGAGATAACCAACGTCTTCCTGATAACTGTTATAACTTCTAAAGCTGTCAAGTCACATCAAGATCAAGTAAAGCGTACAAGGTCAGCACCCAAGCTTCTGAAGCTGTCAAGTCACCCAAGCAAATCATACAAGCTTCTACTCGTTTACTATCCATATATAATTTTTTTCATTTTTTTTTTGCTGCAGTTACCTAGCTTCTCTCTACCCAAGGTCTGCACCTTTTCCAAACAATATCCTTACTGTCAAAGCAGTACCCAAGGTTTGCCAGCTCGCCGAGGTTCTACTAATAAAAGCCGCCACACGCTTCCTTTGTCGGTGTATCTCCGTCTCACAAACTCTTTGTTCGGCCTCCATCTCATTTTTTCCTCTCGTCGTCACCTAATAATCCCAATCTCTCATCCCTTTTCTCTGTTCCATCAGGTTTCCATCAAGAGCAACCACAAGCTTCTAGAAAATCACGCAAAACAATGTGTGATTTCAACAAAGACAATGAAAACGACAGCCATTGGTTCTGGGTGTAAGGATCTTTGAGATCTCCTCACTCTCTGTTTCTGTAATCATCTAAGGAATTTCTTATTTTATTGTTTAGATCTACACATGATATTACCGATGTTTTTAAAATTTGGTTTATTCTCGTGTACATCGGTATCAATGTTAACGTATATAGTTGTAAATATTCCTATAAATATCAAGAGATCCTCACAGCAGTTTTACGCTTGAGGTATTACCTTTTCATGATATCAAGAGCTTTAGGTTAAAACCTTAATATTTTTTTTCCCATGGCCGATTCAAGCTCCAATCAGCTTCCGCTCAATACAATGGTTCACATGGTGACCATCAAACTCACTTCTACCAATTACCTCATGTGGCGTAGCCAATTCGTTCCCTTGCTTGAAAGTCAAGATCTCATGGGCTTCTTGGACTGGTCTTCCTCTGCACCCACAGCCCAGTTCGATAGGGTTCCAATCAAGTTCCTAATCTAGCTTACAAGAGATGGCCTACACAAGACAGGATGTTGCTCAGCCTCATTTATGCTTCTCTTACAGAGGAATGTATGGCCGAGGTTGTTAATTCCTTAACTGCTCGTGATGCTTGGTTGACTCTTGAAGCATCATTTTCTCACAACTCCAAGACAAGAGAAATTCAATTGAAAGACGAACTTCAGTTAATGCAGCATGGCTCTCGCGGTGTGGCTGAATATGCACGTTCTTTTCACTCTCTTGGTGGTCAACTTAGTGCTATTGGCAAACCGGTTGATAACATTGATAAGGTACATTGGTTTCTTCGTGGTCTTGGATTATATTTCAAAAATTTTTCGACATCTATGTTATCTCAGATGCCACTGCCTTCCTTCGCCAATTTGGTTCCCAAGGCTCTAAGTCATGAGCTTTTCTCTCGGTCCATTCCTGGTGATTCCTCTCAGCAGTCGGCTTCATTGCACAACGTCGTTCTTCTACACCAAGTTTCACTAAAGGGTCTATTGTTGCTTGCCAGTGGTGAGGTAAAGAAAATCACACTGCCAAAAAGTGTTATAAACTTGGCAAATTATTAAAAAAGGCCAAGGTTGGTGGCTTAATTGAAGCTTTCTCTGCCACCTCTCTTGATAATCCCACTGATTCCAAATGGTACACAAATACGGGGGCCACTTCGCATATGACAAATAATGATACGTCTCTTGATAATTCTGTCCTTTACAATGGTAATCAACGGGTGTTTGTTGGTAATGGTAACTCTTTGCCTATCTCTCGAATTGGCTCCATCTCATCCATTGTTGCTTCCAAATCCTTATCATTATCTGATGTTCTCCTTGTTCCTGGCATTACTAAAAATCTTTTGTCTATCAGTAAGCTTACTCACGAGAACAACTGCTCTGTAACCTTTTCTCGCTTTAGTTGGATTTTTCCTTTAAAGCTTAAGTTAGATTTCTTTGATATTTTTGTCCGTTTTTATAAATATGTCAGTACTCAATTTGACAAAAACATTAAATCTTTTCAATGTGATGGTGGCACCGAATTTACCAATAATCGCTTTACCTCTTTTCTTCATGAGTGTGGTATTGTTCAACGTATTGCTTGTCCTTACACTCCTAGTCAAAACGGTATTGCTGAGAGAAAACATCATCATATCACTGAAACTAGTATCACCCTCATGTTTCATTCTAGTGTTCCATTACATCTTTGGGTGGAGTCCTTCTCAACGGCTTGTTATCTCATGAATCGTCTCCCATCACCGGTTCTTGAAGGGAAAACTCCTTATGAGATCTTATATGGGAAAGCTCCTTTTTACTCGTCACTTCGCACTTTTGGTTGTCTTTGCTTTCCCTTTTTGCGTGACTATATGCCTCATAAATTATCTCCTCGTTCAATTCCTTGTATTTTTTTAGGCTATAGTCCTCTCCATAAAGGTTTTCGGTGTTTGGATAAAAACACTAACAGAGTATATGTTTATCGTAATGTGCAATTTTTTGAGGATTATTTTCCTTACGTTACATCAAGTTTACCAACTTTGGTTTCTACAGATTACGTTACTTTTATTGATCCTCTTGAAAATTCTTTGACATGTGCAAATAACTCTTCTTCAGGTCTGACTTCCACCCATCTCGAGGCTCCTATTTTTTGTGCTCCTTGTGCAAACAACAACAACAATTTGTTGCCACTTGTGCTGCCTTCAACTACAGCAACATCTTCCACGTTTGTTGCCTCTTCTTAGCCGTCCTCGCCTGCGATGGAATCGAAAGTCATACCTCCACCACCTCCTTCAACCTCCCAACCGACTTCCTCTACACACCCAATGATTACTCGTGAAAAGGACGGTATTCTTAAACCTCGCACCATTCATTCGTTAATTGCTTTGTCAGCTCCTCAATGGTTTCAGGTACATCTTGTCATTAAAGAACCACGCGAATTTAAATCAGCTGTGAAACATTCAGAATAGCTCTCTGCCATGGATGATGAAATTACCTCACTTAAGCAAAATAACACTTGGCACTTGGTACCTCATCCTTCAGATCATAATATTGTCGGCTATCAGTGGATATTCAAAATAAAACTTCGAGCAAAAGGAACTATCGAGCGTCACAAAGCCCGCCTTGTTGCACAAGGATTTTCTCAAAAGCATGGCATTGATTTTGAAGAGACTTTTAGTCCAGTTGTTCGCCCTGCTACTATTCGGATTATCTTATCTCTTGCCGCCATGCATGGTTGGCGTCTTCATCAGCTTGACGTAAAAAATGTGTTTCTCCATGGCTTTCTTTAGAGGAAGTCTAAATGGAACAACCCCCAGGTTATATTGATCCACAATTACCAAATCATGTTTGTCGTTTGCAGCGTGCCCTTTATGGCCTTAAACAGGCTCCAAGGGCTTGGTTTCAGCGTTTTAGCAATTTTTTTCTTGGTCTTGGGTTTCTTGCGAGCCGTGCAGATTCTTCTCTCTTTGTCTATCATGGTCAACATGGTGTTATTTATCTCCTTTTGTATGTTGACGATATGGTTATTACTAGCAACAGTCCAACCATGCTTCGTACTCTTATTGATCGTCTTGCCGCCAAATTTTCTATGAAAGATTTGGGTGATCTTCATTATTTTCTTGGTGTTGAGGTTATTCACAATGACAAATGATTGTTTTTAAGTCAAGCGAAATATGCTCTAGATCTTTTGACTCGCGCTGAAATGGTGGATTGCAAACCAATTTCCACACCCTTTGGGGTCGGTTCTCATCTTTCTGGAACTGGTACAGCATACTCAGATGCAACACAATTTCGCTCTTTGGCTGGAGCCTTGCAATATTTGACTCTCACACGTCCAGATTTGTCTTACAGTGTTAATACCATCTGTCAATATATGCATGCTCCTACTATTGATCATTTGTGCCTTGAAGCGTATTTTACGATATGTTAAAGGCACCTATCAGTATAGTCTTCAGCTGTCACGGGATCCTTGCCCAATTCCAGTTGGTTACTCTGATGCCGATTGGGCGGGTTGCCCTTATACTCGATAGTCTACTATAGGTTTTGCTGTTTATTTTGGTCGAAATTTAATTTTATGGTGTTCTAAAAAGCAAATCACCGTCGCACGTTCCAGCACTGAGGAATAATACATGGCTCTTGCATTTGTAGCTGCCGAACTATCCTGGACACTTCAGCTATTACGTGAACTACATATCCAACTCTCCTCTACTACAAAACTTCTATGTGACAATAACAGTGCCATATTTATAGCATCAAATCCTGTCAACAAATCTCGCTCTAAGCACATCGACATCGACTACCATTTTGTTAGAGAGCTTGTTGCTCAACGGGTTCTTAGTTTGGCGTTTGTTCCCTCTTAACTATAACTAGCAGATGTCTTCACTAAAGGGGTTGCTAGACTGCAGTATCTTTTGGATCATACCAAGTTATGCGTGTTTCCACATTCCACCACACAAACTTCGAGGGGGGTATTAGAGGAGAATCTGTTAGAGAAGAATCTGGAGACAAATCAGGAAGAGAAGGATCCGGAGACAATCAAGAGGATTCTCTACTTATATAGCAGTTTTTAAAATTCAAATAGTTGTTTTGTTGTAACAATGTTAACGTATATAGTTGTAAATATTCCTATAAATATCAAGAGATCCTCACAGCAGTTCGCTTGAGGTATTACCTTTTCAATCGGCATGTTTTTTTTACGCAACTTCTAGAAATTCCAACATCTCACAGATTTTGTTTGGTCTAAGTGTTCATTTCTATAATGGCCTGAGAAAATCCTTTTCTCTTTTTTAGATCTACAAGTATTCGATTTTATTTTTAGATTTGGTTTCTTTTCGTGTATATGGGTATGATTTATTTAGTGAATTTAAGGGATTGTGTTTGGATCTGCCTTGCTTTCGTGTTATGTGTATGCTGGTGAAAGTGATAACATAAATGGATAAAGAGGATCAATTCGAGATGATCGATCTCCAAAGATTATGCTAGGCAAAATTCTCTGCCTTTTTGTTATTATTCCTTAATATTTAAAGATAACAAAACCAACTGACTGGCAAAATAATTGCCTAAATACAAGAAATTAAAATATTTGAAAAGAAAATGATAAACATGACCACCTTAATCCTATGATAATGTTTACTTTCTAAGACTCAGTCAACTGACCACTGATCTATTTATAGCTGGTTTGTTTATTTGCTTGCAAACCCATCTCGACTTTCGTAAGGACTGGACCTCGTGGACCACATGGGCCACAAGGCCACGTTGGCCCGTAACATTTCGTCTATATGGGTATCATTTTTTTGCTAAACTTGCACAAATTCAAACAGAATTTGCGTATTTGATTTTTGTGTGATGCATATGCAATGATGTAGTTAATTATTCTGCAAGAATTAAGACATCCTGCAATCAGAGAGAGGATAATAAAAAAGCATACCCAGAAGATGCCAAGATTCAGAAGAAGGGGAATCAATTGGAAGCCCACCGAAAATTTTGTGTGGAAAAGTGAGAAGTAGAAAACGAAGAGGCGAAGAAGATGAATGAAACAGTTTCTGGAAAGTTAAATAAGTACAAAACAGATAGAACTATAGAAATGTAGAATGACCAAAAGGTTAGTTGGTTGAGAAATAACCAAAAAAGAACAAAACAAAATTTCATCATAAAACTAGGGGTAAAATAGGGAAAAAAATAATGGATGAAAATTCACTGTTCACTCCATATTTGTTATGAAAAAAGCTATAAAGAGATAAGTGAAACATTGTAAAAATATACTTTACACCGTCCGTGAGATGAAGAAAAAACACAAAACAATGAGAATTTTGTCAGAAAATAGAGGGCAAAATAGGAAAAAAAAATAGTGGACAAAAATACTGTTCATCCCCTATTCACACTTATTTAATATATATATATATATATATATATATATATATTTGTGTTTTGAGCCGACTTAGATTCTAAATTTCTATTGTTAATTAAGAACCATGCAAAATCTTCATGTTGGAAGTTTGAACCGCTTCCATGTGGAGTATACGTTTCAGAATTTTTGAAAGTTGGTGTACAAGAAAACACACCTTCAATTTTATTGACATAATAATATTTGATTTATTAGATAAATTTAAAATTAAAGTCTTTTACAAATCAAGTATTGTCAATGTCGATAAAATGAAGGGTGTATTTTTGAACACCGACTTCCAAGTAGAAGAACTCTTACCCAATACAAAAATCTTCATTATACGAAATAAAAGTTCCTCTTTGTCCCCTTCTCTTATTTCCTTGCACAATGCTCGTATTAGTCTGATCAAAGAATATATTGAATATATTTGGAAAAAAAAAATCATTTTAGTAATAAATTTATTTATAAGAATAAAGTTTGTCAGAATAATAGAAACCAAAATATTTGAGTAATTATTAAGCAATATTATTCAAGTATGTAAACAAGTATTCTTATTATAAGAGTATATAAAATATATTTATCTTCAAGATCTTTTTCAATAAATCCCACCGGCACTCTGGCAAATAAACATAGCACATATTTCAAGAGTCTTTATCACAAGCATAGAACGTGGACCGCTCTACGAAAGTAGGAACGGGGGCATGCAGATATGATATCAGCATATCACATTTTCATCAAACGCATGGATATATATGTAAAAAAGGTCGAGTGCTAGTACTCTTGACCCGCTCTGATAAATAAGTCCACATCCAGAGCGAGCAAAATTACAATCACACAACTGTGCATATAACTGCATGTGAAAGGTGTTTTTTTGGATTTTAGTCTTAATTAATCCCTTCGACGCAAAACTCCTTTACGTCTCTGTACAAAGTATGCTACCCTACTAAGCAAGTTCAACTTTTTGCATGGGAACCGCCTAAAACATCTCTATATAAACCCGTTCTGCATGCATGTTTTGCCAAACCATCTGAGTCTCATTCTCAAGCACAAATCACCTATCTTTGAGAAGCAATTCTGTAATTCAGGACTCAGATCGATCGCATGGCGGGTGATCATCAAAGTTCGAGCTCATTCTCGACAGGAAAGAGTGCACAAGAGAGAGGCTTGTCGTACGTCCTCGATTGTTACGTGGTTCCAGCCCCACAACGAGAGAGTTTACACTCATAGGCCGCCAAAGTTCCCGTTGTTGATTTGGCTGAGTTGAGACAGGGTCCAGCTCGACGGTCTGTCGTTATCGAAGACATTCGAAATGCTTGCCAGCGTTTGGGTTTCTTCCAGGTAAGCATATGAAGAATTCATTTTGTGTAATTTAGCTTCAGGCAGCGAGATTTGTACGTAATTATGTTTTGAAGTTATACGCTGCGCTAATATTGGGCTTTGCGGCGGCAACCATGTACGTACAAGATCGTCAACCATGGCATTTGCCAATCGGTGCTGGACGGAGCTCTTTCTTCAGCATTCGATTTCTTTAAGTTGCCAACCGGAGAGAAGATGAAGTTCATGTCCAACGACGTTCGCAAGCCGGTGAGGTATGCGACAAGTCTCAAGGATGGGATCGACAAGGTGCAGTTTTGGAGGGACCTCCTTAAGCATTATGCGAATCCCTTGGAGGACTGGATCGATGCATGGCCTGCTAATCCACCGAGTTACAGGTACTTATTTTCTTCTGATAGTGATAGGTATGGAAAATGATACTCCCGACAAAGTTTACTGATTAGTAACACTGATCGGTATCTTTTTCGATCGGTACCCTTTTTTATACCGATTCTCGATGAATGTAGCTAGCGTCATTCGATAGGTATATATATATATATATATATATATATATATATATATATATATATATATATATATATATGATAAGTGCATTCGCGCACGGCATACGCAACGTACCTTTGCATTAGAATAATTAATCTTGAGTATTAGTTTAGAGCTTGCAAGCTTAATACAAACTTATTTTATAAATGTGAGATTTACTTAAAAAAAAAAATTAAATTGGATCCCCACGTGCATTTTATAAATTAAGGGACTTGCATCGATTTGTATGTCCTTAACTTTTATATATTATTTTTCTTGTCAATATATGCTGCCTAAGTACTATTTATAACACAAATATATGATATTATTAATTAATTATTAACTAGCTAGCTAGTATTGAAGTAGGTAGGTCTTATATATAGAAATACAATACGTCGACTGGACGATGATCTAGTATATATAATATTATAGCACGAATGCTGCATGCGGCCTAGCTCGGGCCTCTTGTACGTCACATGATTTCGGCTAAGTTGTGTCGTCGCTCACGATCACATGCATGCACGCATCTTGCTTTATTACGTACGCTGTTTCTTTTCATACTGTCCGCATGATATTTTTATTTATTGTCAACAAAAGGACAGCCACCGTCTTTAATTTATTGAAGATCGTGTTCATTTAAATTATTTATAATAAGATAAATTATGTAAGAAAACTTCACATGCACTTCTATTTAATTAATATATAATTTTTTTATTTTTATCATTCTATCTTAATATTTAAATATGTATATATTTAAATAAAATGATAAATTATATATTGATTAGAAGAACGCGTGTAGTGTAAAATTTTTTTTATAACATGTCTCTTATAATAATCCTATTTCCAATATAATCATGCACGGTTACATGTTAAACATATATGTATACACACACATGATCAAGAACAAGTGTAATTAGATATATAATAGATGATCAACTTCTGCCTAAATATATACATGAATATATATTTATTTATTTTTACCACGGATACATTTCATAATTAATTATGCTAGCTCGTCGACATACATCCAACTTTCATATTTTGATCTTTGGCTGAAAGAAAACTCTCTCAGGGAAAAAATGGGGAATTATTCTACGGAGGTGAGAAAGCTTGGCTTAGACCTAATGGGAGCAATCACCGAGGGTTTGGGCTTAGGTTCAACATACTTGAGCGACAAAATGGACAAAGGAATGCAAGTCATGGCAGTCAACTGCTACCCACCGTGTCCAGAACCGGATATTTCACTTGGGTTACCGCCTCATTCCGACTACAGCTGCTTAACCATTGTCCTCCAGAGCTCAAGGGGCCTCGAAATCATGGACAAGGATGACGGAGAATGGGGAGCAGTCGAGCAACTTCAAGGTGCCCTACAAGTGCATGCGGGCGACCATCTTGAGGTACTGAGCAATGGCTTTTACAAGAGTGTGGTGCATAGGGCTTCACTCAATCCTGACAGGACTAGAATCTCCATTGCTAGCCTACAAAGTTTGGGCATGGATGAGCTGATGAAGCCCGCCAAAAAGCTTGTGGATGAACAACATCCGAAGGGGTATAAAGAAAGTAGTTTCAGAGATGTTCTAGATTTTCTCTCCAAAAATGACATTGGGGAGGGAAAGAGTTTCATTGACACGCTTAAGATGAAGGGATAATAATGTTAATGTACTCGCTTTGAAGGTGTTCTAATTCTTAGCTCGTATTTCCCTAAATTAAAGTTCTGAGAACTCATTATAGGGTTTGTTTGGAAATATAGTCTTCTGCTAGTTTGGTTTTGGCTACAAGTCAGCCTTGTTGGCTTGCATTTTATATAATTTTCAAGCCCCTAGGTTTTTGGATCCAGTAATATATGGCCTATTGGGTTTTTTCTGCGGGTAGGCTCCTGTGCCCCTGTTTTCTATATATTAGCCAGGAAGGTATCTAGCTTTTTTCTCGTGCCTTTGATATGTACCGGATCATGTATTGCGGCAAAGAGGCCAGGTTACTCTTCAAATTTATTAGAAGGTCAAAGGCCGAAGGGTTATTTTTCTTCTTCTCTCTAAAGTTATTTCGAGTGCTTTCAAATATTATTTGTCTACACCATCGGTTATCTTTTAAAACCATGGTGTATATATATTATCTTTTAAAAACAAGATAATATATATAATATATGCTTAACTACAAGATAATACATACATATATATATATATGCTTAAACAATATGTTAATAATATTTTATTTAACTTTTAATTTTAATTACAATTCATCTCATCTGTAAAAATAAATGAAACCTTAAAAGTTATTAACATCATGTTTGGATATAAAGATAGTTTCATCTCATTTCATCATTATAATTTTTCTAAATTCTCGCATAAAATATAATAAATAATTTAATTTTTTTAAATCTCAAAACAATAATAATATTAAAAAATAATATTTTAACAATAACTTATTCAACTCATCTAAAATCATCTCATCTTATCTCATCTCACTATCCAAACGATCCAAAACTTTGACACATTCCAAATTTTATCCCAAAAAACAGAGGATACAAATAAAAAGAGAAAAGCTTGGCTTCAAATCCGGTATAATTAAGGACAAAGTGCCATCTCATTCTCATCTAGGGCTGACAGAGTAAAAAATGATGGATCCAGTCAATCTATTATGCCACAGAAAAATAAGGGTAGTCAAGGCTAATACGAAACTGATTTACCCAAAAACAATCCACTTTTCTTGAACTGCAACCTTCGCTCCCTCCCCCGGCCCTCTCTCTCTCTCTCTCTCTCTCTCTCTCTCTCTCTCTGTGGCGCGCACACACGAACATTCTGATTTTCATTCTTTTAGATTCGTATTTCCATTGCTTTTCATATTCTCTCTTTTCATTCTTCCGTTTTCTGCCAAGGAGAAAAACAAAAATGTATAGATCGGCGAGCTGGAGCCGCGTCTCTGACGGCGACGATTACTTTAAGCATGGACCCTCACCTTCGACGAAGGAGTCGCCGAGCATGCAGAGATTGACAGGTTCGTTTGAAAGCAATAATGAGTTGCCTGTCTATGACCCTATCGCGGAGTTGGCTAAGAAAGAGAGGGCACGCGTCAAGTTTGCAGAGAATGCCGTGCATGTCATACCCTTTGTCCTGCTTCTCTGCGCCACTGTTCTCTGGTTCTTCTCTAATCCGGGTAACTCTGCCGAATCCCAAAAGGAAGCCTTCTATTTGATGGTTTAGCCATTTTATAACATTCAAACGAGTTTGATGGTGCAAGCAGCAAGACATTAATGTGGAATTCCTTCAACCGATATTTATTATTATGAAGTTTTTTTTAGCATTATGTGTTCTAGGCAACCAAACAAGAAAATCTCGAGCCCTAAGTAATGTTTATTCTTTAAATAATTGACACGCATTTTGGATTTTGGATGCAGAAGTGGATGTGGGAATCAGAGGAGATTCAGCAGCGGCAAGAATCGAAGGATTGACACTCGAAGGAGAATTTGATACTGATAGTGATGGCACTCAAACGGGTGCTTTGCCGATAGTCGATTTTGGGGATATAGACTCACCGAAACAACTCGAAGGTCGCAAGGGTCCAATCAAATTGGCCCTCAGATCTTTCAAATGATGCCTCCGTGGGTAATGCATTACACTGCTATGTTTTTAACTTTTTGCCTACATTTTGCCCTTCAAACCAAAAAAAAAAAAAAATGCTACGACATTGTTTTGCTCTCGGCAGATTCTATAGGGACGGCAATGGAATAAATATTTTGTGTCGTGAATTATCAATATTTTTTCAATTCATAACATAAGCCGTCAAATTTGAATAATTTATAGACTCACCGTTTGTTTAAATAGTGATATGAAATGAGATAATTTTAGATAAAAATTAGAAGTTGAATAAAATATTGTTTTTTAATATTATTATTATTTTAAGATTTAAAAAAATTTAATTTTTTATTATATTTTATATAAAAATTTAAAAAAATTATAATAATAAGATGAAATAAAATAAAACCATTTCTGACGATTAATTCGTTTAGATATTATTATTGGGTGCATTGATGGTAATTCAAAAGCATTAGAGCATGTCGACCAACCAAAACAGTCGTTTCCAAGTTGCCATTTTGTTTGTGCATCTTCGTATGGTTATGCATTCAACTAAAAAGATGGTGCCTTTTGGAGTCAGATGACTCAGACCCCTTTAATTTGTAGTTGGCGCGGCAATTTCCTGGCCACAATTTCTTCAATGTTTGAACACCCATCACGTTCATATGCTTGCTTGTTATCCATCCAAGGTCCAAAACTATAAGGACTTGATTGGACTATAAAACTAGTTCATTTTTATTTAATAATTAAACCAATTTGGTAATTACAGTTTTCCTGCGTCTGTAGAAGTGACACTGTCTGTCAAAAATAATAATTTGTTTTCGAGCAAAAGTGATTTAATTTGTTTGAATTTGTCTCTTTATTTTCACAGCTTATATATTTAATTTTTTTAATTTTTTCACTTAACAATTAAGAAAATGATTTTTTATGTATTAGTATATTTTTTTATTTTTTAAAAATATTTAAATATATTAAAAAAATTAAAAATAAAGAAGATAAAAATAAAAAAATAACTTTATACTAGCGGGCACATCTAGCGGTCAAAGTTGGGCGGCACACTAGCACAACTATTTTCATTTTAGTTTGGTTACGCAATTCAGATGAAATAAAATATTTTATTGAAAATTGAATAAAATATTATTATAATATAAAATTTTAATATTTGATAAAGTTGTAATGGTTATATAAGACGGGTTGAGATGTAATAGTTTGGTTCGATTTTGTATAACCAAACAAGCCAAGTCTCTAATACTTTGTGGTTAATTACTATCCTCGTTTCATTTTAATTATACCACGTTACAACGTTACGTTAATGTGATGTTATTTATAAATTATTAAAATTATTATTAGATTCAATTTATAATATTTTAATTAATAAAGTTCACTAAAATAATACAGATCATTTTTTTTCTCGACAAATAAATCATTTATGGATAAATTAACGGATACAAAATACAAGTTCAGTGGGGTGAGAATCTCCTAAAGTCTTCTCAAAGCCAATACAAGTCACAACACAAAAGTAAAAAAATAAAGGGGGTGATCGGAGCCAAAAGATTGACTTCCACCTAATTCCCACAAAGAGAGACCACTTGGTGACATTTTTTAAATAGTTTGATGAACAGACTATAAAATTGCAGCTGGAAGCCGTAGTATAAAGGGATGTGTTGCAACGTGTTGGTCTGGACTGACTGGAAGGAGCTGTCACATCCACTTTCACTTGATCTTTGGTTAGGAAAAGCATGAACATAGTGTAGTAATTGAAAACAGTGACGAATCGCCGACTAGGGGGCGTTACTGGAGGTGGTGGCGCATGCAGGCCACGCATCACAGCTGGAGTGAAGAGAACAATCAGATCTAGAAGATTCGAAGCCGTAGAACTCGAAACTGCCGCGTGTGGTGGCAGAGTGCTTTCCAAGGCGAGGCGGCGGGTGAGGATTACGCGTAGCATAAGCTGCGTGTGAAGCGAATGCGCTGCATAGATAAGCATATTTCTGTTGCTAGCTTGACGATCGGCACCTAGAGAAGTTGAGGAAGGGGCGTGTGTCCACCCTAAGTCGTCGGAAAGCAACAAATCAATAAAGATAAACGATGCTACCAGAAAACTAAAAAAGAGAGAAAAAAACATATATAAAAGGAAATAAAGATCGTGGCTGGCGAGGAGGGGAGGTGGGTGGAGCCGAGACATCAACCCCCCTCCCCCCGGTGAACGAAAAAATTTTCTGAGAGAGGATTAATAAAGTTTTGTTTAAGAATACAGATCATTTGTTTGTTCATCATAGTGGGTGTACGTATTACTCTGTTAGGTGCATCTCCCCAACGACCAATAATAACGCCACCCATTACTTACTGCAGCTAAATGGATTAGCCATTAACATGGTTGCCTATGGTCCCTCCCAGACGAATAAATGCCACTTATAAAGCAACATTTTCTTAACACGATATAATTTTATTAACATAATTATTAAAAAAAATCATTCAAATTGTACTGAAATGTCGATAATTAACCAAAGACTGGCTAATTGAACTAAAAGATTAATTAAAAGAATAATTGTTTCATTACGGTTCTCCTTTTGTAAGTTATTTGTTTGACTTTTTTCTACCGCGTGTTTTATTTTATTTGCCACTATAATATCAAATAAACTCGTATTTTTATTTTTGTTTTTAAAGTTGTCGTCGGAAACAACATTTGGTGAGATAAGTTTTCACGATTGGAATTAATAATTAAGATTTAAAAAAAGGGATAATTAATCAGTATATAATTGCAAAAAAATTATATTAAATTAACATAAACCAAAAACTGGTTACTAGGTTCTGCGCATCAAACATTAAAAATGTTGAACAAAGTATATTTATATTTTCAGGGAATAGTGAAATTTAAATGAAAGGAATTGTTACAAAATTTCTTAAGAGCATGCTTGGGTAACATCAAAGTCCTAAACAATCTCGTAATTTTATTTATAAACATTATTCAAACATAAAATATTTATTTATTTTAAAATTTAAACTTTTCAATTAATCATTATTCAAAAACAAAAATCAATAAACTTTTATAAATTTTAAAATAAAAATTATATTCAAAAATTATATTCAAATAACTTTTTACTTTTATCTATTCATTTTGACAAACTTCAATATAATACTTATTTTAAAATATATTTATTTAAATTTTGTCTCTATCTTTCCAAAACCCAATAAAATATATTCAATCAAATCATTTAATTACCATTCACAAAATTTGAAATATATTTTAAATTAAAAAATTTTAACAATTTGACGTGGAAGATCAAGCTACACTAATTTGTGATATTTATTTTTTTGAGATTTATTTATATATCAAATATTTATTTTTTAGTAATTGATATGTTAGATTATTTAATATGAATTTCATTAATAAATATTCAAGAATGACAAAATCTCCTCAAAGAAGTAAAATTACAATTAATTAATCGATAAATTAATTTTTAAGAGATTATAGAGTAATTAATATGCTGACATGAAAAATTATATTTATTAATCGATAGGAATAACATATTTAATAAATTATTTATAAGATATAATTTGACTTAAAAATAATATTATTAAAATTTTTAAATTAAATATATATTTTTTTTTTGCTAATTAAATGTTGATGATGATGTAGCGAAATAAAATAACTGCAGTTCAAAAAAGAAAAAACTCCACTGAAATATATCACATCACATGTGCATGGGCCACTCAGATCCGTGCAAACCCGAAGTTTACGGTTTCGTCAGCATCCTTTGTTCGTTTCTGATCTCTCTACGATCCCTATTCTCCCCCATTTGTGTTTCACTGTCCAATTCGAACACCGCCCTCTTTAACACCATAACCGGGTCTACTGTTCCCGGTCTGGCCGGTCCTATCCCGGTCGATCTCCTCGCAGATTAAACACCACCGCCAACAACGAGGACAACAACTCGGTCATGAATCCTGAATAGTAAGTCTCTCCCATGTCAATCTCCTCGTCGGGATTGTTACAGCTTTAACCTCTGTTTGGTGGCTTAGAGATTGAGAGGAGATAGAAAAGAAGATTCTGAATCGGTTGTGAATGCGATTTTATCTTGTTCGTAGTTTCTTGCAACCAAATGCAACGTGAATTGGAAAATTTCTTTAGATCTCTGATTGTTTTGTGCTTTTTAGGGTGGTGGATCATGGGTGCATGAATTAATAGTTTTTTCCTCTTTAGGAAATTAAGTTGATTCGGGAAGGTTCATCAGTTAATTCGTACGATTTAGTTCGCCTTCCTGTTTGGTTGCCGAAAAAGAAAAGAATCGGGAAAGGAAAGAAAATAAATGAAACTTTAATGCTTTATTCTCTTATTGGTTATTCGATGCTGTGAATATTAGGCTTTCGTACTGTTAGATTTATGATCGTAATCGCAACTAACCGGAAGCATTTTTTTCCTTGGCTGTTTAGATCTGCAACGAGAATGCTTTAGCTTGGGTGTGCAATTACAATTTTTTTTTTTCTCATGAGAGTACTCGTCTCCGTCATTGCGATATAATCACTTTATCTGGATTGCGATTTTCAACCTCGATAAGTTGACCAACGACAGTGTTTGGGTTTCAGATCTCAATGTTTAGTTTGATGGCATAACTCTTTTCTGTATGGTGTGCACGCGCCCAATCGCCTTCATCTTTTTGTGTCGCTCAATGTACACATCCCATATTTGTTTCGTCCACTAGGTTGCAAATATATTAAGATATTTTTGTCTAATCTTCTCAACTATATCCTTCTCTCGAAGTTAAGTATATAATTAATTGAAGTTTAGGATTGAATTGAACGTGCTAGGTTCTATGCTTAACAAGCTGCTGTTGGGGGCTGTTTGAGCCCTTTTATTAGTGGTCACAATCTCGGAGATGCTCCTTCATTAGTGGCTATTCGCTTTTGGGATTAGGCACATGAATACTATTTTCTGTTGTTCCATACCATATGCTTGTCACTAAGTCGTTGTCAGGACAAGGATCACGCCCAAGCATTTAATTGAAGATATTACTGAATTTCTTTCTAAGGCCTCAATAATGTTTATTTTTAGCCCCATGAATCCTTTTGTTCTATATTTGAGTACAGAGATTTATCTGTTAAAAATGAGTTACAGCTTCGTGACTCAGATGAAATCGTGGGGACAAATTTATTTATTTTTAATGTTCTCTTCTGCAGTGACTATCTGTTCAAGCTTTTGCTTATTGGAGACTCTGGTGTTGGCAAATCATGTCTTCTTCTGAGATTTGCTGTAAGCTTTCCAAAAGCCAGGCTACATTAAATGCCCCCAATTTGTTGTGGGTTGATATTTTTCTCCGCTGCGTGCCTCCCTGGATATTGATTCTCATCCAGTTCAAATTTTTTTTTTTTGTCATCCATTTTGTATATGTTTATCCTTGCTTTCTTACTTGCCAAGAAGAAAATTTGAGACCTAGTTCGTGCTAGGGTGGGCCTGGAAAAGATGTTTGTGTCACTGCTGGAAGTTTTCTGCTTGCCGAGCATACTGAAGCCATTGTGCTTTTCTTGAACTTTCCTTTTACTCTTTCCACCCTTTATGATAAGAATTGTCTTTCATCACTTTGATACAGGATGATTCGTACTTGGACAGTTACATTAGCACAATTGGAGTTGACTTTGTAAGTATCACCTGGGTTTTAGTGCATGCTATTTTAAGTGAAGCAATATGATCCTAACTCTACTTTTCCACCGATTGTTAGAAAATACGCACAGTGGAGCAAGATGGGAAGACGATAAAACTTCAAATTGTAAGTACGACTTATTCTCCCCTATGTTTTCTTGGAGGCGTCATGCTAGTTCCCGGGCATTTATTTAGCTGATTAATTGGAAATTGCAAAGAAGTCTTGTTAAGATTCTGTTTAATCAATTTTTACTATTATCGGGTGTCTGCCTTGCCTTGTTATTGAACTATCTGATAGGAAGTGTGACATGAAAGTAATCCAATGGTCTTTGGATTAAATGGCATCTCCTCCCTTTGAAACATGTGAAAGGTGAGGTCACAGGTTAAACCTTGCGAGGGTGTGAGAGTTGTATTTATTTATCACTAGAAACATGTTGTAAATATAAGTATAGTATTTATGGTGGTGATAATTTCTATCGACTTATAAAAAAAAAAAATTCTATTGTATTGTTTTGGAAGCTATCATTAGAAACATGATATGAAAATAAGTCTAGTAGCTGTGGTGCTAAAGGTTCTACGATATTTTTTTGGTGGAATATGATGATACAGTTCTGCCACATTAAGGATTGATGTCTTCGAGGGGATTGTGGCTCCAATTTCTGGGATACAATAAAATCTTGATTTATTTCATGATTAGCCATTAGATATCTACATAGCAAATTACTATGATGTGGAAAAGAACTGAAAAGGATATCGGATTGTAACAGTATCCTATTTTAAATGAACATAACAATCTCTGAGATCTGGCTAGGTGTATCAAATGTTAACTCCCTATGTACTTGGGTAGTGCCTTTCTGCTCATTAGTAAATTTATCTTATAAAAAAAATGTCCTAGTTGAATGACTCAATAATATATGCTCTAACTAAATGAGAAGCTTAAAATTATAAAGGCATGGAGACTAGATAAAAAAGGCTACTAGATGATCTGGAAAATCAGAATCATCTCTAAGATATTTGCTTTTCACTGATGACCATCTTCATGCAGATGTATATTTGGATGGTGTCATTGTTTTACTAGTGTTAATAGATTAGAATGGGGTGCATATCCACAACTTTCTGTGTTGTGGCATTCTGTGCAAGTTGCTTTTGTTTCTATCTAGTTGTTGAAACTCACCTGCTCTCTCTCTCCTCGAACTTGCAGTGGGATACTGCAGGACAAGAGCGATTTAGGACAATCACCAGTAGCTATTACCGTGGAGCACATGGCATTATAGTAAGCTCTCTCTCTCTCTCTCTCCTCCGTGTCAGGTTTTTTGGCACTTTGCTCATGGTTGTGCAGTGAGTCTGTCATCTGTGTGTGTGAATGTATTGAATTTGTTTCACAATGTTCTTGGCATGTGTGGCAGATAGTTTATGATGTGACAGACCAAGAGAGCTTTAATAATGTTAAGCAATGGTTGAGTGAAATTGACCGATATGCTAGTGAGAACGTAAACAAGCTTCTGGTTGGTAACAAAAGTGACCTTACTGCTAATAAAGTTGTGTCCTACGAAACCGCCAAGGTAAAAGCTGGTTTCCTTCAATGGCAAAACCTTGGTTATTTTGTTTTTTTACTGGATTATTGATAACCCAAATAATGCTGTTGCATGTGATCTGAATGGGTTCTAATAGGCTTTTGCGGATGAAATTGGCATTCCATTTATGGAGACGAGTGCTAAAAATTCTAATAATGTGGAGCAGGCATTTATGGCCATGGCTGCTGACATCAAGAATAGGTACTTCTTATGTATATGACTTAATTATATCTTGTGGAAATAGAGTAGAGAAGAGGTATAGCATACGTAATTTACAAGGAAAAAGCATGTGTTGGACAGCTTCGAAGGAGCGAGTTAGAAAATACTCAGCTTCAGTTTTTGTTATGGTTGGTTAAGTTGCTTGGGGACAGGATTTCCTTGTATTTCAAGTACCATCTTCGTGTGCAATTGCCTTTTCTCAATGGTCAAAGTAATTCTTTCATCACTTTTTGCAGGATGGCGAGTCAACCAATGAACAATGTGAGAGCACCAACAGTGCAGATACGAGGACAACCTGTTAACCAGAAGTCTGGCTGCTGCTCTTCTTAGTTGCTTCTTTCGATATTCCTTTGGACGTAGGCATGTAAGAGCAGCCTTCTCGCTGAATCGAAGTGGAAGAACCCCCTGAATACCATATGATTATGATATGCACGTCCGGTCGCTTTGTTAGATTTTCTCTCACTCCATTATTTTTTCGGTTTGTTTCTAAAGGGTATGTACAAATGATCTTATTCTAGCCACAAGGCATTCTCTATTACAGTCAGTGTCTAGTAATTCGACTTTAATCTTTGTCATACTAAATTCGAAGTAGCTTGCTGATACAATGATGAAATGTTAGCTTGGCAGAGAGGTGCCCTTTCTGTCAGACCGTATTCAGTTCCTTTTTTTTAAAAACAAAATTTGTGCTAGAAATTAGTAGATAATGACTCTACGTTTTTGTCGTGCTTTGCATTTCATCTATGATTTTTGGATGCCATGGGGGTTTTCAGATTTTGAAAAATACACATGAATGTTCCCCACTCACAACAGTTTTTCACACGTGTTGAAATCAAATGATTTTTATCCTGAAGACTTTTGCATGATCAAGCTGGTGGGGCATTGTCAAGGAATGCTAGACTGATGTATAATTACAGCATCATGAGTAGAAAAGTTTAGCTGGGCCCCCGGGGCAGAGAGGGATAACTACTTGGGCTGGAAAGACGGGCAAACTAATCATAAATGGCTCGACACTTCGGACAGAAGAAAGCTTCAAATGAAAGGCTCGAATATGCATTTGGAAATAGCGCAAGATTATTTCCCAAAATACCTTCTAAATACATAAAAAAAAAAAGACATTTATTTGAATTTCTTCCTCTTCCCATTTTCCATTTCCACTTTTTGCTCTTTTAATTCTTCCTCGTTTACCAATGGTCCATAGGAAGATTCACATTGAAAGATATCAATCCAAAGAGAGAGAGATTCAAGCCTCTTTTACTTCTAATTACGCTAATTTGTTTGTATAGCCGGGATTTGAGCCCTCGTTTTGGACAGTGAAATAAAAAATTTATGAATAATAGTTAGATAATTTGTGAATAGTAGTGAAATAATTTGAGTCAAAATTTTTATTGAGTTTTAAGAAATGAGAGAAAAAATTGAATAAAAATATTATAAAAATAAAATGTTATTAGAATAAAATATATTAATATTATTTTTATTTTTTAATTTGAAAAAATTAATTATTTTTTATATTTTATATGAAAATTTGAAAAAATTGTAATGATGAATAATTATTATATTAAAAAGTATGAAAAAGAAATTGAAAATTTTTTATGTTTAAATAGTATTCAGATGTTGATATGAGATGAAACAAATTTTTATCGGAACCTAAGTCTAGATTATATTTCTTCGTAAATACTCTCTCTCTCTCTCTCTACATATAATATATATATATATATATATATATGAAAAAATATCTATTCTTTTTGCACTTGTTTGACTGAAACTGATTTTGTTCCAAAAAACTTATCAAGAAAAGACCCACAAGGCGCTGCCCAACTCGAGTCGTATGATTGCCATATGCGCAACAACTGCCAGACCAATCAAGTCGTCCTCGCAAGGCCTTGTATTCCAAATTCAGCCAAGTAGTAGTACAACGCAGGCCGGTATCCCCTTAAGAAAAAGGAAAAAATATTATTAGAACAAAAGAAAAAGAATAAGAAAAAGAAAAAGAAAATGGAGGAGCAACTCTCGAGTCAAAATCTGGCCCAAAATCCATCGTTACAACGTACTTACCAGTTACTTCTTCATGACTGCCCTGCCTTTTGAAGACTTTCTGGAACCCCCACCTCTTCAGATCGTACCGCTCCTGGTTGGTCTGCGACCCCTTTATCTATTATAATGAATCCCTGCTGATTTTCTGAGCTTCCTGAGAGCTACGAAGCTCAATTCCTGTTTAGAATTGCGGAAGCTATGTGCCGTCAAGATTCCCGTGTGCGTATGTCGGCCGAAGAGGAAGTCGCCGCGGAAGAGAGCCTCTCCGTTTACTGCAAGCCCGTAGAACTCTACAACATTCTTCAGCGCCGTGCCATCAGAAACGTAGTCCCCCGATAATCCATTCAAATTCTCCTTCTTTTGTCTTCATTTCCGCCTCTGCATTTCTAACTCTACACATTGCTTTTGCTTGTGTAGCCGTCATTTCTTCAAAGATGTTTGCACTACAAAATAGAGGCAAAAAATAGAAAGAGGTATATTGTTTGAAGTCTGCATTTTATTTGAAGTCTGCATTTTATTTTCCATTCGTACTCGGATGCTACATTTTCCTCACAGTATTGCTCTTTTCTGTAAATTTTGTTTTATTTCCTCCCCATAAGTTTAAAGCTTATTCTGAACTTTTTGTTTGGATCTTGGTTCTTAAGAACACTTTTTCATGTGCTCGTTCTAACGTAGAAGTTAGATTGAGCTGCGGATCAGCATCTGTTGCATGAAAAAGTCGGGTAATTGCTTTCTAGGGCAAAATAATCTGTATTTCTTGAATTTAAACTCGCCAATTGTGAATGATAGAGATATCTTAGTCTTCATCATATATTTTTTCATATTCAATAACACCGACTGTCGTGGCATATCTTGAGTCGCTTTAATAGTTAACTTTTAAATGAAAAGAATATGATACATATGACTAGAGATGAGAACTTTCAAGATAAAGAATAACATTTTTTTAAATATATTGTTTTTCTAGTGTTTAAGAGAGGAAAAAATTCATCCGTGCAAATTACAGTTTAGTTAAACATTTCACGTTTTAGTTAATCATCTTCCTCCTGCTTTACTCGTGTTGTTGAATTCTATTTGTTTTCATGACGTTTATTGCTAAATTTATTGAACTTGAGCAACTTTTGCAGAGACCTTTCATTCGTGCTATTGTTGTTGAACTTTTAGTAGAGAGTAATTCCATTAAGCATATGATGAACATAGATGATGGTACTGGCATTTTGCTATTCATCTTTTTTCCCCTGCATCATTATTTGAATTCCATTAAATTTCATGACACTGAACGGATATCGTTTGAATAAGGATGTGGGCTTTTCTGCTTTAGTCTGTCCTCATCCTACAAATCAATTCGTGGCACTCACTTGTTCCTGTTGGTTGATCATGTAGAATACAAATGAAAATTTCTTTACCGGGGACTGCGAATGAAAGTTTACAAACTCAAAAACTGTTTCCCCTGTGTATTTTCTTAGCGAGACTAGTTTCTGATGTTGCAGATGCTGAGGTAAGAATGCATATGATTCATTCTTAGGCTAATATTAATCAATATATATCTTATTGAACATTATTCTAACTTCGCTAGCATCTGTTGATGATAATCTTCTATTTATTCTACCCTCTAAATTGTTTTGTTGGAATTATTTTTAATTCCTCTTCCCCATAAAAAAAGGATTCAGCTGTATACCGCTTTAGTCGAGCATTCATCTTGAACAATCCTATCGGAGTAGGTGGGAGTACTCAAATTCAAGCCAATATTATTCTTCCTGAGATTAATAAGCTAGCACTGGAGGCCAAATCTGGTTCACTTGCCATCTTGCTTGTCAGCTGGGGTATGCAATAATAATGTATAAACTGAATGATGCGGAGGGATTGAAGTGTGATTCTCACTGCAATATTTGGTCACATTATTTTCTTGCAGTTGGGGCCGAAAACCCTTTGCCTGGAATCGATTTAACCAAGGGATTTTTGGATGTGACTTCTTTTCCGTGTAAGATACATAGTAGTTTCTGTACTCTGTTGTATATAAAATACTTCGCTACGTTTTAACAATTCATGAGTCATTGTCTTTCTTTTTTTTCCTAATCAATATCTAACAATCATGTGTTTTTCTAATTTGATTCATTGCATCTGCTTTACTCACGCTATTTTTTTTTTATTGGCAACGGGTGCTCGAGAACAAAGTCCCCCAACTAATCCCGGGGGTGTACAAGCCCTTGACAAGGAGTTTTCCGCAAGTGCACCTCGGGTAATTCAAGGGAAAGTTCTCCCAGTCCGATGGTCCCTAGAAATTGTTTGCACCCTAGAGGATTCGAACCTTAGACCTGGAGGGAGCATACTACCAAGACCAAGGCCTTTACCACTTGAGCCAACCCCTAGGGCTTTACTCATGCTAAATGTGTTTTATTTGTAGGAGATTGCATTTTTTTGATATTTTTGTACAAGATTGCATTTTATTGCATCAATATTAAACTTCCTAAATGAAAGTAAATAACTACCTCTGAAAAATGTAACTTAAGATCACCCAAAGGTTGCAAAGAAAACATTTCATAGAGCACAATCTTATGTTAGAGCTAATAGATAATGAGACCTTTTTATAATATTTAAATTAATTATTTAATGCATTTTCAACCCATGATCCATAGAGTATGAAACGATTTTAGGTGTACCTCAGCATAAGAATGTTGCTGGTTTGGTTTTGTTTTGTTTTCACTTGACAGTAACTGCTGGAGGATACTGTTTATGGGGCAAGATACCATTCGAATCACTTTACTTGTCGTGGGAGAATTCTCCTAACTTCATCTTGGGCCAGAGGGCTGAGATAATTTCAACTGTAAACATGCATTCTTGCTTCTTAAAGGTATGTCTTATATATGCCTACTAACTCTTTTTTTCTCTTGTTTCTAGCCTAGATGTGCTAATTAGCTGTTTAAATATGCCTTGGGAATATTTTCATATTCTAATAAATTTATTTTTACTTTACTCAGCTGAGTTGTTTGAATGAGGACAGATGCATCTCAATTCAACTTCCATATAATTCTGAAACTCTGGTATTTTCCACATTTAACATTTCCTTGTTAGGTTGGAAAAAAAATGAGTATCATTTCTTTTTTTTTTTTCCTGTTCCTTTTTCTTTCTACTATTCGATATATATTTTCTCATTGCTCTGCAAGGTCCTGTTTTTTATAATATCTGTTACTTTTTTTTTCCCGGTTGCCTAAGGGTACATCACAGCAAGTGCAAGTCATCATTTCTGCAGAAGAGATTGGGGCGAAGGAGAAATCTCCTTATAATTCATACATGTGTAGTGACATTCCTTCTTCATCATTGTCTCATATTATTCGGTACTCTTCATCTCTCTCTCTCTCGTGTGTGTGTGTGTATTTCATGTATAGGTAGGTAGGTATGTATGTATGTATGAAGACATTCGCAAATAGAGACAATAGGTAACACAAATTCAGCCACATGAATGGTATAGAAAATATATTATATGCATTGTCACATCAAGATTAATACCTTCCCATTTTTTAATACAAGAATGGGATGATATGCAGATCCATATAATTCAAATTAATCTACCAACCATAGATTTTGATCAAATTGTTGAGCACATCAATTTATAGATTTTCTAATGATTGAACGGTGAATAATGTTGTCTGTATGAGCCAGTAATTATGTTGTTTTCTTAAATGAAAATGGTCACTTAATTCATATTTTAGCTTTTTTCAAAAATATCTTAAAATTTTTTAACCTCTGTTATACAGGATCTTTAACTATTGAATGTTTAGATGGAGGATAAATACAGAATCTTAAGTGAGAAAGGATGAGGGTCTCTTTATCTTGATCAGGCAGCCCCACATCGTTGATTATCCCTGCACATGTTTATATATTCACAACTCCTTGTGCTTCATAGATGCTGTTAGGGTTGGAATTTAGAAATCTTCATTTTTATTAAAACTAATAGTCTTCTAGAATTGGTATACTGCACATATTTTTCTTTGTTGAATTTTTTCAGCCGTTCCAATCTTAAATGAATGCAAACAAGCATTGATTCAAGAATGTTGTTACATGTTCACTGTAGATTATCAAAAACTACCCCAAGTGGATTGAGTCTGTAACTTGGTCAATAATATTCAAAGTTTTAGTTTTATCATGTGTCTTGCTGTTTATTTGGAAGATTCGAATATGTGCATTTGGCATGCTTATTGTTTAACATGGTCCACTAAAAACATTGGCCTGGCATATTCTTTGTTTTCCCATGTCAATTTATGAAAAAAAAAAAAATTGGCTGATTGTGATATCCAGGCTAAGGGCAGGAAATGTCGTTTTTAATTATCGATACTACAAAAATAAGTTGCAGAGAACAGAAGGTGATGTGGATTTCTCTTTTTTCTTTCTGGTTAATCTGTAGTTTTTTACCCTTTCAATTTGTTCTCTATCTCCTTTCCCCTGCACAGGGGGCCGTCCCCCCTTTGTTGGATTATTTTCACACACCTAGTGGCATTGATAATTTGTTATTGCTTTGGCAACCTGTTGAAATTCATAAGGGTGCAAGGAAAGAAATAGAGAGAAGCATGAATGTAACTGATTACTTATGTTAGTTTTCTCTTAGAATTAGGCATGACAACTTATTGTAGCTTCATATCATTAACTCAGCGAGTGCATTCTTGTCCTCTGAATTTTTAAGTGGTATCAATTTATATCTTATGTTTTATACTGAGCATTTCATGGCTATATTATTTCCTGTGAAAGCTAAACTAGTGTCAGTTACCAATTCTCTAGAAAAAAGCGCTATTAGGAAATGGATTAATAATGTGAACCTGCTAAGCTCTCACTTCCTCCTCCATTTTGAGTAGACATAAGATGGACTGCCCTTTCCATTATACCTTTATTAAAGGGGAACAAAAGCTGTTGATGGGATTCTGGAAGCATAGTAATTGGAGGAAAAGATAAGTCCATGGAGGTGGAATAGGTAATTGAGAGTTTGAAATAGTGCAGGAAAAATCCCATTCCAAATGCAAGATGTGTCCAAGGGCAACTGTCACATTAGAAGCGATCCGTTTGAGTAGTTGAGGGTCTAGATGAAGCACTTGGATAATTAACTCTTTCTAAACAACAATGAACAGAAGTCATTTTTCCTGTTAGTTCCCAATTGATAATATATTAAAGAAGACACTTTCTAATTGCAGATGTAGTCAAGGTATAGTAGGAGATGGCAAATTATTTCCACTGTTAAGAGATGGAGAAATGATAACATCGCAATTGGATGTTTAGTTACTGATGGACAAGTGGGTTTGCACTTGTTCGAGTTCCATCAGGGCTAGTATATGATAGAACATACCTGTTTTTGTATCATTGTTCAAAGTGGTGAAGGCATGCCATCAGAAAAGAAGAATGGATTCTGGGTGCTTGGGGGCTGGGGGGTTGATTTCAGGGCTTCATAGTAATGATAAAGGAAAGAAAGAAAATAAAGGGTTAATCAACAGATTCTTGGTGCTTTATGATTCCCCTTGATTGCTGTCAACTTCATGTATATGGTCCATCTTCTTATCAACTTGTTAGGTTTTTGATTAGCTCTAGCCAGTATACTAGTTTGGTAACTTGTGGCAACTCCTCGATGATAACTTGGTTTTAGATGAGGTTTATCAGTTAGACATTCATAAAAGAATAAGGGTTTTCTCATTTTGCATTCCATTTACTTGTAAGAATATAGTAGATATTGATGCTAATGGAAATTCCTCTTCCATTTTTTCCCTGCTTTTTTTAATCCTTCCGAATAGTTTTTTCCCTAACTAGGTGTCTTCTATTGTATAAGTCCTGTATTTGGGCTTCCCCTAGATTGCTATTAATAAAATTTTAACTTATAAAAAAATAGTTCTGTATGATGTATGCTTTTTCCCCATTAATGCATGGTTGTGATTTTTGAGCTGTAACCTGGTTAATTCATGAACTTGCAGTAACTGAAGACTTTACATGCCCATTCTGCTTGATAAAATGCTCTAGCTTTAAGGTAAATCTCTTTCCTTGTTCGTTTTCTGATCTCTTCATAGTTCATTTCATATGAAAATGAACAGATAGTATGCATGCTTTTGCATGTTGATGCTTATAAGTTTTGAAATCTTTTCTGTAGGGTCTCAGATTTCACTTGTGTTCATCACATGATCTCTTCAACTTTGAGTTTTGGGTTGGTAATCTTCAAAATTCTTGTCATTCTGATTATTAAAATTTGGTGAAGCATAACTACTAAAACATGGATGTATTACAGGTGACTGAAGAGTATCAAGCTGTAAATGTGTCTGTAAAAACTGAAACGTGGAGATCTGAGGTGACAATAACTCTATCCTGAAAATTACTTTGTGATGATTCTTTATTGTACTTTGGTTGTCATTAACAGTCTAGTATTATTGTGTGTACAGCATTTTGCTTTTGTGTCATTGATATTCCGTGTCTGGAATTTATATCCAAGTTTGTTCTCCTCAGGTTGTTGCAGATGGTGTTGATCCTAAGCAACAAACTTTCTTCTTTTGGTAAGTTCTCTCTTCTTTTTCCATAGTGTGACCTAATAAGCTTCTTTGGTTTTGTTCCATTTAAGTTCATATACATAATCAATTCCTTAGAATTAGTGTGAGGGCTCATTTCTCTATCCAGCTCAAAGCCACTTAGACGCAGAAGACCAAAGAACCTAGTTCAAAGTGCAAAGCATGTACATCCACTCGCCTTGGAGTCACAGTTGCCATCAGAAGTCTGTGAGCTTCTAGACAAGGCTGATGGTATGTGTTCTTTACTTTTATCTGTATCAGCAGCCTCAACAGATCTTCTAATCAGTTCTTTTGAATGAGCTTCTCAACACAACTCGTGCTTCATAGTAGATTGGACCTGTGGCCTTATTCTCCACCTCTTGCTTATTCTGAAGATGTCACTTGACAACAGATTGTTAATGGGCCAATAATACTTGTAGCATAGAAATTCCTTGGTGTTTTTGAATTTTGGTTCAAATTATTGCCCCCGAAAAAGATAAAGGAGTAAGATTGTAGAGAATGAGCACGAAGGAATCAGAAGAGAAACAAAAGGAATTGATATTTTACCTAAAAATACTCGCCTCTTAATTATTACGCGACTTACGTCCGGAGTCTACCTAGAGTGTCCTAGTAGGGAAGTCCTGATTGAAGAGATGAATTTTCATGCAATCCATTTATCCACCCCTTCAAAGTGGTGTCGTTTCTCTTTTCTCACTGTTTACAGGATCGTAGATCGAGAAGAATTTCAAAACCTCTCTCTTCTTTCTTGTGGCTGGAAAATACAATAAACCTAGAATTTCCCACCTGACAGACAAGTGACTCCTAACAACTGATAAAAAAAAAAAATGATTGTGCTGAAGCAATCCAGCAAATTGAAACCATGATGGTCTACCAGCTCCTTAAGGCTAGTGCATGACATGTCTCTTGTAAATCACCAGCCCTATGATAAAGTGGGTGACTTGAATGTGGAACTGCAATGAGAGTGGTGGTGTCAAATTTATTAGTAAACCTTAATAGTGTGAGCCTCTTTTAGAATGTGATAAACTTGTGTGCACATATGCATGCATTCCTAACTGTGAAACTGCATTGCCCCAAGTTTCCTTTCACATTAAAATTGTGCGTAGGGAGGGATCAGGGGTGGGATGAACATGTTATGCAACGTGTAATCTGCAGATTGCACTTACATTTTTGCAAAATGACCTCCTGGAGTAGGTTTGGAACTTGTGAAATGACCTTCAGTTGCCCTACCAAGCTTTGTTTCAAAAGACCATCTCAAAATAGGACTGAATTGTTGAAAACTATCTAGCTTTGTGCCACCTGTTGAAGATATATGGAAAAGGTGGGGTGAACCTATTGTTGCAGGCTTTCTAAGGCATCAGCCTACAAGATATCTCCAGCAGCTCGTAGTTTTAGATATCTGCAGATACTGTGAAGGATTCTTGGACCAGATAGACTCTTGCATTCTTATCTTTTTTTTCCTGTTCACCCATTCCCATGGATTTTATATATGTACAATGATTTTTTTTTTTTAATTCCAGATGCTCATTCTAGCAAAGGTGATAAGGCCCGTTTCTCAGGTGGGAATGATTTGCAGAATGCCATTCTTAGTGCCGAAGAGTGTTTAAAATTTGTTGTCTGACTTTGGTGTTGCAGGGGTTTTAAGTGCCACACCACAATCACATGTTGATCCTGATTGTGTTCAATCAATACCTGGGAATAATCTTGCAGCCCCTACCGTGCTACAGTTTGCAAAGACAAGAAAGTTATCTATTGAACGATCTGATCCTAGAAAGTATGTCTGTTCCCCCCCCCCCCCCCCCCCCCCCCCCCCCCCCCCCCCCTCTTTCTCTCTCACCCCCACCCCATGGTTTGGCATATTCTTATTTTTATTTGGAAGGATACAAGTTTTTATAAATTATAAATTCCATCATCTTAAATGCATATCATTATAATTATTTTCCAATCATTTCAGCTGTGCCCTGCTGCGGAAGCGACAGTTCTTCCACTCACATAGAGCACAGGTGTCAAGTTCAAGTTGTATATTTTTTCAACAACATGATATTTTGTTTTGGATACTTCTGCTCAAAATATACGAATCAATATATCTGAGAATAGATATTATTATCTTGTGCTTGTAGCCAATGGCACCAGAGCAAGTATTATCAGATCGAGATAGTGAAGATGAAGTTGATGACGATGTTGCAGACTTTGAAGATCGGAGGGTATGCTTAGTGATTTCATGACTTTTTTTGTTGTTTTCTCAGAGTTGTTTCTTTTTGCTTGAAAAATAAATTTCAGGTTGAAGAGTAATGTTTAAGTTACAAAATAGTTAATAGCTAGCTAAGGCATTGAAGGGTACTTTTTAGGTAACCTTTAAGAAGTATCAATTACAAGGGTCATAATTAGGGCCCATTACAGGAAATTGTCAATTGTTATAATTGTACTAAATTTCATATTGTTGACTCTTCAAATGCATGTGGACAAGTGTTCACATTCTTTGCTTCTTATTAGCAGTTCCTCCTTTTAGGTATCCATTAGTAGGTAAGAATGATTAAAAAAATTTCTTGGTCCAGTCTTGGTTGAGTCCATGGTCAGTTTGCTGAATATAATTTGCGCCTTGGTAAAGTCAATGGCCCAGATATTGTTTCTGTCGTCATCTTTTTTAATTGGTGATTTGATTGTTGCTCGTCCACATTTGTTACTTTCATTGTTATAAAAAAATAAAAAATTGGCCTTGGTTGGATAATATGGGTAAGCACCTTCAGTTTAATAAACATCTTTGACTTTGTTTACTTGGTGGTGTTTTGTTCTCTATCAATAATAGCATTGATACACTCTTATCATGTCGCAGATGCTTGATGATTTTGTTGATGTGACGAAGGATGAGAAGCTAATGATGCATATGTGGAACTCTTTTGTGAGGAAGCAACGGTAATCTTCTTTCTTGTTTCAAATTTATTTATTTATTTATTTATTTAAGCTTTACAATTGACTTTCTCTCATTAGCCATGCCTGTCTGAATTGGCTGAAAGGGTGATTGTATCTGGGTTCTGTGTAATTGTTCAAATCAACCTAACTGAATGAAGCCTGAAGCCATTAGTTGCCGTTTAGTGATGTTTGGAAAACCAAACATAATACGGATGTCTGAATCACGAATGCAACCTATGTTCAATACTTTTATTTTATATGGAAAATTGCTTTGAGTACTTCTCACTAGGCTAGGACGAAAATTAGAATGGGGGTGTATGCATCAATTTGAATGCGGTTTGATTTCATGGCACATTTAATAAGGATATATGATGCATGGTTCATGCCTGTCTCTCTGAATTGATCTTATTCATTTGAGGCTTGTTCTTTGAAATACTCTATATTTGGTAATGTCAGGGTGCTAGCAGATGGTCATATTCCTTGGGCATGTGAGGCCTTTTCGAGCTTGCATGGACCTGACCTGGTCCGTAACCCTGCCCTGATTTGGTAAGCTGTTTTCATTTGATTCTGTATTGTGGGTATGTTCATTCCAATGCATCCCTTAAAGTCTAATTTCCCGGCTTCCGTGTAACTCTGCCCTTAAAGTCTCATCCAATCCCCAATTATTTGATGAATATAGAATGCAGTCAGAACCAATGTTTTGAATACCGTACTGGAAGCCGTACCGTCAAGGCACTAGAACGAAATATTTCGGTACCAGTACCGTTTCGGGATAGTCGATATATGAATAAATTATATATATAAATATATATAAATTATAAATAGCCTAGTCTGAATTGGAGGTCAAAAAATAAGCTTGTAGTTTGAAAAAATGAAAAAAAAAATAATAATAATAATTGAAGGCCGAAATATCAGCCGGTACCGGCCGAAATATAGGTCGGTACAGGCCGAAATTGAGGCCGGTATGACCGGTATCGGCCGGTATTTGGGCCGGTACGAAACGTGTAGGGTACCTGTACCGGCCCAGCGGCCGGTATAGAAAATTTCGGCCTTACCGGCCGGTACGGTACGAAATTCAAAACAGTGGTCAGAACACCTTATAGCAAGCCAAATTGAAAATGTGCCACACGACCTGGCTAGGATATATGTGTGGACGGTGTTTATCGTTGTGCACTTGCTTTGTATGTATGCACATCATATAAGTGTGACATTATGCCTGTTAATTTCAGTCTTCATTTTCTTTATTGATTGGAAAGGTTTGAAACTAATCTCTCTTCTGCTCCATGCTGCTTTATGATAACATGAAACTGTTCATAAACAGATTTGAGTGCGTTGAGTCAGTTAGAAATTTTGTATAAGAACATCAAGTTTATATATTGTCAGCATTGGCTTATTTAAATTTAATTGGGGATTGCTTTTAGGAGTCACATTACAGAACCTCCATGCTCTGGGACTCAGCTACCTTTGACAGTTGAATGAAATAGGGGGAGAGGGGATGGGGGAGAGGGCTTTTTACTTAAATGACAGTGGGCACATCTAAAGGTTAAGACTAACGGTTTTTAGATATTAGTGACAGTACTTTCCAGGCCATGCTCTTGTGCCTCCACTCTTGCCACCAGCTCCCCGCAGATGCTTTGCACCAATGCAGAAAAAGAAATTACTAAACAGATTAGCTGTTTCCAGTAACGCTGCTTTTGGGAGTTTAAAGGTTTGAAGGTGGAATAGAATGAAAAGGAAAGGAAAAAAAGAAAAGAAAAGCAAAAAAGAAAAAGAACACTGAAAAAGTGAACTGTTGGATGTCAAGAATTGGATTTGATATTTAAAGACTCGAGTTTCCTGTGTTTGGGCCTCCTTCCTTCGCAACCATGTTTGTGTTTACTAGCTCACCTCTACTTTTGTGGGCAATGCCCGAGTTTTATTAGTAATTGGATTACGATGTTTGACATGTTGCCTTGGGCCCAAATCTTTGATTATCTGTTTATCATTACAATTTCTTGCTCTATAATTTTGGTAAAGTTGCTCTCCTGACTTCTAATGTCATCTGGTTGGTTGGAAGACTATAAGGTGGTAGTACTCATATTCAATAGAAGCCATCGATTTGCTCATAACTTGTAATTGATAAAACGGTCTGGAGTATTAATATGCTTATGGCTTGACAGGTGTTGGAGATTATTTATGATCAAGCTATGGAATCACGGTCTCCTTGATGCGCGCACCATGAACAATTGTAATGTTACTCTTGAACAATGCCAAAGCCAGGATTCATATCCTAAAACCTAAAGAGGTGATTTTTTTTTTCTTTTTTATTATTTTCTGAGTCAGCAAAGGTATGGGCCAAGATGACATAATTCGTCACTCATGTATCAATCTCGATCACTACATTTGCGGCATCTTTATTTTCATTTTTGGGCCCCAAGTTTCTACCCGTCTGTGTCTCAGCACACCTTGTATCCGACCAGAAAAAAAAAATATGTATTTTGTATAATTTGAATTATAGAGGAATAAAAATTTTGTTCCATTGTGCAAGATTGGAATTTCACATCTTCGCAAGACTTTTGGGTTATTCATGTAATCCTATTCCCTTTTTCACGAAATTGTTCTTCTGTTGTTAATTGATGTGTAATTTGGATTTGTTATATTTTATATTTTATAAATTCCGCCAATAGTTTTATATCTATAATGAGGAGTTCCACTTTGATATTTCTCACTATTTTCAGGTCACGAGTTCTAGGCACTTCGTTAGAGTAATTGCATGAATCGTCCAAGGAATCATGCTCTACTAGTTTTAGCCTCAAATGGGATAGAAATTAGAAAATGATTAAAGTCTTGCAGGCCAGCCTTTTATTTTTATTTTTTAGAAGTGTTATAGGAACAAAAGTAAATTTATAAAATGACATGATTTTATATTATTCGTTAGATATGGATTACAATAAAATTAATTTTACAATTTAATATATTACACCAGATCATATCACTTGTGAGTTTATTGTAACGTAATCACTTGGTGTATTTTATTTTATTTTTACCTTCAGATTGGTCAGGCCGCAGGGGGCACTTGTCACCCCGTGGGTTGCGGCTTGGGAGTAAGCCACGCAGATTCCTTGCAAGCAACAGCACACCCAGACCCCATACCGCTGAGTAATAATCAGCAAGCATGAAATTAGACTTTTTTGTTTTTATTTTTCACCTAATCATTTAATACCAAATTAAAATATGAGGAAAGGATAATAATTAAATAAATAGTATTTTTCATACTTTAAAACTCAAAAAAAAAAAAAAAAAAATCCCAATTTGAGAAGGGAAGCTGACTTTTGATTACTTTTTTCGTTCATGAGAGTGGACTTCGGTTGGAACCTCTCTTCTTCAATCGTGTAACCGGCTATAGATCTATACAGACTAATCAATGCTAACCTCAATTTCAAGTTGTATAGATTTTTGGTGCCAAGAAGACAACACGTACGACTCGGAGATGGGTTTTAGAAAAGAAAATAATCCAATGAAGATAAAGGTTTATGTATCTCGATTTTGTTAAAAGCTTTGCACCAACTCTTTTTTTTTTTTTCTCACATATATAGAACCAACAAGCGAAGGGAGGCGTCCGTTTTGTTTGCTTTTGTTGTTTTGTGAACGAACGGAACCACAGAGAAGAGAAGAAATTAACGCTTGCCAAACCGAAGGACACCTCTCAATAAGAGCAGGGAGAGTAACTCAAAACTGTTCCAGCTCGGGTATTTGATCCTCTGACACGTGAATGCGAGAATCTCTCACTACTTTTGTCGTAAATATGGGTCGGGTCACTTATCATTTCCACGTGTGGATTGCCATGCGTTTGCCATTTTAGCAAAATTTGTTCTCTGTGGTGTGGGGGCCGGAGTCGATACAACGTCGATTCTGGGTTTTTGTTTACTGTGGTCTCATCTAGACGTCCGTTAAACCCCTGCGATCGGCAATCTTTAGTACGTCACCACATTTTCTTTGTTTCATGATCTCCAGTTTCATTAATGGGCAAAATAATGCCAATTAGTAATTATGAGAAAGTAGTGTAGATTCTGGTGAGGGTGCTTTAGCAAATTCATAGATCTTAGGTCATAAAATCTTGATTTCATCAAGAGATCTCCAATTAATTATATTCTACCACATGGGGAGTTAATTGCAAAGTTAAGCATCTTTCGCTCTGCAAGTTGCAACAATGGCCAACATGAAATGGCCAAGCTGCCTCTTCATGGGCTCACAACTGGCAGATTGTGTTAACCAATGTCTTCCCGGTGGCAAAGAAAGCATGCATGCCAATGTCATGCCCATTAAGGGGAACCCCAGCAGACGTCCGTTGCCGTTAGACGAAAGGTCCATTTGTGGACCTCAATTGTAACTCATAATGGTTAGCTTTTAACTCTAGCAGAGTTCAGTTCTTGTTCGCTATAAATGCACGTACCCTTTCCCTTACCTTCCTAATTCACTTCAATGCTTCCTCTTAACAGCCTAGCTTGCCTCTTAGATTTCTCTGGCATGCTTAATGGATCTGCTCTCTGCTTCCCATATTTGCAATCACAAAAACAATATTTATCTTCGAACCAATAAGCCAGAGGTATTATGAAGAGATTAAAGCTTAACAGATTGTTTGCATCCCTCAAGCCCCTGAAGTGTTCGGATTTCTTCAACCCAATGCATCCTGGAGTTGAATTTTCTTTTCAATCTTAATTTCTTGGAATTTGTGACACACACACGCACATCCCATTGTCATGCATTCTCGATTTGTATAAAGAAAATTTGGCACTTGATTTTTCTATTTCCTTTGAAACCGTAAAACCTTGTGCATGTACGAGTGCAGTTTGGATAAGTTCTCTCTTTCCCTTTCTAAAATCTTATCCAACCATAAAAAATGTTGAATGGCATCAATCCCGGTTTCTACGATTTCTCCGAGCAGCAGTTTCCCCAAGTCGTCACTCCTTCAGAGTTCAATTCTGACCACATTGACAACGCCGTGTTTGGCTCAGATGAGTTCCGCATGTACGCCTTTAAGATCAAGCGATGCCCGAGAGTGCGAAGCCACGACTGGACCGAGTGCCCCTACGCGCACCGAGGCGAAAAGGCCCAGCGCCGGGACCCAAGTAAATTCAACTACTCGGCCATCGCCTGCCCCGCCTTCCGCATGAACGGGAAATGCCCTAAGGGCGATGCCTGTGAGTTTGCGCACGGAGTTTTCGAGTACTGGCTGCACCCCGCAAGGTACCGCACGCGTGCATGCAATGCCGGCAAATATTGCCAACGTAAGGTATGTTTTTTCGCCCACACGCCCGAGCAACTGCGATCGGAGACCAAATACAAGTTCCATTACGCTTACCGGGCACGAAATAACGGTGGGGATAGATCAAATGGAAATGAGAGAGCCATATCATCAGTACCACCGGTGCCGGAACAGTTGACGAGGAAGAAGAATGAGAGTAATTGTTTTGATGGTGTTTCGGAGTTTTTGAAAACATTGAGGGGCTTGAAGATTAGGGATTGCGAGGAGGCAGGGGATCAGAGGAGCTCTACTTCTAATTGCTGGGAATTACCAGATTCGGATTTGCCTCATCTCGGTTGGATTTCAGAGCTGTTGCAGTAAATATATATATATATATATATGTGTGTGTGTGTGTGTGTGTGTGTGTGTGCTGCATTTGAGAAGATGAGACATATATGTGTGTCGATTCTTGAGAAACATGATATATGTTTTTGCGGGTAAATATGCGTAATTACGTTTAAGTAAAGATTGTTTTTGTTTACTGCCTATCTTAATTTGAGGACTCCATTTGGGTAAATAATGTCAGCATCAAGATTATCTAAAAGCCTTTGAAAGAATGTGAATTTTGCAGTATTTATTTTTTTCTATTTTTCGCCTTCAAATTATTACTATTTTTTCATGATCTAGTCTTAATCAATACTAACTGGAAGGGAAAACAAAAGCAAAAAATGAAATGCATGGCTAGATGATCATATATATGGGGCACAACGCTAACAATTCATTTCTAAACTGCGATTTGACTGAATCTCTCACGTGGACTTCTTGATCAATAATGGAGCCAATTACGTACCAAACGCAAAACCTTTGCAATATTAAATTCTCTCCCCTATCACCTAGGGCTCAGCAAAAATTAGGAAATACGATTTTGAATCCGGCTTCACTTCAGCTCTGGCAAAACGGAATTAGAGTCAAATTTATTTTTAATTTCTTAGTCGGAGTTGGAGGTTTCGCTAGACGGACTCCCATTTTATGTTCCGACTTTTTTCCTCCGACTCTGACTAACTCTGAATTTGATTTCGATATTGTACATATGTTATAAAAATATATATTTATAATATATTTATATAGTTATATAACTAGAACTTATATAGTTAAATTCGATAATATATAAGTATGAGCTAATTATTATACAATAATATACTTATACTATAATATAAATAGATTAATAGTAATTTAGTATATACAAACATCATAGTATTACTACCATACAAAATCAAGTACATAAATAAGTTAGTCACTAGCAGTATTTAAATAAGTATAGTATAATAAGTTATTAACACATATGAATTTACTAAAGTATAATAACTTGTAATTAGACATTATAGTATAAGTCTTGTATAGACACTACAAGAAATATAGATTTTTCCCACGAATTCTTTTTCCAAGATACATAATCATGGCAAATAGTATTTTTTTAACATGAAAAATGTTCGTAGGAAAAAAGACAAGCCTTTTGTCACGAGATATTGTTGGCAAGTAAAACTTTGTGAGAAAACAATTTTTTCCCACGAAATAAACACATTTTGCGGCGATTAAAAATCGCCGCAAATAAACTTACCAAAAAGTTTCTTTCGTAGGTTATTAGTTCTTGCCACAAGGTTATCAATTTTTTGCGGTGACATTTTCTCGCTGCAAATACTCTTACTAAATTTAAATTGCCCTCGTGGGTAATGAGTTTTTGCGACAATTTTAGTATTTTTTTGGGCGACTTTTTGTCACCACAAATAGACCAACCTTTTTAATTATGCGTTCTTAGTATTTGCGGCGATAAAAAGCTGCCTCAAATACTAATAAAATTAAATCCCCATTCTTCCCCCCCCCAAAACACTCATGCGACTCTCACTCTCTCTCTCTCTCTCTCTCTCTCTCCGCAACTGTCAAATGTCCAGCCTCTCCTCCTTGCTGCGCCACCGCGAACGGCTCCTCTTGTCGTCAAGCCACCGTGGGTCTTCCCCCTCGCCCTCTCGCCGACTCTCTTTCTCTCCCTCTTCCACTCGGATCGCAGCAGATCTATGTCCCTCCACCTCTTCCAGCCATGGCCATCGCCTCCCTCAGCCGCCCTAAGGTTCCGCCAGTCACCAACTGTTGCTTCACCCTAGCTCCCGCATCTCTCTCCCTCGCACGGTCTCTCTCACGGGTCTCCAACGCACACCCCCCCCACGGTTGTCTTATTACAGTGGTATTCCCCGTCGCCATGAGCCACCATCTCCGCCTCCAACCAAGATGCAGCACCATCATGAGCAACCCATGGACGCAGGAGCACCTCCTGCATGCCTCCTTCGATGTCCAGCTCTTATACATGGTAAAAATCCTACTTTTGTGTCTCAAGTGCATTATTTTAGTGTATATAGACGTGTATGGTGTGGTGTTGAGGGCTTAGGCAAATTTGTATCTATGTAAATTTACTATTTCAAATGTTTTCAACTAAATTGCACCTCACATGGTTTTGAGTCTGCTCTGAAAATGGTTTTGGGCTAGTCGTGGATGAAAAGAGAGCCGAGGAGATGAAAGCGACCTCACAGGGTTTCTCTATTTTGCAACTTCTGTTAGTTCTGTTTATTTTCTTTTGGGGATGGGGGATTGATTATCTTGTGTTTTCATAAGTGAAAATTGAAGGTGTACACTTCTTTGCTTCTCAAACCAATTGTTGTGCTTTTGTACTGCCTTAAATAATTGTGCTGATAAGGAGTGCCGTAAGTAAATTAGCTCCATGCCTTGTTTGCCTTGGATTTATGCTATGTAAGATTTTTGAAAGGATTTGAAGTTTTTCATGTATACTAACTTGATTGTTATATGTACATTCCAGGGAAGCTCAAACTTATCTATCCTAACAGAAACTAGAGTAAGGAAGGCAGAAAGGTGCAAGAAAGTGACGTACAATAATGTTTAGAAATTCTTCTATTTTTGTCCTTGCAGATTTTCTGTGCAATTGATTGGGAGTTAGATGAGCTTGAGGTATAGAATTAATGTTCAATTTTTTTATTCTATGACATTTAGTTGTGAGGTTGTAGTCATGTGGTCTGCCCAGTTCAATTGATTGTGCAATGTTATTGTGTCTAACTATGCCGTTTCTTAGATTTCTTTTTTTTTAAATCAAATTTTGACAAAATTCTTATTTGGTTACATAACTTGCAACTTATTATCACATCATTGGGGTCTAATGTGGAATATCTGGAGTAGGGTGGGTTTTGGAGGATAAAGTGTCACAATAATTTAACAAATTTATAGATTAGAATTTATATGAGGACCATGAGGTCTAAGAATTTGACAGATTTGAATATGTAGAGTGTATTTATGCATGAACAATGGATTGTGTGATGGATTTAGGTTGGGCTTAAATGATAAATGAATTAAAATTCCTTTGGGCAGCAAGCATGCTGTATGTTTTTGGTAAGTGGTCGAGGCCTTACTTCACCAGAAATTATGTAAGTGGTCCCGCTTTTCTCCTCTCTTCTTTTTATTTTTCTCGCGCCTAATGAACATATATTTATATTTGCTTTGTAACAAAATCTGCACCCAATTAGCTTAGTTTAGGTTGGGATGTGTCACTCTAGAACCTTGCATAACCAATTTTATGAGCAGAAAACACATCTAAGTACTCAAAGATTCTGGTAATGAGGTTGGGTTGAGTGCAGCTTACCCAAGATTCATTTGTTTTCCCAAGTCCCAAATGGCAAATACTCATGTTTCTCTTAAAATAATGTTGACTGGCATCTAGTTGTGTTCAAAGCTAAAATTATTACAATTTTATGTGTCAATACAAGTTTTGCAGAATGTACAGCTAACCTACATGGCAAATGGGGTAAAACAAACTATGTGGAAAATTTATTGGATTTTTCTTTGAAAAGTAATCCTTGTGAAGGTTATGTTTGCAGGTGATCTTGCATATATGTTATCCGTTGACATGTATAAAGGTCTTTCAGGGCGAACGTTGACTCTAAAACTGAAAACATCATCATTTGAGGTGCTTTCTGATTCTCCATTACTATTCCCTATAATTATAGTTAATAAGTTTTCTGGCATAATTCTTTTAGATATTCTACCTAATTTCTTTGCTCCTTTGCTACCTTTTATTATTTAGATATTCAATTATAAATGAATCAATGAATATATGAATTTACTTATTAAAATTATATTTAGTAATCTAGTTACTGTGAGAAGTCTCTAATTAGAGGTTACTGTGCCATTGACAAGTTAGAACCAAAGCTATGACTTTACAACAGTATATTTGCTCAAGCGATAATATTTTGAAATACGCTTCAAATCTGGTAAAGGCTGAACTTGATAGTGATGAATTGTTTTGAAGTGTTTTGGAGTTGTAGGGAGTTTGTAAAGTATGACGATGATGTTGGTTTAATAGACAAATTTGTGTATATTAAATGCATAGGGTATAGATGAAGCTTGTAAAAACAAATGAGTACTTTGAATGGATTGTATGTTGATCTTATAAAGCTTGAATGGATTGTATGATTGTGCTTTTGTAGAGCCATGAATTATAACTTATAAAGTTTTTTGGTTGTGTGGTGTATGTGTATAAATTATATGGACAATTTCCTATCTTTGGTTCTAATCAGAAATTTTTATGTTAGCACAATTTTACATGTTTTTTTTTAAATTATTATAAATGTAAATTTGGATCAATAAGATTTGGATATATTTATTTTATCCTATATTAGACTATTTGTTTTGATTATTTTTGGTTCAGTCTCATTTTTGTATTTTACAATTTTTGTTTTCTAAAATCTCTTAGCGTTTGCCATGAATGTAACTCGTGGCAAATACTATTTTTTTTGTCAGAAGTGATTATTTCCCGCGATAATATTTCTTTGTAAATAAGTATTTCTGATGAAATATTGTGTGGAAAATATATATTTCCCAGTAAATTATTTTATGGGAAAATAATTTTTTTCCAAGGTAAATACTTTTTGCCTCAATCTCTTGTCATAGAAAATTGTGTTATTTCTCACCACATCATACCAAATGAAACCTTATTTGTAGGAAGAAAAAAGATTTTAACCACCACGGTAGTTCAAAAGCTTTTCCCATGAACTTGTGGTTTGGTAAAAAAAAGAATTTTTCCCCAGCAGTTTTATGCCACAGGTCTCCCACCACACAAATTGGTGGGAAACAGATCGTTTTCCAAGAAATCTACACTTTTTCCGACCACAATCATTCTCGAGAAAAAATGAGATTTATTGTAGTGAGAAATAAATTATACACTAGTATAGAAATAACTAATAAGTCTAGCATAATAAGTAAATTATATAATACTAATTTACTAAAGTATAATAATATGTAATTAGACACTAGAAATAAGTCTAGTGTAAAAATAAGTTAGACACTAGTATAATACAATAACATGTAATTAGACACTAAAAATAATATGTAATACTATAGTATGATAACATATAATTAGAAATTATTGTATAAGTCTAGTATAAAAAAAATTAGATATTAATATAGAAATAAATTAACAGTGAATGATTTAGTTTTAGTTTTAAATTTTTTATAAAATTTGAAATTTAAAAGCCCATAATTTTTTTTTAAAAAAATAAGTTAAATATGAAGGTAAAAAAAGCCTAAAACTGAAAGCTCAAATCTAACTCCACTCTAATAAATTTGAGTCGGAGTCGGATTGAAGCCTACACTAGTGAGAGTTGGAATCGGATTTTGAATTTGAACTCCAAAAAAGTCGTAGTTAGAGTCGAATTTTCCTAAATCTGACTCCACTTAAGTCGGTACTCACCCCTAGTATCACCTACCTTTATCCGTTTTCGCTCTTCTTAAGTTTTCATTTTCCTAATCTTAAAAAAGTTTCTTTAATTTGCTTTCTTTTTTATTTATCTGTTTTGCTTCTTTCAATATTGAGAAAAATAATTTTAAGTAATTCTCTACAAAAACCATAAATGAATACTCAAAATCTATCTCTCGACAATTATCACTTTAAGCAAACAAAAATGGAAGCCCTTTAAGATTATTACTATTATTATTATTATTATTATTATTATTGATTGCTCAAATAAAAAAGGACTATCATTTCCATAATGCAAGAGCATCTTAATTTCCTTCATTTTTTCTTTTCATTTTACCACCTCTAATATTGTTTTCTTTTAGATCTCTCTCTCTCTAGCTATATATATGTAACAGTAAACTACAGTCGTTTTTGTCTTAATTGATAATAAAAAAGAATTCATATATTTGTTCATGCGCATACCATACCTCCTGGTGCGAGGACCAGTACATGAAACTTTTTGCAATAAATTATCTTTAAAAGAATTAATAGCAACTCATTAAAACTAGTGAACGATGAAGTCTCAAATTAGTCATAAAGCAAAACCCTCATTTTTATGCCATACCAAAGACACTTCGGCAAAGGTCGGCATTCAAAGTAATAAATAATCAATATGGGGAATAACAATTCATGCGTAATTAAGAAATTTGATAGGTATGAGTTGTCCCATCTCTGCTGACATGGAAGGTAAGTAAGACACTTTGTGCTATGTGGACCCAACTACAGTCGATTTATAGCTAACCGACCATCCACGTAAGAGCGTCTCCCTCCTTCTCACAGCCAGGACATCTCCTCCAGCTACGTGCCTCTGACACAGACAACCCGACCCTCCGTCATAATCCCTTCAGACCCCCCCTCTCTCTCTCTCGCTCACTTCCAACCATGTCCTCCCTCTCAAGGTAATTAAGATAGGTATCACTCCTCTCTGATCTGATCAGATTCTCATGTATTTGCATATTGCATACGCGCACGCAGAAATGTGCCATATTGTTGAGGTGATTGGATTGAGATCATGTATGGGTTTTGAATTCTTACTTTCTTTTGCTTGTTGATAATATAATATTTATAGGTGGATAGAGATGTCAAGAAATCCTGACAAGAATAATAACAGAAACAGAAACAGCCATAGCATTAGCGATGGCGATCATGAGCCTATTGCAACTACGAAGAACTTCAACGAATGCTCTGCCTGCACTCAGGTGGGTGTCCCTGTTTTCCACTCCATCCACTCTGACTGTAACCTTCGCCGCCCCAGCTGGGGCCCTTTCGGGAGAGTTTCGGACCCACGAAGCAAGCGCGTGCTGAGGTGGAACCGTGCCGTCTTGCTGGCACGTGGCATGGCTTTGGCCTTGGATCCTCTGTTCTTCTACACGATTTCCTTAAGCCCGAGTGGTGCCCCATGTTTCTACATAAACGTTGCGTTGGCTGCTATCCTCACCGTTGTTCGCACGTGTGTGGACTTGGTTCATCTGTGCCATCTCTTGCTCCAGTTAAGGCTGGCGTACGTGTCGACCGAATCTTTGGTTGTTGGGTGTGGGAAGCTGGTGTGGGACGCACGTGCGATTGCATCTCACAACCTGCGTTCCCTGAAGGGTTTCTGGTTGGATGCTTTTGTAATACTTCCGGTTCCTCAGGTTTGTTTCTCTCACAAAGGATACTTCTTTGAGTTCTTTCTCTATATTATACACGATGACATGAACAATTCTTTTACAGGACAGGCCTCCTGATCTATAGCTGAATTTCTCTCCTTTAATTAATTTAATTGGCAGGTGGTAACGTGGTTAATAGTCCCAAAATTGCTCAAAGAAGAAGGGATTAAGCTGATAATGACAATACTTTTAGTAACCTACTTGTTTCAATTCCTTCCCAAACTCTACCATAGCATTTACTTGTTGAGGAAACTGCAAAAGGTCACAGGTTATATCTTTGGCAAAGATTGGTGGCGTTTGCACCTTAATCTCCTTGCCTACTTCATTGCTTCTCATGTAAGCTGCCTGCCTAGCTACCTTCATCCTTCAAAATATGAACCCATTTTACCCATTTATTTGATAATTATAAAGTAATTTATATATCCTATAATATATATATATATATATATATATATATATATATATATATATATGATCTACAGGTTGCAGGGGGATGCTGGTATGCCCTTTCAACACAACGACTTGTGTCGTGCCTCCAGCAACAGTACTCATGTGACAGACCAAGGATTAACAACTACTGTAATCTCTCTTTATTTTGCTCAGAGGGAATTGGTACTTGTCTTTATAACCAGTCTCCAGCAACAACAATTAATAGGTCATTATGCTTGGATGTCGATGGGCCTTTCAATTTTGGGATCTATTCGGAGGCACGTCCAGTATTTTCTAGCAATTCCCTCGCTCTTACCATCCTCTATCCCATATACTGGGGCTTTCTGAACCTTAGGTAATTAATTAAATAAAGATTAAAGTTATTATAATCTTAATTAATGCCAATACGAAAATCTAATTAATTGTCATCATGCATTAATTAATTTCCATGAATTTTTAGATCGTAGCTTAGATTTTGAATAAATAAATTAATAATCTGAGTAATTTTTTGTACTATATATATTAGTTAGTACGTAATTCATGTTTATATAATTATGCTTATATATATATATATATATATATATATATATATATATGTTACATGCAGCACTTTCGGAAATGTTCTTGAGCCTTCAAGTAACTGGTTGGAATTGATAGTCAGTATTTGCATCACGCTTGCGGGCTTGGCACTCTTCATTACTTTGGTTGGCAACATCCAGGTGTGACCCATTACTCACCTGATTTTTTTATTCTTAGACTTATAATTTATTCATGACGTATCAAATACAATATTAGAAGAACTTGTCTCTGTAATTATGAAGATATTTCTGCATACGGTCACGGCAACTAAGAAAGAAATGCAGCTGAGATATCGAGATATGGAGAGGTGGATGAAAAGAAGGCAGTTGCCATCTCATTTGAGACGGAGAGTTCGCCATTTTGAACGCCAAAGAGGGGCCGCCATGGGAGGATTGGATGAGATGGAATTGATCAGAGATTTGCCAGATGGCCTCCGTAGGGACATTAAACGTTATCTTTGCATAGATCTTGTCAAGAAGGTAACAAAAACCATATTATATATATCTCCCTTGTCATCTACAGACGATCGAGAAGTTTAAAATAAAATATGACATTATTTTGAAAATGAACTTCAATTTATTTACATTAATTGCACTTTGTATAATCTCTCATGATCATCATCAGGTTCCTCTATTCCAAGTGTTGGACGATCTTATTCTTGACAACATCTGCGATATGGTCACACCCCTTTTCTTTTCCAGGGGCGAAAGGGTGCGATACGGTCTCCTTCTATTACTTGATTTATTTAATTAAGTTGCAATTAGTTGTACGTACGTACGTAGAACGGCTGATCTTAAGAATTTCGGCTCTTTTTTTTTTTTTTTAACTAGTTTAGTGTTCCCATAAATTAGCAGATTATTAGAGAAGGAGATCCTGTTCACAGGATGATATTTATAGTTAATGGACGCCTAAACCGTCGCCAAGCGCTTGGTAAAGGGTTCATAACGACGAGTACTGTGCTTGAAGCTGGTAGCTTTCTGGGTGAAGATCTCCTATCCTGGTGCCTCCACCAACCTTTTAGAGATCGGCTTCCGTCCTCACCTGCAACATTTGTTTGTCTAGAGTCCGTAGAAGCATATGGTCTGGATGCTTGCAATCTCCGATTTATAACCGAACATTTCCGTTACAAGTTTTCCAGCGATGGACTAATTAAGAGGACGATGAGATACTACTCGTCCAATTGGCGAACATGGGGAGCCGTCATAATACAGTTTGCTTGGCGTCGCTACAGGATAAGAGCTAGGAGATCAGCAGTAGTGACTACGGATCATCTTGATCCTTTGATGCAAAATAGATCAGGCAGTACTGAGAATCTGCTCAGACGTACAGGATGCTGCAATATTATTCATGTCACTCAGGCCTCATGATCACCTGGAATAAAAAATAAAATTAAAAAAAATTCATGTTTATGTTGACAAACTTTGGTTAAACTATTTGTTTATCAGTACGTACGTAGTAGTCATGATGCACTTCCATTTCTGAAGCACATGATCATCTCTACACTTGCCCGGCACACATGTAACACGTCTCACAGTACTTATACTCTCACCTATCCCAAATTGCTAGCTAGCGTAACGCGCGACTTGTACTTTTAATTCAATCTAGAATTTCAATCTAATTTTTTTTTAAAGCTCTTTTGATTTGATTATATATATATATATATATCTTTTTTAACAGTACTCTACACGGACAGTTCTCAAACAATAATTTAAGTTATATATTTCACGGATGAATTGAAATAACATCTAAAGAAAGCTACCATTAAATTCCGAAAAATTTATCCCCGCATAGATTCTAATGGATTGTTTGGAAAATACTATCTTATATGTTCTAAATATTTTCTTTCTAAATATCACTCAAACACAATTTTTTTTTTTCAATTTCAAATATTTTAACTTTTTCATCTACTTATTTTTTAATCTTTCAAACAAAGCATAAAAAATAATTCTATTTTCTCCCTCGTTTTTCAAAATCCAAAATATGACTTAATAAAATATTTGAGCGTGAAGAGAATCTTAGTCCTAAGATCATATGATAATATTATGACATATTTGAGCTTTCAGACAATTAAGTCCTTCGTAACAACCCATTTTCTCTTGATCTTTATAATTATAATTATCAGCTTCATGAGTTGTGACAAATAACAAAATTGCCTTGATTTTGTGGTAGCGCCACCTCTCTTTAAGATTAAGATATTGGCTGGCCGTTTATGGGAATCTTGATAAAATTTACACGTGTTTTGCTGCATGCATATATGAATCACTTGTCATGCCACAAAAGCAAAAAATAAGCCTTCTGATGAGCGAATACGCTTGTATTTTGCATTCATCGATCCAGCCACCTGTCCTGTACGTAGTAATTAAGGTGCATGACTTCGAGTGCAAGCAGGCCTGATCTATCGATCAGATTACTTCCAAACCCCATTCACAAATAAAAATTACCAGCTTATATAAGAAAATAATAGCCCAAATCAAGCTCCTCAAGAAACTAAAGAAAGCAAAAAAATAGAAATAGAAATTCAAGTTAATTCACTTAAAATAGTTTAATTCATTACATCGACAGTAACAGATCGACACCATATAAAAAGCACTCAAAAACCACAACGCGATAACGAGAAACAGACAACCAATGAACCCCTCCACTACAGCTTCCATCGTAGATGAGAGCTTAAGAGCTCTGGGCACCAGAGACATGCTGCTGACCAAACTGCTCAGCCTTGTCCTTCATCTCTCGAGCCTTGCTAGCCAGCTTCATGCGTGCCTGGTCAATTTGTTCCGCCCCAGGTGGTTGCCTTCCCGTCACGTACCTATAAATCCAAGACAAAACTGTCACCGCCGCTACTCCTAATCCACCGGAGGCCAAGAACCCAAAGATAATAAGACAGACTGTAATGACCGCCGGGACGAGAACAGGACTGAATATCACAAGCAGTGGGGTGACTACGGTCAAGGCGATGACCGTGCTGGCTAGGATCAAGCCAGAGAGTAGCAGGAGGGACCCTCCGGCGGTGGCCGCGGTGGCTGCCTTGACAACTTGATGTGACCGGGGTGGTTGGGCTGGGTGCTGGGATTGCTGTTGGTGCTCGGCCATTGGATATATCGATGAAGATCGGACGATTAAGAATTGAGCAGAGAAACACCGTATATATATTTGCTAGTGGGGCTTGTGATACTGATCGTAGGTAGACGTGGAAGGGATCGAGGTGGGTTTTATAGAGAGGGATGAGGGGCCGGTGCATTTGCACGCGTTGAAGAAAGGGTGGCACGTGTTGGAGAGCATTCATGCACGGACCGCATGCAGAGTAACTGGCCCGGTCTTGAGACACGTACGTACGTCGACGTTTTTGTCCGATTTGATGAGATTGTTGATCAAGAGATCAGAGAGCGAGGTTGGGGAGGATAAGGATTCGATAATGACTTCGATCGGCTGGAAACAATCGATAGAGCGCAAGTGCTCGACGTCGACTACTTATAATCGAATTAAGTGCATGCATGGGTATATGTGTCATTATCGTACATGATGAGTACTAGTAACAATTTGTTTTTTATTAGAACCATGCAGTAACGTACAATTTGATTAAAAACATGAAATAAAACAACTGAATTCATTAATATTGTTCGGGAGTTCATCCTGTAAGCAGAGTACTATTGAGCGGATGAGACGATTTGGGGCTTAGATATTATGTGCAGGTATTTTTTTTTTTAGGAAGAAAAGTAATTGACAAGAATCAAGTTTGTGAAAAAACCGATCAAAAAGAAAGAGAAAGCGAAAGAAAAGCTGCACAAGGATTTGGCTGATTCGACTACATCAAGTATGCATGATTCATTATTAGCTGGTTTTTCGCAGGATATATATTTATCCTATTTCGTTTTAAAGCCTAATTGACTTCCCTGAAATGTTTGATTTGCATAAAAATCTTATCCAAAAAATCTACATACTTATATGGCTTAATCGTATGAATCATCATATTTACTATTTACAATAAAATAAATTTTATACTCGGATGGTTCACTTTAAGCCACGTCAATGTTTAATTTTCTAACGTAAGATTTATGTGTAGATCATCTAAACACTTCTCTTTAATGCATGATGCATGCATTGATAAGATATACAGAAAACAGCTCACAATTCAAAGCAAACAAAGGAAAGTGACGTTGAAGATTCGTGAATGACGTCGTTCAAGAGATTTTACGGTTTGTAACATCAGATATTTTGTTGAATTTTAAACGATTTTTTTAGGAATGCCGGTTACCTCAAATAGACAAATTTTATATAAGTTTCTTCTTTTTTTTTTTTTTTGGTAGAAAAGTAGGTTCATTAGTAAAGAATAATTTTTTTTACACTTTTTTTTTTATGTGGGATCTATTTTTTTTACGAGATCTTGTATGTGGCTGTCTATTTGAAACCTATTCCAATCATTTTTTTTTTCTTGACAATATTCTCATGATGGAATAAACCTTATAAGAAATATGGTGAAATTGGGTAGAAAGTGAAATTTATATGAAAAAGGAAAGATATTTTGGATCACTTCCAAGTTGAAAGAACTAAAAAAGAGAAGAAGAAATTAAAAAAAAAATAAAAAATAAAACAAAACAAAACAAAACAAAACTGGACATATTTGATTCTAAAGATTTGAATTGGTTAATACTGATAAGAGGGCCGAGAGAAAAGAATACTGCCTATACAAGGAACTATTAAACGAATGGCCCATATCAAGAAAAGGGAAGGCCCAAAGACCGGCCCTAGACCTACAATACATGTTTCAAAAACTTTGGGTATTTTGTCCACGCGAAAAATCGTGTGATTTTACAGTTTTACCAGTGCGATGTCTGACAAATTAGGTATAATGTTACATTACCATTTTGTAAAATTTGATTTTGGCACGTTGACCTTCTTTTTTTTTTTTTTGGAGGGGGGGGGGGGAGGATATTACGATGACTGGGAACTTTTAATACGTATACTTGAAAGTTGAAACTCCATGAAACAGGTAATTAATAAGAGTAATGATAAACACACAATACTTTTTATAACATATATTATAAAATAAGAATATTTTTATAAAATGATGTTAATTTTATAAAATATTTTACAAAAATACTCCTCATTTTAAAATATTGTTATATAAAATGTTGTATGTTTATCATTTTTCAATTAATAAAGGCAATCCAGCTTTTAAAAGTATATATTGAGACTACTTCACTATTATTTATTACTATTCACAAATAGTTCATTACTATTTATTATTTTTTTATTATTATATTTACTACTCTTTCACTATTATATATTTACAAATCATTTGAAATTAACCCCAGTATCCAAACATAACCTAATGCAACCATGTTGACACTAACAAGCTGGTAGCGGGCAGTACCTAATTAGTGTCGACAACGTCCACGTGTAGCTAGGTTCAAACGAGAGGAATATCTCTTTATCCCTGTAAAAAATCCTTGACAACAATCGTAAATTCCTAATGGCTTTGGAGTAATATATCTTTATTTTTTTTAACAAAAAAAATTATATGATTGTAATTATATTAATGCTCACAGTTGGATAATATCAATGACATGCATATTGACATTTTGATATCACCTAGCTAGGATATGATCCGTCCCTGCATGCATATATACAACTATATCATAATCACACATGCATATTATAATAAGTCATTATATCTACTAGTTTTGGTAAACCACGTTACGTACGTTAGTCAATAACTTTTAAAAGTTTTTCGTGGAAATCCTAATTCCCTGACTCGTGATATTAATTCAATTCAATAGCTAGCTCTCGATCGTGGAAGTCTTTTCACATGATGAGCACCTAATTAATGGTTTTGAAATGCCTTTAAAAGTGGCCTACTATAATTCCTTTCACATTGATCATTTCGTTTCAATTTCCACTCCCTTAGTTATATCAATATTAATTCTTCTATAGAGGTTATACACTACAAAAAAAAAAAAAAAACAAACTTTTGTAATCAATTTATTATAATTAAAAAATTATTTACAATTAATTTTAATTACAAATAATCATTTCGTTAAAATTAACTGATCACAAATAAATAATTTTATATATAGATTAATTTGATCATAAATCGTAGGATACATATATTTTATAATATATATTGTAGGCAAATTATTCGAAAGACGAGCGAACTAATTAAGACTTATACAACCTAATTAATTAACTAGCTCGCACTTATGTCGTAAAAGGTGTATATATATGATCGATTGTCGACTTTGTTTAATTTATAATTACTCTTTTCGTTTTTCTATTATATATATGAGCCGTGCATTTAATTTGCTGCTCTAATAATATTGACTGCATCGTTGAATATTTTGGGTCGCTTTTATGCAAAAAAAAACTCATTAATTATTATTTATAATTAAAAGCATTATATACATCAAACTCCCATGTAATATTATGCAAATATTAAAACGCTAACAACTTCCGATCATATAATCGGTTACCTAAAAATTAAAATGATACGATAAATTATTACGAAAAGTTAATTAAATTCTTATTAGTTTTTGTAGTCATCCTTTTTTTTTTTTTATGGGATTTATTCTTTTTTTCTTTATTAGCATTCAAATTTAGAAGCTACAAACTTAACCAACTATATGATTGATCTAATTAGCATGTATAAATATGGGGTTGGGTGAGTGAGTGTTTAGCTATTTATTAATCAAGTCGAAATATGGTCATTTAATATACTAGCTACTCGACTGTAGGCAGTAGGCCTCTATCGGATCTATAGGTACGTAGCTGGAAATAATTATCGGGTCTAAAATTCTCCTCGATTTGAGACGACCTTTTTGTCTCCTACCAATTTGGTCTGCATGCGCACAGTTGGTGGTGGAAGCGGCGCCCGCTCCCGTCGGCCCTGCCCCCACCCCGCATGAAAGATTCCTAACGGAGGCGGGCTGACCCTGCCCCTAGCGGGAGGTGGGGCGGGCTGATACTAATTAGTCATGAGATAATTATTATAGAAATTTTTGAGTCATCGAATCACCTAAGATTTAAATTATTTACGTTTAGTAAAAGCCAGACATGATGCATGCATGGGGATTCTGCATATCTAATTAAGAAGTGATTTAGATTGAGATATGAATTGAGGTAAATTGAGATGATTTGTAAATAGTAGAATAAAAGTTAAATTATTTATTATATTTTGTATGAAAATTTAAAAAAGTCGTTTCGAGATTTGAAAAAGTTGAATTGTTTATTATATTTTACATGAAAATTTGATAAAATTGTAATGATGAGATGAATTGAGATGAGTTGAAGTGAATTTTAAATACAAACGAGAACTTAATCACTGGACCTTTGAATCTCATATATTATCCAAAATATGACGAGGAGAATTTCTGACTTAGGACGTTATCATTATTATATATATGTTAGTCAAGTTTAATTTGGTCGTGCATCAATATATAAGAAATTAAAAATATGCATATATATATATATATATATATATATTAACTCTAACTAGCTGATCATGATGATATAATGTCAAACTTGTTAGTTTGGATTCCAACGGAGTAAAGGATATGTTTTCACTGACTAATCACTACCTACATATAATAAATCAAGTTAAAAGTTTGAGATATTTCCTGAATGTCAACCTCACTGCGCTCAACGACTTTGGGAGGGCTAGCTGAATTAAATTTCGATTGTCAGGAAAGAAAGTGCATGACATATTCTGGTTAGAACTTAGAATAATTACTGCTAGCTCATGATTTGATTTTGGTGTGAACGGGCAACGTTTTCTCATTTGTTCCTTTCACATTATGATATCGTCATCATTTATGTATTTTGATACTTACTTCAGCTATATATATAAATATATATTAGTTTGTCCGGAATGTCTCAGTCAAATGTCTCTAATGACGAGTATTTCAACGTAGAAGTACATTTCATAAACAACAAATATAGTCAGTCGAAAAAAAAGAAACATCTTCTCTGTTTTTTTTTTTCCTTTTCCTGATCATTGAATGGCGTCAAAATGGCGTCTTTTGAAGAAGGTACATGAACATTTCTTGTGTTAGAGCTAGCCAATTTACAAATGAAATTTTTAAAATGTTAAAATTAACCTAGATATTAAGAAAATCTTCGAAAGAAAAGGGATGATCATAAAATTTGGAAAGTTAACACAAAAATCATATTAGTACTTTATATATATATATATATAAATGATAGTTGTAATCGTGAATGTGTAAGTACTGTATAATTATTTTAAAAAAAATGAATAAATCTAAAATTTAAATTAAAAAAAAATTAATTTTTTAATAGTGAATCTCATTCTTTTTTAAAATAACTATACTGGTACTTGCACATTCTATAACTATATATAGCATTACTTATATATATATATATATATATATATATATATAAAAGCTCTAATTAATTATTTGGGTTGATTGTGGAATAATGTTGCATTTTGTCGCGATCACTTCCTTTCTAATTAAGCGTGGGCGTACGGAAACGTTAACTTGTTTTCATACTCGAAGAGAGAATTCTAGACCGTACGTACGTAATTAATTTGTGTCCCACCATTTGTTACAAAAACAAGTTAATTACGTACGTACGGTCTAGATGCTCTTGCCGTCTTGCGCTACTTTCTTCCTGCATGTCCTGCTAGCTAGCTTTTCATTGAAAATAAAAATAAAAATAAAAATGTGCTTTACATGCAAAGAAAAGGTCATCGACCCCAAGTTTCCTCTCATACACCTCGTTAGGGAAAAAGGAAAGTGCTATTTTCTCTCATTTTCTGAAAAATTTATGAAACTTATAACTCAATGATTTGAGACAACTCATTTCATTACATTTGATATACTATATCAAGTCAAATAATTCATTTATAAATTTATTTTTATTAGATCTGTTTTTGTAAACGTAGTATTTTTTTAATCTTATTCATAAACCCTCGCTATTTAAGGTTTGGAAATGATAATGCTGTCGCAGGTTCATAAAAATTGCCATTGCTGGGTAATGACTTCTCAGTGACATTTATGGGCACTTTTGCTCTCCTAACCCTGTGTTTGCAACAGAGTTTAAAAGTAATTTAACACCAAACGTCAGAGGAAATTAGAGAGAGAAAAAGTCATGTACTTACTAATGAAAGTGACTCGATTTTTGTGTAACGTTTATTAATTACATGACCATTAATTGATCTGGCACTCTTTGTGACATTTGCATTTAGCCACCGGTGCATTTTATCCAAGTAGAAAATAAAAACTACATTAGATTCCATTCCTCTAATTGCTCGTTAATTGGAAGCAGGTCCTTTTGCTGTTGATGCTCGAATACATTTGATTCTCTCTTTATTTTGATTTCAGCTTCGTTAGTTGTCAAGCCTTTCCTCTTTTTTGGGGAGCCGCTGTCCAACGCCGGCTCTGATTCTCGTCGCTTGGCTGTGATTCTAACCGGCTCGGGCTCACCGGAACCAATCCGGTGAGGAAAATTAAGCAAAGCCTTGGAGCCGCGCATCTTGTAAGCCGCTACGTCATAAGCCAACGCAGCTTCCTCTGCCCTCTCGTACGTGCCAAGCCACACTCTCGCTCCGTTCTTAGCCGGGTCACGTATTTCCGCGGCAAACTTCCCCCACGGCCTTCGCCTCACTCCTCTGTAGTGCCTCTCTTTGATCACTCTCCGGTGAGCGTTCTGGAAGAATTTTCTTGACTCATCCAACAAAATTTCGCATTGATTTTCGATTTTCGGAGCAATAAAAGAAGTTCCCAATAAGTTCCCGGACGATGCAGAATCTTGAGCCAAATCGATTGGCGCGGTTACCGTAATCGGAGCCAGCTCCGACACCTCCCTCGACTCCAATTCCACGTTGGTCGCCGTAAAATCTAACGGAGACCACCCAAAACTGAGAGCATCATGCAGTGAGTTGTAGACAATCATGTCCTCGGAGTCATTAACTTGGAACGGCAATTCACCCCACTGTTCGGTTGAGCAGGGGAAGAAGCCACCGAGGCCTGAGCTTCGGTGACAGAGATCAGGGAAACTAAAGTCACCCAAGGCAGCTTCGTTCATTTTCGTGTAGTTTAAGGCTCGAAAGAAAGCTGGTTGAGTTGTGAGGCGAAAGAGCTGGGAAGAAAGGCTTGAGATAGGAGGGGGAGAGACGAATTTGGTAGAAAATAAAGGTTTCGAGGGCATTTATACTGGAAAGAAGAGAGAGAGAGACACGCATGCACCGGTAGGTGAGACAGGTGTTTTCTTTATAAAAAGAAAATCACAAAAATTAAAGTTTGTGGAAGCAAGTTTTTTTTTTTTTTTTTTTTTTCCTTAAAAAAAAAAAAGTTGTTTTTATTTTTATTTTTTTTTCCATTTCTTTGGCAAACAATTATTGTTTTAATTACAAAGTCTGGACACAGCCCATGCTGTATAATCAAACAAGGGAAGTAGCATTCCCACACCATCGTCAAATGTAGTTCATAACCTTCAAACAGAATCAGCACAAAACCATCATCACATCACTTACAATAGCAGCTGCAGAATTATACAACAATATAAGATATATATATATATATATTAGATCACGTCAATTTGTAAGAATAAATATTTTAATCACAAATTTTTTTATAAAAGTAAATTTATAAATTGATGTGATTTGATATGGTACGTCAGATTATAAAATTATTTTTACTGTAAAGTAGATTTAACGTATGACATGAAATCATATTAATTTATAAGTTTATTTTTAGAAATTCTTTTGTGGTTTTAGTATTTTCCAATTCTAAGTATGGATACTTATATGCATAGAAAGTTTTAGCTACACCATTTAATAAGAACGGGGAGAGAGAGAGAGAGAGGCATTGGAAATTAGGAATAGTGGAAGCTGTGCATAGGACTGTTTTATTGATCTCCAATAATGCATGCGCTAATATTCCATCATGAATGAGTTATAATTTGTCCATTCACGGGTCCGAGTTGTAGGGTTTGGAGAGGTTTTGTTTAACACTTGTGTTTGTTGCTTCTGGTCTCGTCCATCTAACAACTTCAAGATGCCTATGATTTGTTTTTTCAATTTTGTATGCTTCAATATCGTTGAAATAAGTAATTTTTATTTTCATGGATGTACGTATATATGCATATTTAATGTAGGAACAGCTAGCAAGCTTACCAAATCTTGCATTTTTAATGGGATTACCTTTTTTTTTTTTTTTTTTAAGATAGCTATGTTTTAGTTGAGAATATAATTTGCATAGCATGTGAGGGAACTCTTTTTCTTGTATCCTTTGTGTCTTACTAATTGTTATCATGTATGAAGCCTCCAACGTCTTGAAATTAAGGGTTTGTTTGAGAGTACAATTGTTCTCAAATATTCTCAAATTCAACTTTTTTTTTCTCTTTTCTCAAAACTCAATAGATCACCACTTCATTATTATTCACAAACTATTTAACTACTATTCACAAATATTCTAAAATATTCTTAATATTAAAACGAGCCTTAAAAGAAATGATGGAATCTTCTTCCTAATGGTTATTCATTCATCCTCCATTTGAAATCCCTCCACTTTTACTTTTGTACATAGTTTTTTATGTTATACGTATTATGAGTGCTACCCCCTACCCTGACCTCTGCCACCACTGCCGCATGGGTGAGAGGCCCCCACAATCCACTTCCTAGATGTGGGGGCAAAGCCCCCTCATCCATGTGCCAAGGTGTGGGGGAGGAGCCCTCATCCATCCACCCCCCATCTGCTGTCCCACAATGAGATGGAAAAAAAATTCAAACAAACTCACAGAAAACACAACAAAATACAAATCACACAAAAACCTAAACTAATAAAAAATAATCTCACAGTCATGGACTTAGAGAAGAGGAGGAATCAAGGAGGAGTCGTAGCAGAGGATGGCGATGGCAGGAGATGAAGACAGCGACGCAATCCATAGAGGAAAGAGAGAGTGAGGGGGAAGAGAGAACTGCGAAGTGAGAAAGAGGTAAGGAATGGGGGTTTAGGGTTAACTTAAATCATCTAAAACAACGTCATTTTAGCATTGGTTTAAAAAAAGAAATTTGTTACCAAAACGATATTGTTTTAGTAACAAAATTATATATATATATATATATATATAAATTTTTGGCCTAACCCGCTCCCGCCACCTGCATGGGCAGGTGGGGTTGCCCGAGCCACCCAAGCAAAGTCGAGGCGGTGGATGGCGGGAGCCCTGCCGCCCAACCCTAATATACAGGGTGAAAATGCGACATTTAAACCAAGATTTAGGTTTACTTTAAATAAATAAATTCACACTTTACCTTTCAAATTATCACTCATTTACAATATATATATATATATATATAACTAATAAATTACCATTAGACTGCTGCTCTTCTTTACACTTTTGTTCCATTATTAAAGATTCAACCCTCAAAGTCTTACCATTTAACTTATATATCATCTATTTTAACAATTCGTAATCATAGGTTAAATGCTTAAATTTATATTTTTGCTTCTTAAAATTCTAACCGTTAAGATCGTGTTATGTCAATAATTTTTTTGTCAACTTTAACGGTCATTAATGACAGGATAAATTGTTACTTATATTTCAAATTGGGGATTAAATAAAAAATTTGATAATTTAGTGGTCATATTATAAAATAAATTATATTTGAAAGGTATGAATAATAAACAAATTTATGACCTCTTTTGTTGAATTATACTAGAGATGATGGATAATTTCTAATTAGTGCATAATTAATTACACCAGGAATCAAAGTAACCCTTTTATTGGTATTTCCATCCCTAGCCCTTTTAAATTTCCACGGAAAAGAAAAGAAGAAACATAAGTCGTTTTCTTACTTGTTCATGATCTTTAATGATCTTACAAGTCAGATGACACCCGGGCCACCAAGGAGTTGGCAAGGACTAAAGTAAGGAGGCATCAAAATAATTATTGGATAAATATTCTTTCAATCATTTTACAAATTATTTATCACTCAATTGATACAATTATTCGTTACAAAAAAATATAATTTTATATAATTATCTTCTATTTAAAATATAATTAATTGAGATTGGAGATGACAACGGAAAAAACTCTATTTTAAAAAATGCTTGGGGTTCCGAGAGTGTCTACCAATACCTTTTTAACTTAGTAATTAAGTAAGTATTTTTTAATGATATTGTGAATTTTTTTAATATTTAAATAAAAAAAACATGTGAAATTTATTTAAAAAAATTAATGAGACATTTGGCTTTCTCCTCTGGAGAATTTGTCGGCTACACCCTCGGTGGTGTAGCACGACTTTGTTTTTATGATAGATAATGATAAGTTTATTACTTTTCTACCATCCTTTTATTACTCTATAGTTTATTTAAAATTTTAATTTTTTAATTTTTTTAAATATTTTTTTAATATCTTTAATCATTAAAAAAATTTAAAAAATATATATATAACATTACTAATAATCATTTCTTTAATTACTAACTAAAAAAATAAAAAATAATAATAAGAAGTAATAAGTCTATCCCTATTTTTTAGGATTTGGCCCTATGGGTTCCACAATGGTAGTTGTTGGATCCGTCCCATGCACCGTGCTTAAGCGGTAGCCGGTAGCTGACTCAAATGTTGCTGGGGAATTCTATTCTGTGGCCGCATGCATAAAGATGAAGAAACAGAAGACTCTTTCGGTCAAACTTTCGATTTCAAACGGTTGAACGTTGAAACTATTAAAATGTTTTTGTTTTTTGTTTTTTTTTAAGTGCTGATATGAATCAATGAAGAATTTTGCAAAACTAGTGTCTTATAAGGTATATTCCAAACTGGAAAGACTCAATTAAGCTTTTGTTTGTATTCATAATCAATCTTAATTCATCTCAACTCATCTTACTATTATTCATTACTATTCAGTAATTTTAATTTACAAATCTCACTACTATTCACAACCTATCTCACTGCTATTCACAACTCATCTTAACTCATCTCAACTCATCTTCGAATCCAAACGACATTACTAAAATCTAAGAAAATTATACAAATTTTATAATATTTATTGGGCATTTACTGTTCTTTAGAGAAGTTATGTAGACATTATTACATGTTGTTAGACTCGTTTTTTCTAAAAGCAAAAATTAAAAAATTAGGAATTGTAGAAACAAAAACTATATTTTTTATAAAATAGAATAAAATAAAAATAAAGACTACGAATTGTAGAAACATACAAAAACTCCAAACTTTATATATTTTTTTTAAATATGCTGTCTTTTTAATTTTGGTGATGTTATTATTCTGTTTTGAGCAACTCTATGCAATACTATTTCACGGAGAAAGACTTGATCCATATGGCCGGATTCTTGCAATATAAAAGGCATAAACGTTGATAAATTATTGGGAGACTGCAATATTGTAAGCACGTGGGGAAAATAATTTATTTTCCTTAACCAAGTGTTAAGAAATTAGTAAAAGACAGTGTATCTATCCTTATTCTTAAAATAATATTTATGATTTGACTTTGAAATAATGTAATCTTTATAATATTAATTATATTTTGAATTTTTTGTTTATTTTAGTGATCTTTTTCTATAAATCATTGATAATATATTATAAAGATTACATCAACATCAATTGACGATGAGTAGCTATCATAAGTTAAAAACTGAGGAAAAAAAAAGAGGGGCAATCCAAGTTTATCATCCGTGCATGGGTCAATTATCAAGAATGATAAAATTATTTATACCCTCTAATAGTGTTGATTATCAATAGTTTTAATTCTCGTGAGTTTATATTAAGAATTTCGTTACGTAAAGTTATTTTTGTATATTTTTTATATATTTTACTGATATAATTAATTAAAATAATTATTTTGTATTAAAAAAAGATGACGCAATCAATTGTATTAGTAGAATGTATAAATAAATACATAAAAATGACTGTACATAAAATTTTGTTATATTAATACCTAATAATAATCAATAACTCGCGAGATTTGAAATTCTGTACAGCCCGAGCAAGTCTTAGAAGAAAATTATTTCATTAATTGTGATTCTCAAAATGTTATTTTCACTTCCCTTTCATATCTTTATGACAATTAATTCCTATATATACATAAAAGTCACTGTATAAACACAGACCAGCTATTAAACTATTTGAATATTCAAACTTTAAAAATAAAAATATCATGAAACTCGCAAACAACAAAAAATATCGTACTCATACATCTACTCCATCATTATATATAAAGACTTATTTGAACACGAGCAAATCCCTTCATTATCTTACCGCTAGCTATAGCCTACAATCCAAAAGGATATATACTTATATAAGCAATGAGATCAATAATGAGAGAACGATATGAACACTCAAATGTTAAAAATAAAATATTCACTGATATTTGTATCCATAAGAAAAAAAAAAAAAATCACAAAAAATATCTTAAAAAATATCTTACTGCATCTATTCCATCATTATCACGACTTTTTTTAACACAAGAAAAAAACCCTTCATTATCTTATAGCATTTGGTGTTAATTCCTTCCAAATGCTCACAACATGCTAAAAGATTGTTTTCTCTATGGTTTAAATTAACTATAAAATGGACAGCGGTCCAATGTAAACTAAAGATAATTAAAGACAAAAAAATAAAAGAGTAATGTTACATATAGTCATAGAGTGCGCAAGTATCGTACAATCATTTTAAAAAAGAATAAAATTTATTATTAAAAAATTAAATTTTTTATATAAAACTTATATTTATTTATTTTTTTTAAATAATTACATAATTCATAATTATAACTATCATTTTTCAATAAAAAAATAATAGCAAAAGTCGGTCCCGTTCGTTCGTTGCAAGTGGATGCTTTTGTTATTTCTTATTTTTTGAAATTATTATTGGGCAGGCAAGTGGATGATGATCTGGCTGTTGCCAGTTGCCTACTAGTTGTATCGTCCTTTCAAAAGTTTCGCTTTAATTAGAAGCATCCAAGTCAAAATTCAACATCACATGGTTGTTGAATTCCTTATGAAAAGTCAAAGACATAAACCTCTCCTTGTTACTTGCTAATTTCGAATGATGTGCGTGTGTACCCCTGTAAAGAGCACGTTCTTTGCATATTTCAATACTGCATGCTAATTGATGCGAACGTTGAAAATAAAAATGCAAGAATATATATATTTCCGAAACACTGCCATTTACTGCTAATCTTTCGAGAGGGAGAGAGGAGAAAAAAAAAAAAAAACCTGCAAGAAAGCCTAACTTTGTGAAGTTAGGATTTATTATTCAAGATTATGAACAATAAGATGTTTTCTTTAAAGGTAGTGTAAGACCTCATTCGTATATTTACAAAATTATATTTTTTTATAAAAGGACGGTACCCGGCCAATTTTATTAACTATCCTTATTTTTTACGGAATAAAATTTTATATAAAAAGAAAAATTTGGAAGTTATATAGATAGAAAAAAGAGATTTACAAAATCATATATATACTAATGACATGTATATCATAGCAATGAAAAATTATATTAAGTTCTATACGTGTGTGGTGTAGAACTGCTGAGAAGAAAAATTTTATGACAATAACTTCTTTAGATGAATGGATAATTACTCATTAGGGATGAATGGCAGAAAATTTCAAATGCATCAAGTCATGACATTGGCAATATATGTTGTCATCAAGTGTTTTTTAAAAACTAAGGGGTCAAAATTCTTCAGGAGTTCAGAATTAAACATTAGATTTTGTTAGAGGACACAAGTTAAGCTACAAGTCGTTAATTATTCTTATGCATTTATTATATTTCTTTGTTATAATTTTTCTTTACTTTTATTTCAAATTACCAGCTAGCAATAGGATAGCTAGGACAATTCTGTTAGTTGGTTATGATTCTTTTCTGTACATATACCATTCTTTTGCCATAGACGTAATCACATTGAGCATAATATATCAGAGGAAAAGTTTCTTCTCCATCGACCCAGCTCTCTGTTTTCTTTATCCTCCCTGTTTTTACTTTCTTACAAATTTCTAAAGGATAAGCACTGAGATTTTTATGGCAGGTCAATGTCTGCTTTCATTTTTTATTTTTATTATTATTATTTGTTATCGTTGCTTGTTTATCTGTGTTAAGGACTTGTTTTGCTGTTACACACTTTCGATCTCCTGCAACCAAAGAGTAAGGTGGTTTGAGAGGTTTGATGGGCACCTCCGATGTCTAAATCAGTAATGATAGGAATCTTCGTAGAGCCAAATTATTCAAAATTCATTGACGTACCTGGATTCTTTAAATAGAGATTTTGACTTCTTAAGGTCACTTAGACTAACTGTTTCGCTCACTATTTAAAATTTGAATCTCAAAACATTCAGACTATTTATTCACTTTAAATGAGTGAATATCTCAATTGTCCTAAGATAAGCGGGCGGACGCAAACTGGCAGTAGTCCTATCAGGTCAAAGGGATTTGAGTCTTGAGTGGAGTGATTCGTCGGACCATTATGACCCAGCCCATGGTAACACCTTACGAGTCCTTACGGTGGTATTAAAAATTTAAAATCCTTCCGGTTACTTCCAATCTAGATGATCTATTAGCCAATTCTATGGGGGCTACGTGTATATATAACATGGACTCAAGGGAAAATAAAATCTTTTCATTCTAATATTTTTATAATCTATGTGCCAAAAAAATGAAAAGGAAAAATCCATATCCAAAGGGAATGAAACTGGAAAAGTCAAGACATTTTGAATAATTAATACGGGAAATGATAAGTGGCATGGCAAATGACACCCCAAGGCCCCAAAGTATCCGAATGCATGAAAATGTCTTTTTTTTTTTTTTTGTCAAAACTTTGCATTTTCCTCAATAAAAAAATGTAATTTCTCCAAGTAATTAGAAAAAGAAAATCCATTCGGTAATTTAAAAAAAAAAAAAAGGATTGTCATATTTCAATCTGATGAGTAGTAGCATGATCCAATTAATATATTCCGTGAAATATAATAATATATTGGACCGCCACAGTCGTCGTCGTCATCATCAGAATCAGGTGCAAGTAGGCCATCGATCTTGTTTTTATAAGCGACAAAGTTTCAAATACTTGGGGCGTTAATGGCAGTGGCATTTTTAATTAACTTAAGCTCTAATAATTTTCGACCATGTAATCAAAATCCTCTTTCATTACGGCTCTTCTGGAAGAATAATGATGTACACATAATATATTGCATAATAATATTATAAAATAAAGATATTTTTATAAAATGATATTATTTTTATAAGATGTTTTATAAAAATAACTCTTATTTAAAATATAATTATATAAAATATTGTGTGCAAATATTTTTATTTGTGGAAGTACCGTGGAAACAAAACGTTGGTTACTTGGCGTGGACACTAAATAAAGACATACCGACAAACACATCAAGAAAGGTTCCCAGAGCTTCCATTCCAAGGACCAAGACGATGCTTCTTTCCTCCATCCTCGAACCTAATGTGAAACCAAGTCTCCCCTGTATTCCAACCAACGTTCAAAATTCCTCCCCCTTATATACCTCCTCCTCACTCATTTCTTTTTGCATTCAAAAGAACCCAACTTTCTTCTCAATTCTTCCTAGGTTTGAGTTTACTCCATCTCATTCTCTCTAGCTCTCCTCCCATCTAGGAGAATCTCTCACACACACAGCCTCAACTAGTACTGCAGTACCCTGCAATGGCGTCTTGTCTGGAATCTTCAACCTTGGACCTCATCAGACAACATCTTCTTTGTGACTTTACTTCCATGGAGAGCTTCGTCTCCAATCTCGATGTTTGTAACTCCAACATCTCCCAAAATCAGCCCATCCAAACTTCGGAACTCAAAAATGGAGGCTCCAACGGTGATATTGAAGTCTCTGCTTATTTGCTGCCAAAGGAAGAACCCGTCACATATCCTTCCAGTTCTTTCAACCAAACAAACTCCGACCTCGAAACAGAGCCTAAACCCTTCCACTCAAATCCCCCCAAAACTTCCAACTTAAGCCACCGCAGACCCTCCATAAATGTCGCAATACCTCCTCCAACTTTCCGACTAAATTCGCAGCCCATGCTGGAAGCTGGATGTAATTCGAACGTTTCGAATCATAGTGAAAGTAAGCACTACAGGGGAGTCCGGAGGCGGCCGTGGGGGAAGTTCGCGGCCGAGATACGTGACCCCAACAGGAAAGGCTCTCGGGTGTGGCTCGGAACGTTCAATACGGCCATAGAAGCAGCAAAAGCTTACGATCGAGCTGCATTCAAGCTGCGTGGAAGCAAAGCTATACTGAATTTTCCACTAGAGTTCACTGCCAATACTCCGGAGAATAATACTTCTGAAGTGCGCGTCGGAAGGAAGAGAACGAGAGAGAGTGAGATTGAGATTGAGGAAGAGACGAACAGAGCAGTAGAGAGAAAGAAGGTGAAAGAAGAGCCGGTGGAATGTGCTCGGGAAGTAATGGCGGAGAGTGTTTCGGCGGCAGTCCATCCGTTAACGCCGTCGAGTTGGACAGAGGTATGGGATTGTGAGGTTAAGGGGATTTTCAGCGTGCCTCCGTTATCACCGTTATCACCGTTACCTCCGCATCCGTCGTTGGGATACTCTCGGCTAATGGTTATATGATAGCGCGCATTGGCAGCTAAAGCCTAACGCGGGACCCGGGTGGCATCACTGGGAAATTATAAGGAATATATGTATATATACGTTTAACGTATAGATAGAAGAGCTAGCGATGTCAATCTTAATTTTAGATCTTGCTATCTTTAGTTATATTTTAAAAAGTGTGGGTCGAATTCCTTTTCTGCAATGTTGAGTTTGTTTGTTCATATAAATAAATGGTTTTATTAAAAATATATATATATATATTGTGTTGATGTTTCTTACTATTATTTTGTTGTCTAAAATAACTGAGACTTCATAATTCTCAATTATCTACTCTAATCCATACCCAATTTTTCATTTAAGAATTTTTTGATAATAATATTGTTGTAGGTCGACATGAATTTTTAATTCTTAAAGGAAGTTGTGAATTAGGGCTGGCTTGGTTACACAAAATCAAATTATCTTATTTCATATAACCTCATATAATTATTATAAATTTTTTAAATTTTTAAACAAATATGATAAATAATTTAATTTTTTTATATCTCAAAATAAAAATAATGTTATAATAATATTTTACTCAATTTTTAACAAAATATCTCATCTCATCTCATCTGAAGTAACCAAATGAGACTTAATATCTAGAGAAAAAAAAAAAAAAAAAGAGATACAAAATATACAAAACAGAAGATCATGGACAGAAAAGAGTTTAGCACTACAGCTGCATGTTATGGTGACGTGGTAGCAACATTCTCGCAAGTACTATGTACATGAAAAGGAAGCACAAAACTATATAGCAAATTGCATTGAGTAGGATCGTCAGAAAGTGAAAGCATTATCCTTTCCTTCTATTTTTCTTGTTTTTTCTTAAAATTAAAAAAAAAAAATCATGTAATTGATCTACACACACAAACACACGAATTGCTGCTTTCTTCCACGTCCACTTCCTCGATCTTATAATTTATTTTTTGTTTTTACTCTTTTTCTCCTCATCATCGGTATTATCCCTCCCATATTCTATCTATTTGGTTAGACGTCGTGGATGCACAAGTTGATGATGTATGTGGGGATATCATTAAATAGACAAACTTTGCATCTGGTCACTTGGAACTTTTAATTCTATCTCATGATATATATATACAGAAAAGATTCTATATTTTATATTATTATATCACTTTCATTCTATTAAGTAAGATATAGTACATTTATTACTATTAAATAATCATTTATTATATATTTATTTATTATCTAATAGTGATAAATGTTTCATATATTATTTAATATGATCAAATTAAAATATGAGTACTGTGATATATAATATTACTCACATTCTCTCTCTATATATTATATATATATATATATGTATTTATATATACACGTAGGTACGTAGCTAGCTTGGCGTCTTTTCTCTTTATTTATGTCTTATGAATTAGTGACATGCATATTAATTTGCTGGGTCCCCCAATAAGCACAAGTTGCAGATTTATCAATGTCCCATAACAGATTGGCTGTCCATGTAGGATGGATGGATGCATGCGCCCTTTGTACGTACGTACACATGAACAATTACTTCTGGCTCCAACCTAGCTTAGCTTAGCTACATACCAAATAATAAATATCAACTTGCATGTCATTATATTTTGTTGTATGGGATTCATCTTTTCTTTCATCTCAATTCTTAAACATGAGTGCTCCATTTTTCCTTTATTATTGTGAAAGGATAAGATTATAGATTCAATTGGTGAGCAAAGGTATTGTCTATTAAGCTATCCATTTCAGCATCCAAGAACTCCAGCACAGCTGCTGCCTCCAGAAGAACAACCACGTCAACTATTCTGCTGGACACTCCTCAACGAATATCTTCTGGAATCACCTAGAATAGGTTGGTGCCTACCCTCTGGGTATGGCTGCTGTACTGTCACAGCACTACATGATTATATACTGTATTATGGCCGACAGCTTGTAACCAACTCTGCAAATATACTATGCTATTTGTAATGCACAGCATGTACTCGATTATATTCCTTAGAGAAGTTTTTAGGTTGTAAGTACTATAAATACTCAAGTCTGTACACAGAGCAATATATTGGGAAATATAGAAAAGGTTTTCCTTCTATCAGTTTGCATTTTCTCTTCTCTACATGGTATCAGAGCAACAATAGCGACTAACGTCTTTTTTTTTTTTACCTGGTCCTCTTTCCTTTCCTTTTTTTTTCTTCTTTCTCTCCTTCCATGGCTTCCGATAGCTCCTCCTCTGATAAAGATCTTCTTCATCCTTCTACCTTCCAACTCCCCAGCAACTTCTCCCACATAGTTTCCGTAAAACTAACTTCTGATAACTACCTACTGTGGCGTGCCCAAATCATTCCCTATCTCTATGGCCAAGAATTATATCACTTCATCGATGGTTCCACACTTCCTCCCCCACCTATTCTTCCCGCAGTATCACCGTCTCCAACTAGATCTTCACTTCCTCAACCAAATCCAGCTTACCTTCAATGGCGTCGCACTGATCAAATGCTTCTCAGTGCCTTACTTTCATCTCTCACATAACCAATCTTGGCTCGAGCTATTACCTCTCGGACATCTCGTGAACTCTGGCTCACCCTCGACACCATGTTCACTTCACAATTTCAAGCCAAAATCTTCCAAATTCGTCATCAACTCACTAATCTGAGAAAAGGCTCTCTATAAGTAACCGACTATTACAGAAAAGTTCAGCTCCTCTCAAACACAATGACTGCTGCCCGTGAACCACTTCGAGACTCTGAGATAGTCTCATATCTGCTCAATGGCCTCACCTCTAATTTTGATACTTTCGTCACTTCAGTGACAACTCGTGCCACTCCCATAAGCTCCTATGAGCTATTCAATCTGCTTCTCACTTTCGAAAGCCAAGTATCACTTACCTCCATACAACATGGCCTCCTCCCAACACCATCTGCAAATCTTAACACCTCATTCTCTCTTCAAAATGCATATTGTAGAAGCCGCAACACTTATTGTGGTAATGGCCGAAACAATTATCGGGGATGGGCGTAACTGTGGAGGTCGCACCACTACATCTTCTCCCATCTCTACTTCACAAACCAACAAACCCACATGCCAAGTCTGCAATAAAATCGGCCACGTAGCACTTCAGTGCTACCACAGATTTGACCAGGCATATCAGTTTGAGCCACCTCGATCTCTTTCGGCAAACTACACCAGCTCACCACAGCTCTCTGACAGACACTAGTATCCTGACTCAGTTGCAACAAATCACATAATCTCGGACCTTCACAACCTCAACATTTCAAGTGAACCATATCTTGGGTCTGAACAAATTCAAGTTGGAAACGGTGCTGCTCTCCCGATCTCACACATTGGTGACTCTAAAATCTCTTCCTCAAACTCTATTTTCTCACTTCAGAAATTACTTTGTGTTCCTCAAATCACCAAAAATTTAATCTCTGTACAAAAATTCTGTCATGACAACTCTGTTTTCTTTGAGTTTCATGAATCTAATTTTCTTGTGAAGGACAAACAGATGGGAAAGTTACTTCTCTAGGGCCCAACCCATAATGGTCTATACATGTTTTCTCCAGTTTCCTCATTACCTGCTCCTGCTGCTTTCATTGGAGAATGCACTACTCTTGCACAATGGCACTATCGGCTAGGACATCCCAATCTTCAGCTTGTCTCTCGCATATTGCGCACAAAATGCTTGCCTTTTGTTTCGTCTCAACACAAGTTTTTTTGTTCAAATTGTCCTCTAGCAAGTGTAAACAACTATCTTTTCATTCCTCTAATACATGGTCCTTGAGACCTTTGCATTTAATTTTTGTGGATGTTTGGGGTCCAGCCCCTCATATATCAAGGGACGGTTTTCGATATTACATTTCCTTTGTGGATGATTTTAGCCGCTTTACTTGGTTCTATCCCTTAGCTTCAAAGGGTGATGCCACATCCGTTTTCACCATTTTTCAAAAATACGTTGAGCGCCTCTTCAACACTAAAATAAAAAATATTTAAAGTGATTGGGGAGGGGAGTTTCGACCCCTGACCCGCGTGCTCCAATCTCAAGGGATATCCCATCGTCTCTCATGCCCCCACACTCACCAACAAAATGGTGTGGTTGAACGTAAACACCGTCACATAGTTGAAACGGGCCTTTCCCTTTTAGCAACGGCCTCTCTCCCATATAAATTTTGGGCCGATACCTTCCAAACCACGGCCCATCTCATCAATTTTCTCCCTTCTCCATCTCTCAAAAACAAATATCCCCATCTACTTCTCTACAAAAAAGAACCTGATTATTCTTTTCTCAAGGTTTTTGACTCTGAATGCTAGCCCAATCTTAGGTCCTACAATAATCACAAAATCAATCTTCGTTCCTTATCTTGTCTTTTTCTTGGTTATAGCCCCATTCACAAAGGGTACAAATGCCTTCACGTTGAATCTGTCAGACAATACGTTTCGCGTGATGTCATATTCAATGAAACTTCCTTTCCGTATGAAAAACTCAAGAAAACACCCACTACATTTTCCCAACCCAACTATACTTTACTTCCGATTTTACATATCAGCTCATCCATCACCAACACAATAACAGGCCCATCAACCTTACCCCCGAACCCATCGTCTCCTATCATATCCCAACAAATCTCCTCAAGCCAACTTATACGCCAAACACATCGTCTTCTTCACCCTCCCCCCCTCGTCAACACTCATCCCACGCTCACAAAAAATCCTCGCATTCTCATCCCTACTCCTTCAACCAGCCAGCCTCCCTCATCCTCAAACAATAATCAACCTATACCACAACCTCGATCACCCATTGTAACCTGATCCAAAACAAACTCCTCCTGTCCCAAACTTTTTCGAGATGGCCAAATTCCATACCCCTTACAACGACAAGCCCTAACTTCATCTCTTGAAATTCTAGAGGAACAAAGCTCTTTTACCATGGCATCTCAGTTCTTTGAATGGCGAATCGCCATGACCACCGAATTCCAAGCTCTCATTCAAAACCGAACTTGGATATTGGTTCCCCCTCCCCATTCTTCTAACATTGTTGGTTGTAGGTGGATTTTTCGGACTAAGCATCATTCAGATGGCACCATTGAACGTTGCAAGGCGATACTCGTCACCAAGGGCTTTCATCAACAAGAGGGAATCGACTATTCTGAGACTTTTAGCCCCGTCGTTAAACCCACCACCATTCGGTTAGTGATTTCCCTTGCTGTTTCCCATAGTTGGCCTCTTAGACAACTAGATATTTCTAATGCCTTTCTCCATGGTGAATTGATCGAAACTGTCTACATGTCCCAACATGTTGGTTTTGTTCACCCCGACCACCCACACTATGTCTGTCGCTTGCAAAAGGCCATCTATGGCCTTAAGCAAGCACCTCGTGCATGGTTTGCACAACTAAGCTCCAAACTCTGTGAATATGGTTTCATCCCATCCAAATCCAACCCCTCTCTTTTCGTCTACTCTTATTAGTCTGTTCTCATTTATGTGCTTGTATATGTGGATGACATTATTGTCACCAGTTCTCATGATACACAAATTGAACTACTGATCAAATTTCTTGCCTCTGTTTTTCCAACAAAAGACCTAGGAAAATTGTCCTACTTTCTTGGATTGGAAGTATCTTATTTATCCAATGGCATTCACCTGTCCCAACGGAAATACATCCGTGATCTATTAGCTCGCACAAACATGTTGTCTGCCAATGGTATAACTTCTCCCATGACTGCCTCATCTCGCCTTTCCACTTCAGATACGCCCACCTTCACTGACCCAACCCTGTACAGAAGTATTGTAGGCAGTTTACAATACTTGTCCTTAACTCGACCAGACCTTGCTTTTGCCATAAACAAAATTGCACAGTTCATGCATAATCCAAAAATGCCCCATTGGCAAGCAGTTAAGAGACTACTTCGATACCTCAAACACACTCTGAATTTTGGTCTTCTATTTCAAAAATCCAACTCACTTCAGCTACAAACCTTCTCTGATGCAGATTGGGCTGGCTGCCCTGATGACCGCCGCTCTATTGGTGGTTTTTGTATTTTTCTTGGTCCAAACTTAGTCTCCTGGAGTTCTCGAAAGCAACGAACTGTTGCTTGCTCAAGCACCGAGGCTGAGTATAAAGCTCTAGCCAATGCCACTGCTGAAATACTTTGGGTTCAATCTCTTTTAAAAGAACTTTGCATTTTCCTTCCCAAACCTCCAACTCTTTGGTGTGACAACCTTAGTGCCACTTACCTCTCCATCAACCCTGTTCTTCACTTCCGTACTAAGCACATGGAAATCGACTTCTACTTCGTACGTGATAGAGTGTCTGCAAAAACACTTCAAGTTGCCTTCCTCCCCTCCAAAGATCAAATTGCTGACATTTTTACAAAACCAATTGTATCATCTCGTTTTCACTTATTGCGAACAAGTCTCACAGTAGTTGACATACCGTTAGACTTGCGGGGCGTATTGAGCTATTCACTTCAGCATCCAAGAACTCCAGCACAGCTGCTGCCTCCAGAAGAACAACCACGTCAACTGCTCCACTGGACACTCCTCAACGAATATCTTCTGGATCACCTAGAATAGGCTGGTGCCTACCCTCTGGGTATGGCTGCTGTATTGCCACAAGACTACATGATTATACACTGTATTATAGCCGACAGCTTGTAACCAACTCTGCAAATATACTCTGTTATTTGTAATACACAGCATGTACTCGATTATATTCCTTAGAGAAGTTGTTAGGTTGTAAATACTATAAATACTCAAGGCTGTACATGGAGCAATATGTTGGAAAATATAGAAAATGTTTTCCTTCTATCAGTTTGCATTTTCTCTTCTCTACACTGTCTGATCAGAATTTTATCAGATCCTACGTAGTCATTTTGTCAGCAGACTTTAAATTCCACTTTGAACTGGATAATATGATATTGTACTCACGTATTACAATGCGCCAACCAACTAAAATATCCTCTCTGCGTATAACATGTTCTAATTGATGCGTTACATATCAAGAAAAAAGCCGCCATGAAGATCGAAAATAACAGTTATTTTGAGTTAGAAAATACAAATGCGAGAGATGATGAGATTGAGCTAGATGTTTTACTTTTTTGTGTGTATTGACTTGTCGGAATTTATCATCGATTACTATTTATTATCAGAATGAACTATTCATGTACGTAATATCAAATTAATATTTTTATTTGATTATTATCATGATTTGATTACATAATTATAAAATTAACTGATTTCAATTTCATAATTATCAAATTAAGAGTTTTGATTTTCGTAAACAATTATCTCATTTTCATGTAGTTTTTCTATAATTAGAGATCAATGCTTTATATTCTATCATAATTGAGAATAAGAAAATAATGCAACCATCAAAATGTTTGTTCTGCCTCCTCTCTTCTCCATCTCTATTTTTATTTTATTTAAATTTCTATCATGCTATCATATAAGCCCTTGGCTAAAGCCATACTCGATACCGTGGACTACTTTTAAAGTTCTACTACATTTATCCCTCTTCGCCGTTCAACCATATTTTGTGTTAAATCCATGCATTTGAACCATGTTTATTCGTTATGAGCCTTTTTATTAGGTTTTGATATACTATGAATATTGTTTGACGCTTCATATCCATTTATGGCATTTTGATTTTGGTTTTATATTTAGCCAAGGTCATATGTAGCCCATTGTCAATTCAATTTGTCGGCCTATTGTTAATTTTTTGTTGGTTTTGACCAATTATGAACTCATTGTCGCCACAATTTTAAATTTGATGTTCCAATTACAAGTCACTCTATTATCAATGTCATTTTTATCATTTCTTCAATAATCAATCAATAGATATAAAAAGTTATACTAAAATTTTAAACCTACGATTTTAAAAATCTAAAATTTATCCAAACTTTAGAAGCTACGACAAAAGAGAGAGAAATAGAATTCTATAAAACATATGTACTCTGTATATCTATTTATTTATCTACGAACGATAGAGGTGCAATAAAAACTTAGAAAAGATCTTGTATATTTCTCGTTAAAAAAATGCAATTAAAGACTAAAGTTAAATTCGCGTGAGGTTGACGTTATATCTCGACTGTCTAGTTGTATCTACTAGCAGAAGCTCACGCGCCAAAACGGAAATACTTGAACTCTTGGCAGTTTTGCTACTCTTCGTTTTCATATATCATATATCATATTTATTTTAATTTATTTTAATTTTATATTCTTTTATTCTTTTTAAATTAATTGAATTCTTTTGTTCATCGTTGATATATTATATATTTAGTAAAAGAAAAATTAAAATTAAAAAAAAATATATAATATATGATGTATGAGAATGATATATTATCCCCGTACTCTGTTTAGCGTTTACAATGTCTTTCATTCAAAATTATCAACCTTGAAGCTTCCACTTCTTTCAGCTCAAACCGTTTTGCGTTTCTTTCTCTTTAATGGCAACACCGCATGAATCCTCCGTCCTTGACCTTATCCGACAACACCTTCTTGGAGACTTTACCTCCACGGATTCCTTCATTAACAGTCTCAGTTTCGGTGCCCCTACAGCCTACTGTCCTCAACCCATCAAACATGAAGCTGAAAGCCCCATATCCGAATCTGAATCGCACTCTCCTACTTCGGACCCGAGTTTATATCATAATCCAGAACTAGAAGCCTGTTACCTCGAAAGAACAGCCAGTACTTTCATTTTTGACTCAACTCGAAAACCACACGCTTCGAGTACTCCAAAACATGACTTACCGAAGGAAGTCGGACAGTCCAAATCACCCGAACCAGCGGAAAGGTCCAGCAAGAAGGTGTCGGATTGTGGTGATCATCATGATCAGAGGAGGCACTACAGGGGAGTTCGACGTAGACCGTGGGGTAAGTTCGCGGCGGAGATCCGGGACCCGTCCCGGCACGGGAGGCGGGTTTGGCTGGGTACCTTTGACACTGATGTTGATGCTGCCAAGGCCTATGATTGCGCTGCCTTCAAGATAAGAGGCCGTAAAGCCATTTTGAATTTTCCTTTGGAGGCCGGAGAGTCGTTTCCAAACAACTTTTCCGGCCGGAAAAAGAGGAGAGAGAATATATCGGTATTGGAGGTAGCGGAATCTGATGAGGTTGCAGCTGAGAGTTGGATGATATGGGATCAGGTGCAGGAGGAGGAGGAGCTTACAGAGTCCTGTGCTTGATGAAGCTCCACTGTCGCCGTTGCCTAGAAAACCAGTTACGGCCAGTTGTTCCTTAACAATATTAGGATAAGTGTGACGTAGTTTGACGTGTTATATTAGATATATTTTATAATAAAAATAATTTTATAATTTAATATATTATATTAATTTATGAATGTATTTATCTGAACAGTGCAAATATAAAAGAGAAATACTCTGTGTTCCGAATGATCTTTGTTTTTTTTTTTTTTTTATTTAGTGATTAAGGAAGTGTTTTTTAATAATGTTATGAATTTTTTATTTTTTTAAAAAATATTTATGATAATTAAAAAAATACATAAATAAAAATAAAAATAAAAAAAATGAAATAGAGTATTCGGATCCTTATTCGGGATCCATTTTCGGTGAACGCAGCTATGCTCAATATAAAACTCCATTCGAGGAGGACGTTGACCTCAAAATAAAAATTTTGAAGAAAAAATGGCTCAATGCAGTACATAATTAGACTTTGTAGCAAGTATTTTGAAAAGAGTAATGCTACGTAAAATTTTTATTTGGGGACTAGTTTAGATAATTTTATCTATAAATTTTTTTAAAATTACAAAAATATCATTTTTAAAATAATTTTTTTTTCATTTAATAAAGGATCTGCACATACAGTCCCTAAGCAGGAACTGTAAATAAAATTTTTCTATTGGAAATAAGAATTCTACTCATTCCTTATTATTCACTCTCGCATGTACAATTTTTTTTATAAGGTGAAGTGATATTTTTTGGTGTGAAGTATGAAATAGTAAACAATAACTAATGAAAATAATTTTTTTTTTTAAAAGTATTTCAGACCTTTTTACTTGTCAAACTAAGAGTAATGTTCCATTCACGTGGCATTAGTTCTTAATAATCTTTAGATTCTTTTATTATTATTATTATTAATTATTAATTCAAAGACTTCTAGATATTAATACTACAATTAAATGAGATAATAATAGAATAATGAACTCTGATCGTGAGGTTACTATCTAATCTCATTGTCATGCATTGGGTCTCAATTTTCATGCACAAATAGGGCTACAAACGAATTGAGTCGAGTCGAATTCGAATTAGGGGTCGCGAGCTCGATTAACATATATATCTGCTCGAACTCGACTCGAGCTCGAAAAATATTACAGATTTCTGATCGAGCTCGGCTCGCCTAACATATTTTAAGATCGAGCTCGGCTCGAACTTGAATACCAAAAACAAACAAGCTTATACGAACTCGAGCTACTCGACTTTGTCTGGACTTCATGACTTAAATACTTGTTTCAAGTTTCATGGCATGGGTTCAATGGTGGAGGGAGACACCGACAACAATACACAGATGCAGAGGAGAGAGAGAGTTGCAGGGAGATGGAAGAGGACGAGCCGCAGCGGCAGTGGCGCGAGGTGGACGACGACGTAGAGGTGGTGCGGCAGTGTGCAGATTCTCTACAGCAGGAAGAAGAAAGAAAGAAGAAAAAAGAAAAAAGAAAGAAGAAAAAAGAAAAAAGAAAGAAGAAAAAAAACGAAAGAAAAAAGAAGACGAAACAAGAAACAGGAGAGGGAGGCTAGTGGGTGGGGACAGCGCATTGAAGAAGAAAAGAAATAAGAATGGGCTCTAGGTTTTATCATGGTCAAAACGCATAATTTAATCAAAAGGGACTGGGCCCTTACTTGAAATGGGACATCAACTTCACACACACAGTCCAAAAGAAATAAAACACTATAAATCAACTACAAAAAGCCCAAACTCAAAAGACTAAAATAAAATAAATAAAAGACACTAAAATCAAATACACCATAATCTTAGCAATTAAATAAATAATATAATATATATAGAAATATTATGAGTATTGTGACGAGTCCATAACGAATCAAATCGAGTTTATACGAATTTTGTTCACGAGCCTATACCGAGTCGAGTCGAGATTACACGAGTTTAGCTCGTTTAATATTCGAACAAATATTAGTGATCACGAACAACTCATTTATCAAATGAACCGAATCCGAATCGAGTTTATATGAGTTGAGTCCAAACTGTTCACGAGCAACTCTGTTTGTTTGCAGCCCTATGCACAAAAGAATGATAATGTCAATTTTGTCTATCCTTTGCCCCCACGTGCTACCTAAGTTAATTGCTTAAAAATCATACAAACAATGGTGTCTTCATTAAGTTCTTTTGTCTGATCTTTATTATTGGTAAGATCTGTAAAAGACACGAGCAGTGGATAACGGCTAATTTGGGTATTGGTCGAGATTTTGGTCTAATAGGTATTTTTGTTTCAGACTTCAACCTGTGTACTGGTTAAGGGATAATAAATGACTTGACTTATTATTTTTAAGTTGATGTACATCGCACCTCCACATCACTTAAATGATAAAAATTAATTAATCATATTTAAATTTTAAAATTTATCTTTCATAACATGTGGAATAAAGACTTTAGAATAAAAATACTCTAAAAAAATACTCTCTTGATTACACCCTTTAAAAATTGGTTACCGAATTTTTAAATTTACTTTTTAGTCCTTAAGTTTTTAAAGACTTTTACCCTCCTATCTCATCCACTGTTTTTTTTTATAATTTGATTTATTGTTATATGTTTTATAAGTTTTTAATTTTTTTTTTCTTAATTTAAGCGTTGAGTGATGCTAGCTACAGCCTAGCAGTGACCTCTAGACGTGCAGCTTAGGTAAAATTTTATCTTTTTATACATAAACAGTCAAAATAAAAAAATAAAATGAGAGAAAATACTAAAATTATTCTTTTAAGTGTTTGCATTTTTATACTTATTTTTAGGCTCAGGTTTATTTTTAATTTTTTTTTATTTGTTTACCTTTCCACATACCACGTCCACAAATATGATAACGTGGCACTGCTTTCGTTAAAAGAAAGTTTGCGTTCAAGTGGGAAAATGAATAAGATTAAAAAAAATAATAATAAGGACAAAGGAAAGGTCAAACCATTGGTGACAAGAAAGTCAACAGAGCCAGACATACATCAGAATAGATGTAATATGAAAACTGAGGCCAGCCTTATGTCAACATAGCTGTAACGGCTGATGAAATGCGGCAGCTCTCGAATTTATGGAGGTAGATGAATGGCTAAAGTCGGTCCGGCCTATATGGGCTAAGAACAGTGTCAAGCCTACATAATTATTGCCGACATCCCAACTAAGAATACGATGATATTCAGACAAAACACAGGAAAATGAGGGATAGAGATGGGCTTTGAACTTGGACAATGTGCCAGCGAGTATGCAACTAGCATTTGAAATTCAGTGTGCTTACACTTCCTGGTGGTAGGAATAGACCCCACAAAGTCATAATCCATAATTCTATTGAAATTTATGTAGGAACTAACATTCCTTTGTTTGTCAGTGTATCATCTCATTCTACTCCAATCAGACACAAAGTTCTAGCCATTTATAAAGCCCGTAGATAATAATAGTCAAAGACATTTTGGAAAACAATTATCAGGCTTTCAAGTTTTTTATTTTTTATTTCCTACGCAATAAGTTTCGAGATAAAAGCAATTGAGAAACATCAATTTGGCATCTCTTTGAAAGAACGTTTGCTGGTAGATGCTAGACGGGAGGGAATGTTTTCCACCTGTTGTTCATTGCGGCCAATTGGCCAAGTCCAGGTAGACTTACCTTTGCACTTTGCAGCAAACTTCAGGTAGCAGAGAAAGGACTCCTTTAGTCTTCGTACCAACACAAAAGAAAACAATCAGCCAACGAGTGTCAAATAGCACAGGTGCCATAGACAGAAAACGTGTACCTATTTTTTTTTTTGCCTCCCGTTAGCAGCATAACGTGCTTTGCTTTATTCTTAGGTCAAGCTACATTCGCATCATTTGAATCTAAGAAATCTTGCTACGCAGTCATTTATAATCTTGCTTTATAATCAACCGATGTTTGAGCTAAGACTTAATAAAAGCTAAGATGTAGCCAAGAATTAATATACCAATCATAAAAGCCAAGCCTTAATCACCCATGCCTTGTGGTTTTGAGCCACCTATATACTCATTGAGATTCCCCATGCAGGAGAGCAACCAAAGAACCTTGCCAGAATTGGAAGATCAAGAGCTCTCAGCATAAGTGTAAGAATCAATGAAGCTGATTAATTTGGTTATGAACCCAAATTCATAGTATCTAGATTGATGTGATCCTCATGTCATTCACTACTTCCATAGTCTCTTGATCAGCTTTTTCTGGGATCACCTCATTGCTGTTCAAGAAACTGGGTTGATTTGTTGATGCCAGAAGTCTTGCCCACATCCTATCTGTCAGCTTTACTGTATTTTGTGTCTCAGTCACACGCTGCAAAATCACGCCCCATTCATAATAAGGATTAAGTTATCAATATAACAGAATGAAAATTCACTACAGTAGTAAAAAAAAAAAAAATTTGTGGAAGAACAAATTACACTTGTTAGCACACTAAGAGCATACAACTGGGAGAAAAATTCACACAAATAAATATAGATATACAGAATTTCAGATAAAAGGGAGAAAACAATCGCGAATAAAGCTATTAGCTCAAATCCATCGTTGTTAGTGTGACTCATTACAAGAGAGAATTTGGAAGGAAAAAAAACACTAAGAAGTGAGGCGACGAAGAGCTTACAGCAATTGGAATATAAGCATGTCTGCTGTTCACGGGTCCAACGGTGAAACCAGTATATCCAGCCATGGCCCCATGAACAGCACTCTGAGCAAGAAGAGTACAGTAGACATTGTCTGCTGCATTACTTGGAATAGCTCGAATCATGTATGTTGGATCTGTACAGAAAATGCATACAAGTTTAATTAAAGCATTAAGAATTTAGAAAAAAGAATATATTTATACAAGGGATTAGGACAGAGTTGGTCCCATCTTGGTTGCTGAAAATGTGCAGAGACTTCAATGCAACTCGATTAAAATGTCAAAAGCAGTTAAAAACAAGAGAACCTTGGTAGGAGCAGCTACAGATATAACAAGCTTCTATTGCTTTATTAACAGGACTAAGTGTCTATAAATGGAAAGTGAGAAGATATAGACAAGGTTTTCCGAAGCGGAAAACCCTCCAGGAAAAGCTATCAGCAACAGCACGCTATGGACTTAATGATGTATACTTCCGTACATCAGATTCCAGCAGTCACTAGATTCGTGTACTATGACCATGAATCATTTCGCGTCTGATAACACATTATCTAACAAGTCAAAGGCTAACATTGTCAAGGCCATATGTGCATACGTGCAACATAATAAAAAATCAGAAGGAATAATTTGGAGAGAGAGAGAGAGCTTAGTGCAATACTTGTAACATAGCAAAAATTAAAGATTTTTTTTTTTTTATAAGTCAGAAGAAATTTGATTGATATAAAGATAGGTATAGCCCAGATACACCAGAAGTATACATGTGAGTATACCAAATTAAGAACTGAAACTGTTACAAGAAAATCATGGAAGCTGAGACCATTTAAATCTAAAGCAATGGCCAACATAAATAAAATCTTCCAGAAAAACTCTAAACTCCAACGAGGAAAGTTCATAATCCTCAAAATGTCAATCATTTCTTCCTCAAAATGTCAATCATTTCTTTCGCTCCAAATACACCATAGAATACAAATAGGAGTTATCTTCCACACAGCTACAATCTGCAGTGTCCCTGTGATTCTTCTCCAGCTAGCTAGTAGTTCAAACACCCTTCCCGGCATTATCCATGCTAATCCCATACTGCTGAAGAAATAATTCCATATGTTCCGTGCAAAGTCATAATGTAAGAGTAAATGATCCATCATTTCACCACTATTTCTGCACATATAGCACCAGTCCGTAATTATAAGTCCACACCTTCTTAAATTATCAATGGTTAGAATCTTTCCTAAAGCTGTTGTCCAAACAAAGAACACAACCTTGGGAGGTGCTTTACTCCTCCATATGTTCTTCCAAGGAAAATTGGGCCTAGGTTGAACTATAAATGTGTCATAGAAAGAGCGTACCAAGAATTTCCTTTTCCTAGAAGGTCTCTATTTCATCTTGTCTTCAACTGTAACAACAAAAGTGGTGTTATACAGTAGGTTAAAAAAATCCACCAGAGCACTCACTTCCCAATCATGTGCTTCCCTAGTGAGGTTGATGTTCCACTCCTGTGCATGACTAATTGCCCTCACATCAGCCACCATAACTTCATTTTGTTGTGTAATTCTAGAGATATTGGGATAAGCAACCTTTAGAGCCGTATCTCCCACCCACACATCATGCCAAAAGTTGATTCTACTGCCATCCCCCAAACACAGCCTAGTATTACTCAAAAAGCCTCCCAACCTTTCCGTATATACTTCCATAACCCCACACCATATGCCCCCTACCTCATTAGAACACCAGCCCCCTTGCACTCCCATACTTCACATCAATCACCCCTTTCCATAAGACTTCCCTCTTGTGATTATAATGCCACAACCATTTCCCTAATAGAGCTTTATTAAAGGCCCTCACATTACGGACCCCCAAACCACCGTCTCTCATAGGAGAACACACTTTATCCTATCCAACTGGATAAAATTTAAACTCATCACCTAGTCCACTCCAAAGGAAATCACGTTGGAGTTTCTCAATACTAGATGCAATGCTCGCTGGAAAGGGAAATAAGAACAAGAAATACATGGGACGATTGGATAGAATGCTCTTAATAAGTGTGGTCCGCCCCCTTTCGATAAGTATAACATTTTCCACCTAGCCAGCCTACGCTCTAATTTCTCTAACACCTCATTCCAAATTGTCTTAGCTTTAAAAGTTGCTCCCAACGGGAGACCAATGTACTTCAACAGTAGTGAAGAGACCACACATCCCAATATGTTAGCCAACCCTCTAATATTTCTTACATTACCCACCGCAACCATCCCCATTTTAGCAAGATTTATCTTTAACCCAAATACTGCTTCAAAACAAAGTAAGATAGCCTTCAAATATTGAATATGTCCTGCATTATCCTCACAAGACAGCAATGTATCATCTGCAAACAAAAGATGAGAAATAGTGATGGAGCCATGGTGGATAGCCTCAGATGAAAATCCTGAAAAAAACCCCCCTGTATGGCAGCCGACACCATTCTACTTAGAGCCTCCATCAAAAGGACAAATAAGAGTGGCGATAGTGGATTGCCTTGTCAAAGCCCCTGCAAACTATTAAAAAAACCCACAGGATCACCATTTACCAAAACCGAGAAACGAGCCGTTGACACGCAATGCCTCATCCACCCCCTCCATCTTTCCCCAAATCCACATCGACATAACAAATAGAACAGAAAATTCTAGTTGACGTGGTCATAGACCTTCTCCATGTCCAGTTTACATAAAATACTCAATACTCCCGACTTAAGCCTGCTGTCTAAACACTCATTAGCTATAAGAACCGAATCCAATATTTGTCTACCTCTTACAAAGGCATTTTGAGACTTAGAAATAATCTTATCCATGACAGTGTACATCCTATTGGCAAGTACTTTGGAGAATATCTTGTACATGCTGCCCACAAGACTAATAGGCCTAAAATCTTGCACCTCTATTGCACCGACATTTTTAGGGACAAGTGCAATAAAAGTAGCATTTAAACTTTTCTCAAATTTTCCAAAAGAGAAAAATTCCTGAAAAACCTGCATAACATCATCTCTCACCACCTCCTAACAAGTCTGAAAAAATGCCATAGTAAAACCATCCGGGCCCAAAGCTTTATCTTTATTCATTTTTCTGATTACTAGTCGTACCTCTTCCTCTTCAAATGGTCTCTCCAACCAAGCCATACCATTTTGATCAATGACCTCAAAAGCTAGACCATCTATTGTTGGCCTCCATGCATAAGGTTCCGATAACAATTGTTTGAAATATCCAGCAACATGATCTTTTATTACTGCTTGATCTGAAGATGAACTGCCATCTATGGTCATGGACTCTATAGCATTAAACCTCCTATGTGAGTTTGCAACTCTATGAAATTTTTTTTGTACATTTGTCCCCCTCCCCAAGCCACAATGGCCTTGACTTTTGCCTCCACGAAATCTCTTCCATTAGACTCAACCTTTCTAACTCTAAGACTGCTAGACCTTTGCGATCGTTCTCATCTTCTACACCCTCCAAGCTTTGTAATTCTTGGAGGAGATTCTTTTTCTGTAATGCTACATTACCCAATATCTGTTCATTCCATGTCTTCAAATCCATCTTCAAAACTTTCAATTTTCCAGCCAACACCTTGCTTGGAGTGCCCTGTAATTGATATGAGTTCCACTATTGCCTAACTAATTCCACAAACCCCTCCATTTTTAACCACATATTCTTAACTTTGAACGGCCTTCTACCCTCTGGAATTCCTTCACAGTCTAACATTATGGGAAAGCAATCAAAGCATAATCGAGGAAGTCTTTTCTGACATAAATCTGGAAATTGCATTTCTCATGAAGGAGATACGAGGAATCTATCCAGTCTTGACTAGGCTTGGTTATTAGACCAAGTATATTCACCTCCCATGAGAGGTAAGTCCATGAGTTCCAGCTCGAATATGAGATCCAAGAATTCCAGCATAGCATGATTTTGTCGCTCCTCCCCCGATCTTTCACTGGGAAATCTTGTCACATTAAAATATCCACCAATACACCATGGAACCTCCCACCAAGTACATAAGCCTGCAAGCTCATCCCAAAGCAACCGCCACTCGCAATCCAAATTAGGGCCATAAACCCCAACAAAGGCCCATACAAAACCATCTTCAGAATTTTTAAAGGAAGACCCCACCAAATATTCTCTCACAAATTAATCAATGTTCTCCACCACCCTTTAATCCCACATAACCAAAACTTCACCCGACGCCCCTTTCAAAGATAAGAATGACCATCCTACATACTGGCAGCTCCATATACTCCATATAGTTCTTATGATAAGCTTCAACTTAGTTTCTTGCAAACAAATAATGTTCATCTTCCATTGTCTTAACAAATATCTTATTCGAAGGCATTTATTAATCTCCTTCAACCCACCCTAACATTCCAAATCAAAATTTTGGGCTTCATTTATCAACTATTCCAGCCCTCCCTTTCTTCCTACCACGGCTTGCACTCCCCTTCTTGCCACATAGTTGATAGACCAATTTAGCTGCTTCAACTCCATATTTTTTTTTTACCCTGCTCCCTGTTGGTAATGGTCTGCCTCAATGGCTATTAACAGTGTCGTAAATTGATCTACATAGCCCTCACACAAAATTCCCACACAACTTTGCAATTCCTCCACCTTTTTCATTACCCAATCTGGAGGTAGAGGAGGCATAATGCTTATTGGAGAAGAGTCCTCCCCTGAAGGCTCCTCGCCCTCTGATCTAGAAGGCTAAAAAGGATCAACGATCCATCCCCTTCCACCTCCCCCTTCTCCATCTCATTCCCACTCTCTAGAACTACAATATCCTCAATTGCAAGCAACTCTTCTCCCTCCATCGGCATGTTCTGTGGCGGCCCAGAACTCGTCGACGTGTTCTGTGGCAGCCCAGGACTCGTCGACGTGTCCTGTGTCTCGCCCTGTGCAATGACAAGTCTTTCTTCACAGACGTATTCCAGCCCTTCACCTCTTGCATTATTCTCCATAATTTCCCCCTCTTCAACTTCCAGCGCCTGAAGAGCCACCACAAACACAAACGGATTACAAACCATAATTTCTCCCTCTTCCTCCTCCAGCGACAACGCCGGCTCCAACGCACCACCAAATGACTCGCCGAGGACCGGCGACAGTTTTGTGCGAGTGGTGGCGCCGTCGAGTCAAGAGGTGGTGTCGTCACGCTAGACTCCCCCAAGCTTCCCAATACGTTGAAACTCCCATTTCAGGCCTTAGCCTTCCATACCCGTTTCGTGCCTTTCACCATGCCCGGCCCATCCCCCTATGAAACCCTCCAACGAGCCCATCCCCTAACCAAGCCCATCCCCACCTCCTTTACTAACTTAATGCACCGTTTCGACCCCATCTCTATATCCTCCTCAACACACTGTTTCAACCCCACCCCTTTATCTACGCACCGTATCAAACCGATTATATTACTCTGCAACTTAGCTATTTGCGATTGCATCTTTGAAAAAGCTTGAAGAAGACTTTTCTTATTAAGGCCAACAACTCCCATGCCACCACCCCCACTACACTGAGCCCATACAGAGATGGCGACAACACCTCGCAGGCCAGAGCTAGCAACAAGTCCTCGAACACAGTCTGTCCTTGGTTTCTACAGACCCTCCATATACGACCTGGCAGAAGGTTAAGCTGTCGCCGTCGCTGCCATCGTTAGGCATGTGCAAAAACCCGCTTGACCCGACCCGACCCGACCCGACCCGCACCGCACCGAACAAGCGGTTTTAATTACGTCACGGGTTCGACCCGTACAACCCGCCTCTTAAAACACGAAACCCTAGCCATTCACATCCCACTTCCCCTTTTCTCTTTGCATCGCCTCCGTTCCCCCCTCCCCACTTCTCTTTGTCGCGACGCTATCATCCACAACCCGAGAGTCTGAAATGATTTACTTGGAGCAACGGACGACGCGTGGCGAAAGCTACAAGTTTTACTAGGAGAGAATCAATGGATCTTTTTGTTTGCTTCGTTCGGTCTGCATCGACTTCTCTTCTCTTTTCCTTCCGATGTTCAAGTTTTGGTATTTTCGTCTCTGCTTTTCCTTTATTTTTTACCTCGTTTCCTTTCTCTGCTTTCATGGGTGATGGGCCTTGCTGACTATGGCATTCAGTGGCTTGTGATTACCAGTATCATCACCTTGCCTTACATTTCGAATAAGACGATGATACGTTGATGGGTCTTCCTGCTTTGTTATACATGTAATCTGAACATTTTGTCTTGATGTTGTTTAACAAGGATAAAGCTTGTTTCTTTTTTCCTTTTCAATAATTGTATGTTGTGGGAATCTCCGATTGATACCGCATCTCTGTGCGAAAACCCGATATTTTCAAAGTACTCGATTCTGGGTATAAGCTTTTCTTTGACACTAGTGGAAAGCAAATACGTGTGCTTGTTTGCCTCGGAGATGCCAATACTTAGAGGCGAATCAGTACACACCCAAAGTTCAAACCAACTGCCAAATTAAATTTACAAAAAAAAAAAAAAAAGGGGTCGAGCCCGACTAGAAACCGTTAATATTCGGGTAGGGTCGGTCCAAAAACATGGACGGTTTGCTCGGGTTGCGGGCCTAGCCATCGTCACTCATGGTGTTGACCCAGCAAAACAACCTTCTCTGCCAACCTCCCTCAAGACCTCCACCAGTTTTCTTCACTCCTTCCCATCTCTGTCTTCAGGAATGAGAATACAATTTCGCCGACCCCCTCTGTTTGTATTCCACCAAAGCCATGAACACCCGTTGGGAGTTGGAACACCCTTGAGCTATGAAGCCCCTGTCTCCTTCACATTGAGCTGTATAAAACTCCCTTCTCCCCACCTTCAAGCAATCCTCCAATGCTTTAGTGAACCACCATGCAGTGGCTAACTTCAAGCGAAGATTTTTCACTAACTTCCACCCCCTTTCAGTAATGAGCACCCATCATCCATCTTTTACCACTTCAAATGCCTTAAGTTCAATAATAACAGCATTCGACATAACCATTTCCCTTCCCATACGTGCAAGAATCACTCAATCAAGCGCCCATGAACAACATCACCAGCCAACTAACGAAAAAAATGAAAGAGTGCATAGAGAGAGAAAAAGTTCTTACTCCCCGACTCCCCAGCAAAAATTACAGCATAGCTCTCACTATAATTGATGGAAGAGAGATCACATGACTGATGCTTTTAACATGAAAAAGAAACATAAAAATCCTATAAGTTTTGCCCAAGTACAAAAACCTTATCAGTAGGTCTGAACAAAACAAAAATAAGGCATACCACCCAATGAAGACTATCACATGTAGCATTGACAATTGTTTATGTATATGGTTAGGCTGTAGAAATCTTGAGAATGTGTTTAATAATGGAAGTCACGAGTGGCTAGTGAGATTTCCGTTGTCGAGAAATATAAGACACAATGAGAAAAGGCACAGTATTTTCTGCCATAACCTAATAGAAACCATGTTTTGTGAAGAAGAAATTACTAAAACTTCAGTAAGCCAAATTTCCAATATCCACTATTAAACTCTGATGACCTCCAAACAATTTTCTGGATGACTATTTTTATCTTTTACACATGGCTATTAGTTATCTGACTTCCACACTTGAACAAAATATAAACCCTTGACAGGCAAATTGTATTTTCTGACATTCCACACTGATGTATGACTATATGAGAACTATTAGAAGAATGAGAATCCTAAGATTCCAGTGCATTGTAAAAAGTAAAGCAAAATCCAAACTCTGTTTTGGAAGGTACCTATATACTTCATATTTATGGCCATCTTCCTCACATTTGTAAAATGATCCTGTAACACAAACATTACGTAATTAATATCATAAAAGATATTAGAGCAAAAGAAATACCATTTCCAACTTATTAAATCGAGAAAAATGCCTCAAATCAGATAAAAAATTATGCAGGAAGCAACAAAACTTTTCTCAAATTATGCATCAAAGGAAAGAGAAGATGCAGGGTTGACTCGAAGTGCACAACGAGGTTGCAGTATCTGACCATTTTTTCCTTTCATACCTATGTCTTAATTCTTCTTGGATATATGGAAAATAAAAAAGATACAAGATAAAAGAAAATGCTGGGCTTTCCTTTTATGTTAGATGGGTAAAGATAAACATTTGCTTCCAATATTCAGGATAATAAGCAGGAAGTATCCAGAACCCAGTTCATGCCAGAGCATATAAGCAAATGATCTACACATGATTCTAGTGTATGCAGCAATGTTACTGAACTTGAAATGCAATGCACAAAAAGTGACAGGCTGCAGCTACTTCATGCCAAATCATAACCAATTTTCCAACATTGATGGAAGTGATCCCAAGGAATTGTTTCTTTGAGGGAGTATGAAGTTATAGATTCTCGATCATTGAATTAGAGTGATATATTTTCTTTTGTTGAATCAGTTTTTGAAAGTGAATGTAAAATTCCAACAAGATAGGCAAAAAATTTAATACTAAAAGTTGGATGTCAATAATATATGTAAAAGAAAAGAATTCTGATAACGACTGCTATATACTGCATACCAACATATGTGGCCCATAAGTGTCATGCAGAAAGTCACAAATGAAGATGAAAAACATGAGCCAAACAAGAATTTAAAATTATTAGCTGCACCTTAATCTTTTGAGATAACCATAGACCAACATCTAGTAATAGCCTGTTTCCGGATGCATCCTTCTCATCAATTGGATGCAACTCCCGAGCAACATAATCCTGCCCTGCTCCTTCAGCTAAAACAATAACTATATGTCCATTTTCTTTAAGTCGCTCTTCAACAAATTCAAAAAGTCCACCCCGACCCTCCAAATAGAATGGGGATTCTGGAATCAAACAACAATCCTGTTATATCCCATAGCCTACCATTAGTCTTGCAAACCATTTATACCATGAAAGCAAAACACAACCACCATATAATTTGCTTACCTTTCAATAAGTAGAGAAAAACTATATTGAATAAATAGCAAAGAAATGTGTTAAAAAGAGAAAAAAGTGGAAATAAGCTCTAATTAGTAAAAAATGCCACCACCTCTTAAACAGGAAATGAGCCCACAACATAAATTGCTGTACTAATTGAAGGTTGACTAAGTTGGATCTCCTTTATTTGATTATTTCCACAAACTTGAATGAAGATGCAACCGCTTATTTACACAAGCTACAACTATCCCCCCCCCCCCCCCCTCCCAACACAAAAAAAAAAAAAAAAAAAAAAAAAAAAAAAGTCAAATTGTTAGTTACAATTTGTAACAATTATTGCCGGTTATTTCTAGAGGGTGAAACAGGAAATCAAGAAAAGAAAAGCAAATGTAAGAGAGCAAAAAAACGAAAATTTGCTTCGAGTTCATTGATTCACATCATAAATAAGATTTAGTTTTGATGGTTAAAGGTGAGATAACCTAAGTCAACAAAGCCGATAAATCTTTTTTTTGTCAAATCAGATCAATATCTTAACCTTGTGTTTTCAGCGAAGTTTATCATCAGTAGATGTTATTTCCTCGATAATTGCTTCAGATTTAATCATCTGTCTTCTTCTTTTCTTTCTTTTTTATAAGTACTTCGGATTCATTCATCTCTTAACATGATGCATTTTAATAGCAATAAAGCGTTATGCCGCAACCCTTAAGATCAAAAGGTATATGATTGTTTGCTTTGTGATGGGACTAGGGTTTTACCACGTCTCGACTTGCCAAAGTTGCATACATGGCAATGAAACCTGCAAAGAGAATGTTCGTCAAGCTTTATGGAAAGATTATATAAGTAGGAGAAAGGAGGGAAAATATAACACTCGCTGTCCTATAAATTTCCACAGATCACATCGAGTCCGACCAAACTTACCACTGTATCTGCCCATAAGCTTAACTATTCCAACTCCATTTTCCACACTTTCAACCTCCACATGTGCAGCATTAATGGCCCTCTGAGCTTCTTCAACAGCAGTGTCAAAACCAAAAGATTTGTCTATGACCTAAAGCCAAACATGCAAAATTATGACACTTGATTGTAAAGAAGAAAACCATCTTTTTTCATTCTTTTTTTAGGGGCATCCCAGTTAGGAGAAAACCATCTTCTTAGACCATCCTACTTAGGACTGGGTGTTGCATAAAGCTACCAAGAAAATAGATCAACCCATAATGTGTGTGTGTGGGTGTGTTTCTTTACACACACACAAAAGTGACTCACCGTGTTGTGTTTTGGGTTACGAAAAATCTGTGTGGCTCCTAGTTCTAGAGACCCAAAAAATGGAAGGAGGAAAAACAGGAAAAGAAAATTCCATAGTGGAAATAATGCTATGGGATCCACAGAGAAGTTGCTTGTGAACTGCTTTTTCTTTTCAAGAAGATTCAGAGAAACTGAGCTTAAATGCCAAATGGACCTAGAGAAGATTTGGCCAATAAATATGAAAAGGCTAGAATGTAAAGAGAAATTTTAGTAGACATTGCAGATTTCATTCTCTTCGTCCAATCCATTTTCTCGCGAGTCAAAGGATATCCAAGGATCAATTCACCATTAACAGTAACTTGTTCTTTGGGCACACCATTAAGAGAAAATACCTTCAAATAGTTATGGCCACAGGACATAGAGAATTTAAAAGAAAAATCTATATGGCCCATTCATTTAATGGAACCATTTGAATTGGAACTCTAGATCTATGGCTTCAGCTATTCATTTGACATCGTTGTTGGTGAGTGGCAGAAGATATAATTACCCAAATAAGGTTTGGTCAAAATGACTTACAGCAATATCATTATCAATTGTCTTTGGAATCCCAGCAACTGCCACTTGAAGGCCACGTTTCTCAACTTCCTTGATAAAAATATGTTCATGTTATACATCAGACACTGAACACATCTAGATTGACAAGCAGCAGAAGAATATAAGCAAATCATGTTATAAAAACAAATCACCTTGAAAATTAGATCTGCTCCCTTCTGGGTTCCATCACCACCAATAATGTACACCTACAGCCCCAAAAAAGATCAAAATTGTCATATCAAACTCCTTTCTTATTGGGTGTTTTTTTCCAATCCATCAATAACTCAAGCATCCCAAGTAGTCAGGAAAAAGTATCATATGTCCACCTGATTTATTCCCCGGTCCTCAATGTTATCAACTATCTTATTGGTATCATGGCCTCCTCGTGAAGTTCGAAGGAAGGTGCCGCCACGCTTATGGATATCATTGACAAGTTTAGGTGTCAAACTCACAGTATTCTTAGAGTAAAAGCCTCTGTATCCTCCCTGTTTCAACAGTACCAAGGGGAGGCAGATAACTGTTAACTGCTAATATTGAAAATGGTGAAAGATGATTATCATGAATGCAATTCATAAAACCAACTCCACTGTTTTGTCTTCTTTCAATTGATCACCACTGAATGAACCAAACAAGTTAATACCATTCTTTCGCAAAGGTAAACCCGGCCAACAGGGGAAACACATCAAAGAAATTGATTCGAAGAAACATGGGTTATGATGCAACTGCAATTGAAATCTACTAATAGTATCTCTTTTCTTCTTCTTAATCCCCCCCCCCCCCTTTTTATTTCACAATTATACCCAAATTTATTGTCCCTATTGACAAATGAGTAAAATTACTCAAGTAGCTGATCAAGTAAAGCAACAACCATAATTTCCAGCATCAGCTACCCTACTCTAGGAAACCTAGGAGTCCATTGACTTACGGCTCAGTAGTCGTCTAAAGTCTAAGTTAGAAAGGAACACGAACCAATTAGGTAGTGTTCCAACAAATTGGACCAAGAGCTGGAAAAAAAGGAAAAAAAAAAAACTACAACTAAAAGACAATAATGTGAAAGGCAGCTCTAGAACTAGAGCTAGGTCTTAGTTCTTAATTTTGATAACGAAAATGAAACCTCTAGAAAAGGTATTTAAACAGTCAGGTAATTAACTTGCCGTGAGTTTTGACATTACACATAGTGAGAAAATATCGTGTGTTTACTTGGCCCAAAATAAGTGTCATGCGGAAATTGAATCTTAAAAAAGTAACAATTACTCAACTGGGTAATTTAATCTACATTAATCTCACCTCAATCCCAAGTATGTCATCAACTCCATACATGTAGTTCAAGCCATATACCAGCTCTCGAATCACTGTATTGATCCCCGGGCATAAACCCCCACATGTCACTATGCAAGCACGCACTTCTTCTGACTTGAAATAAACCTAACATTAGACAAACCCCTTATCAGCTTTGTTTGTGATCCCAGTACAGATATGAAAGGAGCAAATACCTTTTCTCGAGGACCTGCACGCCGAAAATGCACTCCTCTTGGACTATCTTTTTGAACGACAATCTGGAGGCAGTTTCATATTAAATTGGTAACTATCACAACAAAGTTGGAAATGTAAACATGAGATATCGCTAATTTTAGAGTGAAAATAAATTGAAAACACCCTAATATTTCTATCATTCACCCTTTTCTTTTGTATGAAAAAAAGCGGCACTTACATTTTCTGCGACTGCATCTTCAGGGGTTACAAAAGTTTGCCTGAAAAAACAAAAAAATCATAACGTATAAAGGCCAAAGAACAAAAAGGATCGGTAACTTAAACTGTAACACAAAGTAGCAGAAAACACCATGTAGAAGTAAAATTACCTGACGATCGCATAAGCTTTGCTGTTTTGCAATGGATTCGGATAAGACTTGAAAGATATAAATTAACATAGCTTGAATCAGAAATATATAAACAAATATATCTTTATTAAAGTTGGAAAGAAATAACGAACAACGGAATCTAAGAGGCAGACGAAAATAAGAATATAAATAACGTATTACACAAACTTTTTTTTGTAAAGAACATTAAAATACACATAAAATTCAGATTAGGTAAAACAAAAGAAAATGAATAAAAAGAAGAAGAAGAAGAGGCCGCCCTATTAAAAAAAAAAATTGAGAATTATAGGAGAGAGTTACCAGCAAACCGGGGAGGAAATCGGTCAAGTGAGGGACGTCTTCGAGAAAAAAGCCGTCGCCGGCAGTTCCATTGGAGGATTGGGCACTGATGCGACAGTTTTGGCGCGAAATCAGCGGGTTCCGGAAGAAGTTTCTGGATTTCTTGGGATTGAAGTTGGGGAAATTTGGGCGTGGCGGGGAGGCGTGAGATTTGAAGGGAATTGAAGATGGATAAAGTAAAAGATCCATCGACAACCCAAGTGAGAATTGATCGTACCGATCGCTTGAACACCGAAAGCAAGGAAGAAGGGGTCGTTATAATATGGTTGGATTCCAGTCAAGAGTGCGCTAATAGACTTGACTTGTCTAAACTGGTTTTTTCGTACTACTTCTATATTTTTACCGTTGGTAACGGTGTTTCTGATCCGCGGGAGATGCGTTTCGCTGGGCAATCTGTATCGGATTTGAATCCAACGTCTTGAAATTGGAGTTCAAAAACAAGAAATAATTACAAAGCTTCCGCTTTTATTCCTATGTTCTTTTTTAGATAAGTGCCATTAGCTTTAGGATTATTGTTACAGAGTTTAAATAAGCGCTATTATTAAAATTTTATATTATATTTGTTTATAAATAAATTTAAAAAATATTTTTTAAGATGGAAATGACGTTAAAGGTCACTTAATTTTTTAAAGATTGTTTACTATCCAACTATTTTTATTTTTACTTTTTGCTATTTGAATTAAGATTAAAAATTTCAGAACATGATATTCTTACATAATTTAAAAGAAAAGAAATTCAATCAACCAACTAATCATGTAATTTAATTAAAAATAAATTCAACTTTATAAAAAGTGACTCAAAAAGTAAAAAAATGTCAACTTATAAAATTGAGTTTATTTTTAATAAAATTATATGATTATGTTAGTTAATTAAATTTATTTTTTTATAAATTATGCAAAAATATCATATTCTGAAATTTTTAATCCGAATTCAAAGAGAAAAAAAAATAGTAAAAGAAATATAAGAGTATCATTACCTTTTTTTAAACGTACTTTTTAACTTTTTGTATATTAAAAAGTACTTTAATGTGTGTCAACCAAACAAATTAATCTTATTATTAAAATACTTTTATGACTATTTAAGCATTTAAGCACTTTTTTGTTTCAGGCCATTCTAATTGGCATGCACAACTATTGTTAATGATGGGCTTTCATGAACATTACTGCGAGAGAGATCAAGCGGTTGGATCTGATGAATGAGTATCCAGCCGTTCATTCCACAACTCTGAAATCTATATTGATTTCGTAATGACGATAAAATGCCCGAATAATTTTGGAGTCAAATTCCTTTTGCATTCATATATGGAGACAACAAGGATTCGAATTCAATCAACTCATGTATTTACCCTTATAATTAATTCAAATTCAGACCTTGCTCCAACATTAATTGAGCAAGTTAGATCCAATCTACTTCGCTTCAAGTCTGTTTGATACCCTACAAAATAATGGGCATGTATCCCCACAAGTATGGGAACGACAGTTACTGCAAGTGTTAGAATATAATCGACCAATACATGTGTTTCTATAATGTACCGTTTGTGTTTATTGGGAGCGTCTGTACAAATACATTGCAAGGATGCCAAGAAAACAAAATTTCTTTTTAACTGCTTGCATAGTCACAATTTATGCGAGACCAAGCCGTGTGTTGAGAGAATCAATTCCTACAACCAATGGAACTTCAGGAGGGAAAAAAAAAAAAAATTAGTGACAGAAATTTGTGATTTTTGGCAGCACATCTCCTGTAGCTTCTTACCTTATGGAAGCTTGCAGCCCTGTCTGTGGTGTGTAAACATCCAGGAATCCGGCTTCTAGGTGAGAAAATGATCGATCATATGCTGTATAACATCTGCACCTTCTATATGCATACTTTGGTCTTTGACCTGTAAAATGCAAAGGGTGGGAATTTGCTCCTTTAGAAGGATGACAGTATGTTACGGTTCTTTATGAAGTTTTCAGTGAAACCCCATTGATTCATAAACACCTCATCAGAAATTATGTTTTGTGTGTGTGACCTCGTTGCAAAATCAGTCCATCAAGAAGTAACAATACTATTGAAACAGCAGAACATTTGTTAGGAGTGCCGGTGGAAAGAATTGGGGGGGTGCGGGATACATGTACATGAACTCAGGATTAAATTCCCAATGCTTCAAAAGAACTCACACCTTGGTTGCATTAGAATTATATAAACCAGTTTAAATGAACAGTTTTGTTGTCAAATATTGTTGTAGCTGATTGCATCCAAGAAAAAGAGCAGTTTCAACTTTCCTAAAAGTATGTCATCATTCTCAATTAAAACAGATGAAGCCTTCTAATAAAGTGACCTTTTCTTAGGAGGATAAATAGTAAATACTCCTGTTCAGAAACTCCAGTAAAGCCTAGTAATTTACTGACCAAAGCCAGTTTCTAAAATAAAGTATACAGTGATAATCTCAGCAGCATCAACTGGAGAACCGTTTATGGTATGAAACAGCCAGCTTATGCACACGAGCAGTCCAAAACATGTAGCATAGAAAAATATATAGCCATAGATGGAGATGGTGGAATAAAGTTCTTTTAAGAAGTAGAAAATGTGGAATTTGTGGTTAATATTGGCTTCCCACAGCAAGTAATCCAGTTGAGTCATTTCGAGGACAAATAAGGGAAAAGCTTGCCAATTGTAGAAATTCTATTGCTGTATATAAAAAACTAACCATTAAAAATGAAAATACAAAGTAAATACACAACTCAAAAGCCTACAGAAAAATGCGAATAGACGTACCTAGACATTCACACATACCCACATAAACTGAATATGCTCACGGTCTGCGTTTGTTTGGGTGCACTGGAGAGAGAGAGAGAGAGAGAGAGAGCTACCTGAATAACACTATGAGCAGCAAACCTCTGTCTGCAGCTGTGAAAGCTAACATCTACTTTGTCCCATGAAACACGAGATAGGCCAGTCACCAGTTCCTCTGCACAATGTAAGACTGAGAAAACATTGCAAGAAATTGATAGCATCCAACAGAGTAAAATGAGGAAACAATGTTGTAACCAGAAAAGGAGCAAACACCTTAGTCTTGTACAACCTAATGTGTTTTCATGCATAAAATGGGGTAATCACCCCTCCTCCCCATGGCCCCCATGAAACAGGATCATAGCAGCAACTTTTCTAAATTAAACTAGCATCAGATCCAAACACATGCATCGGGTTTTGGGTAGTCCACAAATTTGCAGAAGTACACAATTCTTAGATCCGGACTACATTTAGTGACTGACCAAGGTTAATGCACTGTAACACATTTATAAATATCCGTGAAGTCCCGTAGGAAATGAAGCTGCAATATTACATGGAGAATGTGTACAATTTTTTTTTTTTTATAGGTAATCAAAGTTATTATATTCATAGAAATAGGCCAAACCCAGATACACAGAAAGTATAGATGAAAAACGCATAGCTAGAGGTTACAATAGAGACAATAAGATCGTGGACACTAAGTCCGTTACAAACTATGGCCTCCGCCCATAAGAACAATGACTTAAAAAAGAAAAGTTTTAGCTCATCCATTGTTCTCTCTTGATCTTCGAAACTTCTAGCATTTCTCTCCCTCCAAATACACCAACACATGCATATTAGTACCAATCTCTATATTGCCGCTACCTGGGATTCGCCGTGTAGTCCTCTCCAGCTTGTGAGGAAATCCACCAATCTACAAGGCATAACCCAAGACAATCCAACTCTTGAGAAAAAATCATCCCACATAACCTTGGCCACCTCACAGTGTAAAAGCAGATGATCAACAGACTCCCCATACTTCTTACACATACAACACCAATCTAGGACAATAACCCATCATTTCCTCAAATTATCTGTAGTGAGGATCTTGTCCAAAGATGTTGTCCAAACAAAAAAAACTGCTTTAGAAGGAGTTTTAATCTACCAAATGCTCTTCCACGGAAACATAAACATTCCGGAGTTCGAAAGCTTTTGATAAAAAAAAAATGACAGAAAAAATACCTTTCTTAGAATGATTCCAAAGCATCTTGTCTCATGCGGCCCCAGAAATACTTGCAGAATATAAAACCGCAAAAAACTCCGTAATAGACTCCAACTCCCAATCTTGGGCTGTCCTAATAAAGTCAATATTCCATTGATGGGTGCCATTTGAAAAGACTAGAAGGTCGGCGACCGATGCCTCCTTTTCTCTAGCTAGCACAAAAGAGAGCAGTAAAAGTATCTCGTAGACAATGATTACCACATCATTTATCAAACCAAAAACAAAGACACGAACCATCGCCCACAACAAAATGTTCATGTCCTCGAAAGGTCCCCCAAAGGCTCCTAATGTTTTTCCACAACCCCACTCCATGAGTGCCTCGTACCTCATTCGAGCACCATCTCCCCAAGCTTTTCCAAACTGTGAATCTATAACAGACTTCCATAAGGCCTCCCTCTCATTTTAGTATCTCCACAACCGTTTACCCAATAGAGCTTGGTTGAATTACATCAAACGGCGGATCCCCAACCCTCCCCCAGAAATTGGGGTATAAATAGTTGACCAATTAACCAAGTGGAATTTGAACTCTTCCCCTAATCCACTCCATAAAAAATCCCTTTGTAACTTCTTAATGCAGTTAGCCACCTTTGTGGGAAGCGGAAACAAAGACAAAAAGTGGGTGGGTAAGTTTGAAAGAGTGCTTTTAATCAAAATCAACCTACCGCCTTTTGACAAGTATAGCCTCTTCCAAGCAGCTAATCTACGCTCCACTCTTTCTATCACATCATTCCAAATCCTTTCAAATTTAAAGAAGACACTCAAAGGTAAGCCAAGATACTTCATAGGAAGCAAAGATATCTTGTATCCCAAGGTAGTAGCAAAAATCTCCACATAGTCTCGCCCCCATAGGCACTATTTCTGACTTTGCAAGATTGATGCTCAACCCTGACACAACAGCAAAACAAAGGAGTAGCGCCCTTAAGGCTTGAACCTGACCAAGATGTGCGCCACAAAAGATGAGTGTCATCGGCAAATAATAGGTGCGAGATGTTGAGCTCGCCATTCCCCACCGGAAATCCGTAGAGTAACCCCCCATCCACCAGGCCCTTAATCATCTTACTGAGAGCTTCCATGACAAATAAAAAAAGGAGAGGAGAAAATGGGTCTCCCTGCCTCAAGCCGCGAGAGGAGTTGAAGAAACCCACCGGTGTACAATTTACCAATATAGAGAAACGAACTGAAGTCCGCCATTTCCCCCCAAAACTGGACCTGTCAAGTAAGTAAAGTAAGAACTGCTAGTTGACATGGTCATAAGCTTTCCCCATGTCTAACTTAAAAAGTAACTCGAGTTCCCTAGACTTCATACGATAGTTCAAAACCTCATTTGCAATAAGTACCGAATCAAGAATTTGTCTACCTTTGACAAACGCATTTTGCGGTTTTGAAATTAGTTTTTCCACCACCGAACTCAATCTATTCACTAGCACTTTAGACAGAATCTTATACACCCCATTCACAAGACTAATGGGGCGATAGTCTTTCACATCCCTAGACCCCACCTTTTTGGGAATGAGGGCTAGAAAGGTGGCGTTAATACTCTTTTGAAATCTAGCGTCAGTATGAAATTCATGAAAAACTTGCATAAGATCCTCCTTGACCACCTCCCAACAAGCTTGAAAGAAGCCCAATGTATACCCGTCCGGACTGGGAGCCTTGTCGCTTGTCATACCATTAATTACGCTACACACTTCCTCTTCTTCAAATGGCCTCTCTAGCCACCTTGCACTCTGCTGGTCTAGTGTAGAAAAAGACAAACCATCCACTTTCAGTCTCCAAATGTGCTCTTCCAATAGGAGTTGTTGATAATATCGTTCAATGTGGTTGTTTATTATATCTGATCCGAAGAAACTACCCCATCTACCATCAGTGTATCAATAGCATTGTTCCTCCTATGAGAATTAGCCATCCTATGAAAGAATTCCGTGCACTTATCTCCCACTTTTAGCCAAAGCGCTCTTGATTTTTGTCTCTATGAAATCTCCTCCATCAAAGTTACTCTTTCAAGTTCTGTTACTACCTGCCTCTTACTAGTTTTTTCATGTTCAAAAAGAATTCTGGCCTCCTCCTAGCCTTCCAGGCCCTGTAACTCCTCCACAAGAGCGAGCCTCTACTGAAACACATTGCCAAAAACTTGTTCATTCCATTGCTTCGAATCATGTTTCAACGCTTTCAACTTCTTAGTCATAATGAAACTTGGGGAGCCGTAGAAACTGTAGGAAGTCCACCAAAGTCTAACCCTATCTAAGCCACATATGCTCAAATTGAAAGAACCCTTTGCCCCCTTGAATGCCTCTAGAGTCTATAATAATGGGGAAATGATCAGAGCATAGCCAGGGTAACCTTCTTTGAATTACGTCCGGGAAGTGAGACTCCCAATCAGGAGTTATAAAAAAATCTATTAATCCTCGACCAAGATGAAAATTTTCGGTTATTAGACCAGGTAAACGTGCCTCCTGATAGTGGAATGTCCACAAGCTCCTGTTTTGAAATGAAATCAAAAAAATCTCTCATGGCTAGAGTGATACGAGATACACCCGACCTTTCGCTTGGAAAGTGCGATGTGTTAAAGTCTCCTCCAATGCAACTTGGTAGCTCCTATCAACTAATAACTCCCGTCAATTCTTCCCACAAAAATCTTCTCTCCGAATCAATATTTAGGCCATAAACACCAACAAATGCCCATTTAAAGCCATCTTCTAGATTAACAAAAAAGCATACAACGGTAAGATCACCCACACACTCCTCCACCCTTCCCACCACCCATGTGTCAAACATAATTAGAACTCCTCCAGATGCTCATTTTGATGGTATGTAAGACCACCCGACATGTTGCCCTCTCCATAAACTGTGAACAATTTGTCTAGTAATAGCTTCCAACTTAGTCTCTTGTAAACATATGATATCCCCCTTCCACTGATGAAGTAAATTTCTGACTTGGAGTCGCTTATTAAGATCATGCAATCCCCTCACATTCCAAGATAATATTTTTGGCTTCATAGGACAACCATTTTACCCCTCCCCTTGCAACGCTCCCAATTGGAACTCTTCTCGCCCCCGTCCTCTTTCAAAGCCCAAGTTAGCCTTTTGAGTTCTCTTTCCTTCTTTTTGGCTAGACACAAGGATTGATTGGATTTGGATTTAATATTCACAGCCTCTACGACTGTAAGTAAAACCATAAATTCAACTTCAAAACCTCCATAAGAGATCCATACCAAGTGCTTAATATCCATTGCTTTCTTGATTACCCAATCTGAGTTGGGATGAAAAGAATTGAGAGGAGTAGGATAATCCTCCCCATCCCTGTTATCTGCAAAGAAAACCAAAGATCCAGCCAAAACAGACTCCCCCATATCACCTTCTGAACCCATCACTGTTTGCTGCACATTCCAAGCGTGTTCGAAAACACTAATGTCCTCTGACGACTCCAAACCCAAACCCACAACCTGCTCTTGCATCGAGACCGCTGCCTTTGCCTCCATGGTGGAAGGAGGCAGCCCAGCAAATGCCGGCAGCAGAGATTGTGTCGCCACGAGCCCTGAAAGCCCTCCCAAAACTGCAGTCTCCGTCATCGTGATAGGCTGACTCGACGCCGAGAGCCCTGTCGCCGTCAAGGAGGCAGGAGGCAAGCCATAAGAGGTCGGCGGAGAAGTCTGTGCCACCGCAAGGGCCTACGGCCCAACCATTAGCTCCCCATGAATCATGGGGTAGAGCTGAGTCAACGCCAGGAGCCTTGTGGCCATCAGGGAGGCAAGCCAGAAGAGGCCGACAGCAAAGTCTGTGCCACCGCGAGGGCCAACGGCCCAACCCCTTGCTCCCCGAGATCCATGGGGTAGATCTGAGTATGCGGAGAACAGATGACATCGATGGCGCTGCCGGCTTTTGGGCTGGTTGTCATCGCCGCCGAGGTGAGGATCTCCTTCGGCCGAAGTGTCGATTGTGGGTCCATGGGCCGATGCGCTGTAGCGGGCCCAGACACGACCTCTAGCCCACTCAACGTAATGGGTGGGCTCTCTGGCCTAACACCTAGTGGAGATGCCTCCGGCCTCACTTCACACATAACAAGCCCAGAAGTTGAGCCTATATCAAAACAAGGCCCAACCTATTTCACCTTCCAGCTCACCCGACTTGGGCCTCTCCAGCCCATCCCAACTTTGGTCTTTCCTATAACATGTCTGAAAGGCTTCCTCCCTTATTGAGACCCAAGGCCTTGGCCCAAGCCCAGACCCCAGCCTTTCTCTATATTGAAAGTCAGAACTCTCAATTCCTTCCCAAGTGTTTTCAGTTCCTCCTTCACCCCGATAAGTTCCTCTTTCAAATAAAACAGAGCCTCATGCATTCTACTTTCCACTGCACAGACGTTTGATAGTGACCCACTCACCATTTCAAGAACAACATTTTTGCAATCTCTTGCATTTTCGCCTAAGTGTTCCCCTACCAAGCATCCCTTTTTGTTTTTTCCATACACTTCCATTCTTCTACCCGCACCACCCAACGCCGCCTCTGCATATGACAGCCTCTCCTCCTTCCCCTTACCTTCCTCTCTGTCAAGCCATGGGGTCAAAATAGGAGCCTGCATAGACACAACCACCATTGACAAAGCAGTCTTCAGCTCCATAGACAGCAGCTTCCAGCCCTTGCCTTCCATCCCTTCCAGGATTGCTAACAGACCCCGACCACTGGTGCCACCACCATAGTCTGTTACTTCCAAGAAAAGCCCGAATGCATTAGAGTGCCTATGAGCAAAGAGAGATTTAGCTCCATCCCTATAAGTCTTATAAAAAAACCTTCCTTCCCCTTGAAAATAAACATTCTTCTACAGTGTTTGCTAGCCACCGAGCACTAGCAAGATTGAGCATTATCTCCTTAGTAACCTTCCTCCCCCTCTCTGTGTAAATTATCACATGAGAGGGTACAGAAATAGATTTTGTGTAGTTATGCTTTAGCTGTAAAGGTTTTTAAATAAGCACAACAAACATTCTTCATTTTATCCTCATCTGAGAACCATATAAGTTGTTCAACAAGTATTTGCACTCACTCTATCCAATATTTTTTTATTGGCACGAGGTGTCTAGGACAAAGTCCCAACTAATTCCAGGGGTGCACAAGCTCACAACACCGTATCCAATACTCCAAATCTCACCGATGCCCCATGAACATAGACCTTGGCTGTCCAACTATTAAGCCAAAGATGAAGGAACCCAAACAACACCATATTTTCTCATCAAAATTCAATGCGCAATGTACAAGACAAAGTAGTCTTTAGAAATTCAAAAATTAAATTATGTCAAACAGTCTCATTAAATTTAATACTTGCATTAGTGTTTCAACGCATGATTCAGCATAAAAGTTTCATTGCTACTTTTCAGCTTTGTCAAAAAGATCCTAACTTAAAATTAAGTTATCTGCACATTTATAACTTGCTAAAAACACAAGATATAAGAAAATAAAAGGCTGCATTGAAATAATAGTCAATAGCACATGGTCAGTGGAAAAGCAAGCCTATTAACAAACCTAGTGAACTAGTGGAACTTTTTCCCAGAGTGAAGTCACGAACCTTCAAGCTTGTCATAGCCATCATCTTCAATTGAAGTAGGCTCACACTGCTCATCATCATAAGCCTTGCAGTGTTCTTCATATACAACATGCGGATATTTTTCATTAAGAGTATCCTCCCACTGATAACCAAAAAAAGGCTAAGTTACTAAATTAGAATCAGAATATAGAGCGTCTAGCCACAAAAACAAATTCAAATAGATAACAATACCTTTGGAAGATCACTATTACGCCTAATACATGATGTTCTCCAGCCCACGATATCTTAACAATGTTTCATAATGGAAAACAATGAAGATAAATAGACAAAGTTTATTTCGAGAAAGTTCATGTTAGCTTAGAGGGGAAAAAGTACTTGTGACCGTGAAAACAGGATACGGTCATAGCCCACATTTGAATAAGCAACCCGATGCCTGAATGCACGCAATGCAGACCTGCATTATAAGTTTGTTTTTCGTCCTATTAAGTACATACTTAGATCAACTGATGGAGCATCTCATTAAACTTGGTATCATTCAAGAAATCAGTATAATAAAATGGATGCAAGTAGCATACATGAAATAACAGTCACCATAATCTTCTATCATGCGTTTAAGCAATGGAGGCTTTCCTTCATCATCATCATTCATAAAAAGATGACGACCTGTTCTCCTAAATATCAAATGAATAACAAAACTTGCAAGTTTCTCAATAGCAGGTACACCAAAAAGAAATGGTACCTGCAAAAGTCAGTTTTTTAAACGACAATAAATTGGTCAAATCAATCTCAGATAATAAAAATTGACAATAAGGAATATCAATCTCAGATAATAAAAATTGACAATAAGGAATATCAACACAGCTGTAACAGCATCCAACAAAAAATGGATGCTCCCACTCATGACCCAATTATTGTATAAACTTGTGCGTATGCTGCATCCTTTCCCTGACACTTTTAAAACATGAACATCAAAACCCCAATAATGGCAAAAATTAATAATAATAAATAAAAACACAAAGACATGCACACTTGTTCACCAACACCAAAAACAAGAAAGTTACAAACTTTCCTCCATGTACAGCTTCCATTTTGCTCATGGGCTCCATGGTCCATGAAATCTGCCTAGGAAAGTCAAATTAACTATCCAAAGCAATGTTGAAACATATCCAATCTAGCTTCTAAAGTCGATGAATTTCTTTTCATAAACAAGAAAGTAGTCATTCTTAGAGCTCTGTCCCACGGAATGCTCCTTTGAATTTAAAGATATAGTACATAAAAATGAAAAAACCCAAAAGTGGATATAAGCCACAACTATGCAATCCATAACCCCAGCCCAAAAAAAATAGAATCCACAACCTGCCTCACTAATCTTTAGAAAGACAAGCCTATTTTTTACTTTTCAAGAATGAACTTAAAACCGTGAAAATGTCAAAAGGAAACATATCCAGGGAAACATTAAAGGTCAATCCCCCCAAATCCCCAAAAAGTCCACAATTACAACAGAAATTAACTGCGTATTGAAAATGGACTACCACTTAAGGTTTGATAGCATATCGTACTTCAGTCCATGCCCAGCCGAGGAGCTAATGACTTTTGAAGTTACAAAAATTTCTCAGCTGGAGAGCAAGGGTGTGAAGCTGCTGATTTCTTTGTAAAATTATATGATACGAAGATCGACCAGAATAGGGAGGATAGGCTGCAGTGGGCGCATGATTATAAGTCCAGATTCTCAGTGAGATCTTTCTACAAGGTCTTAAATAGTCATGGTGATAAAGTATACCCCTGGAAATGTATCTGGAGAGGAAGGGTGCCTAGTAAAGTTGCATTTTTTTGTTGGCTGGTGTCTCTTGAGAAAATATTAACCACGGATAATTTGAGGAAAAGAGGATTATTTGTAATTGACTGGTGTTTATGTGTAAAAAAGATGGTGAATCTGTTAACTATCTTTTCCTTCATTGTGAGGTGGTGACGAAGTTGTGGAACGAGATTTTTGCAAGGGTAGGCATTGCTTGGGTGATGCCTTTGCGTGTGGTGGACTTTTTGGCTAGCTGGCAAGGTTTAGTGGGATGTGGAAGCAATGCAGCAATGCGGAGGATGATACCCTTATGTTTGTTTTGGTGCTTATGGTTAGAGAGAAATGGGAGGTGTTTCGAAGATTGCAAACGAACTATGGGGAATTCAGGGATTTTTTCTTTAGCACTATAAGTTTTTGGGTGAAGAAACTTGTAAGGGATGGGAATATTTGTAATGTTTTGCCTTAGTTCTTTTTTGCTATAGCTTGTATCTAGGTGTACTCACTTGTATACATCTTGTGTACTTGGACTATGTCTATTTACTTGAATAAATTCTATTATTACCTATCAACAAATATTTCTCAGCTTTTCTGTGTATAAAAAAAATCTCAACTTTCTCATTGATAAAAATTGACACCTTGAACAGTTTAAAAAAAAAAAAAAAAAACCATCATCCAGTGATCCAATTTTTCTAAACTACAAAGGGAACCCCACCAAAACAAAACAAGGAATTATGCAATCTCCACAAATCCATCCCCAGGCAGATTAGTGAAACTATAATTTCCCCATCCCACCCCCCAAGTTGGGATAGTACTGCAATAACAACAAATCTTATTTCCTGATAATACAAACTTTTGAACAATTAACTTCAACTAATTTAAAAATCATAACGAACACATTTCTTACCAAATACAAACGGATATGGTACCTGCTTATGACCCCTTGAACCAAGATGAGGTGTAGCAGATGTGATGAAATTCATAGCCTCCAAGCCACCTATTGTACCCCTTGAATCCTCTTCAGATCTATTAGAAGATGAATCCTCCAGATTTTCCCTCTCAGGTGGTCTATACAATCTCCCAATAGCATATCTTGCCACAAGTCCTCCCACAGAGTGTGCCACAAAGGAGATCTTACGTAGATTTGGCTTTCTTCTGATGACTTCAATGACCTAGAAATAAAATGTTCTGTTAGTGATGACATAATACATAGTCAAAGCTTTTTTATCAAAAAAAAAAAAAAACATAGTCAAAGCTTGTTGTCAGCTAAGTAAGCAGACTTTGTTAATTTCAAAATATCAGGTAGAACCATTCTATATCTGTAATTCTAACGATACTACCAACCTCCTCAGCTAATCGCTCTCCCATCACATCCACACCGTCTAGAGTCAATTTAGACACATTTCGTTTACTGCCTGAAAAAACAAAGTTAACCAACTTAAGTAAAATATGAGCAAACATTTTTCAAGGTTGCAAGACATCTCGAAAAGCAAATCACTTAAAATATCAATATTCTATCAATTTCATATGCAGCAAGACAGTTCTGACTATCAGAATCAATAAAGGGGCATGAAAAACCAAAAAGATCAAACTTTTGACAAGTCAAACAATTTGAAGCACTACACTAAGACCCAATCCCATATTAATCAGAACAGTACTAATTTAAAAGCCAATTCAGTAACCCTCAAGAATAATCCAAGGACAAGACAGTATCCGTGTCTGAACATGACCAATTTCGGTATACAGCAGTCCATGCTATTGCCTTTAGAACAATCTGATTACTAGCACCTATTACATATCTAATGAGTGCAGTGACGTGTTGCTGAAATTCCATAATGCAAAACAATGATAAAGAAAAAACAAGAACGTAAAATGGAGGAAAATGCACTTTTTCTAGGAAACAAGAGGGTGCGATAAGATTTGAGACTATGAGAGCCAAAGAGACAGTGGGGACTGAGCAATCTAGCATACTGAACACCAAAATTTGGGAGGCGTAGGGAGGCAAGAGAGAGGAGGCACTAGGACTTGGAACTCTAGTATGCTGAAAAAATTATTCTTATAATTTTTCTATTACTCCTCCATTCCAATTAGAAGCATGATACGAAAATACTTTTCAACTAAAACCATGAAATGCTCCACGAGACGACGGAAATGATTTTTTTTTCTCCAAATTGAAAGCATTATATATATATATATAATAATAAAATAATAATAATAATAATAATTAAAAAAAAATTGCTTACAATGAACAAACACTTTATCAGGGAGCACTTTAACAAACTGCTCTGCTGCAAACTTCCAATCTGTAGCACTTCACAAAAAAATATAAAACCCCTATCAGCAATCAACAAAACTGAGAGTTCCCAGATGAGAAGTGCATTTTTGTATAAGAAAATATAAGAAGAAACAGAAAGTAAATTCCAATTCAAGGAATCTACGCCACATGATTTTCTTCCTCTGATTTATTAACCAGCACCTAAAGAAAGAGTAGAATGAGTATTCAATGGTTCTCTTCATAAAACTTGAACACAAATATGTATTCCAGTCAAAGACTTGAGACTATGGTCATCAAGCACTTATAAAAAAAATATGGTCATCAAGTTCATTTACTCCCAATGTTTTTCTATATTCTTTTCTGAGTTTCCTCTTTCCATGCATTTTGTGACTAACAACCAGATTTATAATTCAAATAGCAAGTCACTTTATACAGTTGTGCGGAGTCAGATTCGGGTGTGCATTTAAATCATTGACCCTAGTAACACAACCCAAACCGATGGGTTTGGTTTTGTTTTTTCTTGGGTCCACAGGTTGGTTTGGCTTTTTGGATTTTCAGGAACCAACGAAACTGAAATTTAGATTGGATATGTTATATATTTAAAATATCAACACTTGTTTTTTCTTTCTTATTTGTTAATAATCTAATAAGAACAATGCTTTTTTAGTTTAAAGGCTTAAAGATGTAAATAAATTATTTTTTTTATAAGTAGATGTAAATAAATTATTAAAACAATATGATTGAAGGGCCATAGGAATAATTTTTGCTCAAAATAATCGACATTGTCACTGCCCTAATCGACAGACAAGACCATTTCATACCAACCACTAGCAGGTATGGTATGAGTTTCTTACTTCAGTGTGATCATTTCGATTCAGTACATCTCCAAACCGATGATGGTGATTCGGTTCAGTTCCCGACCATGTATAACTCGAGACTAAAAAAGTATTATAAAAAGAGCCAAATTGTTTACAAAATTATTGTCAAGAAAAAAAGAAATGGCCAAAAACTTCGACTATTACGCAACGCAAACTTCTTTAGATTGTTAACCCATGTTCTAAATTATCAACTTGCTCCGAGAATAATGACGAAAACTTCACGAATTGAATAAGTCAAAATTAAAATTCCCTTCCAAAATGGACAAAATCAAAGAATATACGTTGAAGTATCCAAAAATGACACGCAAAGTACATGTTTGATACTTTTATATATAAAAAAAAAAAAAAAAAAAAAAACTATCCAAAAATACACGCAAAATAATACACAAACATATATTTAGAAAATTTAACCTTGAAATTCGAAGTTATAATTTAAAAATAAAAATAGAAACATAACAAATCTTCTCAAGTTCTGAGATTATTGGTTTCCAAACAGTAACGGAATCAAGTTCCAACATCAAAGGAAAAAAATAGAAACAAAAGTGAAAAGGAAAAGACGAATTCACCATAAAGACTCCAAAAATGTTTTAAACGAATGAAAAAATAATTAAGCTACCGTCGAGCATAACCCCGTGCAATTCCAGCTCCTAAAAATGATACAAAAAAATAAAAAATAGAAAGAATCTGACCTGCCGAGGATTCCGTTAACCATGACAACGAGATGATCGGCGGAAGAAGAATCGGAGTCCTTACAGCTCCACAAGTCGCGGCCTCCATTTACCGATTCTGAGGAGCACACTCCGTTCTCTACGACGCCGTTTTCCATTGTAGAATCCACCGCTCAGCAAACCTCAGCTAAAGTGCATTGACCGAGATAAATTAAGAACCGACAGGGATTCGGCGATCGAACAAGGTGAATACAGGAGCCGTGTTGGGGCGGATGGAGATTCCCAGGAAAATCAGTGGGAGAAATGCGAGAAAGCGAGGAGAAACGAGGTGGCTGTGAAGGTAGGTGGGTGGGAACTGCAGAGACAAAATGAATGGACGGAGGCCTTGGAGCGAAGGAAAACTATAGCGGCCTAGCGGGAGGGCCTATATAAATAGAAAAGGACGTTGCTACGTCCACAGATAATTTCTGCCAAAAATTTGTTTACCCGACTGTTCGGCTGGTTTATGTTTAACTGAATTTGAGTTTAATTGAGTTGTTGTAATAAAATATTATTAAAATATTATTTTTTAATATTATTATTTTAAAATTTAAAAAATTAAATTATTTATTATATCTTATATTATAAAAAAATTATAATGATAAATTAAAATGATTTTAAGTTTCAACGTACTCATCAATTTTTTTTTTCACCATATTTTAAACTATTTAAATATTTTTTAAATATAAAAAAATCAAATCTTAAAAAAAAATGTTAAAAATATATATTATAATAATATTTTATTTAAATTTTAACAAAATATCTCATTTAATCTCACATGAATTGTGTAACTAAATGAGGTTTAAATAAAATACAAAAAAATAATTTAACTTTTTCAAATTTTAAAATAAAATTATATTACAATAATATTTTAATTTTATAATATTTGTATTCAACTTTTTTCTCTCTTATTTCTTAAAATTTCATAAAAATTATAATTCAAATAATTTCATTATTATTCATAAATTAATTTACTATTATTCATAAATCATATTATCCTATCTCATTATTTGAATCGTGTCTTAATTTATTTGATCCGTTCTTGTACAATAGGTTATGGTGATGGAATTAAGTAGCAATATACTTTCAGATTGATGGATATCCTTTTATAATTTTTAAAGGGACTTTGGGCCTATTTGGCGTCGTGGTTGGAGTCTTAAAAAGTGTTTAAATAATTATAAAAGTTTTTTAATAGAAAAATTATGTTGATTGTGTATTCCATATTAAAACATTTTTAAAGCATCATTTTCTCAAACATGTTTTTTCGAATAATACAGAATGTAATTTGAATTTTTAAAAAATGTTAATTGACGAAAATATCTATACAACTTTCAGATAATTATAATTTTCAACTTTCAAGAATACAATCATAATTTTTAAAAATTCAAATAATCATTATTTCTACATTATAAATTATTATTTTTATTTGTTTCCAAATAAACGTGACATGTTTAAAATTTCTTTAAACATATGTACCAAACAGTAAAAAACTTTTTAATACGGTACAACTTATTACTTAGATTATAAATCCTAAGTCCTAAAGTTATAAGTTATATTTTTCACCGTAATCTCAAACATGCACTTCACAATTATACAGGATATATAAAGTTAGGGGATGTTTGAAAATAATTTTAATTTCATCTCATCTCATCTAATTTTATTTTTTTTCCCAAACATCACTAAAGCACAAATATTTTCAAACTAATTATTACAACTTTTTCAAATTTTTTTAAATTTCAAAATAAAAATTATATTCTAACAATATTATGAGTATATAATATTTTTTATTTAACTTTTTTTTCATTTTTTAAATTTCATAAAGCACTAACTCAAACTATCTCACTATTATTCAAAAATTATCTTTCTCTTATTCACAAAATTTTTATCTCTTTTCATTTCGTAAGTGTCTCCTTATTCTATTTTAAGCTAATTTATAAAATATACTATTCACATATCTTAAATGATAAAATTTAATTTATAAGATTTAAATTTTATACTTTATATTTCAAATCAAATCACACCACCTAAATATTTTATTCTCAATGTCATTTTTGTGGATATCAAAGATGGACAAGGATCGAATATATAAATACTAAGAATAGTTGTGCAGGATTGCATGAATACAACCCATACAAATAAAAGTAAACATTACTTTGATGCTAAATCCGAATAGGAATCAAATCAAAACATGTGATTGGTCACAAATGCTAAATATATATATTATATTCCGTCAAATAAAAATGAAAGTACGTTGCGTAACTCTTATAACCAATTTCGCGTTTCTCGTGCCATTTTTCTCCTCTCAAGGAATGCCTTGAAAGCTTTATTACGCATAATTATCACACACTGCATTTATTTATATTTTCTAAATTATATTTTAAATTTTTTATTTTATTTTATTCTTTTTAAATTAATTAAATTATTTTACTCATCATCTATATACTACATATTTAATAAGAGAAAATAAATAAAAAATATAAAAAATTGTATATGGTATGTGATGTAAGAATGCTTAAGGAATGCCTTAACAGCTTTATTACTCATAATTCTCACACACTACATTTATTTATATTTTTAAAATTATATTTTAAGTTTTTTGTTTTGTTTTATTTTGTCTAAATTAATTGAATTATTATACTCATCTTCTATATACTGCATATTTAGTAAGAGAAAAAAATAAAAAATTTAAAAAATTATGTATGATGTGTGATGTGAGAATGATGAGTATAATTTTTCTTTTGAAGAATTAGATTTTGCAATCATTTCAATAGATAAATCTAAAGCTAAAGTAGTACATAAATAATATAATTTAAAAAATGGAAGTTATAATGTTTTATATTCTATTCAATCCCCTTACACCTTGTAAACAATAATGTTTGTGTATTGTTGGACGCACATAAGTACTAAAAAAACAAAAGAGTCATGGGCCCACGAGTATGTATTATACGAGTCACCCCTTATTAACATTTTAGTCCAAAGAAATAATTTATTGCAGATAATATCTCCATCCATACGATCATAACTATAGAAAGGATGACTTTTCAAGCACATCGGGAGAAACAACATAAATTTCAACTAAAAATGTGGTCGTCATTTCAATTACGTCCTCTTTTAGAAAATAATTGGAGGAATTGGTTTTTTTCCAATCAAGGCAATTATGTGGCATGAATATAAATGGAATGGGAAATAAAATTAAAATACACCAATCCAGGGAATTATTTTCCTTGTACATTAATGGTTTAAGATTAATGGAATTAAATGGCAATTTTTTGGTTACCTTGAGAGAGATACAAGATTCAATTACGGAACTTTTGCTAGTAGAGGTCATAGCAGCACGTAGAGCAGCAAAATTTGAATTAAAACTTGGTATGTATATAGTAATTTTAGAAGGAGATTCTCAAATAATTATTAAAGAGGTACAATAGATGAAACAACAAGAGAGTTACTTTGGATTGATAATTTAATATCTGAAAGAAATATTAGCTCAATTTGAGGAGTGAAAAATCTGTCACATAAATCATGAGGGTAATTCAATTGCTCACGAACTAGGAAAGGCTGCTTTACATGTAATTGAATACACAGTTGACATGGAGGAAAAATACACAGTTGACATGGAGGAAACTCCAAACTGTCTTCAATCTTTGTAATGATCAAGTTATCAATGAATGAGGTCAATGAATGAGGTTATTTAATAAAAAAAACATAAATGAAATTAAAGTCGATGGGAAGCGTGTACCGCTTAGCAATATGCCTCCTTTTTTTAATGAAATTAACTTGTTTGGGGAGGGGAAAAAAAAATATGCCTCATTTTTTTCTTTAAGAAACGTAGGAATAGAGGCGGCGGCCGGCCGATGATCAACCTTCCCATTTCTATCCAATAATTGAACCTTCACTGGAAAAACAAGTCGTGCATGCATTACTATATTCACAAAATTATTATAATCTATTTTGTTTTGTATATCGGGTGTTTCATAATTGAATGGATAATGCAGTTACCGGCCGGAAAACGACAGCGTGAGATGCAGACACTCCAGAATATATAGTGTCCATATTCCCACAATTATTGACCTAATTTATTGTCATTCGGTTCATGGTGTTATCCACTTATAATGTATAGTATAGCACAGCATCAGCTTAGGCCCAACTAGAACTGGACCCGCTGGATCATTGCCACGTGTTTAATATATCTAGTAATGGGACTGATAGTTTAGTTCTCTTGGTACAGCAGCGCAGCTTGGGCGTGTCAAATGATGCGATGGACTATATACTAGATTTAAGGGATTAGAGTGGATTTTTTTACCTTGGGAGGAAAAAAAGAAATTCTTATAGGTTGTAGCATCCCAAATTGTACATCGTTTGGCCATCTCATCAGTGTAAAATTGTACATGTCAATCCAGGTTGTATTAATCCTCGAGGAGCATGCAAATGCTACTAACACATCCCAAGTCTATCAGACTTGGAGGAGTAGAAGAAAGGTTTTGTTTGAATGCTAAGAGTATCTTAGATGATATATGAATAATAATGAAATAATTTGTTACTTGTAGTAAAATAATAGTGAATAGTTTATGAATAGAAGTAAAATAGTACGAAAATATCTGAATATTACTCCTAAGGATAAATTGCCAAAGAGAGTGGCAATGTGCTAATGATACCAAACATAAAGATCCAACAGATAAAGATCCGATATATAATACAACAGTACTCCCGACAAAGTATGTCATTATACTCCTAATTACATAACAACAAATACATCTACACTCCCATCAACCCAACAAGAAGAAAGGCACCACTAGTCGAAGTAAAGTCATAGTAGCAACTACAAGACTGTCAGTATGTTTCCTAACTACCACACATAGAAAGCCTCCAAACTGGGTATGTTAGAATGCTGAGAGAGAGAGAAATCAGAATAGCTCAAATGATGGAAGGTGCCCGAGTCATCTTACCCGAGGAAGAAACAAACCTCACTCGTCTGAACCATATTCATCACTAGATTCTGGCAGTGCAGGCACAGCAGCACAGCAGAATGACTCCTTATCCTTGAGGAGAAGACAGCTACCATCTGAATTCCATTTCAGGTCGGCTATGGTATACTGCTGTAGCGGGACATTCACACAGTAAGCCCCAGAAGGGGTCCACATGTACAAGTGAGGGCTTCCAGTGCAGAGAACAAGTCGTGTGCATGTCGGGTCCCAAGCTGCTGCTCTTATAGGGTCTTTCTGCACTAAGATAGCAGCAAGTTCGAGGTGGCGAATGTCCCATATCCAGAGAGCAGTTGGCATGCTATCATTGCGAGTACAGATATACTGGCTATCACTGCTCCACGACATAAGACCTGCAACAAAAAACTTGGGCTTAAGCCATACGCTTCATACTGTATATTGAACCTTCATACAGGGCCAACAGATTTACATCACTATTAAACCATAGCCAAACTTGATATTCTAGGCAGGAAGTTTCACCAGACAGTTCTGCCTACGAGTTGCTTTATCTTAATACATCTTATAAATAAACAAAGAACTCATTAATCCTTGATGAAAAAATAAAGGACCCATTTATCAGCAGAGAAAACCGGTTATCAACATCCCTTCCGGATAGCAGAAAGTACTACCCATCGCCGGCAAGGAATTCCAATGCTACTCCCATTGCTTTTCGGTTGACTGCTTGCCACGCTACATGTTTCAACCGGTCAGCCACTTGTTATCTTCTTGGACAACCAGTCAGCCACTGTCTATTTTGGTTACCTGGGTTTGATCCCCAGGCTATCGAGACTGTTTGCTCAAGTTCTGTAGTGCAATAATGTACTTTTCATACAAAAACCTCAAAATTGCATCCCAGAATCTGGAACCCCAAAATTCTGAAAGTTCATCACTAACAACCATAGTGCCAAAGAATCTTCCGATGTCAACTTTCACTAAAATTGCATATAGGAATATTCATCTTAATTTACAGATACGTATTTTAAATATATTTATGAGACTACTGTTTGAACACAGTCAACCCGATTTACAACACTCTCCTAACACTGTATCCTCAGATTTGATACTACCGCATCAAATGAATATCATAAAAACTTGCATTTATTTCAACTATATAATAAACAAGGAAGAAGATGCTTACCAATTCCTTGTTTAGGGTTGGGTTTGTCTGCAGGAGGCTTCTGGAAGGGCAAAGTGATGGGCAACTCCATAACCTCGTACCTAACTCTGAAGTGTCCTTCTGAAGCATTGTCTTTAAGATAAAGAAACATGGGGAAAAGGCCTCATCAAATGATTGAAAAATTCAATTGTTTATACCAAGTAGCAACTCATGAATCTATTATGTAGAAACCTAAAGAGGTACAGTATTTGAAAAGTGGCAGAACAATTTAAAACAGAGCAATAAGAGAGATTTTATGATAACAACCACAGGTAGGAAACATTACTTACATATGTAAATAACATATTTTATTTCCCTTTCAGAACTCAAACACTTAAGGCATTAAAATCAAGTTTAAGCAAATTAGTGTCCCTCACAAGCAAAACCCTCTCGAATGCCACAAAACTAAAGATATCACTTCGTTTCAAGCGATGCCCGAATAGGGGGCAGCCAGGGCCTCCCCCCCACTAAAGATCTTTAAACACAATAAATTTATAGGTGTAGGCGTCTTTCCTAGTTTTATTGTTTGCTTAATGAAGTGGACACCTGCTCTTACTCTCTTGGCGGCAGCTGTACCACTTCTTTACCAGTAGATGTTAGGAGGTGCATGTATTGATTCTCTTATATACCATATAGCAATGCTGAAGGCCAATGATACCGAGGATATATTATTTGGTGCTAGTGATAGTTTTATGGTGAGGGGTGGCTTAAAAAGTGCTGAAAGACTCCAAATGCATTAGCTTTATTTCAGTTATTTGGATGAATATGGAACATATAGCTTTAGGCCATCCATGTTTACCACATGTGCCAGATTTGATTACTCCAATTAAACTTGCTGCCTTATGAACAGAACATTGCCTTCTCAATTTAAAACCATTCACTCCAAGTTTCATGTTCCTCACTGACATTAAGCAATCTTAGCAATGCATTCTCCATGATTCATAGCTGGCCAGCTACAACCAACCTGGCAATTTTTTTTTTTTATTTTAAATCCGAGCATCCAAAGAGGAGCATAAAAAGGAAGCCTAGACAATTGTATCTTGGATTTTGGGGATTAATACAAGTGTCCTTTAGTTGTTGATATGAGCCTATAAAACATGTTGTTAATGCTGTTTCAGTGTACAAATTTTTTATTAATAAGTTGTGCAACTCTTTTATTCAGAACAGATTGTGAATTAAAGAGGTGATGAAATAAGAGGCCACAGGCATAGAAATGAATAGCGGTGTAACTTTTCAGAAAACGAATTTCATGCTTACCATGATTATTGTGTAAAAAATCGTCACTCAAACACAAGTCAGACATATCAAGTAGCAATGGTTCATCTACCTCCTGCAATTTTACGAGACAAGGTGAGATAGGTACAAAATATCGACCATCACTAGTTTTGGCAGCATAGGAGGGAATGAAAAACAAAATACCTTGAACACAGCAGCAGCACAAGGACCACGAACGGTAGACAAGTGCATAAATTCAGCAAAAGTTTTCCAAGTTAGGTGATTTAAAACCCGCAACATCTGGTCATAACTACCCACTGCTAGAAATTGGCCACAAGGAGACCATGAAACACTTTTTACACCCAGTCCACTTTCGTATGCTTGATACTTAAATAGGCATCTCCCATCTGGAGAGTAAATTAGAACCTGTATCAAACAAAACCAACCATAAGCTATTGACATTTCAGCAAGAATAGTTGCAAATGAAAACAATAGGACAGCCAAAATAAACAAACATCATAATGCATTAATTAGCCATAAAATAGAGATAATTGAGTATTGGTAGCATAGATGCACTACCAGGCACCTATGGGACAAGTTTTATTAGCTAAATAGTTGCAAAAAGATGTTCAAAGTTTTAACAATTTAGTAGCCTGGCATTTGTATTTAAAATGAATAACTACGTCCAACCAATATCAATCAGTATATTCAAACTTTAGTTACAGAACCCATAGAATATAAAGTGCGAAAAAAGTGGTCGCTATACATTAAAAAAAAAAAGCAATTAAAAAGACAGCAGATTACCTTATATCAATCAATATCAATCATTACCTTATATTCAAGAGGCGAATCCCAGATAACTACAGCGCTATCATCTGGTGACCATTCAATATCAGCCAAGTCCAATGTGTCAACAGCAAAAACACCCATTATCTCCCATGAATTACAAGACAGCAGATTCACATAGTCCTTGCAATCACGCCGTGTGCAAATTGCCGCAAATTTACCATCTTGGGTGAAAGAAACACCCTTGGAAGCATGCTTTGGCCATTGCACATGCACACATGCTGTGTTCACAAGTGACCAAACTGTTAACCGCAATTGAAAATCTGAAGTTGTAAGTATGTGCCGGCTATCTGGGCTCCACCTAGCATAAGCAATACCAGCAGGGCCGTCATCTATCTTGCATGTCCATTCAGGTTGGGTCAATGACCATGCCTGTATCATTGGTCTTTTATAGAGACCACAAAGAATGTATTCAGAATCAAGAGCCCATTCAATATAGCTTATCTTGTCCAAGCATGAAAACAACTGCACAACCTGCATTTGAAATTATAAGATAGATTCATCTCCTAGATACAATTCAAATTTCATTTAGATGCTCGATCAACAAGTCAGGGGAATTCTCGATTGCAATGAACAAGTTCGTAGAAAGCAAAGATTCAGGAACAGTTCTGAGCATTTACTATTAACATTCATAATCACTCTCAGGGGGTTTATTTTACTACCACTACAGATTTGTTACACAATGAATTGACTTGTCACTCAGAGTGATGAAAGACTTTTTTTTCCCTTAATCATTACCATTCTCTGCAATGCCTATGACAAAACTATGTGTGCTCCAAAAAACGCATGTGATGATTTGACAATCCAATTAGTTAGTTCCAAAAGAGAACCTTTTGTCATGTGCAAATAAGGGACAGAAACTAGACTGAATTCCTTAATGTGTACAAATGAGATACTGAATCAAAGTAGTCTGCTCTTGGTAAGTCTGATGACCTTGGAACTAACAAACCTTGACCAAGATCACTAAAATAAATCAATTTTAATTCACGATTTTATATAATGGTGGTAGTTCTTAAAACCATTGCAACCGTGATCCTCAGAGATTAAAAGGGCTCTCTAAGTCAGGGCATCAACAGAAGTACGCTTTAAAGATTAATTACTTTTGTCTCGAGTAGCTCGCCACGTGCAAATTTCAATTCTTCAGAAAACTCCCGTTGCACCTTTTGTTCACTTATGCAGAGTTATAAACTTATAAGACCATCCCATCGTATTATAGAATTTGAAGTTTTGGAAATACAGAGCTAAGAAGTTCACATCCGATGTCACCTCCTAAACCAAGACATCGCTTCTAATGATGTAAGATTGCATACTTAGACCCAAATCAGGTTTTAACTCGCTGCGTAATGTCAATGCAATTCCTAAAGGGTCATGCAAGTTCAGACTTCATGCATTAAAAACTTCATCTGTTCACACGCACAAACTCCATCCTCTTACTCTCTCTCTCTTTTTATAGAAGGTAAAAATAGTATCTGGCTAAGCCAAGCGGGGCTCTGAGCTTAAATTAAGCTGTCAAATACCATATTATCCGAGATCCGCAGATCAAAAAATGAATTTATCATCTAAATTTTCACCTACATTGTCCCAGAAACCAAACAGAAAATCGATTTTCATTCGTCTTGAAGGGATCGATTATATCTGAAGTCAGCAGCCATATAACCACTACACAAAACACCAATTACATTTAAATTCAGTGAAAAAAATATGCATATAAACACACCTTAAAGGAGAGAGTGTCCCGGATGACGAGGCGATAATCGACGGCGACGGCTATGAAGCGTGCGTTGGGTGAGAAGCAACAGGGCCCCGTCTGCTTGTAAGCTTCGGTGAACTCCATCTTCTATTAAGTCAGAAGATTGTCAAGTTCATAGATCCAATGCCGAGGGCAAGTACTCAATGTGTGCGATGAAACCTCTAGTCCATGGTTCAGTTAAACACTGCAACTGGAGTACAGAGCGCTTCAGAGGCGACTGGTAGATCTGTGTGAAGACCGTATCACTAGGATTCGAATTTCATCTTTTTCCCTTGGGAATGTGATTTCAAATTTGAGGGAGATTCTGCGAGAACAGATTTTTCTTTTTATTTTTACTTTTTTGCTTTCTAGTGATCTCACGAATCCTTTTAAGGTACGTCTGGATTGATAATTGATTTGTACTCATTCCATTTCAATATTATAATTTTTTTAAATTTATATATAAAATATAATGAATAATTTAATTTTTTAAAATTTAAAAATAATAATATTAAAAAAAATTATAATATTTTATTTAATTCATTTAAAATTATCTCATCGCATCTCTCGATTCAAGCGGCACATAAGATTGTTGTATTAAACGTCCATAAAATTGTAATGATATATGATACTAGTTTCTGATTGAATTAATTAAATTATTTAATACAAATTATAAATATGATTTTCTTTTTATTTTATACATCCCATGGGAATTAGCCGAATTGGCGTGGAAATGGTTGTTACGAAGATTTCCATTAATGGTTGTTTGGATTGTTAAGGAAATCTAGTATTCTCTTCGATATCTAATTTCTCACGTTATTATTTTCCATTCATTATTTGATTTAAATAATAGAGGTCTAAATTGTGAAATTATTGCCAACGGCCTCTGACCTTGTGGCACAACATCCACGTTTTCAAAATAGAGATTATGAGTTTGACCCCCTCCTAATGTATAAAAAAAATATATATATATATATATTAAATTATTATAACTAGACGATACACTCCTCGATATTTATATTTGATTTATTCTTGTGCATAATTAAATATTTGTTAACTTTCCCAAATCATTATTTCGTTTTTGTCTCCAATTGTATAAGCTTGATTGATACAAGTATTTGAACATTTGACTTAAATACAAAACATAAAACGTTTTTTCTATTTTTCAGAAATATAAAGTACACATACCCTTTGATTTTTTCCATTTTGAATGAAAAATTATTCCATTTTCATCTCATTTTGTTAGTGTTGTACTTTTAATCGCTTTTGAATTATCTCTTACTTCAAATAAATAAAAAATTTTAAAATTGATATGTAAAGTTAAAGGTATAAACCTAAGAAAATCAGTCTAGGAACATTTTTTCTGTATTGACACTCTTGTCCATACAGGTAATTTGCACAATCATGGAAAAGTTAAGAGAGGAAATACCTCCCATTGTGAGACCAGTGTTGATCCATACTACTTTTTACGATAAATGCAATTAGTAAGCTTTATAGTCTCACTTTTTGTCATTACATGACATTGCGTTAAAATGTAAAAGCTATATATTACTTTTTAGAGTATTGGCTAGTCATCTTCGAGTGTAAATTTTGATTAGAATTTGAGATTTTGACTATATTTAAATTTATTAGAGGGATTAATCTATATTAGATTAGTCATTTTAAAGTAAAAATAGTAATATAATGTTATATATTTTATTAATATTTTTTAAATACACTTGTATTAATATTAAAATTTAATATTTTGTAAATATACTTGTATTTAATATTTTGTATTTTGTATTAATATTAAAAGAGAGAGGTAGTTGGATGAAAAAATCATAAAAATATTGATTTGGTCATTCTACAATGACTCTCCAAATATAACTCGGTGTCCTAAATTAATGTAATTTAAAGTTTCACAAATATCCATTTGACTAATCCAATTCATGAATCTTAACTCAAAAAAACTAAAATTTGGACTTGGACTTAGGTCACTGTTAATACTCTTATGATTCTATTGTTCATTTAATATTAAGAGAATGAATAATAAAAGAAAAATGCTAAGTGTACTTAGCAAAATTAAAAATTATTAAATTGAAAATTGAAAATTTCAATTTCAAAATAAAACTGATAAATATTTTACATCTAAAATTATTAGTATACGTAACACAAACATTACTTATTGAGATGGTACAATATGTTCAAACACTACTTGTTGCTGTTTGTGACCGAGGTCGATCAACAACAAAGAACCCAATCATGAATCTATAAAGATACTATGTTTAAGGTCTCGATACATAAACGATTTTATCTCGCATAATCTTATTATTATATTTTTTTATAAATTTTTATATAAAATATAATAAATAATTCAATTTTTTTAAATTTTAAAATAATAATAATATTTTATAATATTTTCAATTTTATAAAATCATCTCATCTCACTATCTAAACGGTATTTGAGAGAAAAATAGTTATGCTCATCATTTTTACATCACATGTCTATTTTTATTTTTTATTTTTTTTAACAAGTATATGATATAAAGGTAATGAATATAATAACTTAATTAGTTTAGCACTAATAAGATAAATAAAACACTAATCCTGTGCGGTGTAGGTAGCTGAGTACCATTCCTCTCAAGAAAATGCATGTTGACATGCAAATTTGGAATGCTGCCGTTTCTGTAGTCAGATGCCTAGTGCATATGCTCATACACACTTGCATGTATTCATCCTTTTGTTCCTCATTGACATGTTTATAAGGGTTGATTTGGATATTTAAAATATTTCAGTATATTTTTAAATACTAATAAAATAAATTGAGTTAAAATATTTTATTAAATTTTAGAAAAATATTAATAAAAAATTGAATAAAACTCTTATAAAGTAAAAATTTTGTATGAATTTTATTTTTAGAGTAATGCTAAATATAATTATGGGTTGTGTAAGCGGCGCGTGCTCATTGAATAATGTTATATACCATATTTTCATCCTATTTTGATCATATTAAGTATTATGTGACATATTTATCACCATTAGATGATAAAAAAATATGTAATAAATAATCATTTAATAGTGATAAGTGTGCTATATCATACTTAGTAGAATGAAAGTGAGATGGTAATATGATGTATATAATTTTCCATTTAAAAAATGTATGTGTGACGCTTGTGTATCTTATAATTGCAAATGATGTATAGTATTATTTTTTTGTATTTTATTTGAAAATTTTTGAAAATTTTTAAAAATTATAATAATTAGTCAATAATCAGATGAAGTTAAAAGATTTAAAATTTATGAATATCCACGCGTACATAACACAATACAAAATACCTCTCAATGTTTATTTTTCAAAAATATTTTTAAAAGATTTACACAATTTTCGCCAATCATTTTCAACATAAAATAACGGAAATATTTTTTGGGGCATAGATTAACGGACTAAAAACATATAGAAACCCTAAGAGGCCGACTGGGCCAAAAACCTGGTAACAAAACAAACAAAAACCCTGGCATTTAAAGAGTTGCTTTTAGGGTTTTAGTCACACACACAACCCGAGCGCGGTTCTTTCTCTCCCCTGCGCCATCGAGGGTTTCTCATTTATCCGGCAGCTTCCGAAGGCTCTTCTTCCAGTTTTGTTTTTGTTCTTTTTGTTTTGCTTAAATTTAATGGCTACCTCCATAGCCGCGCAGTTTCAGATAATCAAGTCGTTCAGACAGGGAGAATCGCAGCCGCTCAAGAGGCCTTTCACTCGGCCGTCTATTCTCTTCGATCCCAAGGAAGCTGCCGACATCGATGTTGATACCATACTGGCCACGGCGCTACAAGGTTTGCTCAATTTAGTCGAATTTCCCTCTAGTCTTTCCTGTTTTGCTCTTTGGAAAATATGTTTGTAGAGGATATTAGTAGTTTGTTCCCCTTAACCGGTAACATGTGCCTGGGAAAGGTTGAAGTTATGAAGAATTTTGTATGGAGAAGGTTTTCTTTCGAGAAAGAAAATGGAAGTGAAAGTTTTTCATTTGGGTTGGTTGAAAGATTGGGACGCAATGATACAAGATCCAGCTTTTGTTATATGGAAAAATTGCGAAAATAAATATAGGAATTTTCATGTTTGTTAGGCTCAGTCGAATCTCCTTCCTTTTGCGGTTAGGGCTCTAATGCGATCGCTACTTCATATCCTAATTTGCGAACCAGCGCTTCCAAGACCGGTCGATAGAGTTTCCTTCCTTCCTTCTAATTCTTTCGATCTTTCCTCTTTCTACGTCCACCTTCTTCTGGAGTTCTCTCCCGCTGCCGGTTATTGGTCTTTTTCTTATCTAAATGGATCACCCTTTCCTTTAGAGCAAAGTTGGCCTCATCCCGCGGTGTTTGGAGCAATTCCATCTTTACTACAGAACCGGACATGAGAGTTTCTTCTCATCCAGCTCCTCGCGAATGAAACATTACTAAAATAATTTTAGCTACCAAAATAAAATGAAAAATTATGTTTCATTTTAATAGTTTTGGATTATTGCTAATAATTTACTCAGCTGTAGTCAAGAGTACGGACGCTTTTTTCCATTTACTGTCCTAGTTTCAGATAGCTATTATTGTGTATTTGTTATTTGATTTTTCAGGTTTGGAAGTTCTTATAGGCAGAGATGAGCGTTTCAGAAACTACAAGAATGATTTGTTCAGCCATAGAAGCAGAGAATTGGATAGAGAGGTGATGACCATAGAGTTAAACAATCGTATTAATGCTTCAATCAGTTCGTATTTACGGTTATTATCGGGTCATTTTCAACTTCCTTCGTCGCTAAAGACACTTGAGTACTTGATACGCAGATATGTGTGAGCACTTCTTCAACCATTGCTGCCTCATTATAATTCGTGCTGTACTGCTCATCTATTTATTTATTTATTTTTTGTGCATGTTCTTAATGTGGCATATATTGGATTTGCAGGGTTCATGTTTTCAATTTTGAGGAGTTGATTTTATGTGCTTTGCCATACCATGACACCCATGCATTTGTTCGAATAATGCAGTTAATTGACACAAGGTTAGGAAGTTACGATAATTACATGTTATTTTACAAAGTTTTAAGTCCTATTAAGGGAATCTGATATTTTCACTCATTGGCATGTAGAAACACTAAATGGAAGTTTCTTGATGGTGTGAAAGCCTCAGGTGCACCACCGCCTAGAAAGGTTATAGTTCAGCAATGTATTCGGGATAACGGGGTTTTAGAGGCTATTTGCAACTATGTGAGTTTTCACTTCTGATGTAATTTATTGTTTAGTTACTCTAGAGACATATTATTGAATTGTTTCACTACAGGCATCTCCATCTAAAAAGTATCAGCCTTCAAGGTTCATGATCAGCTTTTGCACAGCAGTTGTTGTTGAGGCTGTGGGTTCTGTTACAAATCTGGATGATGACATTGTAAAGAGAATCCTTCCATTTGTATTTTCTGGACTTCAGCCTGGCAAAAGAAGAGGGCCTGATCACAGGGTGAGGCTCAAAGGCACAATATCCTTATATGCAAGTAGATTCTGCTATTTTAAGCATCTTTTTGCTTAATACAAGGCAATGATTTGGAGCTTTCATCATCATCTTGGGTTTTTTAGTTCTAATCAACATATATGGATTTTTTTTCCGCATCTCCATTTCTTTATTAGCAAGTTAAAATTTTACTATGAGAAATACATGAGGGTGCTACCCAAATATGCATGGAATATACAAAGACGCAACTAAACATAAAATGAAAAAAGAGCAAGAAAGCCTAAAATAGAAATAGAGCAAAAATTAACATTCATCTAAAAATAAAGGGAATCAAGGAATAAATCTTTGAGATCCTCTACCATCCACTCACTATTCAAAACTTCGATTATTCTTTCATTTTAAATGCTCCACATCCAACAAAACAATCATTTCCACAATGTTTCACTATGAAAATTATTGGCTTGACCTTTCCAGCATGCCAATAGATCCACCAACTGTCAAGTTGTAACCCTATTTAACCCAAACAGATCCAAATAGAATCACAAAGAATTCTAGGTATCACTGTGACGCAAAAGACAATTGACTGTTTCCCACTCCCGTTAGACATGCAATTGCAGTCAATCACTAAAACATGCTACTCCAGTAGCTTGTACAAGGCTAGCAAAATTTTATGCTGGTTCCGTTGAAAGTAACACTTTAGTATAAGCCATCTATTCTGCTACAGGCATTTGTTCTTATCTTTTCAATATTGTGAATATTTCACTGTGTTGGTCTCTAAGTTGCAAATGTAGTCTTCTTCTTCTTCTTCTTCATGTGACTGTTAAATTTGGCTGCATACTTGCCTTAAGGCAAGGTTGATCCACTTTTGATTGGCTTGCTTCTTATCCCCTCCTACCTCCCACAAAAAAACTCTAGTTCTGTGGATGAAGATGGCGATTATTTCATAATATTAAGTATACTCTTTACCATTTTATATGTAGGCGGGTGCTTTGATGATTGTCGGTTTACTTGCAAATAAAGTTGCTTTGTCACCTAAACTTGTCAAGAGTTTGATTCGATCAATTGCTGAGATTGCTCGGGAGGATGCAAAAGAGTCAGCTGATTTGCAATGGTTTCGATTGTCACTTATGGCTTTGATCAACCTTGTTCAGGTGATCATTTTTGTAGGCATCTAACTTTCCGGTTACATAAGCTTAGAAACATCAGTCATTTTTTTGCACTTATGCAGTATCCTTTACTAATTTGTGATAATCTTCTTGTGTTTCATCGGTTTTTCACTGTGTTTTGTGTATATCAAATTAGACTTTCATTTCATTCTTTTATACTTGTAATTACTATTATATGAAACCTTTTTGTTTATTGTAAACAAATGATATTATGATGGCTTCTTTTATTTTGCAAATATGTTGTTAAAAGTGATTTATAAATCAATGACTGCTTGAGATCCTCAACTGTACATCCTATTCTATTGAATTTGTTGTCATTTTGATATCTCACATGTAGATATCAATGGGAGTTTTTCTTGACATTTTATTTTCTTTTCTTTCAACAAAGTTCTCAATTATCAACACCCTCGTGATGCCCCTACAAAAGGGTTCTTTTAGTTGCCCATTGTCCGATGCATAAATATTGAAGCAATTATGACATTACTAGTGCGATGCTTTTTTTTAAGAACATATTTTCTGGAGACTGACAATATTAGATACTAGAAACCATGACAACTAACTTTAACAGGTCAGCATCCTTACATTTAGAATCAACTTGCTTTGCCTTAAAAAGAATTAATAAAGGTGACTTAAAAGGTTTCTTTACTTATGTGTTCTTTTATTTTTTTGATAGGTTGTGTTTTTTATTAGGTTTGACTTAATTATTTTTCCTTCGTAGTTCCACAATGACCTTAGTATGGCTTCAAGCATCAAATTCTTGTCTTTATAATTATGCCTTTCTTCATTCTATGCCGATATTCCACTTACTTGGACTATTTTCCTATCAATTAAATACATGAAGGAATCCCCATCAATTGGATGGTTTGATTCTCATGATTTAAAGTAAGCACTCTGCCTAATTAATTTGTAAATCATTGACATATTTGTAATACGAGTTATTGAAAATAAAGGAGCAATTATCAACTTCTTGTTCTATCAAGAGGGTTGGTATTGCTCCTTTATTAGCCTTTCAATTGCTATTGATTACTTGCATAACATGCACATGTCAGATATTATTTTCACTTGTTTTTGAGGATGTGATGACCATGGTTGCTGCACTCCCGTTTTGATTTACAACATTTGATGGTTTTATTGATTTGTACCCCTCTATAAATTCACTTTTATTGTTGTATCTCTAGTTGTTATCTTATAATTTAGACTAATATCTTTTTATTATCTTGTACTTTCTCAAGGAGAGTAATCATTGTTATATTCTCTAAGGTCTTGTTTGGTTATGCAGTTCAGATGAGATGAGATGAGATGAAATGAAATATTTTGAATAGTAGTGAGATTTTTGAGTTAAGATGATATGAAATATTTTGAATAGTAGTGAGATTTTTGAGTTAAGATGAGATGAGATGGTTTGGAAAAAAATGTGTTTGGATGGTAAGATGAGATGATAAAGTTTTTACTTTTTGGGATTTGATAAAGGGGTGGGTCCCACTAATGATTGAAATCATTTTATAATTATTGGGTAATAGTTATGAATATATTAATGAAAAGTAATATTTATAATTGATTAAAAAATATACCATAAATAAATTTATATCTAAAAATATATATATATTTTTAATGTTGGCCGAAATTACTCTATATTCCCACCAAAAATTGAAATGGTGGATTTCGGTAGAGGGGAAGAGGTGTGAACAGGGAGGAAAGGGGAAGAGGCGTGAATAGGGAGGAAGAATGGTCTCGAAATGGGATGGGGAAAAAAGAAAAGAGGGCTGCGGGAATCAAAGAAGAAAATAGTGCTTTTGCACTGTTCACTTCACTTTTTACTGTTTATGTCAGTTATTAATTTCAAAACGTAGAGATGAAAGAAAAACAACCCACTTGCCGTTTGGATAGGCAGATGAGACTTGCCGTATAACCCAGATGAGATGTAGTTTGTATCTCATCTGGGCATCCAAACCGGGCCTAATAGTTGTAACGCTCTTCTCTTTCTTCTCAATGGCTAGAACTCTCTCTTGTTCAATGGCATCAAAGACGTCTAACTCATTCAATGGTTTTTGCCGCACTTGCATATATATATATGTATGATGTATGTATGCGTTTGTGTATATATATATATATATATTATATGTTACATGTATTTTGTTTTTTCCCTCATTTTTTAGTTTGCATGAAATCTGTCAGATGCAATCTCTGGATATGTTCCCAAAGAAGGCATTGGAGACTCTGAAGGATATAAGGTAGTCCTACTGCCTTTAACATTTTTGAGGATATGACATACTTCGCAGGCTATTTTCTCATTTGTATTTGCTAAAATTTTTTCATGCTCCCATTTGTAGAGATTTGGCTGTAATCCTTATGGGATTGTCTAAGGAGTTCAATATTGATCGATTCCTTTCTATGCTTATGGAGGTTCTGGTTGACTTCAGGTGGGAAGCCCATTGTCATTCCCAATAATCCCTGTTGATGTCAACTCTTATATTCAGCATTTGTTACTGATTATCATTCATTTGCAGCTCTTCTGATGAATTGTGCCATCTGGCTTTGGTATCAATAGTAGAGACAGTCCCCATAAAGCATTTAGTTTTCCAGTTGGTCAGCAACGTGCTATTGTCATGCTTGAAATTGTCTAAAAAAGTTGGCGATCCAGGATTATCTGAATCTGGTACCTTATTTTTGTTTTTCTTTTACATCATGTGTATATTATATATTCACACACATGGATTTTTTTTATGTTTCATCTTCATTTACTCATAATTTCTGCAAGATTATGGGATGTACCTTGAGCGACGCATCCTCAGATGTGTAGCTTGCCTTTCTTTTATCTGATCCTAGAGCTACATCATCGAGGTTTTATTATTTTGTACAACTATCTTTAGTTGGTTAGTACTTATCAAAAAAAAAAAAAAAAACTATCTTTAGTTGGTTAGTTCTTATTTCTCACCGTGATTTTGGATTTTCATTAGGAACATGGGCAAAGAAAATTTTGGTAGTGGTTAGCCAGCATTATCCATCTGAACTGCGAAGAGCAGTTTGCAAGTTCCTTGAGGTTTCTTGACCATATTCTCTCTCTCCCTCTCTTTGTGCCCCCTCCCCCCTCTCTTTGTAATTCCAAGACTTTGATCTTTTGGAATTTTTTAATAGGATACTAAACCGCAATCTAAGAAAGGGGAATCGACATTTGAGATATTGGGGAAGGTGCTGGATGCAAACTTGGATACGTCACTTGGTATATCAGATTCAAAAGTTTGGTTTGCGTTGCATCATCCAAAGGTATTATATCAGATTCCTGTACTTGGGCCATGCCTATTTCTTTTATCGGTAAAATGCTGCTTTAGCGATAAAAAAGTTTGGGATTGCTTGCTTTGGTAATGCTTTTACTTTATTTTTATCAGAATTTTTTCCTATCAATATTTGTTGTAGTGTCTTTTTATCCATCTATAATGTGGTGTAGGCTGCAGTCAGATGTGCGACATTGTCTGGTTTAAAATCCTCTGGGCTTTTTAAATCCAAAGCTGTTGATTCGCAGGTATTTTCTAGTCTCTGACATATATATGCATGTGATATATACATTTCTTGTGTGCATGTGTTTTCCATTGTGCCATGCATACAAAGAGAGAAAAAAGGCGCCCCGGGGGGGGGGGGGGGGGAAGAGGGTTTTTTGAAATCATTTCCACATATCAATGTATTATACCTTTGTATACTGATTCCACATTCAAAATATTTTGCTCATAATTTTCTTTTCTCTTGTGGACCAGAGCCTTGTAACTATTCAGGATGCAGTATTACGGCAGCTTCACGATGATGATCTAACTGTGGTTCAGGCAGTTCTATCTTTAGATGGATTGTCGGATATGATTACTTCTTACGATCTTCTTAAAGAATTGCAGAATGTGCTTAAAAGATGCATTGGCATTCTGATGTCGGGTGAGTTTGACATGTAATAAATGATCTGGCCTGAATTGTTTTGTTCTATATGTTCACTATCTCAGCCAGTGCACTTATATGGTTCTCTTCTGCTATAATTGGTGGCTGACATTATGCACTCGATGATGTTTGGCATCTAATTTTAGGTTTTGGACTTCAGTGTCACCATAGTGAATTAGCTCCTGTTTACATCTGTCTAAATGTTTATGTATCCAAAAAACATCTGTCTAAATGTTGATTTGAAAGGTGGTAAAGCCTACATATGATACTAATTTCATTGGCTTTCCATGGGCGGTCTATTTGTTCTGGACTCACTTGCCTAGATTGGTAGTTTTGATTCTATTTCTTATTTGTGTCTAGTTTTGATAGTAGCTGTGGTCCCCTCCCAATTCCCCAATTGTTAGACCGTGATACAAATATGAACTAAAAAGCCACCTTATATGTTGCTTTTAGAAGGCTTACATCAGGATTGTGGTTTTCAATTGACGTGTCTTTGTTTATTTTTAGAAAGCTGGTGTATCATGTCTTATTTTACAAGAGATTGCTAGGTATTATGATTCCCTTTTGGAGGAGAAATTAATTAAGGAAGCATTGACGAATTGACTGGATAGAGGTGCAATAATTAGTATGATTGAGAGTGTAGGCGGAGTCAACTCATATTGTAGTTATGTCATCAATAAAATATTGTTTGCGGATAAATTTTTTTTGTAGTTATGTGATGCTGAGAAAGATATTGCAATGCATGGTTTTTCTGGCCAAAAAATTGGCATCCCTAAGTTGGACATGTTTGGGGTCTAAATGAATTTATGCTTTTATTTTCTTCCATGGTTTTGTATATCAAATTATACAATTTGAACCTTTGGCCTGCACACCGTTGAGGAAAAGTTTCTGTAAGCAACGGAGCTATACATTTAGGATCTACAGAATGGTTACTCATAGAGAATAAGGATGAACAGAATTGGCTCTTTAATAATTGGATTTTGGAGATTCTTAAAGTAGAAGCTAGCTCATTATGAACCTACATGTCTCATTTCTTGTTCTGTTCCCATTTGTAGGTTCATCAGATAAAACTAATCTAGCTGCTGATGTTGCTGTTGCTTGCCTGAATAATGCCAACTCAAACATCCATCATCATGATGATGGCTTGAAGACATTTTCTGCCATGCTGTTTCCTTTACTCTTAATTCTACCAAAGGTTTTGTTTTTCTGTGTTGAACCTGTGTTTGGTGGTTGATTTTTTTTGGTTTCCATGTAGCATATTATTTATGTTTCTCTGTCTTTGGTGTTTGATTTTTCTATCTTACTACCTACAGACACAGATACTGAATTTGAAAGCTTTACAATTAGCCAAGGAAGTAAAATGGCCACTTTTCTCTGATCTTTCTGGTGCCTCCAGAACAAAAACGGTAAATTATATACTTGTGAGATTCTGTTCACTCCATTATGCCAGTTGTCTTTATTTTTGCCAAAACACCTGTGCGAAGAGTTTGTGGGTAATTTTAATGTTCCAATTATTCTTGGCTTTCCACGTACAAGGGAAAATATTGACTCATCTGTGCATGTGTGTTGCAAGAGTTAGGAAGTGGTGAGTAAAAGACAAGAGAAGGAGTTTCTATATGTGTTTGCCTATATGCTTCGTTTTCGTTTATTGTTTGTATTCAATTTTGTCTATGAGAAGATATATAAGCCTACAATAGTGAAGGACTATGGGTGTTTTGATATTCTATTTCCAAACTTTTGTCTAGTCAACTTCCAAAACAAGAAGGCATAACAAATTTGGCTTTATATAAATAGGCTTGACCAATTTTGGAGATTTGAAACATGTGTCTGGCTCAATGTCTGTGTCAAAAGTCTGACATAAAAATTGTCTATCAAGAGAACAGTCCCGTGTCAAAAAAACATTCCGTATCTTGAACTACTCAATTTCAAAATTTCATTCATTAGGCTTGGACTGTGTTTCATAATAATATGGACTCATGGCTGGGGTGGATTCCTGAGACATCCCCATGGTACCATTCTACTTGCGTAATATACAATTTTTCTGATCCATATTCATCTAATATATATTTTTCTTTTTTTACCATTTTTTCTTTTAATTTATATTTTCTCCCATTAGGAAAGTTGTATGGTTAGTTTTCATGAAGTTGCATATGAAGTGCAGCCATCGCAACCTGGAAATCTTTCTTCAATTAACATGAAGACGATTACGAGTTTGGCGGAGACCTTTTTGATGAACCCTGAGGAAAACTTGGCTTGGCTTATCAGTAGCAGTTATGATTTCGAGTCGTCGAAGACACTCTTCTTTTTAATGCTGATGCAATCATTTATGATGCATAATAGTACGTTCTCTCTCCACTTCTACTTTTTTTCTGCAAGTACTCAAATGCTACTCATTCCATGTCGCTGTGGCGTTCCACAGCATAATCACTGGTTTGCGATGTTTACTCTTCTATCAAGTAACTGATGCATGTCTTTCTTATTTAATTTTGCAAGACTGGTTTTTCTTATTTAATTTTGTATTTAATGCTTTTTTTGATGAATCTGGGATTCTGATCTATGTATTTTCTTGTTTGTTAGAAAGTGGTCAATTTTCAGTACTGTTTGAAGCTTGCTATCCAGTTTTGAAGAGAGAGTTGGAAGCATTGGAGTCTCTGGTTGATGTTTCCATGGAAGAGGTAGGAAAGAAAATTAATAGCAGTTGGATTTTGTTGTTAGATTCTGTGTTCATCCTGATGGAGTTGAATTCTAATTTTTTCTGGTTGTTTGGTCTGTCTTCCTTATTTGATTAACAGTTCAATCCAGAAATTCTAAGTTGGGATTGCAAAAGATTTTTAGAGCAGATGTTTGATTCTAATCTCAGAGCATTAAATACAAAGATCCTGATTTGCATATTTTGGAGGTTACTGGAGAAGTTGATATCAACAGTACATGGAGATGACTTGACGGTTAGTGATATTTCTTTCTTTGGCTGTTTATTTTTCTTGTCTTCTAAGGCTGCTCTGGTGAGTAGTCTTTGACATCATTGCTGGATTTTTAAGTTTTCAGTGCTGGATATGAATATTTATGATCATTGCAGGATGCTGATGACAAATGGGTTCTCAGGCTTCAAGATTTGTTCATTTTTTTTGCTACCTCTCAGTTTAAGGATGTTTTCAAGGAACACATTAATTACCTTGTCACTAGGTGCAAGACAGCTCCTGCACATTTTCTTTCTAGATTTTTTACAGAAGAAGGTGCTTATATGGATTCTCCTTTTAGTACTTGCTTTCTTCTTCTTCCATTCACCTCAAATAACATTCTCTGTCACCATTGCTCTTTCTGTCATTTGCTTACCTTGGCTTGCTTATTCGCTGCTGGTTTTTCCCCATTCTTCAGTTCTAGTTGTTATTGCTGCTTTTCCTGGTGTTTATATCTACCTCTTTTGTTGTACATACAGAACTTTCTGGCTTAAATCGAACCTTCACAATGTGTTGAACCATGATTTTTTTTATTGAGTGAGTGAGAAAAAACACATGGTCAAGCTTGGTACAGGGGAAGTAGAAAGGGTGAAAACTGAAAAATTAAAAAATATTGAGGATAACTACAAAAAATACAAAAACCCAAAACTCCAGGAAAGGTAAAGTAAGAATCTTTTGAGTTGTGATCCAATCAATGGGCATAAAAATGACTTCCTGGATATATGAATGCAGCACTTGAGAGAGTTGGTATAACTACTTTGTTTTTGCAATATTCTTGGGCTTATGGACCTTTTTTTTAAGTCGAAGTCCTCAGTACTTCACTTTTTTCAGTTTCTACGCTGTTGCTGCTAGTAAAGATGAAGACGTGAAAAAGCACGCGTCATCCAAAATTGAACACTTTCTATATCATTGTTTTTACTTGGAGAAAAATGAAGGCCAATGGGCATGTTGTCATTTTTTTAGTGCACTTGTTGCAGGTTTTTAGCATGATATTTAATAATTTGAGTTTTTTCTCCGAGCTATTTGGTACTCCAATCTTTTGTATTTTTTCTATTAACTATTAAAGTAGTCAAATTCAGACAGATTATTCTCTGACTTTTAGTTGTTGAACTTTTTATCTATTACTCTCAACTATGATCGTTTTGGTTGTTCCGTTAGACCCATTAATGGAACCCTCACCACGTGGCTCATAAGCCACATCATCACCAATAAAAATGCGTCAAGTGTCACAACATATAAAAATAATATATATTAAAAACTTTTTTGATGGGGAGGGGAAGGGGAACCTCCCGCTTCTGATCTGAAAGTTTATTTTATTAAATCAAAAATATTTTTTGATTTTTTTTTGGGTTTTTAAATTTTTATTTTATTTAAATTTTTTTTGATATTTTATAATTTTATTTGTTGCAACACGCGGTGCATTTTTATTGGCTATGATGCGGCTTATGAGTGGGTTCCATTTCCATTATTGGGTCTCATGGATGTGCAGCGGATGGATCAAAATGATCCAAGTTGAGAGTACATCGATGAAAAAGTTCAAAATTAAAAGTTAAGGAGTAGTTTATCTAAAGGCCAAACTGCATAGACCATTTTAGTATTTAACCCTTTTTTCAGTCAATCATTTGATTGATGAAGATAATTTGTTTTCTGGAAGTTTTATATTTTTGAGGCATTTTCTGATTCTTTGAATATTTTATTTTGAATCAATTTGCCTTCACATTGATCCTATGCTGGCTATTCCTTTTTGTAGGTGTTCCTGTTGCTGTCAAAATTGAGAGTCTCCGCTGTTTTGCACTCCTTTGCTTTCATTCGGAAGATAGATTGCCAATTGAACTTTTTGCTGAATTTCCTTCAGTTCTTGTACCATTGACCAGTGATAACCAGGTATCAATGTCAATTACCATTATTTAGTATCATTTATTTTCATTGCTGTGGCAACTTTGAGTTTCTAGATTTTAGGAAAGGGGTTTCTTAAATATTTCTACTGTAGCTGGCAATTATTTACCTCCTGCAGTTGTTTCATTGAGTGCATGCGTATTATTAGGTTCTGATTCCTTAGGATCCACTGTCTTTCCTTTTAGGATATAAAGGTTGCTGCAATGAACTGCATGGAAGGACTATATGCACTATGGGCTCGTGCAGACTTTTCTAGCAAGAAAAATGGTATCATTGCTGTCGCAATGAAGTTGTTATAAGATCTCTCTATTTTTTGCTCTAGTATGGTCATATTCTCAATCTATTCATTGGCAGGGAATAATTGTATTTGGAGTCATTTTCTTGGTGAACTTTTGGGCTTGATGGTTCAACAAAAAAGGCTTATACTATCAGATAAACAATTCTTGCCATCATTGTTAGAATCTTTGCTTAGCTCATCTTCCTGTAGCCTTCTAGTGCCTCAAAGTATTCAACAGAGGTAGGTACCTATGAAATGCTGTCGTTATATAAAACTTAGTTTATATAATATATATATGATTTTTCTGTTTATGTTGTTGCCTTTTCGGTTGGATTTTGGAATTATTTATTTGGCGGATTCTTTTTACTGTTCTCCTTGAGATGTGTACGACTAAGGATGCTTAACATCCAAAATTTAAGATTTAAATCGAAGGTCCCCCATGGTTGTTATTCATCAATACAAGTTCAGAAGTACTTCTCCCATGAAAGAATACGATTCCTTTGCTGGATACTGCTTAATTTTATTTACTACAACAATTTTAGTAGTTTCTAGTGTGAGGGGTATATATGGTTTATACTAACATTTTTCTTACAAATTAACAATTTTCTTGATTGAGGGATGTATTGGGTTTCATATATTTTGAATGTGTATGAGTCTTATTGTTTACTTATATAAAAAAATAGAATGTGTATGAGTCTGAGGATGTGGACAATTAGGCACCTCTTCTGCTAGTACTCTGATAACTTTTTTTTTTTTTTGGGGGGGGGGGGGGGGGGGAGGTGTTGGGTTTTTCTCTTGATGTTTGTTTCCTTTTTTTTTAGCCTGCCCCAATACTTGATATTCAATTATTTTAAGATTCTTGTGTGTTGCGTGATAAAAAGATGCAACTAGGATAATAAAACGAAGTCTTGGCAAGTTTATCATTTTGGAGCAAAAGTGTGCACAATTTGGATTGTGATGCCTAGTTAGCAGCTGCCTTGGGGTTTAGGATGTGAGTTGGTTGCTTTAGTTCATCTTTTAGTGGCCAAATTACTATGTTGCATCTGTTGATCTTAGGTATGATCTTCATTAATATTTGTAAAAAAAAAAGGTATGATCTTCATTAATATTTCTCATGTCGTGTTTCTGGTTCCTTCATAATGCCTTTCGCCTTTTGAGCTGTGGAGCTTATAATTGAAATTCTCTCTCTTCACCTCTCCCTCTCCCTCTTTTTACATCTTATGGATTTATTGCTTGGAAAGTAGAAACTTTTTCATCATGCATTTGTAATGGTTTTTAAATGAACTTTTTTATCAATAATATTTTGAGGAGTATTTTATTTTTTATTTTTTATTTTTATAGATGATCATATCATTTTTTCTCTGTCCTTCAAGAACAGTTTCCAAGTATTTAGTTTTTAACTAATGTCCTTTAATAAGCATATTCTAATCCTAGTTTTTTATTCCCCAACCTTCTTTGACAGGTTTGATCAATCTACAAAAGAAAATATTCTTGCCTTTATTTTGGGTTCTGCTCTCAAACTTTCTGATTATGGGAAGGTTTCACACTATCTTTTATCACCATAATTCCATGTTTATTATTTCATTTATGTAGACCTTCTCTAGATGCTTTTAGTAGGGGGGAGATAAAATTAAATGGGACTTGAATGTCATATGCAGCTAATGATTCTATCTTTACTCAAAGGAATGGGCAGTGCTGTTATGCACATTAAGGATGTCAAGTCCTTTTTATCTTTACTTTTGGAAAGACGCAGTCAATATTACTTTGAACCGGACAAGTCTTGCCAGAAATTGTTGAAAAATGAGATTGAGATCCTATGTCTTCTTCTGGAGGTAAGTTAAATATGGTTCTGAATGTTTGTGAATTTCTGCTTCCCTTTGTCTTTCTCTGTGTTTAATTTGGACTTCATCGTCTTGTTAAATAGAGCTGTGCTTCGAGCTCTTTTCTTGATGAATATGCTTTTGAAGATTATTTATTGAAGGCATTGCAAGTAAGTTGGTTGCAACTTGTTTAAGATTTGTTCCTATATTCTGGATATTTCTGTTGCCTTGATGTAATGACATCTGGTGTGGTGTTGGACTCTTCAGTTGGACAGCATGGCTTCAGAAGACCCAGCTGTTATACTGCCTATTATCACTGTTTTAAAAAAGCTCAATTGTCATCTTTACAATGGGTTGCAGAATGATGTACAGGTGACTTTTACTCATTAACAGGGACCCATGTATTGCTTGGAAATCCTATTGAGTCTCAATATTTTTCTTTAACTACTTTATGTAATCATGGAACAACAATGTATGTTCTCTCCTATGCTCTTTTTTTAATATAAAATACTTTTTATTCCTGTTATGGCTGAAATCTGTCATTTTGCTTTTTTGTTCCAAGCAGGAGCGTCTGTTTTATCAACTAGTGTTCTTATTTAGGCATGCTAATGGTGATGTACAAAATGCAACCAGAGATGCCTTGCTGCGGTTAAATGTTTGTCTCTTGCTTTAATCAGTTTCTTTTCTTTGTTGGAGTACCTTCAGCAATTTTTGTTATTGCACCACTTATCAAGTATTTTAAATCTGCTGGTAGAACATTTTTGCTTTTGCTTAAGCTTCTACTTCAATTTTGGACTGTTATTTGACGCTCTGAAGGAGAATGCAATTTAATTTCATAGTATGATCATGATGACCAACCTCTGAGGAGAAAATGAATTAGTATTCATAAGAATATAATGGAAATTAACACATTGAAAAAAAATTATTATGAGAACTCCGTGCCTGAATGAGGTGAGTCAGGCTTCATCTCTGATGAGCAAAACGGATAAGGAAATCTTGGTGCTTTTGAAGTCCTTCTTACTGCCAGTTTACGGGTGAAATGGTTCTGAAAAGTCCGAAGCTCGATCAAATTAGTTGTAAATCACTTTTGTTGGAGAGTCGACTGTGATTTATTTTTGAGAAGCTATAAAAACTTTTGTTAATAATAAAGTATAGGTGTAACCCAGATATACAGGACTATACAAGAGGACACCTAGTTTAGAGGTAGTAGTAGATACTGGGTAATCATGAAAGCTTAGTCCATTGAAATCTATAGCTAATGCTCAAAGGAATTTTGTTTTATGAAAAAAGATGTTTAAGTTCATCCTTTTCCTTTCTTGATCTTCGAAGTTCCGACCATTCCTCTCCTTCAAAATGTACCAGAAAAGACATATGGTGGCCATCATCCACACTGTTATAATTTGTGGATTGCTGTATAAACCCTTACAACTTGCAAAGAGATCTACCTCCCTTATGGGCATTACCCATGCTAACCCCATTCCTCACAGTAGTTTAACGTTGATGTTGATTTACAATATGTGGATTGATTTTTAATGATTGGACGAAATAGATGGGTACTCAGAGCCCTTTATTCCCTTGATCTTCAGGCTAGTTTTTTTATGCCAGCTTAACCGCACATCCTAGAACTACTCAAAATTAATTTAGCTATCTGAGGGTTTGCTTCTTATGCTTATGTGAAAAGAAGCTTGTACATGTGGAATCTTTGCTGATAAAAGGATTGTCATACTGTTACTGTTCCTTTAGACATTTTGTTTGTTTGTTTCCTTTAAAAAAAAAAAAAAAAAGATATCGAGATTGCTGAACCTCCCTGTTTCTTTGTCCATGGTGCATATTTCCACACAAAAATCTTAAGGAATTTTATTCAATGTTAAAATTCTTAAGTTAGGGACCATTTTGTTTTGGTTTTTTGGGGCTTGAAAGATCACATATATTAGGAGCAAAAGCACGACCCAAAAGGAAATAGGATTGTTTGTGTTTCAGAATGGTTTCATATCTTGCCATTGATAAAAAAAGGAATGGATAGCTTCAAGCTTTAAGGGCTGTTCTTTTGTGCTTTGAAGCCGTTTCGGGGCTCAAGGTGAACCTGGGAAAGTCGGAATTGGTCCCAGTAGGGGCGGTGGATAATATCAATCATCTAGCAGAGTTGTTGGGGTGCAAAGTGGCCTCTCTTCCTATGAAATACCTTGGATTACCCTTGGGAGCCTCTTTCAAGGCAAAAAAATATTTGGGATGGGGTGGTAGAAAAGGTAGAATGAAGATTGGTGGGTTGGAAGCAGCTCTACCTTTCAAAAGGGGGGAGACTAACTCTCATCAAAAGTACTCTCTCAAATCATCCTACATACTCTCTCATTATTCCCTTTATCAGTGGGTGTGGCCAATCGATCGAAAAATGTTTAGGGCCTTCTTGTGGGGAGGAATGGGAGAGGCGCAGAAATTCCATTGAGTGAGCTGGCAAAAAGTGTGCTGCCTGAAGGAGATGGGAGGCTTGGGGGTGCATAATTTATTCTTTTTTAATAAAGCTCTCCATGGGAAGTGGCTGTGGAGATTCCAATCGGAAGGGGAATTGCTATGGAGATTGGTTATTGACCGGAAGTATTGTTGTGAATGGGGGGAGGGGGTTGGTGTTCCAAGTAGGGTAGGGGTAACTATGGGGTGAGCTTGTGGAAATTTATTACAAAAGGGTGGAAGGTGTTTGTAACACACTATTTTTGAGGTGGGAGAGGGTACAAGAATCAGCTTTTGGTTCGATGTATGGTGTGGTGAGAGAGTCTTATTTTCTGTTTTTACTGGAGTATTCAGATTGGCGGCAAATCAGCAAGCAGCTGTCTCGGATATAATGAGTCGAGCTAACGGTAATGTACATTGGAATATGATCTTATCCAGAAACGTGCAGGATTGGGAGGTGGATGAAATAGTGAGTTTTTACAGCTTTCTTTATTCCAAGAAGATAGGTGGAAATGGGCGAGATGGCATGTGGTGTAAACACTCGGGGAGCAGGAAATTCTCAGTTAAATCTTTCTATAAGGTGCTGGCAGCACACCAGCCCAATGGGTTTCCTTGGAAGGGTATTTGGAGAGTCCCCGTACCCCCTAGAGTTGCATTTTTTACTTGGACAGCAGCTCTAGAAAAGATTTTGACGGCTGATAATTTAAGGAAACATGGTGTGATTGTGATGGAGTGGTGCTACATGTGTAAAAACAATAGCGAATCAATTGAGCATCTATTTTTGTATTGTGAGGTGGCAAGGGAATTATGGGCGGGTATTTTCAGTTGAGCCAGGTTGTCTTGGGTCATGCCCAAGAGTGTGGTGATCTCTTAGCATGTTGGAATAGGAAGCATCATTGCCCTCAACTAGCAGCAACATGGAGGATGGTTCCTTTGTGTCTATTGTGGTGTATTTGGATGGAGCGCAATGAGAGGTGTTTCAACAAGAAGGAGAGAACTATGGGGGAATTATGGATTTTTTTTGTATTTTCTTTAGTCCAATGGTTTGCTGCTATTGTATTAAAGGGAGGGAATGCCCATGATTTCTTGCTTTTGTTTTAACTTTCTAGAATGTAATTAGGTGTCTCTTTTGTATACTTCTTGTGTACATGGACTGTGCCTAGTTTCATTCCATCAATAAAGTTTCTTACTTATAAAAAAAAAAAAAAAAAGGGGAATGGTTTCATATCTTACCGATCTAAACTTAAGTGCTGTAAACTTTTCTATAATTGCAACATAATTGTCTTGCATGCTATATAGAGTGTGAGTGTGCAAGATGTTGCTTTGTTTCTTTTTTTTGATTATTACTTTTTTGATTATTATATTGTATTAAATATATCAAAAAGAAAATATCTAATTAAATATGCTGGCGAGTTTTTTGGAGGGAATTTACTTTTAGTTTGTTTTAGTGATGTGAAGGAAAATGATTCCCTTTGGATTTTGCAGATAACCTGTTCCTCTGTTGGTCAGATGCTCAATTTTATTCTCAGTCAGGAAAGTCTCATAATTAGTTCAGCATATGGAAAGAAGAAGAAGAAGTTACTTGAGCGTAGTAGGTCAAACCTTCCTCATAACGTGATATGTAAAGGAGGAGATGCACTGTCTTTACTCAGCTCTCTGCTTGATGTTTTGCTACTGAAGAAAGACATTGCAAACAGGTCTGCTTTTTGATGTTTCTAATTCGGATTTGGTAAAATTCTGCTGGTGGTGTTGGAGCAAATGCTGATGCATATACTTTCTAAGCCTAAATTGATTCAATCTACTGGTTGCAGGGATTCTCTTGTAGGACTCTTATTTAAGCTTCTTGGCAAAGTCTTTTCAGATGAATGGATACAAGGCACTCTTATCCAGGATGAAAAGGTGATCCAAGTATCACCCAACATTTCTCAGGCCATGTCTAGCGCAATGTGTTACATTCAGCAGACACTATTAGTATTCCTGGAAGATATTTGTGCTTCACTTGTCAATGCTGTTCCACTTAAGGTGTGCCACCCATTTTTCTGGATTTGGAAAACATCATTTGGTGATGCTAACAGTCTCTATTACTCTCCCATTATTTATTCCTCTTTTTTTTAATTATGCTTGGCTCATGTTCCTTGCAGGGTGACATCATACATGAAACAAACATCAAGTTGTTGGTCGAGTGTGCCAATTCTGCAAAAGATGGAGTCACCCGTAACCATGTATTTTCACTTATTTCCTCTGTAGCAAAGGTCGTCCCAGAAAAAGTTTTGGAGCATATACTAGATATTCTTAGTATCATTGGAGAATCCACCGTATCCCAGGTTTGTTGATATATTTGTTTTTTTTTTTTTTGGCATAGATTACAATGTACCAATGCTAATTTTATTTTAATTTTTTGACTAAACATGGTATGTCTGTTGGATCAATGCCCCGTTACCTGGATAGTACTCATATAGAGGAAAAAATACAAATTTTATGAAAGCTTAGGGACTTTTTGAACAGCATATTAGATATTTTCACAAGCTTTCAATTTCAACCTTAACAGTTTTAGTTGCCTGATGTATAATGTACAATAAAGTAGGTACGGTTGGTTGGCCAGCTCCGGCTTACTCTACCTAGGTTCTTAATTAAATTCCCTTAGGTTCTTAAATGAAATTCCCTTCTCTTTACAAGAAAAAAGAAAAAAATCTACTGGAAAACATAACTTACACATCCATATGGGATTGTACCTATTATCTCACCCTTCACTCCTTGTGTATAGGAAGAGGGGATGGCATTTAGTAAAACAATGATTGGAAGGCATCCTATCTGGGATGACTAAGGGGCTGTTTGGATTGAGAGAGCATCTCAATTCATCTTATTTCATCTCATCTAATCATTACAACTTTCCCAAATTTCCACACAAAATACAATAAACAATTCACCATTTTCAAATCCCAAAACAAAAATAATATTAAAAAATAATATTCTAACAATATTTTATTCAACTTTCATCTCATCTCATCTCATCTCATCTCAACTCACAATCCAAACCTCCCCTCAATCTTTGATCTGTACTAATCACGTAATCTTTCTAATCTGTCTGCAGATTGACAATCATTCTCAGCGTGTATTTGAGGATCTTATATCTGCATTGGTTCCATATTGGCTGTCTAAGACACATAACGTGGACAAATTACTTCAAGTAAACTATCTGTCTTTAGCTGTCATCATCTCTTCTGCTCCACTGGCTATAATTATGTCTAGGATAGTGTTCTAATTTGGTTGAGTTTTTCCTAAAGGTTTTTTTGAAGGTGCTGCCTGAAGTAGCTGAGCACAGAAGGCTGCTAATTGTTGTATACTTATTAAGGTATCATCAGTTTTTTATAATGTTTTTTTATAACTCTAGTTGTCTTTTTGGTTCTTCATTTCCTGCTTAAGTTGACGTGCTCCTCCACAGGACTCTGGGAGAACATAGTAGCCTGGCTTCATTGCTTGTTCTTCTATTTCGTTCATTGGTTTCAAGGAAAGGATTATCTTGCCTTAAAAACTTGTGCGATTCAGAGAATTTCACAGTATTGATGCACAAAGAGTGGGAGTATGACTTTGCATTTCAAATTTGTGAGCAATATTCATGCCTGATATGGCTTCCAGCTCTTGTTCTGCTGCTTCAACAAATAGGGAAAGGTAATCTGTGCCAAGAACTTTTTATGGAATTGCTATTCGCTTTGCAATTCACTGTACATAAAATGGAAGGTCCAGAGTTCGCTGTCAAGCTTGAATCGGGGGAAGATTCAGATGATATTCAGGTACGAATCATTTAGCTTTTTCACTCCCTTTACTATAGCTTTCTGAATCATTAATTGTTTGTTCAGAAGGCCTTGGATTTATTCTTCAGGAACCTCTTGCTTACATTTTGTCATCATCTGCAACTTTTCATTGTACTTTGCTATCCTGTTATTCACTTAAGTATACCACCATTCAATATTTCAGGGCTCACATAATAGTTCAAATCATATCTTTCCTGAGGGCTGGGATGGTAAATCCTCTTGAAAACGAACTGACCCAAAATACTAATCCAAAATTGACTAGTATCAGTCGTCACCTATCAAAGACTTGTTTTGCTTTAGATATCTATACCATTGGGGTTTCCATTCTGTGTTTAGATATCCTTTTTTTGATAGGTAATCAAGAATTATATTCATAAGAAAAGGAATGTAACAATCCAATCCCAATATTATTAGGGATTTAATATTGATAATTTTATTGGGTCTAAATTAGGCTTAATGGACCATTTTGGATAAGCTAATGGGCTATTATTTATTGAGGTTTGTATCATGTGGATCCTATATTAGACTATATAATAAATTAATTTATTTATATCTTAAAATATTATAAAAAATATTTTATTGTTTATATATTACTATTATGAATTTTGTCAAATTCTATTAGTAAGATGTGTAATTTTAACTCTAGTTATCATTATTGTTATTATTATTATTATTATTATTTTGATGACGGGGGGAACTGCCCCACAGTAGAGCCCTTAGGTCTCATCCATGGAACCTAATAGGATAATGTATTTAAGTATTTTAAGCTTTCCTCTCTCTCTCTCTCTCTCTCTCTCTCTCTCTCTCTCTCTCTCGCTCTCGCCTTGGGTGATCACGTTACAATAGATCATGTTGTTATATTTTTTCGTAGCAAACCACCTCCTCCTCTAGAATCAAAACAAGCCCCCAGGTTGAAGTCGATATGCATCGCACCCACCAATAGCACTCTAGATCCCTCCATTTTGTAAAAATGACTTTATTCTTAACCGTGGGGAGTGAGGTCTTACAAGGAAGTATAGCCCAAGTACACAGAAAGTATACATGAGAAATACCTAACTAGGTTTTACAACCGAAAGTAGAAAATCATGGACATTTAAACCATTAAAATCAAGGACCCCCGCCCAAAAAACAAGGTTTTAATGAAGAGAACTTTAAACTCATCCATTGTCCTCTCGTGATCTCCGAAACTTCTATCATTTTGCTCCCATCAAATGCACCAACACATACTTATAGGGACCATCTTCCATATTGCTACCACTTGAGGATTGCCTTGGAGTCCTCTCCAACTTGCTAGAAAATCCACTAGTCTACGAGGCATGGCTCAAGATAATCCTATTCCCACAACAAAATCATCCCACAAGGTCCTGGCCACCTCCCAATTAGAAGCAGGTGATCTACTGATTCTTCATTTTTCTTACACATGCAACATCAGTCCAACACCATTACTTGAAGTTTCCTCAGATTGTCTGTAGTAAGAATCTTGTGTAGGAATGCTGTTCAAACAAAAAAAGCTGCATTTAAAGGGCTTTCATCTTCCATATATTTCTCCATGGAAAAGATGTCATGCCCTGGCTAGTTAGAACTTGGTAGAATGATCTAACTGTGAATCTGCCTTTTGTGGAGGGGCTCCAACTGATCTTATCTATGGTGCCCTCAGTCAACCTGGCAGAATATAGTAGGAACTTGGTGATAACCTCCAACCGAACTTGGTGATAACCTCCAACTCCCAATCTTGTGCAACCTTAGTAAAATCTTCATTCCATTGAGGGGGGAGCCGTGAGAGAAGAACAAGAGATCAACTATTGAAGCATCCTTCACCCGTACAAGGTAAAAAATGTCAGGGAATGTTTCTTTGAGGCTTTGTTCACCACACCATTTGTCGTGCCAAAATTTGACTCCAGAACCATCACCTATTTCAATATGTGCATGGCTTAAGATAGTCTCCCGCCCTTTTCTAATGTATTTCCACAAACCCACCCCATATGGTTCCGTACCACATTCGAGCACCATTCTCCCCAAACTTCGATTCTATAACGGACTTCCATAGGGCCCCCCCTTTCTTACTGGTACCACCACAACCATTTACCCAAAAGAGTTTGATTGAACTTCGTCAAATTGCGGATCCCCAAGCCACCCCCTAGATATTTGTGAAACGGCGGATCATCTACTTTTATATTGCTCGAGATATCTGGAATTACTTTATCAGCAAAATGGGAATAGCATGTGTGATGCCGAGTAGGGTGGTTGAACTTTTAGCAAGCTGGACAGAGATCACTGGGACACCACAGATTGCAGCCGTGTGGAAGATGGCTCCTATATGTATTCTTTGGTGTATTTGGAGTGAAAGAAATGTGATAATTTTTGAGGATCATGAGCGCTCCTTGGAAGAGTTTAGGAGTTTTTTTTTGGAAGACTTTGTTTTGTGGGTCATTGCTCTTGATTTGAATGGTCTCAGCTTCCATGATTTCCTTGTAACTGTTTCTAGTTCTTAAATAGGTGTATTCACATGTATACTTCCAGTGTACCTGGACTATGCCTATCTTTATATCAATAAAATAACTTATTACTTATAAAAAAAAAAAAAAAAAAGATATTGGTGTGCAAACAATTGACCAGTTCACCAAATGGAATTTGAATTCGTGTCCCATCCCACTCCACAAGAAATCTCATTGTAGCTTCTCAATACGATTGGCTACCTTTGTAGGGATCGGGAACAAGGACAAAAAATATGTAGGTAAATTAGAGAGGGTACTTTTGATAAGAGTAAGCCTACCCCTTTTAGACAAGTATAACCTCTTCCAAGAAGCCAATCGACGTTCCACCTTTTCAATCACCTGCGATTTGAATGAAGCACTCAACGGTAAGTCAAGATACTTCATAGGTAGAGAATATACCTTACATCCAGGAGGTGAGCTAAATTCTCCGCATTGGGAACAACCCCCACCAACACCAATTCAAACTTGGCAAGATTCACTTTCAATCCAAAGACGGCTTCAAAAAAGCAAATGAGAAATATCAATAAAGCCATAATCACCATTTCCCCAAAACACATCTTGCAAGAAGATAGAGCAAGAAGTTCCAATTGAGATGATCGTAAGCTTTGTTTATGTCTAGTTTGCACAATAATCTAGGTTCTTTAGATTTGAGTCTTTTGTCCAAGACTTCATTGGCAATTAATGCTAAGTCAAGAATTTGTCAATCTTTGATGAACGCATTTTGAGGCTTTGAAATTAACTTCTCCATCATTGCACTCTATGTTCGCTAGGACTTTAGAAAGGATCTTGTACACCACATTCACTAAGTTATTGGGGCGGTAGTCTCTGACATTCACGGACCCCATTTTTTAGGATGAGAGCTTTAAGAAGTAGCATGTAGATATTTTTAAAACTTCTTAGTAGCTTGAAACTCTTGAATCACCCTCATGAGATTATCCTTGATCACTTCCCAACAAACTTGGAAGAAGCCCATGGTAAAACTATCAGGTAGGGGTGAAAATCGATTGTTTCGGTTTGGTTTTGGTCCAAAACCGAAACTGAACCGACCACTTATATACATGTTTAAAACCGGCCGGTAAAGGAGGAGAAAATCGGCGCCGTCGGTTTCGGTGTTATCCCGGTCGGCCGGCCCATGGTTTCGGCCGGTTCACTTCGGCGATGATCGGTTGCATTGGTTTCTGTACAAACCTACCATCAGGGCTTGAAGCCTTGTCATTAGCCATGCTATGGATCACTTTACGCCTTCATCTTCTTCGAACGGCCTCTCAAGCCACCCTGAACCTTGTTGTTCTAATGATTTAAAAGTTAATCCATCCACTTTTGGTCTCCTTGTGTACTGTTCTAAGAGAAGGTACTCATAATATTGTACAATGTGGTTCTTGATGACTAGTTGGTCCGATGAAAGGGCACCGTTTACCATCCAAGCCTCAATTGCATTGTTCTTCGTATGCGAATTAGCCACCCAATGGAAAACTTCGTGCACTTATCTCCCTCATTTAGCTGTTGTGCCCTTGATTTTTTTTTTCTCCAAGAGATCTCCTCCATCAATGTTGCTCTTTCAAGTTTCGTGACTACCTGACTCTTAGGGAGATATTGCCTCCTCCTTGCCTTCCAAACCCTGTAGCTCCTCCAAGAGAGAGCACCTCTGGTGGGCCACATTCCCAATTCCATTGCTTTAAATCATTCTTCAGCGCTTTTAGCTTTTTTGCCATTATGAAACTTGGAGAACCTTGGAAGCAATACGACAACCACCATTGTCTGATCTTGTCTACAAAACCGTCGGTTTAAGCCACATATTCTCAAATTTAAAATACCTTGTGCCCCCTTAGATGCCTTCACTATCTAAAATGATAGGGAAATGATCGGTAGTTATTTTTGAAGTACATTCGGAAAATGTAACTCTCAATCTGGAGTTACCAAAAACCTATCATTCCTTGACCAAGATGGGTGTTTATGATTGTTGGATCATATGAACGTGCCTCCAATTAAAGGAATATCCACAAGATCATGTTCAAAAATGAAGTCATAATAATCCCTCATTGTGGGGTAAATGTGATACGCACCCGATCTTTCACTTGGGAATTGGGTGACATTAAAGTCCCCCCGATACAGCTTGGTAACTTCCACCAACTAAGGAGCCTTGCCGATTCTTCCCACGATAATTGTCTTTCAGAATCATCTTCTATGAGCAAGCCACGGTAAATTCTCCTACACATTCATCCATTCTCTCCACTACACTTTTATCATATATAACTAAAACACCTCCAGCCAACATGATGGCATCTCCATAAGCTTCAAACTATTTCTCTAGTGATAAATTCCAGCTTAGTTTCCTGTAAACAAATTATATCTCCCTTCCATTGTCGGATTAAGTTTCTAATTTGGAGCCGCTTGTTACTCCCATTCAGCCCCTTTACATTCCATGATATAATTTTTGGTTTCATAAAGAGACCATCTTTGCCCTTCCTTTGAGGCGCCCCCGGTTTGAGCTCCTCCCTCCTACTACTTCATTTATTGCCCAAGTAAGCCTCTTGAGTTCTCTTGCTTATTTTTTGGCTGAAATGTGAGATGGGTCGGAGCTGGGATGTGAGTCTCCAACCTCTATAGCTGTGAGTAATGCCATGAATTCATCTTTGAAACCCTCGCAGTTGATCCCTATACAATGCTTGATCTCCATAACTTTTTGAGTAACACAATCTAATACGCCGAGTTGAAATGAGATCAAGGGAATAGGTTGTTCCCCATCATTTGTTGTCCTTCCCATCCCTGCGTACTCCCTTCAATAACCATTTCTGGAAACTGTTGCTGCCCACTGCCCCCATCAGACTCAAATAACACCAAGGCTCCTTCCATTTGGGCCTCCCCCACAACACATAGCGTTTCCCCTTCCGTTTCCTCAATCTCGGAGTTGACCAATGAGTGTTCTGAGCTACAATGTCATTTTCTGATGCTGGTTTTGTCACCTTCACAGCAAGGCTATTAGTCATGAGCCTAGATGACTCCTGTGCAAGTTTCTGTGGCACCCCACCTGTGCATTGGCCCTCCTTGACAGACAACATTATTTGGGCTAAGAGCTTTTTTCCGATGCTGGTACTGTCAATTTCGCAACAACAGAGATGGTCATCAACCTAGATAACTTGGCGCACGATTCTGTGCCACCACTTCATTCTCTGCCCTTCCTGGTGGCTCTAGGATCTTTGTCGCCATCTCATACGGACCTACCTCCTAACTTTCTGACGTTGATACCGGCAAAATAATGTCAGACGTAGCCCTAGGTGTTTCCGTGGGAGTTTCTGTCTCACCTTTGGCCAAAGTTGTTGGTCTTTCAGCTGCCCTTTCACGGTTGCGGATGTTGAGCCCCACTCGAAGCTAGTGGGCCCAACCTGTTTTAGGATCCATTTCTTCCTGGGTACGCGAGTTGAGTGGGTCCGGGCCAATCCAATTTTATTTTTACCTTTATTGGGCTTGATGGGTTTCAACCCATTGCTAAACAGCCCATCCATGTAAATTCTCTAATCCCTTCTTTGGTTGGCCCATGCCCAAGCTCAGGCCAATATCCACTTTATACATAAGTGCTTCTACCGTCTTCTTCAAAATCCCCAAGTCTCCTTCAAGCATTTTAAGACACTCTACTCTTTGCTTTCTATTGAGCCGACATTAAGCAGACCACCTCTGACCATGCTTCTCTGCAACGGTAACACTCTCCCCTACTGCTCTTCCCTACTTCACTTCACTACAACGCCGATGAGTAGCCCGCGCCTCATGACACCACCACCTCCCTCTGCCACCCATTTTCGCCTTTGCATATGACTTGAATTGCTTCGCCTTCCCCTTGTTTGCCACCCTTGCCGGGAGGAAAGACAATGCTTTGAGCCTTGTATGTTGGGATGATGGACAGAACATGCTTTATTGCTTTTGGGATCACTAAAAGTCCTCGATGCCCACTACTACCATATTTTGCTGGTTCTATATAATGCCTGAAAGCATTAGAACGACGATGAACAAAGATAGCATCCATCACGATACGTCTTGCAGAAATCTGTCTTGCCCTCCGATAATGAGCTTTCGTCCAAAATGTTTGCCAACCAGCGTGCACTGGCCCAGCTTAGTACCATCTCTTTTGTCACCTTCCTAGTCCTTTCAATAATACGAATGCATTTTGCCCCCTCCAACGATAAAACAAACACTTTGTTTCTATCAGTGAGTGTTTTAAGAAACCCATTCTAGACAAATAATTAAACGCAATGGACTGCAGAACTTGATTTTGACCCCACAAGTCACGAGTCAGTATCATGTAACTAGAGAAAAGCAACCCCTGTATGGCCCCACAACAGAAAACGTTTTGGAGAATTGTGAGTATCGTTAGTTGGTCTTAAGCAGCTATCTTTGGTTTTTATGGGGTTCTGGGAAAGTATGGGCCCATATAGAGTATGTTTTGATGGAAAAAAAAGTTTTTGAGATATGTTTTTATTGGGTTTGGTAAAAGTGGTGGGGCCATTGAAAATAAGTTTGGAAATAAAATCTTGTGAGGTTGTTTTTGTGATAAATTTGGCTCGTGTTTTTTTTTTTTGTCAAAGAAATTAAGGCAAATTATAACATGAAAATATATATTTTTCTTTCTAGAGAGGACAACTTGTTCTGGTGTTTAAAAGTAAGTATAGTAGCCTGTGGAGGATACTTTTTAGATCCCACTTAGAAACGAGCCCCATATTTTTGAAATATTTAATTTGTTATTTTTGGCTAGCTACATCAACTTTTTAAGACATGATTCTACAACTAGAAAAAACATAGTTTCCTTTTTTCAGTTTGCATAAATTTAAGACCATCCTAAAATGGAATGAACTTTTTTTTTTTTAATTATTATCTGGCAGTTGCGGAATGTTAAGATCCAAATCTTTCTTTTGATAGGTAAAGGCCTTGAGCTTAGGGGTATGCTCCCTTTAGGTCTAAGGTTCAAATCCCCTTGGGTGCAGACAATTTCTAGGGGCCATCGGACTAGGGGATTTTTTTCTTGAATTACCCAAGGTCCATTTGTGGGAAACTCCTTGCCGAGGGCCTGTGCACTCTTGGGATTAGTTGGGACACTGTTCTGGACACCCGGTGCCAATAAAAAAAAAGTAGGCGTAACCCTAGTACACAAGAGGCATACAAAGAGAACACCTAGCTACAAGCTAGAACCTAGTGATGGATACAAGGGAAGTATGAAAACTAGCCCCGGTAAAATCAATGACAGCAACCCAAGAAAATAGTGTGGTGAAGAATAATCTCTTAAGCTCATCTAGGAACGGTCCCGATCCTCAAATCTAGTAATGGTTGCTGTGTTGAACTGATAGATTCTTGTAAAAGGATCAAACCATGCGTCTCCTTTTTTGATAAGTAACCATGCATCTCCTACTCCCAGCCAAAGTCCATATTATCCTATCCTCCACGGCATTACCAATATTCATAGTGTACAAAAAGCTGAAAAAATCAGCAATGGTTCCTAATTACCAATCTTGAGCTGCTTTTAGAAATTAGACGTTCACTCCGATGAACTGTTGGAGCTATCCATCAAATCTGCCACTGTAGCCTCCTTATCACGTGCAATCCGAAATAGAGTAGGGAATGTGCGCTCTGTCAAGAAACAGGTTTGTATGAAATGGCTGAATCATCTGGCCTTGAGATTTCTGTTTATTATATAAACTGTACAAAGAATTCTATTCATGGAAAGAAATAAGTATATGCTAATTCTATCCCTATACAATTTGTCAAATATTATGCTAATTGTACAGAAGAGTAAATCAAGGAAATAATATGGAAAGGAATATGGACAGCTTTGACACTCTTGAGGGCCCAAGCACCACACCAAACATGGTGCCAAAGTACTGGCATGCTGCTATTGGTAGACTGATGATATCACAAAGGCAGAATTGGAAAAAGTCAGATACCTCATAAGAACACCACCACCACCACCCAAAGAACAGCAATTAGTATTTTGAAAATAAAATGTGATTTTTATTTAAGTAGTTATATTTTTATGGCTAATAGGTTCAAGAATTTATAAAGGAACCTATTTGTGGGGGTAGGATGGAAGTTGAGTTCTTACTATGGTGGATTTTGGCGAAGAATGAGGAGGGGAAGGGGGGTTGGGGGGTTAACCTATCAAAAGGGTTGTTTAACACTTAACCTTGAATCTCAATTTTTGTGATCAAATACAGATTGGGATTCAAAGTTAATCCCTTCTTGGTCTTGCTTTCTAATTACTCCAGGTTTATGCAAGGATAGAGTGTGTTGGAGGCTAAAATAGGACTAGAAAATTTTGAGAATTGCTCTTTTTATGAGTCTCTGGAAAGGGTCTATTGTTCTAGGGCTCCCAGCACTGGTTTACTAGGGAGTAGATATGTCCAAGAGGATTCCTCTGGAAAGTTTTCTGACAGTTTTACATCAGCAACTGTTCTACTTTTCTTTTTTTCTCGATCTTTTAAATCTTAGAATGTAACTTCTATGTTGGTGTTTTCTACACCTGATTACGCTCCCCAACGAATCTACTTGTACTTCTTTATCATTGGTAAATTTGTTGCTTATCGAAAAAAAAGGAAATTGTGCTTCTGGAATGATATAGTGCTTTACTCAAAGTTTAAATTCTATATTTGGAAACCTTACTTTCCCAAATGGGATCTAACTAAAACTAATTCATTTGTAAGCCACGGTTCTTAACTCTTCAGTTGCTTATGGAACTCCATGGATATGGACAAAATGAGTCCCTTATTGGGTAAGCTGAAGCATCTAGATGCACTCTTGATGATAAGGTGTCTATGACTAACATTCCTTGAAGGTGATCATATAATATTCTTTGAAATCCCTTTTCTTTCTTTTTCGGTTTTGGTTCGTTGGCCGTATTGGGATTGCCGTGAGAATAGTTTTCAAAATTTAGATGATTTGTGCACTTTATGTTTTGTGTTTTTGGGTGATAAATTATTTTGCATGTTGGGCGATCAACACAATCAGTTTGTTTTTTATATGTTCTGAATATGTTTGAATGAGCCAATTTGAGACTGTGACATCTGTCTCAACCATATCTGCTAATATATAGTTTTTTTAGCCTTTTCCTTTTTTTTAGTTGTGGGTGGGTACCTATGGTAGCAAGCAATTTAAAATTACAACGATGATGATGGATGCTTTAATTTCGCAGAGAACACTAGGAGAGCTCATGGAACAGGTTGTTTCTCTCTCACAACTTGTGGATGCTAGTAGGAAGGAAATATATATTGTTGTCATCAGGAAAGAATTAAAGGAGTGTCTGCGAGCTGTCTTGAAGTGCATTACCATGCATATGATCCCGTCAGCATACTTTAAAGGCATTATCAGATTGCTTGGCCATACAGATGGAAACGTGAAAAGGAAGGTACACCTTGTGATGAGACCATTTGTATATGATTTGTATATGATGAGTTTAATAGGATTTGCATCTGTAACTAGGCTTGGAGAGTATCATTAATGTTGACTTATGGGGTCCTAGGGCACTTAGTATGCTTTACTGTAAATCAGTTGCATGCCTAAATATAATTTTTTTCTCGCTTCATTCTTACCATTTTGAATTATTTGAATGTGTCAATTTCCAAGTACATAAATTGAAAGTCAAGTGCGACTTTGTTTAGTGTGTTCGTGCTACCTTTTATATTTGGTAAAGAATGGGATACCCATTGTAAAACAATTCAAGTTGGTTTTAATTTGAAGTAGATCTTGTGACGATGAGATGGAAAAAAAGAAGATAGAAATAGTAACCAAAAGTGACAACAATAGGTCTGAAATGTTTTTACCTATTAAAAAAATGTATTTGAGGTTCTTAATTTTTATTTTCATGAATGAATGCTTAGAATATTTACTGTAGGTCCATAATAAAACTCCTATGTCCCTGATAGTATTACAGTGTATCGATTTTGCACCTATACTTTGATTGTGTTTGGTTAAAAGAGCTTTGGTGTAGTAGTGGTCGTATTATCCTTTATTTTGATCTATGAGCCTAGATGACTTCAGTCATTCAAGTGCACTATAGTTATCTCGTTACTTCATAGATGGAGTATTACTTCAATGCAGGCTCTTGGGCTTCTATGTGAAACAGTCAGGGGTCATGACTCGGTTAAATCAAAGCGTAAGGGTAGAAGAGGCTTCAACCCAAGCCCAAGTAGTAATTGGCTGCGTTTGGATGAGACTGCTCTTGAATCATTTGAAAATATGTCTTTCGAAATTATTCGTTTAGTTGATGAATCTCTCAACGATTCAGATACTTCCTTGAATCTGGCAGCTGTTTTGGCACTAGAAGTCCTGGCCTGCAGGTTTCCTGCTAATTATTCCATCTTTAGCAAGTCCCTTACCTGTGTCGCAAAAGGTATTACTTCACACAACTTGGCCATATCCACTGGCTGCCTTCGTGCAATCAATGGTTTGGTAAATGTGCTTGGGCCAAGGTCAGTAGCCGAGCTTCCTCGCATAATGGACAATGTCATAAAGATGTCTGGCAAAGTCTCTTCACGTTCAGATCTAAAAACAAAATGTGGTGATGACAACGCTCCTGTTTCGGTATCGACTCCCAAGGAGTCTCTTGCTCTGTCTATTCTTCTCGCATTGGAGGCAGTTGTAGACAAGCTGGGTGGTTTTTTAAACCCATATCTTGGAGATATCGTGGAAATATTAGTGCTTCGTCCTGAATACATATCAGGATCGGATCCAAAGTTGAAATTGAAAGCTGATGTCGTCCGAAGTCTCCTCACTGAGAAAATCCCGGTAAGCCATCCTAATTAGAGATCTAGTATTTTCTTTGATCTGAAAACCCATTGAATTGGCTTCCGGTTCATTTATCTGTTTAAACCTGATTTTTTTTTTCTTTTCCAGGTGCGACTTGTTCTTCCGCCTTTGCTAAAAATATACTCTAAGGCTGTTCAGTCTGGAGATTCAAGCTTGGCAATTGGTTTTGAAATGCTAGAAAAATTAGTTCGTTTGATGGATAGATCATCTATTTATGGATACCATACAAATATTTATGACCTTTGCTTGCTTGCTCTCGATCTACGCCGCCAACACCCTGTTTCAATTCAGGATATAGATGTTGTAGAAAAAAGTGTCATCAACGCAACAATTTCTCTGTCTATGAAACTTACTGAGACCATGTTCAAGCCTCTTTTTATTAGAAGTATCGAGTGGGCAGACTTGGATGTAGAGGAAAATGCAAGTTCAGGAAGGATCAATATTGATAGGGCTATATCTTTTTACAGCCTCGTGAATAAACTTGCTGAAAATCATCGGTGAGTAGACGTCTTGTTTATGTCCTTGCTACTCTATTTATGGTTTCTATTCCTTATTTTTTTTCCTTTCCCAGCACTAATATACCAATCTGTATGTTATTGGTTTGAATTTTTTGTCTCTTGATTTGTTTGAGTAGGACAAACTTGGGATAGCTTTCTGAGTACCAAGTTCAAATAATCTGGCCCTTTTTGGGTGTTAACCACCCATATGGGTGAAATACGGAACTAGTATGAGATAAATTTTCTTGAAATCTTGTAAAAAAAAAAAGAAAAGAAAAAAAAATTCTTGAAATCTTTCTGTGACTTTTAGCTTGTTCTCTTCCATCTTTCAATGGTATGAGGGGCATACAATTATTATTTCAATTAAAATCTTTGATTGCACTTAAAAAGACAATTATTATTTCAACTTCTTATCCATGTATGCAACTCTTATGCTAACAAAAGCAGTCATCTCATTCATATTTATCTATTCTACAGGTCCTTATTTGTTCCCTACTACAAATATTTGCTTGAGGGTTGTGTACGTCATCTCACTGATGTTGGAGATGCAAAAACTTCTGGTTTGATGCGAAAGAAAAAGAGGGCCAAGATTCAGGAAGCTGGCAATTATATGAAAGAGGAAAACAACTGGCATCTCAGGGCATTGGTCATAGCATCGTTACATAAATGCTTTCTCTATGATACTGGGAGCCTTAAGTTTCTTGAATCAAATTTTCAGGCTAGTCACTCTACCACTATCTCTGAAATTTTTTAGAACGTGGAATATATTTTTAATAAATAAATAGCTGCTATTTATATTACTTCTCCAAATAAAGATATCACTTTTAATAGATACATAACTGCTGTAGTGTTGTTTCTAATTGCAAGGGCCCGGTTTGGATACAAGACTCATCTCAACTCATTTAATCATTACAACTTTCCTAAATTCCCACACAAAATATAATAAAGAATTCAAAATTTTCAAATCCCAAAACGATAATAATATTAAAAAATAATATTCTAACAATATTTTATTCAACTTTCAACTTTCATCTCAACTCATCTCACCTCACCTCAACTCACTATCCAAACCGCACCTTAGATTTTCCCATTACCAAGACGTTCATGAGTTCCCGTAAGTGACATGCTTTTCAGTAGGTTTTTTTTTTTCCAGCCGCTAGGATGTGGGTTTCAATTTCACACTTCTTCCAGAAAATGACTTGCATGGTCATGGTTCCACGTGGTTCAAGTAACTTTTTCAAATTTCAAATAAAAAAATAATATTCAAATAATTTTTAACTTTACAATATTTGTATTCAATTTTTTCACTCATTTTCCAAAACTCAATAAAACATTTTAACTCAAATTATTTCACTATTATTTACAGAACTTTCATCTCATCTCATTTTCTAAACCGGTTTGAACTGAAGATGCAAACCGGAAGTAACGGGAATTTCATTCTTAAGATATTGTAAATCTTTTACTTAAAAAAAAAAGATATGAAGTTACTGGAATTACATTCTTAAGATTTACATATTTTTTAGTTCTTTGTTATATCCTTGTATTGATTTTATCCAGGCATCTATTTTGCAGGTTCTGTTGAAACCCATTGTCTCACAGCTTGTCATAGATCCACCTGCTTCTCTCGAAGAGAATCCTAACATACCATCTGTGAAGGAAGTTGATGACTTATTGGTTCTTTGCGTTGGTCAAATGGCTGTTACTGCAGGGACTGATCTTTTATGGAAACCCTTGAACCATGAAGTAAGTTTACAAGCTAGTTTTCTTGCTGTAGCAATTTGTCAATTCCTATCACCAGAAGGATTAACCTTTTGCTTTTGAACCCATAGTTATTGGTCTTTAAATAATTGGGTTTAAAGATTATCTGCAAGAATTTTTGGGTCTTTAATTTCACAATCTGGTAGAGGTCTACTCTAATTGTGTGATCTTATATCTGTAATTCCTTTGAACCATAATTGCCATGCCTTTTATATGTTTTACCTATCAAAATTTGTATAATTGCCATGCCTTTTATAGTTTTACCTATCGAAATTGGTATAATTGTTATGCCTTTGACTAGTTATTGATATTGTTCTTGCGCCTGCTAATTCCCTTTCTTTTGCTGGAGAAGGACGAATGGCTGCTGATTTCCCTTAAATATTGCCTAGTTGTCGGATTATTTTTTGAAGTGTACAAAATTTGTAAACTTTGAGGCTCTGACTTCATCTCCATAATTATCTGGAACAACAGTTTCTCAGTTTTCCTTTTCCGAATTGTGTTGCAGGTTTTGATGCAAACTCGTTGTGACAAAGTGCGGTCTCGAATTTTGAGCCTGAGAATTGTTAAATATCTTCTGGAGAAACTGAAAGAAGAGTATCTAGTACTTGTAGCTGAAACCATCCCCTTCCTCGGTGAATTGCTGGAGGATGTAGAGCTACCTGTTAAATCTCTTGCACAAGAGATTCTCAAGGAAATGGAGTCCATGAGTGGTGAAAGCCTCCGGCAATACCTCTGATCTTTACGGTGTAGCAGTATGGGGCTTTCAGGCCATTGCTTTTGGTAGAACTTTTCTAGGGAAGCTGTAAATTGTAGATTTTGCTTAGGAAAAGAGAGAATTTTGTAGATTTTGATTTTATTGGAGGCTGAGGACAACCAACAAGCTCAAGCTCGGGTTTGAGAAGTGAGAATTTACTTGAGAGGTTAAAAGCCCTGTAATGAAATTATTGTCAGCAATTGCCTCATGTATACTTATTTCAGTTCTATATAAGCAGTTTTTATCCCTTAAGGAATCCCTCTACTGTTACATCAGTAAGCTCTACGTAGTTGTAGTTATTGTTGTTATTATTGAACTATAACAAACAGAGTTTTTAATGGACTGAGTTTCCCGATCTGCACACTTGAAAATAGATTATTAAAGAATATACATGGTAAATATTGTCGAATTGTTACAGAACTGCATTGCAACAGATGAAAGTGCACAATAGGGAGTGATATTGGTACGATGCATCTATTTATGGCACCACTTCTACATGTGGGCGATATAGCCTCAGATCTCGATTTGGGTTCATGATGCTGCTTTTGTGATATATTGAAGAACTTGTCGGCGAAGGCTTTGTTGTTAGATGTGAGTGACTGTTGGATAATGCTGATGGGAGAACTGTGTAAATTACGAGTGGCGTTCTCACCCCATGCACACCATCACTCCAAACAATAGAACCTGATATAATTGGCATTTGTGATAGGTACGGTCCTTTAACCCTAACAGTGAAGCTTTTCTCTTCTCCAACAGCAGAGAATGTAAGAACAGACGGTTTCACGTCGATGTGGATCAGAGGATCTGGTATATCTATGGAAGCAGAGTAGGTTGAGTCTGGCAAGCCAACGTTTGTAACTGTTCTTCTGAAAGTGCCTCTGATCTTGTGGCCATCTTCAATGGCTAAGGAGAAGGAAGGATAGTTGAGATGCCAACCCCTACCAGGTTTGGTGCTTTTACAGACACTGCGGTCACCTGTGACTAGTCTTAGGGTTGTCGTGTTGTAGCCTTGGTGGCAGAGAAAATCGATATAATCACTAGCAGAAGCATTGAAGACCAGCCCAGGATTCACAGCCTTCGCAGGGTTTAGGAGGCCAGATCCATAAGCGAATTCCTCTTCATTTTCATGCCTATCTGGGTCCATCATGTATGCTATAATGAAAAAAACAACAATGCTAAAACTACTCTCAATGTCTCAAAACATGAAAAACAAAAGGCCTCTCTCATTACCTTACCTGTGGTCATGAGTGCGGATTTGATTGCTGCAGGAGACCAACTTGGGTGAGCAGCCTTCACGTGAGCTGCAGCTCCACTAGCATGAGGGCAAGAAATTGATGTTCCAGAGTCTATAAAGTACTTGGTACTCCTGGTATCCTGGTCGTAAACTGAAGCACGTCCAATGGGAGACCAAGCAGCAAGGATATTTACACCCGGTGCAGAGAGATCAGGCTGATTATTATCATTAATCCAAGAGCTCAATTCAGAAAATGTTATATATATATATATATATAATAAATAAATAAAAAACTAAAAAAAAACTAAAAATTTACAGTTTACTAGTTTTTCTTCTTATCTTTTCTTTTACCTTGAGGATGTCGGGAGCAATCGGATTGGGACCTCTAGATGAAAAGTAGGCAGCTGAGGGAGCCACCGTATCTTCTACTTCCTCACTTACCAATATAGTAGCTTCTGGATTACTGTGAAGATGGTCATCATCATCATCGTTATTACTTCGAATATTATGAAGAAAAAAATATAACTTAATAAGCAATTGTGTTAGAAAAACAGATTCAGGGGTTTACTTACTTGGAAGTTGTTATGTAATCGAATACTTCAGAAATGTTTTCTGTGCTGATGAGTGTGGAAGGAAGAGGGAAAGGAGCAGCTAAGTTATCCATAGGTCGACTAGGCATTATGACACCCACTCCATTTGCCATGATAATAGCAGAACCATCTGAGCGCCCTTCACATAGAACAATTTTACCCTCAACCTTTTTGGAGTCCAATGTGCCGGATAGCAGTGACTCGAGATTTCGGAGATGGAATTGGCAGAGTAGTTTGTAGCATCTCCACCCCAAGTCAAAGGAAATAGGGTCCCGTTGAGATCAAAGCTATTTATAGCAGATCCCTATAATGTGTTGATTCACCATCAACAAAAAAAAAAAAAAAAAAAAAAAAAAGCACTTGTCAGCTTGAAGCTTTGGGCCATTTTAAAGGAGACAAAAGTAAAGTGTTGTTTACTGAACAATACTTCACCGTGTATATCTGTCCATTTCCAAGAACCAATTGGGACACAAATCTCCTGTCAATACTGCTAGCTGCGACAGTTAGTAACCATGGTGAGTAGTTTTGGACCACTGCTCGGTCTGGTCCATTATTTCCAGCAGAAGCTGAGGTCAGTATCCCCCGCTTCATTGCATGAAAAGATCCGATCGCTACTGGGTCTTCCCAATATTGAAATGCATATGGTGCTCCAATAGAAATTGATAAGATATCGACCCCATCAGCAATTGCATCATCGAAAGCTGCAAGGATATCTGCAGCATAGCAGCCAACACCAGACCAACAAACTTTGTACACAGATAGTCTCGCATTTGGGGCTCCACCCCTTGCATTCCCCATGGCCAAGCCATAGTAACTTGCTCCGGATACCTTTATACCCGCTGCAATTGCAGCAGTATGTGTACCATGTCCCTGTGAGTCCCTTGGAGATTGGATGTCTTCTGGAGAATAGACATCTCGGCTGTTATAGTATCGAGCTCCAATGATTTTGCTGCAAAGATATTAGTAATTTTGATGAGCTATTATTTATAGAGGAGATTTAAGAAGGCCAAAGAAGTCAGATTGATCACTTGTTGCAGGTGAAGTTTCCATTAGTTTGGCAAGTTCCTTTCCATTTTGCAGGTGGAGGGCCAAAACCTTTATCATTAAAGCTATCCGATTCTGGCCAGATTCCTGTAGAACAACAGTAAGTTCAAAACTTTCCTTTTAAGTTTAAAACTGAGCCTGAAATACAGAGAAATATTGGAGTTCCACATTTCTACCCGAATCTATTATTCCAACAATTACGTCTTGTCCTCCTCGAGAACGTCGAACATGGGATCGAGTAAATCCCAAGAAGTCCCATGATCTTGTTGTGTGAAGTTCAAACATCGTGTTAGGAAAAACTGACACCACTTCTTCAATCTCTGCAAAGGAACATCAGTTTAGTTCATGCAAATTAAGACAGTCATATCGGTCTTCAATACATGCATGACAATCTCACCTGCAAATCTTGCAACTTCTTCATCTGTTAGTTTAGCGGCAAATCCATTAAAACTCTTCCCATAACTGTAAATTAGTGACTCCTTTGCAGCTGCAGTGCTGCAATTCAAAGTTTCAAGAACCAGAAATTCACCTAATTATGAGTCCCTACTACTTCGCTATAACGATTATGGAAGCCAGTGAATACTAACGATTATTTGTGCAGTACCTTCCGAGAACCTTTTCCAACATGGAGCAGTGCATGACATAAGGTGTGGATGCCCCGAAAATTCTGCCCCTTGGTTTTTCCCCCATGTATACAACATGGGCCTGGATTTGAAACCATGAAACTAGGAGTTGATCATCAAATCACTATGCACTCACGTGAAAAGCATCTAGTCGAATTATGCGAACTATACATCTAATTCAACTTAAAAAGCGTACGATTTTAGAGCACTAAACCTTATTAGAATAAGCACAACGGGAAATTCAAGCGTACCTTCCGCTCTTGGGAATTGCAGTTCATCACAAAAGCTATTATGAGGTAGAGAAGAGCGAGTAGTCGTGGATTGGGCATTCTGGTATGGTTCCTTCGGGACCTTAGTGACCAGTGAAGGTGAATTTGGTGTCTCATGGAGGATGAGATTTCAGGTTATTTATAATGATCATGAATATTGGAGGGCTTTTCCCACAACATTTGGATCCCATCACTTCCATGAATGTTAATGTTGTCCTTTGGTTGCTTATGAATTTGTGATTCTCATTCCATTATTCAATACTAAAAGAAGAAAGGGAGTTGCCTTGAATCTTGGTAGGTAGATATTTTCGTTTTGCTTAATAAGAAATGAGGCAGACAATTTCCAACATAGGCAAATAGCAAGTAGCCAATACCTCTGATTTCTTTTTGTAGAACAGAAGAGTGTGGAGATGAGAAATTTGTTTCTACTCTCACGCTCTTTCTTCCTTCTCTTTAATATGGAAACATATTCCCTATTCCCTCTCACTTTTAGAATGGGGAGTGGTGCTAATGAAAAATAAAACGTTCGCAAGAGTACACATACATCCTATGTTGTCTTTATTCACGAGTAATGTTACTTATCATCCCAACTTCCATCATCCTTCCATTATCCTATGATGTGTCATTAGATGATTGGAGATTATTTATTATATTTCACTTATAAATCTATCATCTAATATCACATCATAAGATGATAGGAGGATGATAGAAGTTGAGATGATAAATAGTTTTTTTCTTCATTCATAATCCACTGGCCGGCTCTGGAAACTCCTCTTATTTTAGGAACGTTAAAGGTCTTTTTAAAGACCAGCGGCAACACTGTTCCCATTCTCTCGTTCAAGAAAATCAAAAGTTTCCCAACAAATCAAAATTCCATGCATTAATGTTTTGCGAAGGAACCAATCACTTTCAGCGATGCAAGTACAGCAAAAGTCTTGGTTTTTACTCGAATTTATTGCAGTAGAATTTAGAACAATCGAAGGGCCAGCTTGTTTCCTCTCTTCGCCCTTTCAAATATTAAAAGAGAAAAGACGCATTCATTCATTTTGAACATTACAAACAGAACAGTAATGAATTACCAAACCATGAATAAATTGAGTCTCTCTTAGCACGCTCAATATGCCAATCGTGAAAGGCGTTTCAACATCCAAGACGACTTGAGTTGGAACCTTCCTTTTTCATTGCATCGACAATTTCCAGGGAATCAATCACCCTCAAAACTGAAGACCGATAATCAAAGGTCTTACAAAAATTCTGTTTTCATCCATGCTGCCACTGCTTCCGCTGCAGTTGGATCGCAGATACATGGTTTCCCAGTGGCCATTGCATTTGCAGGCCAATAGGCAATGGACTGTACAAATCCTGCCTTTGTATTTATGTTCACTCTAGTATTTATTACTAATGAAATAAACCTATTTGTTTCTCCTGGGTTAGTCGGGACGCCCAGACACTGGCAAGTGAATCTAGATTTGGATATTTCTCATCTGTACTAGGTGGTAACGAACAGGAGCAACTGAATCAATTGGATCAAGATCAAATAGCCAGTCATCAAAAGCCAATAAAAATAAATAAATAAACCCATGTGTCTCTTATGTGCAACCAGCTGTGCCAAGACTTCAAAACATAACATCCCGTTGTGGATAACGCCTTTGCTACGAGTCTACGACCGAGTCAGAAATACCAAGTAATCTTAAGACTTTTTGTTGGAATATAAATTAGAAGATTTACATATTTTATTTAGTTCATGATATAAAAATAATTTCATCTCATCTCATCTCATCATTATAATTTTTTTAAATTTTAAAATAATAATAATATTAAAAAATAATATTCTAACCATATTTTATTCAATTCATCTAAAACTATTTTATCTAATCTCACTATTTAGATTTGCGAAAACTTTAACATTATAGCTTAAATTCAGTGGTAGACTTTTGTTTTTGATACAATTAGATCTCGTTTGGATATAAAAATATTCTCAATCAATCTCATCATTATAATTTTTTCAAATTCTTCTACAAAATATAATTAACTATTAAATCTTTTTAAATCTCAAAATAATAATAATATTAAAAATAATATTTTATTAATATTTTATTAACTCATTAATGATTTCACAATTTTAGAAGTTGGATTTAATAATAAATATATCAGTGGTAGAATTTTACTTTGAAGAGGTGTCCTGGTTATTTCAGAAACTCCGAAACCCAAAACACACATCACACATGCAACTTTTACATGAAACCGAACTTTGAAAACTCCCTCGTTGCTTCGCTCACACGCGATCTCGTCTTCCTCTCTTCCTCTGACAGGGGAGAGAGAGCTTTGCTTTTACTGTTCCGAACAAGTTTCCTCTCCTCCCTTCTCCCTACAGAAGAAACGTATTTTCTTATATGCTTATATATTGAGTTCTCCTCTCAGTTTGTTTTCCTCACGCATTCCCTTTTACAAACAAATCCTATCGATTTCTCGGATACCCAGAATTTCATATCTTGAAAACAATCAATTCTCTTCGTCCCGAGGATGGCTTTCTTGAGATTCTTTCTTCTTTTCTCTCTACTTTCCCTCGCTTTTTCTTACGAAACTCTTAATTCCCATCTTCTTCCGAGGCCTTTGATCCTCGAATACCAGGAGAACATCGAGAATCAGTTCAAGGAATTCGATGAGGAGCTCAAATTACAGTGTACCAGTTGGAGATTCGCGGTCGAGGCTAACAATCTCAGCCCCTGGAAAACAATTCCCCAGGAATGTGCGGACTATGTGAAGGATTACATAAAGGGCCGGGCGTACACTATCGATATCCAGAGGGTGTCGAAGGAGGCAGGAGTTTACGCGAAAAGTGTGGAATTGAGTGGGGATGGGAAGGATGTTTGGGTTTTCGATGTTGACGAGACCTTGCTTTCGAATCTTCCGTATTATGCTGAACATGGTTATGGGTATGAACCTGATTCTTAAAGCTTGCTTCTTTTTTCAATTTGTATGGTTATCCACATATTCTAAAGTGGGTGTTTTGTTTTTTTGTTTTTTAACTTAGGTTGCTTAAATAGTAATGGAAAGAAAATAGAACAGTATATTACAGCCATAAAAATCACAGACCCCTGCAGTGTGGTTGATTGAGGGATGATAAGTATAATTTTTCTATTTTCTTTACCTTATTTTCTTGGTCAATGATTTGGGAGGTGAGATCATAGGGCACAATTGTAGCTTCTACGTTTTGTTTAAACACTTGTACACGTCCATTCACAAATTAATTAAAGAGATTTATTGGGAGAATAGATATTTGTTTTCCGTGCCCCATCTCCCCCCACCCCCCCCCCCCCCCCCCCCCGCGGATAATTAATAAGAATTTTATTACCTTGAATACGCATAGCCAGAGTACACAAGAAATACCTACACACAGCGACTAAAAAAAAAAAAAAGATTAACTCCAACACATCATCACCATTCATTACATTAGCCTTAGCCCATAGACATAGAGTTTTAAAAAAAAATTCCCCAATTTCTTCCATCGATCGTTCTTTGTCTTCAAAACATCTCACATTCCTTTCTAGCCATAAACACCGCATTAGGCACGAAGGAATCATTTTCCAAATGGCTGCAATAGGTAGACTCCGCCCAGCATACCTCCAACAAGCTGGTAAATTCACCACATACTTTGGCATCACCCAAGAAATACCCATCCTTCCAAAAATGACATTCCACAAACTATTAGCCACCTCACAAGTGATTAACTGATTCGCTATCTTTCTTGCACATAGAACACCAATCAACAACACAAAGACCACGCTTTCTTAGATTTTCTATTCTCAGAATTTTATCATGAGACACCAGCCAACAGAAGAAAGCTACCTTACTCAGCACTTTAACTTTCCAAATACTTTTCCAGGGGTAATCACATACACCTTTGCAGGTTAAAGCATTATAATAGGAGTGTACTGAGAATCTGAAATTTCTTTCACGAATCCACAAAAATCCGTCTACACTTTCTTGGACAATCTTCAACTCATATAATCTGCTGAGAAAATCTGAAATAACATTAACTTCCCAACCATTTACATTTCTCACGAAGTCAACAGTCCATTGAATGCTATTATTTGAAAAAGAGAATGAATCAGCCACAGTTGCATCTTACTGATTTTTCCCGTTATTATTTGATATCTCTTGGAAGATGGGGTTTACCTATCTTTTGGAAATTGTACAATCAAATTTGTTAAACGTTGTTTGATTTGTGAGAATTATAGAAATCAAAATATGTAAAAGCTAGAGCCTATAGAGGTGGAGTTTGCATTATATTGAAACGAATCTGGTTTCTCTTTTTTTGTTTGTATGTTTGTTGGGGAGGGTGTAAAGATTAGATTTGAGTAATTTGGGCTTTGGGCACTAACTGAATTTATTTGTATTGTTATTAGTGGGCTCTTATGAGCAATAATTGACATCTGAGGTGGTGATGGGTTAGCATGAGAAGTAATTGATATTTGATTTGGGTTTTGCAGCTTGGAGGTTTTTGATCCTGTGGAGTTTGATAAGTGGGTTGAGAAGGCGATGGCACCTGCTATTGAACCCAGTTTGAAACTCTATGAAGAGGTTTTGGGTTCGGGATTCAAGGTTTTCTTGCTGACTGGGCGCAGTGAGAGGCAAAGGGAGATTACTGTTGGGAATTTGAATAATGCAGGATTTCAGAATTGGGACAAGCTCATATTGAGGTGAGGAGAAACGTTGTGCACACAAAAAAGCAAGTGGTTATGATTGATAGGATGCAACAGCTATTGCTATATATAAACTGCCTGCTAAAATTATGATCCTAACCCATTGAATTTATTTGAAACTATACTATATTATTTTCCTTTCAGATTTTTCCATAGATCTAAGAACAAATGCATGTGCATGTTTGTACTTATGTGTTTTTGTGTGGGTATATTGAAGCATCTCACCTGTTATTAGTCGAGAGTCATGAAATGTTAAATCCCATTTTATATTGAATGCATTTTAGTTATGACATATAACTGTATGTATATTAGGTTAAAGAGATTTCTATACGGGCGGTTAAAGGATACATGCTAGGTGATCTATGAAAAAAAAAAAAAAATGATACCATTGCTTACAAGAACGGAGAATAAAATAAGTTTTCTTATTAACACTTGGGGGCTTTTGTTGCTTTTTCTGAGTGAACATAAGAAATCATTGTCTTGAGCAAATGGGATATCTAGAGCAATAATTTTACTTAGCATTAAAAAAACAGTTGCAATTCTAGCTAGCAGTTTATCTAGACCAAATGGGATATATACTGTACTTTTATTAGGCATAATGACCTTACCTGATTTGGACATAACAATATGAAAACAGGGATGATGGATGAGGCCTATAATGGCACTTTTCATTATGAGTTATTCGGGAATGTCATTATTTTCTGCCCTATAATGGCACTTTCCATTTGTTGTCAGTGCAGTAGCTTCTTTGTCTATGGATTAAGTAACTTTATTGCTCTCTTTCAAGTTTCAATCTATGCCATAGAACGTCCTCTAGTCTAGCTGGCTCTTGAATTCCAAGTTTGTTTAACCCCCAGAAGTTGGCTTCAGTGCAGTAGCTTCTTTGTCTATGGATTAAGTAACTTTATTGCTCTCTTTCAAGTTTCAATCTATGCCATAGAACGTCCTCTAGTCTAGCTGGCTCTTGAATTCCAAGTTTGTTTAACCCCCAGAAGTTGGCTTCAGACTGGACACCAGATTTCCTCTTCTTTACTAAGATGTCGAGTTCAAAACTAACTTTTCCCTCCATTCATTCATACAGAAATCTCCTTTGTTTCTTTAACATCCTCATTGTATATGCTTTCTTCAGAAAGATTATATTTACAGTGTATGAGGTAGTCCAGAGCTGGAACCAATGTCTATGCAGTCCCCTTCCTTCTGGTATATGTATCTTGAATGAAATTTATACAATATCTTGGAAGAAATATTATTTTTAATGATTCTACTTCCCTAAACTAGAAATCAAAAGCTCTTAGTTCAACTTTAGGTTCTGAGTGCATTCAAAAGTGGAACGATTTTCAGAATGTTTTTAACTTTTTAAGTATTTGCTTTCCTGTGGTTTCATAACATGATTGATGATGCTAAACATTTTGTTCCAAAGTCTGCCAAGGTGGTTACTGTTATTTTATACTAATAATGGGCATGCTAGATTTGAACCTGACCTGCCTTTGTCAGACTCCAGCCCTTTTTAATTTGATCCAAAGGCCAGGGGATTGCTATTGATCTTAGATTTGATAGTCGGATATTGGTCAAAGTTTGCTACATCTCCTATTTGACCAAATTGTAGTAGAATGGATTATAGTCTACTCCAGATTGAAACTGTGCATCTTATGAGTAAAACAGACCCAACGCCTCTTTTTAAGAATGTTAATGTATTCTCTTTAGTTTGGTCTTTTCTCTTGCACTGTTGTCTTACAATCATTGGTTATCCATGCGAGATCTTGATTAGTATCTTCTGTCAGTTAAGGATCCAATTACTGATAGTTTCTGACTATAATGTTCATGTTTGAGGGATAAATAGCAAACAGAAAAACTACGAAAAATATTCTTACTTTGATATCTTCCTTTTTTATGTTTACTTTGTGGATCATACGGTCAAGGACTCAAACTTTCTATTCTAAGGGCAGTGTAGTACCTTTTACCGGTGTCATAATTTTCACAGAATCTGAAGTTTCTCAAATTGTCAGGGCCCCTGAGGACCATGGAAAATTAGCCACAATATACAAGTCGGAGAAGCGGAACGAGATGGTAAAAGAGGGATATAGGATTCTCGGGAACTCTGGGGACCAGTGGAGCGATTTATTGGGTTCCTCAACAGCCAACCGCTCTTTCAAGCTTCCAAATCCTATGTATTACATTCCCTGATGGGGGAGAGTCATTTCAAATCCTTTACATGTAAGTGTAATTTCAAATCCTTTATATGTAACTGTACATTTCGAATCCTTCATGTCTAACTGTATAAATTGGGGGATCAAATTAGGCTTTGACGATTGATAGTATTTCTTCCCAGCCAAACCTATAATTTGATGTTAATCCATGTTCATTACACTCCCTGCATGCTTTGACACCATTCACTATTTTTCAAAAAGAGTGTGCATGCACTCTATGGCTACAAATATCATTTTTTTTAAATCAATCATACATATATCTACGCATATTTTACGTATTTTGTACCAGTAGTCCAAACACACTGAAGGTAGGGGTGGTAATATATGACACGACCCGTTAATCCAACACAAATACGCACGATAATAACGGGTTTGGATCAAAACGTGTTGATCCATTAAAACACGATTGTTTAACAAGTTGATAACGGGTCAACCCGTTTTGACCCGTTAAGAAAGTTAAAGTTACAATTATACTCTTATATCTAAAAATAAAATTATTGAAATTTTAATTTCGATATTTTTATTGTTTGAATTGTAATTTTGGACTTGTAATTAGTTATATATTTTTTTTATAAATATTGTGATTTTAATATTTATATAAAATTATGCTAAACTTAACTAGATCAAACGAGTAAGACACAATAAGCTTAATGGATCGGGTAATTATGGTTAACCCATATAGTATAATATATATGGTTTGACACAACACAAATACGATCCGGGTGCCATTGGCTTTATTAGATGGGAGGTAGTAAGTTCTATCCTTTCTCTCCTGGAAACCAAGAAAGAAGATCACATGCTAAGGCCTTTTTTGCCCACATTCTGTTTGGAAGTGATTTTTGTGGCTTTTAACCCTTATCCTCACCGGATCAAGCTGTATTCAAGTTCATTGGGATTTTAGGGGAGTACAGCGATGAAGATTCTTTTTCCGATGATTCAATTATTAAAGAGGAACGGTCTATGGTACCAACCTCGAGTCTTTTTGACTGTTGGTTCCTTTCCTTTTCCTTTCTTTCTACCCGTCCTAACAGCATTGTATACGGATACGGACCAATTCTCTTTAGTTCTTTTGATGCATGCACTTTCTGCCACTAATGAAGACAACAAATAAATTCCTTAGTCCCTTTGCATTAAAGACCCCCAAAGTCTGTCTTATCAGTTCTGTTACTTTCTATGTTGGTCTCTCTTAAATTTAGACTGGGATTAGGGTTCCACCTCTGACTTTACTGGTTTGAATCCTTTAGCATGATATTTAAGAGAAAATGGAGTTTTTTTTTTCTTCTATATATATATATATATATACCTGATAAATAAGGTCGGGTACTAAACAAGTAGAACAAAAAGTGGCAAAAATATAATATAAAAACACAACCTTTCATAATTCATGTTTCATTTTTCTCCCTGTTGTGGGGCTCACGTGGTACGATTCTTTGAAATGCTTCTTGCATTTGGTTGCGTAATCTTAAATAAATTAAGTGATCGGCCAAAAAAAGATGATTGGATTATTAATTATTAAGTGTGTACGTAAAAAAATATATATATTGTGAGACAGAATGACATTAGATTTTTGTATGTTCCATTTAGTCCACGTGCTTCCTGAATTCAATAATAATTTCTTGAAATCATGTCTATTCTCATGCAAAATTGATCGATCACATGATCTCTCGACAAATTAGTCTAGCTAGCGCAGAATTATATATATGAATCTGAACCTGACGTACATTTTGGTTAATTACTCTTATCTATTCCAATTACAGCTATATAATTCTTGATTGATTTTCTTTGTCCTCTATCTACTTGCACTAATGTGCAATCGAGAGAGAGTGAGGGTCTTCGAGTATGGGATGGGCCGGTCATGATCTGCATGTGGCTTTAGGTCATTATTCTGTCATGAGAAACTGATATGGAAGGTCCCCATTAAAAGGTCATGCTACTCCAAATCTTTATTAAAGTTATTCTCCATTATTATTACTACTGGTAATTATGACGAGAATAGTAAACAAGATAATGTCGATAATCAACTAAAATATAAAGTGGCGACGATGGTAGAGATCAGTGCTTGAGGCAATATCAAAGATGGTCATGGCCGGCCGGGTGGGAGCGGATCAGGAAATAAATGACACCATGCAATATCATGTACTCCATCTGCAGGTTGCCAGACAATGCCAGTGTTTTGAAGCCATAATATATATATATATATATAGAATAAATATAGATAGAAGTCACTATTGAGAGCATCCATTTTGCACACATGATGTGGCATCATTTAGACCACACATCTCCCTAAATGAGTATTGGGAACAATCAACTAGAAGCAGCCATACAGTGAGTGCAAAGTGTGTACTGCTACAATGGCTTCTTTTTAGCAATACTCAGCCCCATTTCATTAGGTACTGTTCATTGTACACAGCCAAACTAATTCAAATGCCTCCAACTCCGGCTGACCAGCTTCGAAGCTAATAAAAATGGCCGGCCTGATCAGATCGGTCGGAGACCGAGTTCGGACAGTAGTGGGGGCCTTGGCCGGAAGGTTACTACTTTACTTAAGCTAGCCGTTTGGTGTATTCCAGCTTCCTAAATGGAAGTTGTGATGTGAAGTGATAAAGGTCGAATATTTACGTACGTGTCGAAACTGGAACCACGTACGTTTTGCTTAAAATTCCGAACTGAGAATTTGTGAGAGACAAGTCGATCATGCATCATGCCGCATGTTGTGGCTAGGGTTAGGGTTAGGGTCCACACTCCTCCCATCAAATTTGGTTTGGTCAATTGTATCTTCCATTACAAAATTGGCATTATTGTCATATTAATTAATACCGTTTTCAGCTACTCATGTTCATAATCGTCAGCTAAAAACGGTGCATGCATGGTGATGTTTACAGACAAATTATAAGCAAACAAATTCAGGTTCTTAATTTAATACCAAAAAAAAAAAAAAAACTAATATCTCCAAAATCACGGAATTGCGTGACAAGAATTTGGAAACTAATTTTTGGTATAATGTAGTGATTATATTTATTTATTATTATAGTTTTAAGCTAGGGAGAAAAAAAAAACATAATTTTTTTAACTTTAAATCCTCACCAACCATAAAAAACAACAGAAAAAAAAGGAGAGAAAAAAAAAGTGTTAGTGGAAGTTGTAACGCCCTAATTCTACTCCTAAAAAGCAGCCAAAGTGGGACCTATGAACAATAAGAATTATTTAGAACTAGTTTCGACAGTGAGATAAAATGAGATAAATTTAGATAAGTTAAATAAAATATTATTAGAATATTATAATTATTTTAAAATTTAAAAAAATTTAATTATTTATTATATTTTATATGAGAATTTGAAAAATTAGTAATTATGAGATAATATGAGTTGAGAGTGTTTCTGTATTCAAACGGTTAGTGTCTATGGTGCATTATTGTTACGGCCATCATCTTTAATTTTATTTATGCCAAATTGCCAAAACTTCCAAGGTTGGAAACTCTTTATATTTTCATCACAAGGGACAGTTATATAATTAGTAGTTATAAATTAATACACCCTCTTCTATAGATGGTATATATAATCATTGTAGATCTAAAAATATTACAATGTTACGAATCATTGTTTGTTGATATCCATCCAGTTCATGGGATGGGTTGGAGAAAGGGTAGGGATTGCTTTTAACTCTTACAAATAATGAGATTAGAGAATATTAGTTCACGAAAATCAACATATGAACACACAATGTACTAGTTTTGTTATTTCAAAAAAAAAAAAAAAAATGTACAAGTTTTGTACTCACAAAATGTACGAAGAATTATTATTTTGTTATTTATGTTATAAATATATACACACGTGTCAGTTATTAGTACATTTTATTGGGGATCATATGTAAATTATAAGAACAATACAAAATGCATTTCTTTATAATTATGATAATTAAAAAAATTACTGTTTAGAATAGTTCTAACATGCTGCCCAGTTTTGACGGTTAGAGTGCTCATTAGTATAAATTTTACTTTTTTTTTATTTTTTTTTATTTTTATATTTTTTTAACATATTAAAATATTAAAAAATACCTCAATATATTAATAATCAATTCCTTAATCAGCAAATAAAATTAAAAAATTAAAACAAATTAAATGCATAAGTAGTTAAAATGAAAAAAAAAAAAAAAACACCGTACGAGTTGGTTACGAGCTTGTAATTAATTATTCAGGGTTTCATGTAGCGTGATACCCGATCATAAATTATTCAAGTGGGACCCAGATTTGTGTGATTAAGAAGGTGGTACTCTCGGAGTATCCAATAAAGAGAGAGCACACATATCTATCATGAATCTTTAATTACTGAAAGAGAAGAAATTCAAAGAAATATAAACAAAAACATAAGCAGTCAATTTGGATGAAACGATCACATGGCCAGATCTGTCTCACTACACTCAGCAATCGTATATTTGCTCTGTTTTTCACCTCCTCACTGCAAAAGTAAAATGTGTCTCTGACTCTCTCGTCCTTGGATCTCAAAGTCCAACTGTAACTAATTGACAACCACGTTTTTCATTTTATAGTTCTGAAGAATTTCGGGGTTCACAGTTCACACCCCCGGCAAAGTTCCGTTCTTTCTTCTTCTTCTTCTTCTTTTCATCCTGTATTTCCAGCTGTATGAAAATCTTTTCCCGTCAATAAATGCATCGAATTTTCGTTCTGTCTGTCACTTTCGGATCTGACACCCTCTACTCGGATCTTAATCACCCGTTCCCTACTCAATCTCACAATCCAAGAATCTACTAATGCTTTGTTTCACACTGTTTTCTCATTAGCCTCACGCAAAAGCAAGAATTTTTGTAGAATGAAGAACAACCACATGATCAAAGTAGTTCTTGGACTAACTTCAACAACTTTGTTGGTGATTCTCGTACTTTTCGTCTTCTTTTACCGCAAAAGAACGGCAGAAAATGGTCGTGAAGACATAGAAAACATGGATCAGAAACAGGGAGTTGAGGCACAGACGGAGGACTTGATAAAATTCCATGGCGGACAGGACCTAACGATAAGTGACATACTGGATGCTCCGGGGGAGGTGATAGGAAAATCCAACTTTGGCACGCTGTACAAGGCCTTAATGCAGCAGAATAGTACGTTGAGGCTGCTGAGGTTTCTGAGGCCAGTGTGCAGTGCAAGAGGTATGGAATTTGACGATGTGATTCAGCTTCTGGGGTGCGTAAGGCATCCCAACTTGGTGCCTCTTCTGGGATTCTACGCAGGGCCGAGGGGAGAGAAGCTTCTTGTTCACCCCTTTTACAGGCGCGGCAATTTGGCAGAATTCATTCGAGGTAATCTATATCATTTTCGGTTTGGTTTTGATAAAAATTGATGGAAAGGAAAAGAAATAAAGTTGGATGTCAGAAACTTATTTTCTTTTTCGGTAAATATGAGGGAACTGAAGCCCCATATCCTGTTCGATAAAGCTTTCAGCCATGCCGTACGTTTAAAAAGCAGAACCTGCAATCATAATCCCTGGTCTCTTACTCGATACTTTGGTTTCTTTATAAAAAAAAGATGGCTATTTTATTTTTAGTTCTTTGATAATTCTTTGGATTAAACGGTTTGCTAATTTTGGTAGCGATGCTTGATTTATAAACGGATATTTGAGTTATTTGATTGCTCGAATCCCTGGTTTAGATTAGGCAAATTAAGGGGAGATAAAACAGGAGCAGTTCATCAAACTGAAAACGAATGGCTGACTCAAGTTTCAAATCAGTGTCCTGGAAAACGATTCCCATTTGTTTACAATTTTCAGTCCCCGTGTTCCCCTGATTTTACCTTCTCTAAGCTTAATACCTTGGATTATCTGGGTGATGTCAATTTCGTTATATTGAGGGCTTTTTCTTTGTTCTTTTGTGTGGAAAGAGAAGGGGGTGTTGATGAGACGTCCTTACCTCAATCCAGGTGGAATTTGTTTTCTCTGGATGAATCATGCACCTTTTAACCCCCACCAAGAAAAAAAAAAAAAAGAGAGAGATTTGGAAGCTTTCCTGCATAATTTATATGTCGGTACCGATCATTGTCAGTTTCTCATGTCCTCTTCCCTTGAAAATGAGTTGATGATAATGCTGGTTCCCCTTGTCCCGTCATCCTTTCATTTTTCGTTGTTTTGGCGTATACTTTCTTCTTGGTTGGACAATGTATTTTCCTTGCATAAACACTTTCAATCATTTTCTGAGTTAATTTCTGTGTGATGTATATTTTAATTTGAAATTCAAACATTTTGAACAGACCCACCTCTGTTTCGTATTGGCAGATGGAAATGGTGAATCTCAAACATGGGCCATTATTTATAGCATCTCATTTGGAATATCCAAGGGATTGGAACATCTCCATACAGGATTTCAGAAGCCCATAATCCATGGAAACCTCAAGTCAAAAAACGTACTTTTGGATCGCAATTACCATCCTTACATCTCTGACTTCGGCCTTCATCTTCTGTTGAATGCTACTGCTAGCCAAGAAATGCTTGAAGCTTCAGCAGCTGAGGGTTACAAGGCTCCAGAGCTGATCAAAATGAAAGATGCGAGCGAAGAGACTGATATATACAGCCTTGGGGTGATCTTACTTGAACTAATTTCAGGGAGGGAGCCTATCAATGAGAACCCAACTCCTGATGAGGATTTTTATCTGCCCAACTTCATGAGGAATGCTGTCCTTGGACATAGGATTGGAGACTTATTTCGTCCTGAAATACTTCTCAGCAGCGACAATGGGGATCGAAGCCGGGTTGCTGAAGAACGCATTCTCAAACTCTTTCAGCTTGCTATGGCTTGTTGTTCTCCTTCTCCTTCTCTCCGGCCCAATATTAAGCAAGTTCTCTGGAAGCTTGAAGATATTGGAAAATAAGAAGTTAGCTGTTTAGCAGAGAATCAAACTAGGTACCCCTGGTAGGTCAATGCAAAGGTTGATTTTGGGATGCATGTTGAGATGTCAATTTCTCCAAAATCAACGTGATTGATAATGATGACAGCATTGATGTATATAGGAAAAACATAAACCAGTACACACTTTGAAAGCAAAATAGTTGAAAATTTTGGCCATCCAACAAGGATCATAGAATCGATGATTATGCTCATTAGATTTCAATCTTAGGTAATGCTTCTCTTAGAAGCGGGGGGTAATTTTGCAGTTCTATGTATGGTGTCTCTCTCTTTGTTTAGTAGCCCATTTCAAGACGGTGTCAGACTCGACATTGCTTTATCATGGTTTTCTTAAAACATGGGTTGCACTTTGTCCTTACAGATAATTCCAATACTTGGCAGATTATTCGTGGAATATAAAAAAATCACAGGTATGGTCCTACGAAGAAATCAAATACCAAAATACCTCTCTCTCTCTCTCTCGCTCAACTCTCAAAGAGTGTAGTTGGCAAAGGGGGTGGTGGGTGTGAATGGTCTTGATCTAGCTGCGGAGACATCAATATCTCGTTGAGGTGGGGAGGGGATTATACTAATGTCATAATAACCACAACTACCTATTAAAAGAGATATTACTTTGGTCAGCTGTGCTTTCTGCACCTTCTGTAACACTGGGGCCAATCAACCAATCAAAGCATTAAGTGACTCTGTAGGGTTTTTTTTTTCCTCCAGATATTCTTGCTTTAGAAGTTGTCAATGGAACAATCATATACGAGCTAACTATGCGCACCGAATATTTTCATTGTTTAAGTTTAATGCTTTAGGAACAGACCAAGTTTGGGGACAGACATTAGAGGAATGTGCAATGGGTAAGTTGTCCTCCGACAAGCATCATATATCGATGGTGTTGTAATTTTTGAATTTGACTTGTATCCAAAGATTCCAAACTCCCGATTTTCAAGCTTCCCAGACAAAAGTGGGGTTTCTTTTTTTTATTTCTTGTTGCATGTTATGCGATCCTTTGGGTTTTCTAGAGGTGTTTGTGGGTTTATTAGCCAGTGCATTAAGTTCCCTTGGTTCTATGTGGTTATGAATGGAATTGTGAAAGGTTTCTTCTCTAGGGTCAAGGTTTACGCCAAGGGAATCCCCTCTCGCCGTATTTATTTATTTTGGTGGAAGAGATTCTATCTCGGTTGCTGAAAAAGAGTTGTTGATGGATCTATTGAGCTATTTAATCATTCCCGTGGTGCACCCTTAATTTCTCATTTGTTGTATGTGGATGATATTATGGTCTTTGTGAATGGAGGTCGGTCCTCTCTTAAAATGATTAGGGATATTTTTCGGACGTATAAGGCTTGGTCGGGATAGGTAGTGAGTAAGGAGAAGTCGTCGATTTTTTTTCGTACAAATTTTTCTGCTGCTAGACGTAGGAGTTTGCTTCGTTTGACAAGTTACTCAGCTGGGTCTTTTCCAATGAAATATTTGGGAGCTCCTTTGGTTTCTGGTAGATTAAAAGTGTGTCATTTTGACGACCTAGTAGCTTGCATCAGGGAAAGGCTGGGGGGATGGCAAAATCGTTTGTTATCTAATGGTGCTCGGATTCTTTTGCTCAAACATGTTGTGGCTAGTATGCCGGTTCATCTACTTTTGGTTTTGCATGCACCGAAGGCTGTTTTGAGTAAGTTATGCAGGCTTATGAGCAATTTCTTTTGGGGGTCCTCGGGTGGTAAGTCGAGGCGAAAGTGGATTGCTTGGCAAAAAGTGTGTAAGCCGATTAGAGAGGGTGGCGTGGGTTTGCGAAGCATGGATGAAGTGCATACTTCACTCTTTATGAAACTCTCTTGGAATCTTTTGACTGATAATTCTTTGTGGGTGTAATATTTTAGAGCTAAATATGTTAAACGTATCCATATTTCTTTTGGGGGACAACAGAGAGGCACTTGGTTTTGGAAGGGCATTATGCGTTGTTTGCCACAAGTCCTTAGCAATTATAAATGGCGGATCCGTGAAGGGAACGTTTCTTTCTAGCATGATAACTAGTAGAGCATGGGTCCCCTGGTAGATGTAGTTCCTATAACTGGCCATGATTGGGATGTGGGAATGATCTGAAACCTGGTGGGTGATGAAAACATCGATGCAATTCTTGACAGTCTTGGTACGTATAAGGCAAGCTCGGACGTACTGATATGGACTCAAAGTTTAAATGGTGAGTTTATGTCGAAGAGTGCGTGGGAGTGTATTCGGCTTAAGACGTCGCGAGTTCGTTGGTCTAAGTGGGTTTGGCATGCTGCGTTACCCAAGAAGTATTCAGTTATGATGTGGAAGGCGCTTCATGGTTGTCTCAGCGTTGATGCTCGTGTAAGGCAACTGGGTATTTCATTGGTTTCAAAGTGTGAATGTTGTGTTGGGGGGTGTTTAGAAGACCTAGATTATGTCTTGGCTAATGGAATGGTTGCAAAGGAAATATGGTGTCAAGCTTCTATGCAAGTTGGCATTCCTTTTGACCCTTATCGACCTTGGAAATAAAAAGTTGAGTTGTGGTTCCGTCGTGCTACAAACTCATCACAAAAAGGTAGTTTACTTGGTCTCTCGCCTTCTATTTCAACATGGGCTCTTTGGCTTTGGCGTTGCAAGGCACACATGGAAGGATATATGGCTTCGGTGGAGTCCCTTTGGCATTCAATCAAGGCTGTTGTTGCATGGCTGGAGATTCGGCTTAAGGCTAGTAAGAAGCTCTTAATGGGGGATGAAAAGGTGCTAGCTGCTTTTTCTATTATGGTAAAAGCACCAAAAAATAAGCGGGTGGTTATTGTTAGATGGAAAAGTTTGGCATGAGGGTGGTACAAGCTAAATATTGATGGCAGTTGCTTGGGTAACCCAAGTCAGATGGGGGCGGGGGGAGTAATATGGGATGATGTGGTTCGGTTGGTGTTGGCCTTCTCGTCTAGTTTGGGTCATAGTACCAATAATTCAACGAAGTTTATGGCTCTTCTTTTTGGGTTGAGACATTGTAGGGAGCTTGGCATAAGAAAAGTGGAAGTTGAATTGGACTCACTTTTGGTGGTACATTGGTTATAGTGAAAGCGATGTGGGATATGGTATCTTGAGAATTATTGGGATGAGATTCAGGAGATTCTTTCATAGATGCAGTTTGTGGTTAGGCATGTTTTTCGAGAGTGTAATGCGGTAACTGATTACTTAGCTCGATTGGCTACAAATTTGGTCTCCAAGACATGGGTGCAATTTGGAGAGCTTCCTCTTCTACTCAAAAGGAATTTTGAATTTAGATCTGTTGGAGCTGCCATGTTTGCGTTGTTAGATTTAGGTTGGCCTCACTTTGTTTCGTTGTTTTGTAGTTTTAATGGGTTCTTCGGTTGGTTATATTGTAATTTTTTTTTCAAGTGAGTTGGTCTATTTATACGGTTTTCTTCCCTCTGCCATAAGTGAGGATTTTAATAAAATGAGAAAGGGCCACTCTTGTCTCTTCTTTTTTTTTTTTTTTTTGTCAAAAAAGATATTTCTTTATTTAGGAAATTATGATATTTTGTTAATATTATGGAAAAAGATTGTAATTAAAATCATAATAAATAACAATTTTTTTTTTTTCTCTTAATTGTGTTGACGAACAGGATAAGTACCGTCCTCCTGAAAAAACAGGATAAGAAAAAGATGATTTGCGTGGAGATTAAGAAATCACCTGATTGGAAGAAACCAAGAAATAATCCATCGGGAGTGAGATAAATTAAATCTGTCTTTTATATTCTTAAGATAACTAAGACAGATTGAACACCGGCGAAGATAGATGAAACCCTGGTAAAGAAATAATAGTTGCCTTCGAAACATGCACTCATAATATCAACATGTAAGAACTACTAGGACATCAGTTAGCATCTGCACACTAACATCTGTGTCATTCAAAGCTCTGAAGTTCTAAGAGGCCACTATCGTGATTGAGATAACTGCATGTCATTTTCAGCTAAGGACTCTGCAAAGAAACAATTGAAGTGTTAGCATGAATACTTTCCTGGAAACTGTGAGATAACTCTTATTTTGAGAAATTGCACCATTATAAACCAAGGCAGATGTCGTGTGTCTCTGGACTCCTCTACTCGACAACCTTAGAAAAATCAAGTAATTCTGTAGCAAATCTCAGTGTTATTCGGACAAGTTTATAGAAGATGTTATTGGTCTCTAGACTTCCATTCCATAATCGCAGATAGAATCGTGAAATTTGGGATCAGATTCTTATTGGGCAATGGCATATTGGTCATTGGCGATTTATTGTTCACTTCAAGCCATTGGTCTATTGCTCCGCGGTCATAAGTGTAACCATCCGCAGCAACACAAGGGTCATTCATCACCTCCTGTAACAAAAATGACACACCATTGCCAAATTATTGTAAGGGGACTCTCATGAAGATGGTGAAAAGCAAACATGAAAAGACTGCCAAATTGAGATTGGAGGGACCAAAAAAATGGCATAAACCTCAAAGGTAACGTAAAGACAATGCTTGAATGCATTGTCTATTCAACAAGTATTCTCCAAGCCAGATCTATTCACGCCCAAGTGAATATCAAATTAAGAGGTCGTATAGACAATGCTTGAATGCATCTTTCATTGTGTGTGCGTGTGTTGAGAAACATCTATTTCTTTCAAATTGTCCCCTTTTTTTCCATCTATGAGGTTGCTTCCAGGTTTAGTAGACAGTATTCTCCCTAGATAGCTACTTTTCAGTCACCAGAAGGTTAGCATATTTGTTTCCCCAAAACAGGAGCTACACATATTGCTAATTGAAGATTAAACAATCATACCTTTAGAATTGGGCAGATGAAGTGGTTAGGTGGGGATTGAACTATGGAAATCGAGTCTCGAGCCCTCTCGCCAACCTCCTTCAATCTCTCCAGTGCAGGAAGTACTTTATCTTTCAAATCAGGTCTATCTCTACGTCGAAGCTCAGCACAGCTCAGTCCCAGTTCAGCCAATGCCTTTGTCTCCTCAATTGGCCAATTCCCAGCCTCTTGGTCCAAAATTTCCAGTAAATGACCATCACTCAAAGCAGTTTCCACCACATGGGCCAGTGCCATTGCTGGCTTTGCAGTCAGCAACTGCAGAATCACCATCCCAAAAGCATAGACATCAGATTCTGGAGAGATTGACCCAGTTCTCTGATACTCGGGATCTATGTAGCAAAGTGTCCCAACAGGCCCCGTGTCCTTGCATGAGGTAGACATAGAAGTAGAATCTGAACGAAGCATTGTAGAAAGGCCAACATCACCGATCTTGCTTACAAGGTTGTAGTCAAGCAATATGTTTGCCGGTTTCAGATCGCGATGGATAATTGGTTTTGGCTTTGAGTTGTGAAGAAAGGCAAGCACTGAGGCTACTTCCCAAGCTATTCGGTACCTCTCAAACCAAGGGATAGGGGTTGTACCATTTTTCCTGAGCAACCTGTCCTCCAAGCTACCATTCTCCATGTACTCATACACAAGGCAACCGTGATCTACACATGCTCCAAGAAGGAGGAGTAGATGTGGATGATGAATTTCACTCAAGATTTTAAGCTGAAAGCCAATAGAAAAATAAAGAATTCAGTCAATATTTCGGTCGAAGTAACTCTACATTCCCCCTTTTTTCAGTTGACATCCTAGATGAATAATTGCACAACGCACAGTATGAATTGGACCCTTGATTACACAGGAACGAAGCAAAAAGAGTTGGTAAATTCCCCTTTATTTTCTATCTTGAGTGAAGTAGTGACTGCCCATTAGAAACTGGAAATCAATTGAATTGCAAAGTGAACAAGATTAATTAAAACTTCACAGTAATACTAGCACGTTTCTGTACAAGGATTAATCTTGAAGATTCTATTTTTATCTGTTGAGAAAAACGTCAAGAATATCATCTTAACTTCAAATGAAAGACTATGCAACTCAGCTACAGCAATATGAAATGGACAGCTTTCTTTTATGAAGCCCTGAAGATCGCTCAAGTACAGTAGAGCACATAAATAATTAACGCCCCAAAACATCTTAATAATAATTTTTAATGAAAACCTTTACATATACATAATATGTGTGCAGGTGTGTGATTAAGAAATAGCATTTCTTTTTTTTCATTTTACTAGCAATTTTGTTTTACCTCCTGCTGGAATTGCTTAGTCATGTGACTCCCTTTAGAGTGAAGAACTTTCACTGCGGCAGTTGTATGATGCAAACTGCATTTATAAACTGCTCCATATGCTCCCATCCCTATTTTAAGTTCTTCAGAAAAGGATGAAGAGGCAGACACAATCTCTTCCCATGTGATATTTTGGTATGACTGCACTGGAGCCACAAGAGCATTCTCAAGTTTCTCTTTCTCTTTTGCATCATGAATAGCCTTCATCTCTGCCTCTTTACGTTGGGAAGCTTCTCTTTCAGCACATTGTCTCACGTATGTGGCTTCTGTTACAGCAGCTTCATACCTCTTTTTCTCTTGTCTTGCTAATTCTTTGGCCATCTCCTCGTTGAGATTGATCTCCTTGAGCTTCATTGCTTCCTCCAATCGGTGTTTATTCAGATTGATCAGCTGATCAAAGAAATAACAGTAGCATGTCACTTCATTTGTGAAGTCCATTAGAGAGAGGAAGAAATGAGATAATCAGGAAAGAAGAAAATTGGAAATGCCCATTGGAGAGACTCGGTCCCATCCATAATGGTGCACCAGAATATAGCCAATTAACCACCAGGAGAAGGAACAGGTATAACAATTAGTAAGATTGATGATGCAGAATTAATGCAAACAACCAAAAGATTTATGTGCATAATCCTCCAATCCATTTTTAAGCAAAATATGCACATTCTGATCCCTTTATTAGCCAAAATATCATAATAATATGTTTTCTACGAAGATTGCCACTGAATCCATTGATTCTATATGACTCATGACCAACTCTTACAACCATATTCAGAGACAATGAGGGTGCTTTTTTTGGCAGAAAGAAAAATTAGGAAAGGTATAATTGGTTATGTATATTTGCGTGCAAGCGAGATAGGTAGACCCAGACTTGCATCAGACATCTTTCTATAGGTACTAATAGTATTGATGCATATAGAGTCCAGTCAAGCAAGCTCCACAAACAATTCCCAAAGTAAAAGGATATAATTTGCAATATCTGCAAACAATTTGGAAATTCTAGAATTGCAAGGAAAAAACAAATGGAGGCTATGAGTGCTTGCATGATGGAAGTCCTGGCAAGGCTTGGTTCTAAATTTTGTGTTATATTTCACTTCGGATAGCCATTAGCCTGAATGAGGAAAAAAACTCAGTTTAACTTATTTAATTCTAAATCCTTACTAGTTGGGGTCACCAACATAAATAGCTGAACATAGTGAAACTCATTATTTTCTATATATTTGCAGATAAGCTGGTTGCATAATTAGAATCTTTGACGAAAAGTGAAAGAAAGACAGAGAAAGAGAAGATGATGAAGTAATAAAATACCACAAACAAGTATCCATTGCTAGAATTCACCAATTTGGTCAAAATCCAAGATCTTGGAAAATCATTCTCTAGAGAGAAACAGCAGTTTAAAGGATTTTGAAGTCAATAAAACTATAAAAGAAAACAAACATTTACCTTCAAGGAGGCATCAATTGTCTCACTTTGAGCCATTGCATACATTCCTCGGGCATGTCTGAGTTCAGTTCTTAGCTTTTCTAGCTCAAAACTAATATTTTCCTGTCCATATAAGTGGAAGGAAACCCATATAAAACTTCAGAAATACAAACGATTGTTGTATTAATTTGCCAACCTACGCTGAAATCAATACACATTCATACATGTACAGATATATGGAAATTATACCCAGCCTTGCTGAAACACTTTTCCCTCAAAAGATTAAATAAATACTTTTTTGTAATACTACATATTGGTCAATAGAGAGCATTGTGCATTTCTCAATCACCATAAAGTATTCACACACGGTTACATTGACTATCTTCATCTGCCTTCTGCTAGCTCACAGGTAAAGATAGGTAAAGCGATAATTCTTCAGAGATTCATAAATTCATGACTCCAGCATGCATGCATTTAAAAAGAAAATACATACAACTCAAATAAAAAAAAAAGTTCGCACTAACTTTATAATAATTAATGAAACTTGTATGTCCCAACATTGTGGTGATGTTAAAGCTATTTCACATACAAGTTCAAGTTCAAGTCCAAAAGAAATATAATCTCCATCCAAAGCACAGGCAAGATCCAAAGTTCATCCCCATCAGATGAGCATTTTCGAAGACGTAACTCGTCAGCAATGCCAAAATACAGCTTTTGTACGATGTAGTCACAAGCACCATATAAATTCAAAAGAAATTAGAAAAGACTACCTGGGTCTCAGATGAAGGATACTCGGTGAGCATTTCTGAGGCGGAAACTTGATCAGAAACGCATGACTGATTATCTGTTGGCATGCTTTTGAAGATGGAGACCTGACGCATGGCATGTTCAGAATCTTCATTAGTGGGACAAGAACTCATATCATCCTTCCCTTCCTCAACATCTAAAGACTGGCATCTAGAATGGCTGGTTTCAAATGAACTTTTTCCTGTCTTAAGAAGGGTCTGGTTAATAGTTGCAAGAGCTTGAAATTGCTGCATTAGTAGGGAAGGAGAACGGGCATGATAGTAGGAAGCAACTGAACCAAGGTCTGTGCAAGCCAGAAAACAGAAGAGACGTATCACAACTTTCATCTGCTAATTTATCATCGTATTATTAGGAGCTAAGAATCTAATTAACTAAACAAAAAACCCATGCAATAGCAATGGATTACCACAGTTCAGTTCTAAACTTAGGGAACGGTGTGAATTTAAACATCCTTTAGAAAAAAATAAGTAATCAACAGGCCTTTAATATCCAATCTATAACATATAATTTTCGAAGTAATAGCTTTGTTCAAATGAGTAACGTCATCTATTCATGTGTTAAATGAGTATAAATTTGAAATAATTTGAAAGGTAAGAGATTTTTAAAGGTCATGAATGCTTCCTATTGTTCCATCTATAACTTTCATCTTCTTTCATGTCATCCATTTTTAAGCGAAAAGACAATAAATTTAAAATTAATTTGAAATATCATGGAATTTTTAAGGCCAAGCGTCTTCCTTCAACTATAACATTTTGCTTCCTTTACTATGTATATAATTCATTATAATTAGTGATAAAAAAAAATATCACATTCAAACAACTTCAAAATAAGGCTATAAACAATATTAAAAATAGAATATAATTAAAAATTAACTTTTTTTCCAAGCATTGCACTGGTGCATGACCAGTAAAAATAGATCATTTTGGAAGCATGATGCTTTGCTCTTGTCAAACTACTACATCTTTTTCCAACTCACAAATTCTTGAAGCAAAGGTCTAAATTCAATTATGATCACTTCAATCTTGGACTCCAACTGAGAAATTTCAGAAACTTAAAAGGCTATTTGTTGTTTATGGTTGATTATTCCCCCATGTGAAGTTTGCATGAAGTGCATATACCTGTCAGTGAACTGGAAGTGTAGCATGATGAACTTCTGGTAGAATAACTTGCCTCGCTACTGCCATCTTTAAGGCTTCTAGTTGTTTCAATATTCGATGGGCGTATAGAAGACAACTTTCCCTTTGAAATAGCATAGACTGTGCAGAATCTCGGAGTGCGGACTGAGATTTTCGAGGCTAGACCTTTAAGTTTCCTACAAACATTAAAGTTATCTTGTAATAAGAGCACTCAAGATGCATATAAGTGAGTTTATAAAGACATAGACAAAAACATTAGAGGGATATGTCCATCTTTTCTTATAAATAAAAAGCTGACAGTAAAGAGGATGCAAACCATGGGAAGCAAGTACCGTGTAAATAAGCCACGGTATGAAGCTCCTATAACCAACTTGTTGATACCATGCTTAGCAATCTCCTCTGCTATTGCATTTGCCACATCATCAGATTCAATCACTAGAACATCCACTTCCACCTATAACCAGAATGAAGCAAGTTAAGATCCTCTTCCAGGATCTATTCTAGATCAAATTCAAAAGTCATAATGCTAGATATATTACCTTTTTCTGAGCACACAACTTCTTGCAAGGAAGAAGCATTTCACTTGTTTGCCACTCCACATCCTTCATATAAGCTGCTGCCACCTCATCCCGAACTTGTGAAACTGGAATTGTTCCCACTGAAATGGCAGTGTCATATAGTCAGAAGAAAATTTCTAAGCGAAATCCATAGATTCTTTTCTTTTACTTGCACATAATAAAATGAAAAATGTAGTTCTTCTAAAGTCTGCACCGTTGTTAAATACTGGGTCAGTTTACATAATAAGCCTTGTTTTTATATGTTTTTATCTTTAGGTTGACGGTGGAATTCTATTCCTCCACCATAAGTGAGGGCTTCAATAAAATTGAGGTCTCATCCTCTTTCTTAAAAAAAACAAAAGGTTTACATAATGAGAAAGTAAATTTGAAGGACAGGAAAATCATCAGAAAGCTTGAGAACTTAGCTTACTGCCTGAAGAATATTTGCAATTTCCCTTTCTTCTTCCTCAAATCCCAAAGAAAAATACAATCAAGAAGTTATATTTATGCTTCAGACGAAAAGCAATTGTAAATTTTACATGAACGTATCAAACTAAACAAAAGCATGTCCGCATCTATTGTAATGTAACATGGATACTCATATCAGTTATTGTTAATCACTGAACAATACTCATGTTAATAACCTTCGAGGTGGGAAAAAAAAGCATCACTTTAATGACTTACTTAAACTGATCAAAAGCTTCGCTTACATTGAGTTAAATGATTTCTACAATTCTTATGCCTCTGTAGTTTTCAAATGCTGCATAACATTTCCCCCATCCTCTGAACATATAAACTTAAAAGGCAGAGAGCTTACTAGGTGTGGGAACTGAATTAATCCTTGCACGGACGTGCATCAGCTTGAAGGTAGCCTTTCCCTCAGGAACAAACTTCTCCAGTGCCCATTTTACTGCATATTTGCTTTTTCTTTTTCCGTTGATGGCTACTGCAACAACTAAAGATGATGAAGGCAGTGGTGCAAGGTTGTCATCTGCTTCAATTTCGCTTTTATCCATGGCAGTGCTCCTTGCTAAGAACGTTTCTTTGCAACTTAACAAAGGAAAGCCTACAGCAGTCCTAGCCATGAATCAAATCAAAAGCAGGTGTTCAGAAAATTTTAGCACTGGAAAAAAATCCTGAAGAATAAAGGTACCCTTCGTGGTAAATTGATTAACAACTGAACATCTACTTAAAAAAAAAAAAAAAAAAACTGCTCATCGGAGATATTTGCAGTTGAGACAAATGAATTGTCTTTTTGTTTTTTCAAATGCCCCTATGGTATGTCAAAAACAAATTTTACAAAAGAAACACACAAAACAACGTGTCGCTGGAATAGAAACAGCAAATAAATGTAAGAACCAAGAACCGAAAATTGAAATATACTTTTTCCTCGGCAGATAGAAAACAGAAGATATCAGACAAAATAAAGCCCAGAAGCTATAAACCTCTGATTGCTCGAAAACAAAAGTTCAAAACATGGAATGTTATTACGTTTATACCCCATTTCAAAGAGCACAAATTTCAGAGAGAGAGAGAGAGCATTTCTCCTGTGACATACTTGACTTCGAGAACCCGGAGATGAAACTTCAAAAGAACACTGCTCCTACTCAAACTCCGTGATAAAACGAGAGAAATTCAACAACCCAATAGCTTATTATGCATGGCCTAGAGAGATGAAAATTCATGACATAGCAGCCAAATATGCAAAGACAGGTTTAAGGTTCAGTCTTGATTCTTTTTCCTATTTTAAACCCCGAAGAAAGATTCCACGAAAATATTACTCAAACTTCATAGAACAAGAAGAATTTTATAAACCCAGAAGGACTCGCATCCACAATTCCACATCCATGAAATGACAAACGTTGAATGCAAAACAAAATAACCAGAAAGTACACATACAGAAACGGCTAAATCCTCAAAACAGAACAGAAACTAAACCGCACCCACCATCCATCTCTTCAAAACGATTTTAAAAGTCCAAACACTATTTTCGGTCACCGGTTATTTCACAAATATAAACAATAAAAACAAATTTCGTCACATCTATAAACAAACAAACATACTTTTATGGATATAACAGGATAATCAAGGTTTGAGATGACGTGACAGACTGCCCAAGAAGAAATTCATTCCTGCCAATTACCAGCAACAACTTGTAGGATTGGGCTTCCTTTTGTTTTCAACAAGATTTTCCACCTTCCCATTTCCAGACGGTAATGACTATTTAACTCTCACAACTATTTAGACTTGAAGAAAACTACTGGCAAAAAACTTCCTAATAATTCGTGGAATTTAATTAAAATAAAAGAATTAAAAATATATTTTTCACAACTGATTACAAAAAAAATGGAGTAGTTGTTAACGTCACGTGTTTTGGCAGTTCATGCGATCTGATCTGATTTTTGACCCAGCACAACGCTTGGATTTTCTTGTTTTGTTTTGGATGCACTGTGAGATGTGGGGTACATGAACGTACATCCTTGGCAACTGAGACCTGACACCATGACATTAAACTCAACTCATATCCATGGTCGCTAGTTGTTCGAGAAAGAAAAAAAACTGCAGTGAAACTTCCGTGGAATCAATCAAGGCTACGCGTTCTAGTCCTAGAAACATTTGGGATGCTTGAGGAATATACTTTTGGTTTGGAAATGTTTCGAAAACTTCATGGAAAAATTCTTATCGTCAGTACTATTCATTGTACATATCTCACGTCTTATAAAAAAATAAGATAAAAGTTATCGGTTGTGAGATATGTGAATGAATAATAATTTATGTATAATAAAATACATTTATAAAATTTTAGACATAAACTCTATATTTCTGTGCATAAATATGTAATTTTGTTCTTTTATTCTCAAATTTCATGAAATATGAGGATAAAAAAATAAAATTATATGGTTTTAAGTAGTATGTAAAGTGTGGAATTTTTGTATAGCATAACTTTTTATATATAGAGCAATAGTACGTACAATCTCTAAATAAAGATTGTAATGTAAGTCTAGGTAATTTTATCTTTAAAATTTTTTAAAATTATAAAAAGAGTAATGCTACGTACAGTTTCCATTTTGGAGATTACAATGCAAGCTTAGACAATTTTATCTTTAAATTTTTTTAAAATTATAAAAATATTCATCCTAAAATTATATTTTTTCTCATTTAATAAAATGTCTGCACATACAATCTCCAAGTAGAGACTACAACTAGAATTTATCGTAAAAAAATAAATTCAATCAACAAAATAAATTATGTAAATTAATTAAAAATAAATTCAATTTTATAAAAAATGATCTTCTTTTAGTCTTTAAGTAAATTTTTATAATTTGAATTTGTTTTTAATTAGTTTAGGTGATTATGTTAGTTGATTGAACTTTTTTTTTAATTAATTTATATAATTACATTAATTGATTGAATTTTTAATTATATAAAAAATCATATTTTAAAGTTTTTAATCTAAAATCAAATAGCAAAATAATAATAATAATAATAATAATAATAATAATAATAATTAAATAGTAAAATAGTAATAAATAATGTATAAAGATATCGTTACCCAAATATAAACCTAACACAATCTTCCCGCTAGTCAACTCAATATCAATTCCCAGATTCAGGTTTCCCAAAAGGTTCCTTTGGACAATTGGTCTAGAATCTTAACTCTCATTGTAAAAATATTTTATCTCATTTTATTTTATTATTATAATTTTTTTAAATATAATAAAAATATTTTATCTCATCTTATCTTATATTATCATTATAATTTTTTTAACACTACTACTACGTACAACCGTAATTTCTAACTATGATGTAATCAACTGACTGCCACGTCAGATGACTAAAAAAAACAAAAACAAAACGGACGAAAGAAATGTGAAGAAGAGAAAGTAGCCCACGCTATGTAGAAAGAGGTTGAAGGTGAAAGTGTTCTCCATGAATCTCTCATGGCCAAACCATTTAGTGATTTTCTCTTCAACAATTTATAAAACATTTTGCATGCATTCTTAACCCATGTCGTAATAGCTCTTCTACATTTACACCATTTTTTCTTTGATACAACCAAACTAACAACAAGTTTTTAAGACTTCAAATACAAGAAAGTGCACCACTATTAAGATTAATGAAATCAAGGTTGATAAGGAGACCCTTGATATGCTTGATGCTCTTGGTATGACTGATATCCCTGAGCTTGTTGAAGTCGAAGCCTGTTGTTCCTGCACAAATGTTTAGTTGTGATGCACATGGTGCTCCGAGGAGGTACTGAAATGGTTGAGTCTTTGTTCTTTTTAAGAATTAATATCTTAACTTCTATTGAAGTACTAGATTCTTTTTGGTTAGTTTTGATGCTTTGTTATAGTGACGAGGTATTCGGATTGTTAGTTTTGGCCAAAATTGAGTGTTTAGATGTTTTTAAAGTATAAGAAAGTGAGTTAATTGAAACTGGTTCTGGAACCCAAACTCAAATTCTCCAGAACTCTCTAGCCCACACTGATCCTTTTTTTTTTTTTCTTTATTGTGTAATTGTGAGTTTTTCACGTGATGAAGAAGAAGCTTGCGATGCGGAACAATGAGTGTGGCGTTGTTACCATCCATGAGGAGTACCAAGGAGTTCCTGATCCTCACGCCTGCGAAAAACATAAATGTGAGGAAAATCAATAAACTAACTAAATCAATTTGTTAGATTAAAAAATTTCTCTATTTCCCCCAAAAAATTTCTCAACAACCAAACAATGGGCAACCAAACTTGAGGGTTTGGAGTGATTTCAGAACAATGGACATGATATTTAAGCATGTGGTAGAGGTAGAGGCAAGGGGCCATGGTATGCTTCCGTTCATGCAAAAAAGTCATCTCTAGAGTTTAGTAACGGAATGATTAGCATTTTCGAGGGAGAGGGAGATGGAGATGGAGGGAGGGAGGGAGAGAGGGAGGGAAAATGAAATTTCAAGGGAGAGAGAGGGGGAACAAAATGGAGAGGGAGAGGAATGAGAAAATGAAACAGGGGTGACATATACACGTCGGTTACGCCCCAGTTGCATCTATCATTTTTATTTTTTAAATTCTCATATAAAATATAATAAATAATTTAATTTTTTTTAAACATCAAAATAATAATAATATTAAAAAATAATATTTTATTTAATTTTTAATTTTTATCTCCTATCAATTTACGTCTCATTTGGATTGATAACCAATCTCAACTCATCTCACTACTATTTATTACTATTCACACTCATTAATTTTAATTTATAAATCTCACTATTATTCACAATTTATTTTATTATTATTCACAATTCATCCCATTAATATCTAACTTGAAGAAGAAGAAACAGCATCAACAATAACATCACACGATTCAAATGGCACATATTAAGAGTGCCCTCAAAGCCCTAGGTTTACTCACAATTTTCTTTCAACATCATTCATTAGTCAGTTTGACGACAAAGTTGATGTGAAATTTGTTTAGTAATTGATCAGTTTGATCTGACGAAGGCACGAGTTTCCGAGAAAACGACGAGACGGAGACAATATTGTAAGAAGTCGTTGCTCGCTCGATCGTTGTTTATGATCAAATTTATTTTGAACTTCGTGTATCACATTGTATTAAGAAACTTATCTCTTCCTAATTGATTCGTCTAAATTACTGGTTTAGCTTCGGTTTAGATACATAAAATTTTTTATCTCATTTTATTATTATAATTTTTTTAAAATTTTTATATAAAATATAATAAATAATTAAATATTTTCAAATTTTAAATTTAAAAAATTATATTCTAATAATATTTTATTCAATTTTTAATAAAAATATTCTAATAATATTTTTAATAATATTATTACGCACGTTCTCAAAACCTTACAACCTTACAAACTATAAAATAAAATTTAATTTTGAAGTAGATCATTGTGTATTTAAAATTATATATTTAAATATTTACGCGGGGTAAGAAAAAGAAAAAGCCTGCAAATATATTTTCAGTACGTACCTCACATAGTAATTAGCTTGGCAGCAATCACGAGTTATCGGGTGCATACTGATCATACACCATCTCTATTAAAATTATTAATTATATATTAAAAGTAATAAAGCTTTATGAGCTAAGTGCGACCTATGTGTGTGCATATATATATATATATAATTTTTCGTTGATACTTATTATAAGTACTGTTCGACGATAATGCTTGTTATTTTAGCGTTAACCTATGGATGTAAACATGCATATATGGTGATAATTAATGCGACATGGTGCATGGGAACGAATTAATCTAACAATTTTGATCGAATATCGATCCTATGTTAATCTTGATCACTCGAAGTTCAGAAAATACTCGTGCATGCTAGCTTAACTTATTACTCGAGTAATTAAATACATGAGCTCGATCGGTCCTAGTTCCATATAGTAAAGAATACTGTTGAATTCAAAGACTAGTACTACTCGTGCTTGACGAATTTAATGCAAAACGTGCCTTACGGTATAGATTTTCCGAAGTAGTTAAATAAATATATAGATAATTAATGCGTGTCAGTGTGATACCCATGTGCAAATTAAGGTCATCTTTGACTGCTGTATGTACGTCCAATGTAGACTTACAAGTAAATCTTGTTCGATATATCTAGTCATGTCAAAGTACTTAAATGACAGCTGTTTCTTCACTTGGTGGTAATCCTCGGAACCTTCAAAGAAAGCTAGCCAGTAGCCAGCCACGTATTATATATAATATATATGGAGATTAGGGTAGTCACGTTTGGTGGCCACCAAAATGTGAGTTCCAAGTAAGGAAAATAAAGTACATGACTTTATCATCCTATAAATTAGGGGTGGGTAAAATTTCGAGAATTCTAATTCCGTCCAATTTCTGTTTCGATGCCGACTCCGATAGAGTTGGAGTTGTCAGAATTCAGAGCTATTCCGAATAGTGATTCGGAGTCCGACTCAGAATTTTTTTTTAAACCCAGCTGTAAAACGACGTCGTTTTACAGCTGGGTTTAAAAAAAATTATTGAACGACACTGTTCCACTTAATATGGAACGGCGTCGTTTCATATGTCTTCCTAAGGAAGCCTTCTCCTCATACGTTCCCCTCCTTTTTCTTCCTTCTCCAATTTTTTTTCTTCTTCCTTCTCCCTTCTCTCTCGCGTCTCCCGTCCCAATGACTGAACCATCCCTTCTCTCTCGCGTCTTCCGTCCCAGTGCCAGCATGCCGTCGTTCGTCGTTGCTCCTCTGTGCCGTCGTTCCTCGTTGCTCCTCTATTCAGCTTCCACCTACGGTGAGCCCTAAATAGCTAAATTTATGAGCCCTAAATTTAATTCAAGCACGTCTCTTATGAATTGGAGCCAGCAGTTGTGATTCTTGTGAATTGGTTGTATTGAATATTCAATATAGTCCCAACACGACGCTCAAAACCCTGAATTTTACATTGTATTGCAGACTTGCGCTCGAGCGAGGTGTCGAGCGCAAGTCGAGTGCACGTTGTATTGAACATTGGCTCGAGCGCCACGTCGAGCGCAAGTCGAGCGAACCTCTCTGGATGGGTTTTGCTCGAGTGTCACGTCGAGCGCACGTCGAGCGAACCTCTCTGGATGGGTTCCGCTGAGTCGAGCGCAAGTCAACCGAACCTCGATGTAATAATACATCGATACAATAATATATTATGATACAATAATACATGTCCTATTGTATAATACAATAGCCTAGTTTATTTTTAAACTAATTTTTTGCTTCTAATTTAATTTTTTCAGCTTCATTGGTTGTGATATGGATCTTAGACATAGTGGAGATGATCGTCTACAAAGGGATGTGGCGGATGCCAATGCTACAACTCCTACACCGGTGGGTATTTCCACCCCTAGAGCTACATTTAGGGCAGCTACATCTAGAGCAGCTACATCTTGTGCGAGTAGTCGATTCCCACTCCCAGTTGATATAGAGGATGAGGATATGTTCAACGAAGATGAGGAGATGCCCATTGAGCAAGATCAACCACCACGACCTTCTAAAAAAAGGTCGTGGACATGGGAGCATTTCACCAAAATTCCTGGTGAAATTGCGAACCCAGTAGCAAGATGCCATTACTGTGGATCACTTTGTGGATGCCATTTGAAGAAGCAAGGTACCAGTGTGTTAATAGCACATCTAAATGGTTGTCAACGATATAAGATAGCGAAGGGATTGCAAGCCACTAATCAGACCAACCTCAGTTACCAAACTTCTACAGCCACTGATGGTACACAGACTAAGAAATTGGTCATCCCTCAATACAGTGAGAAGATGTTGAGGGACATGCTTGCAGAGATGATAATTACTGATGAGATGCCATTTACCGCAGTCGAGAAAAGAGGCTTTCGAAAGTTTCTAAATTTTGTTGAGCCACGATTTCCCATTCCATCACAGTATACAGTGATGCGAGATTGTATGAAGAGGCATGCGAAGGACAAGGAGGAGATGAGGAAGATGTTTATTACCACTGGCCAGAGAGTGTCTTTTACGACTGACACATGGACTTCCATACAGAACGTCTGCTACATGTGTATCACAGCACACTATATTGACAGTGAGTGGATTTTGTATAAAAAAATTATTAGTTTTAAAGAAATTGTGGATCATAAAGGTGCATCAATTGGGGCGAAGATGGATTATTGTTTAAAGGACTGGGGAATTCGAAAAGTGCTGTGTATTACAGTTGACAATGCCAGTGCGAATGAAACAGCAATTGATTGGTTTAAGCGGAACACGACGGTGAGAGATGATGTCATTCGGGCCCACGAGTTTATTCACGTTCGATGTTGTGCTCATATCATTAACCTCATAGTTGTTGATGGATTAAAAGAGGTTCATGATTCCATAACTCGAGTCCGCAACATTGTACGATATGTGAGGGGTTCCCCTCAAAGGCTTGCCAAGTTTAAGGCAATAACAGAAGATCTGAAGATTGAATGTTCTAGTATGCTGTGCTTGGACGTTCCGACTCGATGGAATTCTACATACATGATGTTGGATGTGGCACAGAAGCACCAAAAAGCATTCGAGCGGATGGAGGTCGAGGATGGGGGCCTGAGGTATGCTTTGTTGGAGCCAGCAGGACGGGGGCTCGGTGCGCCGGACGCACATGATTGGACCAGTATGAGTTATTTTGTTGAATTTTTAAGAACTTTTTATGAGATAACCATGCGGCTATCTGGATCCAAATATACGACTGCGAACTCATTTTTCAACGAGCTCTCGGAACTTCACTTCCAGTTGGAAAATAGTTGTACTGACTCTGTTGGATTGTTATCTGCTATGGCTACGAGGATGAAGATCAAATATGATAAAATTGGGAGAATATTGAGAAGATAAATAGATTGCTATTTGTGGCTGTGATCCTTGACCCCCGAGTTAAGTTGGCCGTTCTAGAATTTTGGGTAAATTCCGTCCTCGAGGCAATGAAGGCTACAGAGTTTATTAAATTACTAAAAAGTGATGTTGATGACTTATATCATCACTACAGTACTAGTGCTCAGCCTTCATCAGCAGTTGGTAGCTCCTCACATTCGAGGCCGACAGGATTGACAGTTTCCTTAGGTGATACTGACCCATCTGTAGGGGTTAGATGCAATCGTATTATACAGCAGTATCATCAACTCATGTCAACAAGGAATATTATGCATTGTATATCTGAGGTTGAACGATATTTTATGGAAGCTGTCGAGGCACCTAGTGATGTATTTCAGTTATTAACTTGGTGGAAAGTTAATTCCACCAAGTATCCAGTCATTTCCCGTGTGGCCCGAGATGTGCTAGCCATTCCTGTCACTACGGTTGCCTCAGAGTCGGCATTTAGCACTGGAGGTCGCGTGTTGGATGTTTATCGGAGTTCATTGTCACCGTCAACCGTGGAGGCCCTCGTTTGCACACAGAATTGGATAAGTGAAATGCCTATTGGACTAGATATCGTTGGCGTTGATGCCGAAAGCTATAGGCTTGAATCAGGTAAGTTTATATGCTTTTAAATGATGATTTAATTATTTTTAATGTTTCTAACTTCTAATTTTTATGATTTTATAGATCTAATTGTGAACCATATCATAATTATCGATGATTGAGAGTTTGAAACGGACGCTACTTGAGAGTTGGGATGGAGTTGAGAGAACCTCATTTCTTGGTAAGAATCAAATTATTATTTTACCGTATTCAATTTTTTATTATCAAATTTTTTTCATCTATTGATTGCTACTTTCTATCTTCATTTCAGGCATGACCAATGGGACAAAAAGTATTTGAGTGAAATCCGTGTTTAATCGAATTGTAGTTATATTTCAAATTATAGTCATATTGTTATTACGTTATAAATGAGACTGTTATAACTTATGGCTACATCATACATGTTATTTACTTTTTAAACTATTTATATAGTTATATTTATGTAGTTATATCCCGAGCAAAGACGTAAGATAAGTACTCTTTATTCTATAATTTCTATTAGTACTTATCCATCCTCTCTTAAACGTTTAGAATTTATTATCCAACTGAAATTAATCGAATTATAGAAATTCGTACCATCATTCTTTTTTATGAAATTTTAAATTTATGTAATTTTCAACTCATGAGTCATGAGCACTTTTAATGCTAAATTTCAGGCGGACATAAAACAAATTAAAGATATAATCAAAATTCAGTAACAAAATCAGAACGAATATTTAAATTATTGAAAACTCTTGAATAAACCAAATATTTGTAGATCGTTTCACTTTTTAAAAAAATATATATGTTGCTCACTATTTGAAACGAAATTGAACAATAAAATTTAAATAATAATAAAAAAAAGAACAAAATTTCTGAAATTGAGTTCAGAAATTTTGTTCGGAGTCGGAGCTCCGGCCTCCGTTCGGAACTCCCTCCGAACTCCGATCGGAGTTCCGATCGGAGGTCGGAGCTCCGACCTCCGATCGGAATCGGACTCCGACTACGTTCAGAGTCGGAGTCAGAGGGGAAATTCGGCTCCGACTTTTGTCAGAGTCGGAGGTCGAAAATGACAACTCCGACTCCGTCGGAGTCGGAGCCCACCCCTACTATAAATTAGATTATGATAATCACTTTTTCATCTTTCATTTATATCGTCACATTTATCGAACTGTCAAACGTTGATCAACATATACTGATCATATATTTCAAAAAATTATATACTGATCATAAGTAGTAACTTAACCTTCTATTCATCTCATTATTACAACTTTATCAAATTTTTACATAAAATATAATAAATAATCTAATTATTTAAATCCTAAAATATTAATAATATTAAAAAATAACACTATAATAATATTTTATTTAATTTTCATATAAAATCATCTAATCTCATCTTACTGTCCAAACTGGACCTTAGTTTCATTTCACTAGTCATTCAGTCTTAATAAACCATTAAATGGTACAGAAAAAAAGGCATATAAAATGTTACCAAATATATCTGGTTTGAAGAAGAAGGAAAAAAATGGAGAGATCATTCACTAGCCCATAAAATTCGGATGGATTATATCTATTTCATCCCCTTATATGTTTAAGGACCACTGGTCTACTTGTCTTATCCTCGCCGGCCCATGCATGAAGATATTTGTGAGTAGAAAGAAAAACATCATGATGATGGCAAGCCCCAGAAATATAAATTGTTCCTCTCTCTCGGAAGGCCAATCTGTAAACAACGTAAATCCCAGACGAGTATTCTTGCTTCCCAATTTACAACCAAATGTCAAAAGAAAACCTTCTACTTACAAGTCGATTCGATACGGGGATATATATGTATGTGCAATTTAACAAGTTTCATGCATGTTTATCAATACTATAGACAAATGCCATGGTAATTAGGGCTCCAACACATACATCACAATATATAATATATTGCAGAGTATTTTGCAAGATATGTATAATGTGCATAAAAAAAATAAAAATAGCGGATTAGTGCTATGGTTTGTATACTGCCATGCCGAAGCACGGTTTTGCCATTTCCACGTCACTCGTGAAGCCTAATAAACTTTGTCCGTATAACCGTATAGTAAAGCCAGTTCACCATAAATCAATTCACAAATCACAATACAATTACTTAATTCAGTCTAAAATGCAACGCTTACAAAACTCAGATCATTCCTCCATCCGCACTCACACTCTTGTTAATGATAACAGCATTTGCAATCACACAGACGAGAATTTCAAGGCTATATATAACAATGAATTTGTAAAGTATAGAACTATCAATATTCTGAAGATATGCATGGGTAAAATACCATTCCTCAAGCGGCAAAAATTCAATACTCATTTTAATCCTAGTTCCAGTACGCCCTGATCCCTAAATACAACATATAGACCAATATACAGTAATTCTGTCTACTTTAACGAACATCACATCCCGTGCTGTCCCATGATCATCACGACCAGATTTGGAATTCATCCTTGCCAAATAATTGGTGATGTATGAGAAAAAAGTCATTCCAATTCATCTCCAAATCGTCTCATTTGCATCTGTGAAAATTGCATTGTGGTGTTCTATAAGACACTGAACAACCTCAATAGCACCAAAGTCAACAGGCATGCCATCGTCCAAGGGAATGAGAGAGGATGCGTCCATAGCTTCACCCTCCTCTGTATCCATGAGGTTAAGGAAAGAATAAGGACTTACCAGTTAAAAAAAAACTCAGCAAATAGCTTTGCGTAATCCAACATTTTTTATCAGTGAAAAAAAAACCCCTAATAGTATATATAACAAATAAGCATTTAGTTGATATTAAGTTCCCACAGATACTCTACAAAGTCAGTCTTGACTCACAAAATAAAAAGAACATAAAAAAAAAAACTTGTGTGGACATTGTGATCTCGGTTCTACAATAATATAGCACCAGGGAAAATGAAAAGAAGGAAATTTCCAGATAACCCTTGCAATTCAACTCAAAAAGAAACAAAAGCTTGACATTTATTATCAGCCAATCCCAGAAAAAAAAAACACAAGTTTTTTATGACTGATCCATTGTTTAAATATAATGTAGAGATATCATCCAACTTGAACAAGTTGGGAACCTCTCCAAGGCAGAGACCTTTGGACCTACCCCTACAAAGTAAATCCCGGTCTCATGCGCACTCTCAGAAGTTTTCCTACATGAACTGATTAAATCGCAGACTTTTCATCAGGGGTGATTGAACAAGATATTCCCAATCACCCCTTTAAAAACCCTTCAATACTAAAGTACATAATGTTTTCTACTTTTGTACAATGAGTCCCAGTTTTTTTTTTTTTTTTAAATGAAGAGTCTCAGTTTAAGTTCATTGCATTTCGAGGTGGGGTTGTAAAATTCGTTCCAAATTGCAGATGCATAAATGTTATGATTCATTCTCGGGGTGTAAAGAGTCTCATATAAAGAAACAAGTTAGTCATATACAACATTAGCACAATGTTGTGATCCCAAGCATTGCAATGGTCTTTCCATTCGTACACATGTAAAGCATATGTAATTAAGCCCATGAAAAATGAAATCCATTGAAACAAGAGCCTAGATGCCCCACAGATTTATTCGACCTTCTGGAGTCACAGACAGTGAGATGCAAGAGCACGCTAGCCTAGGCACAAAGTTGATATATATATATATATATATATATATATGAACAAACTATAGGAAACAAGACTACTAACCAGCAAGCATGTCCCATGCACTGTAATTAGGCGGGGGATCCAAATTTTTGGAAGGACCATTGGATGGTTCACTCCAATATTTCTTATAAAATTCCGGTTTCCGTCCCCTCTGCCAAATAATAAGGGGGGCCATGTCCATCGCAAGGCTTCGGACATCCATCTGTAGAGAGGTTAACAACAATTGAGAAAGCTTATGAAATGCATATTATGGAATAATAATTTTATTCACTGTTCCACAGTAGCTCATTCAGCAAGAAAAAATAATTAAAATAGAAAATAATTATTGATCGAATTGCCATAACAGAATTAGACGAGGATTTCTATAACTTGCCAAATGAAAATAAAAGCTGCACAAAGTGACAAACAACAGATACAACTAACAATATTTCCTTCACGATCAATATGGAGGAGCAGGTTAACTACGAAATAAGTCAAATGAAGAATTCCCCACCAGAATCAGAGGCAAATAATTAGGGAAAAGTAGTTTTTTAACCAGTGAAGATAAAAACAAAGCAAGCAGCAAAATGCATATCAAAATATGGGGTGTCTTAATCATTATAAACACGATTCAATAAGTTTAGATGCTGCATGGTATGAATTTTTTAATAGATCAACTGAATAATCCTCTTGGTGTTTGGAAAGAATGCAGTAAATATCATCCTCTATCAAGTCAGAAGTTCATATCTAATAAGCAAATGCCTCAGCTTACACAATCAACCACTATAGGTGGCATTGACGGTCACAACCCCACCCCAATTCATAGAGAGAGAGAGAGAGAGAGAGAGAGAGAGAGAGAAGATTCATACCTTGTTAAGAAGTGACTTCTGGCTAACACGGAGTAACAGAGCAGTAATAAATTCCAGGGTCATGTAGTTTACAATAGGAAGCCTCTTAAGTATGTTTCTCATTGCATGTATGCTAGAACGGGCACCTTTGATCTCATTATAAAGCTCAAATGTAGTTAGTGGCTCAGGAAGGCAGGCTAGATAGCATTTTATTAGAGCTGCTATGTCGACTGGATTTACTCCCTCTGGTAATGACGCATTTGAATCTGTAATCAACATCTTATGGCATTATATCACAGCATGAGATAATAAGATCATCAAAATTGAATAAATGAAGACAACAGATAAGATACCTTGGTTGTATATTGAAACCAATTGTTGAATGACCTTTTTATCTCCTTCAGACTTTAAAAGGTCTGGTGAGTTTAATCCTTAAAAATCAACAAAAAATAAGTTACTCTCAGAAAATGAAATTGAATTGAAGCTCATTTGTTAATGATTTAGCAAAGTGTACTTTGTCTAAATTCAATTACCAGATACTATGAGATAGTCTGCACATTTGACCAAAATATGGGGAATGGGCCTGCTGGATTGTTGTTGTTGCACTGTGACCTCAATTGGAACTCCAAATACTAGGAAAGAAAAATAAAAAATAAAAAAATAGGGGAAATATCACTATACAGACCAGAAAAGGTCATGTTGATAGCCCAAGCCAAAAGTCTAAATTAAAAGCATTCCTAAGTTATTACAGATCTGCCAGGATAGAAGTGCTAACATAGAACAAGATTACAAACCAACATATATTGGAAGTTCCAACCACCACCAGAATCTAAAAGAATAGCGTCACTACTTAAAACTGCACCTACATAGAAAAAAGTCTCCAATATCACAAAACTGAGGAACTTTTACTTCTTTTTCTGGTTGCTAGAATGTAATTAAGTTTTTTCTTTTGTATACTCCCTGTCTACTTGGACAATGCCTATTACATTCTCTTCAATAAAGCTACTTTTACTTAAAATAATAAATAATAATTAAAAAAAAAAAACAGAGAAACTTTTACTATCTCAGTTTCATTAAATTAACATAATGACCATCTCCTAGGCAGCAAGCCTTTCTAGAGACAATCAATTCAAGTTCAACGGGAAGAAGTTAGAATAAAAAAGCACACCAAATTAAAAACACTATTTTAAAAGCTTAAAATGATCCAAGTTTAAGTAACTTACCATCAGTGCTAGCAACTCCCTGCAAGTGAGCAAAACAACATAAGAATTTTGAAACTTAGTGATGGACAGAGAGAGAACCAAAAAAATATGAAGAACAAATGGGAACAAGAAGAGGAATAAGAACTACTAGTTGCCTCAGAATCCTAATACCTTCTGCCATCTTTCAATGTCAGTCAAGATGGTCTTACTTTTTTGCGCAGTCTTCTTTGCCACCTGGAACAAACTCAGCATCTCAGATGTGTCAGTTCAAATTATGTGACACATCAAAGATGTCAGGCAAGCGATAATTCCACACATCGGCTCATTAGCCCCAAAACAATCAAAGATGCGTCATTTTAATTTTGACTGCAGATAATTCCACACAAGTAATAATGAGTCATTTTAATGTAGATAATAAAACAAACAAAGATGCTGCATTAAAATGAATATATCTTAAAAGAACTCAAACGACTGAAAATAATAATTCCATACATGAGCTCATCAGCCCCAAAACAACTACAGACATCACTCTTTCCAATCTTAATTGGAAAATTTGATTAATATGAAGAGCAAGTAAATAATTCAAATCAACCAAAAGTCGACTATCTTGGTTTTGCCAGGTTTTACAAAAGCTTATTTTCAACTGTGCATTGATAGGTTCAGCGTTAAGGCTTAGTCGACTCTTGTTCAACTTCAACCAAAGATAAGTGCGTCTTGGCATCAATTTTCAGAAGATTAAATATATTGAATTATAGATAACACTAAAGAACACTTTGAGATGCAAATCAATCGGATACACCTCTAAAATTCTTCAGACTCAGACTTCAAAGAAAAAATGTCAGACAAGTCACCTCGGCTCTAACTCTTAACTTTCACAATCTATTCTGTATGACTCGAACAAGAAAATTAATACGAGAGTTTTGAAATGAAGGAAAGGTCTAGTTGTTTAGCTAAATTTACCTCTTCAACTTTTGTCTTCCCGACGACAACCTTGTCCTTTGTCTCGGAGACGCCCTTCCTAAGCAATGTACCGGTGGTAGCAGCAGCGGATATAAGACGTTCCTGAACGGCGTGCCTTGTGGATGGCTGCTGTAGAAATGCCCATCGACTTTTCACCATGGAGCCAACACGCTCCGCCACATCAGTGAAGTTGTACTTCGCATCCTTTGCAACCTCCCCCACAAATGTCCCGGCCGATTGCCTGGCTTCTTTAAGCTTCACCCCTGCTTTAAAAACCTTAATTTTAAATATATACATATAAATAACCAAACAAGAAAATAAAAGAGGGCAAACAAGAAAAATTGGGTACAGCTCGATATGTTTACGTGCTTATATTACCTATGAGTATATGAATTCCATACCTGAGGAAGAAAAGAAACCGCTAGCCTTCTCCTGCCACTGAGGCGATGTGACGGACGGCATTGCAGCAGTCGCAATCACCAGAAATCGAATTCCAACAAGAATTCCTATAAGATATGTAGGTAACAATACAAGTGTCAGAGATTCAATTTATTCATTTTTCAAAAAAGAAATTATATATACATATCCTTAAGGCTTTTTCCGATCACGAAGGAAACGTACTTTAGCTTCCAATAAAGATCAAAAGTCGACGAAACAAAAGAAAAAAAGAAAGATATAAACCCTAATAATGGAGAAAGAAAAAGGAAGGAAATGATTCACCTTCGGTTGACGACTAATCGGAGGAACTCGAGCAAAATTCGAAAGCCTGCCCTGCCCAGCCCAGCCAAGACAGACGAGGCTAGAAAGAGAATGGGTCTACAAGTCGTTACGACGTAGAGAGTGACATTCAATTGCCGTGGGAAGGTAGGATAGTTTAAAGTAGAGCCGTCAGAAATTTTGTTTGATAGCACGAACCAATGAAATAAAGCCACGTATGATTTTCTCGTAATCTTCTCCAGTGTTTTAACGGTTCTCTCCCCGTGGTGTTTCCACCTGGCAATATTTTCAGCGACTGTACTGCTAAATTGAAATAAAAATAAATAAAAAAAATCTCAGCAAATAAAAAGAGAAGAGAAGGGATCTAATGACAAAGGAGAATTAACTTCTCTGTCAATAATCAATGTCACGCAACTGCACAACTGTTAGCCCTATCACCGAATCTCATATTTCTAACTACTGAGAAGTTGACCTGAGTTAAATAAATTGATCCTAAAAATAATTTTATTAAAAATTTATTAGATTTATTTTATAATAAAAATAATTTTATAATATGATAAATCATATCAAATTACATCAATTTATGAAATTATTTTCATATAATTATTTTGTAGTTAGAATATTTCTCTAAAAAATATGCTATTGTTACGGGAAAAAAAATTCTCCTCCTTTTTATTTAAAAAAAATATTTGATAACTTATACGATATGTTAAATTATAAAATTATTATTATTATTATTATTATTATTATGAAATGGATAGTTTGGGGTATTAAGCATAAACACGAGGGGAAAAAAACTAATTATTGCTAATAGCCAAGGACGACTTTCACTCTCCGACAAGGGAGGAAATAGAAAATCCTTGTCGGAGATAGAAAATCTGGTTTGGAAGGCCAAGTTAAAAAAAAATAATTTTAGAGGATCAAATACTAATTTTTATATAATCTATTCTATAAAAATACTCTTTAAAACTTAATTTTCTTTAAATTTTAAAAATTTTGGGGACTAAAATCTCTTAATAGTTCCGCCCCTACTCTTCCATCTCTTGATTTTTATATTCTTAACGTATAACATATTAGGATTTAATTTGTAAGAAAAATTTTAAAATTAAATTTTCTTACATAATAGTACGGGAGAGGATATAATCTTTAGCCAAAATTTAAGTAGCCTTGCTTTTAGGCCAACCAAACAAAAGGAAGAAGCGACTACATTAAGAGCACTGAAAAAATCTACCCATCGTTTATTTTCTCAAGAATATTAATAATGGACTCAACAAAATTATATTTTGACAATAACTTAACTAGATTGCATAAAAATTTACTGTAGTATTCTTAACAAAACTATAATATTTTTAATTTTGATTATTTTTACTGGTCAAATCTGTTAAGTCTAAGTTGCTAACTAAATATTTATTTTGACATAAAAAATTTCTCTTCCATGTGCTATTTGTTTCGTGCGATTTCACAACTCTAAAAAATTTCTCTTCATCTTAAAAATACGAAACGTCTAAATCTCAAACTCAACCATAAAAGACGGTCAGTCTTCATTAGTCATCATTTCAATAACGTGGTATTATCTTGCTGAAGTGTTTCAAATTCTAATTTTACAATACTATAATTAATTGATGTCAATTTTTTATTTTAAAATTTAATGTAAACGTTAAAAAATTAATATATATTTTTTAATAAGGAATAAATATTTAAATTATAATTAAAATTAATAAAAAATTTCAAAATTAATATTTTAATATAATAATAATAGATTTAGAGATTCTATTATTCAGTGTCGTTGAAAAATAATTAACTAAATTTACAAAAGTAAATTCTTTATCTAAATTTTGGCCAAACTTTGTTGGTTGTAGTGCTAATTCGCACTTCAATCTTACACTCCCGACTACTTCTCCACAATTCTCTTCCAAAACCAGTGCTCCCTCCATACTCTGTCCATCTGTTCAATCGGCATATTCTTCGTCTCCGGCAAAAGAAAGTACACAAATGCCGTCATCACCACTACCCATCCCCCAAAGAAGAAGAAAATCCCGGCCTTGAAGTGGCAGAGCATTGCCAGAAAAGTTTGAGCAACTACGAAAGTGAATATAAAGCTCACTGCCACCGTAATACTCTGCCCAGCCGATCGAATCTCCAATGGAAAAATCTCGCTCGGAACTAGCCATCCCAATGGACCCCATGACCACCCAAACCCAGCAACGTACACACCTATCAAAATCAGAACCAAATACGAATACCCTTTGCCTATCCCACCTTGATCACCTAGCTGAGCTGCCATTATTCCTCCCACCATAATCTGGGAGATGAACATTTGAATACCCCCTATTATGAACAAAGCTCTTCGGCCGAGTTTATCCACTATAAGCATGGATATGAAGGTTGAGCCTGTGCCAACAATCCCTGTCATGATCGCCGACAAAAGCGATGCACTTTCCCCCAAACCAATCGTCCGAAATAGTATTGGGGCGTAGAAGGCAATGACATTGATTCCCGTCACTTGTTGGAAGAAAGGTATGGCTATTGCCATTACAAGTTGGGGCCTATATTTTCTTTCTAAAATTTTCTTGAACGGATGTTCGATGGTTTTTGATATGGAACTAGCTTTGATGAGATCGTCCAATTCTACTTGGACATCGTTGGTGCCTCGGACGCGCTGTAGCATTTGTTTGGCCTTGTGATGGTCGCTGCTGCGTTGGATCAGGCTGTTGGGTGTTTCCGGGAGGAAAAGAGCACCCAATGTAAGAATGGAGGCTGGAACGGCTGCCATTGCTAGAGAGATTCGCCAGCCCCAGCCTGCTTTGATCTTTTCTGTACCAAAGTTGATGATGTTTGCTGATAGAGCACCGATGCCAATACTGAATTGGAAACCATTGTTGATTGCGCCTCTGTATTTAGGTGGGGACATTTCAGAGAGATACAAGGGGACTGCCTGTAAAATTTACGGGATAATTCGTAAGAGGACTAAAATCAGTTCACCCAAAATAATTCATTACATATAAAGGAAAAGTTATAAGAATGCTACCTGGTTTGCAAAACCGACCCCAACTCCGAGCAAGACGCGACCAAGTATAAGCATGTAGACATTGAAAGCTGCACCGCCAAGGGCTGCACCCGCAAGGAAAGCAGCGCCTCCAGCGAAGATTGATGGCATGCGTCCCAGGGCTCTAGTGACCGAGGAAGCGAAGAAAGTTGTCACAAGGCCAGCCACGTAGAGTGAGGATGTGAAGGAAGTCAACAATTGGCTATCATACTTGCAGTAATTGCTAATCTTGGTATCTTTTTTCATCTTAGTGTACACCTCTGGGAAGAACTTCTTGAGAAATGACTCCATAGAGGTGACTCCACCTTCAAAGTAAATTGTCCAAGTACAAACGTTTGATATTTTCTACAATGGCTAAACACAATTTCCACAACCAATGACAATGACAATTGAGCCATCCTGCTCACCACCTGATATACTAGTACTGAATATGCATGAAAGAACAGTAATTTTGAGCTCGCAATGTGTTAATTTTGGTAATTAATTATAGTGCAAATTATAAAAATTCTACTAGTTTGACTACTGTAAAAAGTGTATTTTCCCATTTTCTCATGAAAAAAGTAAGATTTTGCATCCAAAATCCAAAAATCATCACCCTTCTTTCAATTTACACACACAATGAACTAATTCTTGAATGTAAAATCTTAATCACTTAATGGAGGGTGTTTGTTCCTTTCTTTCTTGTGAAAGGATAGAAATCTTTTTAGTAGTTGCTTGGAATCAACACATTATATATAGATGGAACAGCTAGCAATGGAATGTTCCTTTAGATATAACTAATAATACATGATGATATCAGCTGGGATATAAAGTCGCACATAAACTGGCCGGAAACAACCAAAACTCCAATATACAATCCTAAAGCATACAAAGTTTAGTATGAATTAATGGTTGCATATCTCATTGCATCAGTACTTGTACAGACCTGAAATTCCAATATCATAGCCGAAGAGAACTCCTCCCATGGCGGCCATCATACAAGACAGGACTACAAACCGGGTTATCCTCCCATTGTACTGGCTGCCCTCACCTACAATTGCTAATCCCACTGCCATGGCCTTTTCCAAGCTCACTGCACGCACAAGAGACTCGGTTATGGATAGAGAAGTAAAGAAGCAGAAGCAGTCTTCGTTGACTGGTAGTGGGCAGCATGCATTATTGATGTTGATCTCAATTTTGGAAGTAACCATGAATGCTGCATAATCGTCAAAAAAAAAAATCTAAACAACGTAGAATATAGATATTTTTTGTGCACTTTATTCGCGCATGTGGGTTTGAATTATATGGGGTTATGCCAAGTTTGGAGCCTTATGTAATGGGCTTCGCTATCAGACACTGAGACACGTCATGTTTAAAAAAAGAAAAATCAAAGCACGACCCATGGACTTATTAGCTAGAAAAAATCTATATAACTTATTATTCACACAATTTCTATGTACCACAT